>NC_141836.1:12539957-13759957 GCF_982586985.1 Callionymus lyra | reverse complement strand
GAACAGCAAGAGCATATAAATATATTTACTTGCTAATGTTCACTTTCTTTCCCCCCCCTCCCAACTAGCTTAATAACATCGATGAATATTCCAGGATTTAAAGTGTAGTTGGTTCAAAAGTGCACCTGTTGTGTAGTGGTTCAGTTAGTCTTTAGTGGAAAATGCTGCACATACAGTTGATGTAATTAACCAATTACTGTTTGCAGGGATGGTTGTTTTTAATGGAAGCAAAAAAAGAAACAAAGACATGTCATTTGGAATAATTGGATACTGTATATTTATCCTTACCAAGCTCTATACAAACAACAATTATCCACCTACATGCGGTGACAAGGTCATGCGTGGTACAAGGAACAGTATCATTACCTCAAATGTATCAAAACAATGGAGAAGACAAAACGACCTTGAATAGTAAGTATTTCAACAAAGTTTAAAACAGCAGAATATCCATCGTTTGCTCGCTGTATTCAAAGATAAATCGTACATTCCCAAAGAAAGAGTCAAAGATCGGGATATTTTAAGGGATGAACAATAAAAAAAAAGCAAAATTTAAGCAAAATCGTTTGTTTGCACTTACTCTTTTTGTGTATTCACTACATTATAACCAGATTTAAAAATCAAAATCTCATTCCTTCAGTTTTGTTTTTTCCCCAATTTTATTTAGTGATATTATTTCCCTCAATCGATTGCTGTACATTTTTATACATTATCTTTCAAGTCAATTTCCTTTCAACAACCATTTTATTTTATAAAACCCATTAGCACAAGGCAGAGACGGATCTCAAGTACTTTCCCGTAAAGTTTTACAATTCATTTCCTACTCATGAACATACCAGAGACCCTCTTGTTTCGTTTTAAACTAAAAATCTTAATGCATCATCATATCAAAGCACTTTTTGTGATAAATTAATGAGCATGAATTACAGGGTCTGCTACTCTAATTCAGTATTTCAACCATATTATCCGTGATATGTGGTAATAGCTTTTAATTAAAGCACTTTATTAATGTACACATCATGGGATTACCTCAATATATATTTTTACATGGTACCACCTTCGATAATCTAGATGTTAGTCCCTCTAAATATGAGCCGATCTGGATCTGAATATCTTATTATTCCTGCATCTGTTGAGGGAATTCATAACCATAAATCATTCAACACCAGAGACACAGGCTTGTGGACACATTAATTAGCTTTTCATGATACATCTAACAAACAAACTCATGTTGGAGAGATTACTCAGAGTTTACCATGTTATTCCTCGGCCTCTCTCGTCATACACGTGGTTAACTTAGTGCTTATGAAATAGATTTCCTTTTTTCATGATTAAAAAAAACTACTCTGAGCATTCATGGCCCGACAGGCACCGAGGTATGTTGTGATTATTTAGATTTCTCTGTGTATTATTAAACTTTTAGAGTCACTGGAGCAAAAAATTACAGCGCAAAAACATTCTAGTCAATACACGGCAGATGCAGCGTCTCCAAGGAAACGGCGTACTATGGCCTGTCACAACAGCAATTACCAGACAATAAGGTCAATTGGCAACATAACGGCAACATGTAAACGAGTCGTGCATGAATATAAAGACGGGAAGATGAAAGTGAATTTTTATAAGCAGTATTAACACCTGCACATGTAAAGCTACTTCCTAAACATGCATCATTATTGGCTGGGAAAAAAAATGAGCATGACAATAAAAAGCCGTTTAAAGGCATTTAACTTGCTGAGGTGACGTTTCGGCTCCAGCTGTTTTCTATTAGCATCCTTCCAGGAGGTACAGGTGTGCTCATCTTAGCGCAAATGGAGAGTTTTTAACAGAATCAAATCCAAAAAAGAATTTCACCCATTTGTTATGCTCCACTTTCTGAAGCCATTTCTCAAGTTTCTCCTTGAAGAAAAATAGAAAACTGGCTTCAATGATGTTTTTAACATTTTCAAGTATTAAAAAACTCCAAATCAAGTCTCAAGTCCTTTTAGTAGAAAAAAACAAAACAGGAGTACCTTCTTTAAAGTCCGTTTTTAATATTGTACAGCAGTACTTTAAATAGTGCTGACTCAGAATAGAATAGAAAAGCTTTATTCATCCCCAGAGGGGAAACACACTTTCACAACAGCGCAGTTGAGAAAAATAAAGTGCAAGGAAAAAAGAAATAATAAAAGAGATAATACAAAAAAGACGCCAGAAAAATGGAAAAAGTGTGATAAAAAGTAGGTAGAAAGAGGGAGCTGTTGTAAACAGCAGCTGCGTGAGCGGCGCCATCTCAGGCTTGTTTACGCAAATTTAATAAAGCCATTAATAAAATATATAAATTAAAAAATTAACTTTTATGCCCAAAACAAACCAGAAAATCGCATTATCGAGAATTCTGACCCGCTCAAGTAGGAGAACTCACATTTCTCCGGTCGTTAAAACTCTTCACTGGCTTCCAGTTTCTTTCAGGATCAACTTTAAAATTCTGGTTCTTACTTTCAGATCTATTCATGGTCAGACTCCTCCTTACATCACTGATCTGATCCAGCCTTACACCCCAGCTCGGGCTCTGAGGTCTGTGGATCAGAATCTACTGATGGTTCCTGAACACGGCTCAGGACCAGAGGAGAGAAATCTTTTCAGGCTGTTGCTCCTAAGCTTTGGAATGATCTTCCTCTCTCTTTGCGCTTGATGGATCTACTGACTCCTTTAAGAAACATCTTAAGACGTTTCTATTTGTTCAGGCTTTTCCTTAAATTTCTCGAACTCCTGTGTTGTTCTCAGTATCATCTTGATCTTTAAAGTATGTACTTTTTTGAGTATTGTTTTGTTTGTTTAAGCGCTTTGTGACCCTGGTCTCGAAAAGCGCTGTATAAATAAATATTACTTACTTACTATTATTCAATCCCGAAACTACATCTCTGCTTTACATTGTGTTCACATTATAGAAAACAAAATGAGTCCATCAAGAATAACAATGAACATTGTTATCAGTCGGTATCAGACACTATTTAAAGTGCATACATTTCCCTGAAATAATAATAAGAATGTTTCATATATTCACACTAAAAACATGTTTTGACGAACTGAATTCAACCATTTGATATTGAAAAAATAAATATATTTTAATTGATCAGCAATTCCACACACACACACTAGTCTTTCCTCGGCCGCTACATACGTGTTTTCACATTTCCTCGTCTTAGATTTCTGGAGACTTTGTTTTGTCTCATTATCTCAGTTTCTCTCTGATCTTCATCCTCAGTGCCAGGTCAAGGGAAATGGGGGCATAAAGGGGGCAGAAGACCATCGTGAAAATTCAAATATGTACAGTTCTGATCCCAGAAATCTGGCTCCGTTTGCCAAGTGAAAATTAAAATGTTCAATGAAAGTCACACCACTTTTAATAAGGTAAGGTAAAACTTTATTGATCCCTCAGGAGGTCTCCTTCAGGAAATTGTTGTTTTTTTCCAAATAGCCAGAGAAAAAATAAATCAAAATAAAACACATTCAATAAGGATTATTTCTAAAATACGTTTACAATTGTAAAACCCATAATCTGCCTGAATTTACTCTCATGTCTCCTCCCTCATTATTGGTTATTTTGTTTTCAAATGCATTTTCTAAATGATCTTTTTTTGTAATTTATGTTTTGTTTTTTCCTTTTCTTTAAACCCTTACTAAAGCTTGCCCAGGCAACAATATTATATTTTATTTATTTCTATATTTGAGGTTAAATATGCACTCTTTAAACCCTTTTTGTTAATGGTTGGCAACCACTGAATTATAAAAAATAATCTTCATCAATGAAATACATTGTTCTCAAGGCAGCTGTTGATAAATACGGTATTTTTATCAAACCTTCAGGATATAAGCGTGTGCTCAGACAACAGCAGACGTTTATCTCCCGAGTCAATTTTAATCCAAAACAAAATCTTGTGACAAAGAGCATGACCCATCTTTCCCAGAAGCCTTTTCTTTTTCATCTTAACGATTGCACTCTTAACACAAAAGGTCCATTAATACAACACATCCAAGCCTCCGTAAATGCTTCACGACAGTTAGCCCTTCCCTCTTCGCCACGTTGTTCGACAGGTGAGAAAATATAGATGGATGCTCCCGGAAGAATTCTGCGAATGCTCGACAAGGACTGATGATGAAGACCGGTCAGGAAGATGCTTCTGCTCAGAAGCCATTCATTCCTCAATCACACATCCCTCACATCTGCTCAATCTTACTCCATCACCAACCAGATGTGTCCCCTGGTGTGTGCAGCGCTCGTGTCGTTTCCATCTCACCTTTTTGTGTCACGGAAGAGAAAAAAATAAAAAATTACAGAACTAGATTCCTGGCAGAACTTTCTGTTCCAAACACAGCATGGAGAAAATTGCCCTCTTTTCATTCCGAGAGCAGCGTCCTGTCCTGCAGTATCACGGTATGTAGTAGAGTATCAGTGCCTATATACTTAAGTCTGCCCTTCAGGCTGTTTCTCCGCCGTTATAATGAGCTCTCAACTAATGATCTGACCCATGCAAATTCATGTTTTTGTGCTATATATTTCAAGGAATGATGCTAAGAAAGCTGTTTGAGGTGAAGAAGGTGTAGTCAAGAGAAATCAAATTCCATCTTCTTTGATCAAATTATAACTTTTCAGTCCTTATTTTGCATCCCGACGTAAAGGGAAACGACCGCCTATGCTTTGATTTGTAGTAGCCTATCAAGATTTTGTCGCTTTTGTCTCTTCTCTCGGGAAATGTGCTCACTATTTTTTTTTTTCCAAAGCCCAATTCATGACAAATTTCCCAACCATCATGTTGTGTGATTACCAACAGACGGGGAGCAGCTGTCAAATTACAAAACATTTCATCGTACATTGTCAGACGATGTACAATGTGGAACCAGTTGCTTGTATCTTAAAGCAAAATGTGGTACTTGTAGGTTTAGGGAGTTTTGAATTGCTGTATGTGATGCGTTTTGTTTGTTTTTTATTCAAAGATGCATGGAAGATGTGTGATTGCTCTTGCTGGATGTGGACTGTCTTAGAATGAATGTTCTAAAGAGGTCCATGAACTTGAAGAAGTCCAGCAACTAACTCTCTTAATGGGCTAACAAATGACTTTTTAAATGTGAGCGAACAACCTTTGAATTCTTCAAAGAAACATGTTTATGTTCGAAGTATTACAACGAAGTGGTAAACCAAGAGTTCCACAGCCAAGAAACCTACTCCAACAATAACTTGAGATTATTGATATCATAGTCTGAGTTAAAATGAATCCATGAAGCCGGTCATCCATGAAAAGCACAGGTAATTTAAGAGAGTTTTTATTTATAAGAGAGACGTCCTTCGGGAAATTGGGTTTCATGTGGGTACAGCAAGTTTCATAAAAACAAGAACAAAGTGCGGACAAAAGAACAAGGCCCAAAGGATGACAAAGTGCAGATGTAAAGAACATATATCAAAGGAAAAAACTCAAAAGGATAGAAAGATTAGATTTTCATAGTATTTTGTGGAATAAAGTGCCCTTGATACCAGCAATGCTTCCAGGCTAATCAGATCATTACTTTTGTTCACTGCCATTTAAATCCCCCCCTCTAACCACTCTGCAGAAATTACATCCAGACTCCAGGAAGACTCCATAATAGGTCCATTTTTTTTGCCACCCACATAGAACCAAACTCATGGGTCCATTTGCCCCCCCACTCTACAAACTGTAATTCATAACTTTAACTTCAATATGGGTTCATAAAGTCCTGACCAGGTGTTAATTCAGTCTGAAAAGCCATGACTAGAGCAAAACTCAGGAAGAAAACAAAACAAAAAAATAGTTCAAGTTACATTTCATTCCGCCCTGCAATTTTGGTTGGTGAACTTAGGGCACTTGTGGCAAAAGAAACATCATCTGAATGATTGGAGGTCACCCCACATAAAACATTTATAATACCAAGAAGACATTTGACTTTTTATCCAAATCATTTGTTTTCCTTTTTAAATTTTTGTAATTTCTTTGGTTATCCAGGTACATTATCTTTAGTAAAAAAAAAAACTGTCATTATCACACGTAGCCCTGACGCTAATAATACAAGTTAAAAATTTGGAAAATATATTGCGCTCAGACAGAAGGAAGATGAGACGACCCTATAGGCTTCACTTAAAACTGAGATGAGAAAAATATTAAATGTACCATATTGCATTTAAAAGGTAGAAAGTGGGGTTTTTTTAGTCCCTAATGAGTCGCTTATTTTTGGAGAATTAAAAAGAAACCCTTTCATTTTGAGCCCATGTGAAAAGAAGAACTTCTATGCAAGTCTTAAGTAGATTCTCTTTCGATAACACCATCACTTCCTTTACGACAGACATTCTTTGCATCAGACGGATGTCGTGGCGCGATAATCCCATTATGAGGCCGTTTGAAATCAAATAACAAGAGATGTTATCCTAATTTGATGATCAGAACTTTGTTTTATTGGTTATTACAGACACACACAGAAGCATAAATTGGCCCCTAATCAAATCAGAGCTAATAAACAAGAAGAAGCAATAAAGATGCCAGAGGATAAGAAGGAAAACCGATTACTTTAATGGTCGAACAGAAGGTTGTAAAATATAAACGTATATGTATTCATTGACTGAACCGTTCCGTGATCTTCTAAGAACCAATTAGTCAGTACTTTCTTTGTAAAGACGTTCATCAGATTATGCCGCTTTTTTTCTTCTTTTTATCCGATTGATCGCAATTGATTTTCTTGCTTGTTTTTTCTCACAACGATCCCTGGAGACAGGATTGTGACTTGATGCCATTTCAATACATTAAATATCTTTAAATTAATGGTATTATTGTTAAAAATGTTTTGTTGATTCCGTGTCTTTTTAGTGGGATGAAGCTTTTAACATCAATATTAAGGAAAAAAAGACTGAAATAAATTACAGCGAGTCTTCAATGAAGCAGAAAAGGGTGAGTGTTTTTTCTTAATTTCAACCGAGACTAAGGGTCGTTTTAAAACACCAACAATGATGAACATGTAAATATCTGTGGATAATCAATTGATAACACAGTCAACACACTAGCTAAGTATTTCCATTAAAACATTTTTTATCAATACAAAGAAAACATATAAAACTGACGTTAATGACTTCTCTGAATGGAAACAAACGAGGCACTGATTAATCTTAAAAACAAAAACATCTTAGACAGTTAAGAAATACTGCCGTAAATTTTAATCCATTTACAACTCTCATTTTATTAAATAATAAACTTAAAGTTGTGTTGATTTAAGCGTCTCTTAAATATATGTTGGAAGTCTATTGTACTCATCAGTATCTGTCCGTACAAAAGTTTTTAAAATTAATATATTTACATGAGAAAATCTTAAGCCCCGCCCACTGAAACAATTTGTTTTCCTGGAAATTAAATCTCCAATCACACCCACTCTGCTATGATTAGTCAAACATTGAAGTTTGTCACTGCGTGTCATCAATCCCAGTCCCACTCCCGATTTAATTTTACTAACTAGTGCTTACAATACATTAAATATCTTTAAATTAATGCTATTTGTATTATTGTTAAAAATGTTTTGTTGAATCCGGTTCTTTTTAGTGGGATGAAGCTTTAAACATCAATATTTTGTCGCCAAAAGTCAACTTTTTTTTTCCCTGTTCCAACAGAAACCATTCTGGGACTGTTATCACTTTTCTAGTCCCTCACAGGCAAGAGTACGCTTTGATACCCTTCAGGTGTGAAGGGATCTGCATCTCACGAGGGGCCCAAGAGTTCTTTCAGGCCGGAGCAGACGAGGGCATGAAAGTCCGGCCGCCGTGATCCTCACGCACACCGAAGAGTCTGACACGATACTTTTTTTTTCTTCTTTTGCTCTCGGCTGACAGCTCTTGAGTGCAGAACCATTCGGGATGATTCCCCGTCTGTAGCGGGTTTCCATCTGTGAATCAAACCACTCGAGCACCTGAGGCCACGGCAGGTTTTAAAAAAAATGCCTCAAACTATTTTTCCACAGCTCGCTATCCAAAATAATGAGAAAAATTGTCTACTGTTGTATCTTCGGTTTCTCCACTGGTGTAGATCCGTTCGTTGTCGCCGCACTTTAGCCAAAAAAACGGAACACTGGGTTATCGGAAAATGGGATCAAATATTAACCGCGACAGATGTTGACTCTCATTTAAAAAGGCGTCAATCACGGAGGGAGGAAGGCTGCGAAAAAAAGTTCAAACACAATAGGATTTGAACAGTTAGCTCTTTTCTGTAGAATCTGTAGAAGGAGCTTCATGTAGAATTGGACCACTAGGTGTCACTCTTTGCTGGATGATGCTACATAATGAACCCCTTCATCTGCAAGCCAAGAGCGCCATCTACAGAGCTTGGAAATCAATGACACCGCTTCATGAAGCTACATCTGCTAATCACTAGTGTTGCCTCAAATTGTGCACTTCTCCAAGTACACTGCTTTACAGTACACTGTAAGACAGTGCATTTACTTATAAATTTCAACAGGGTAGTACTGTCTCAAAGCAAACACTATCGCTACACGACTCGACAGCTTCTTCTACTACTTTTTAAAAAATTGAAACAAGTTATTAAGTTGTATTTTATTATTACTGTTGTGTGGTAAATTTTTAAAAGATAAGCAAAGGGTTGATAAATAAAGAATAAGAACTCAAGATGCTCGGCTACAAATAAATGAATACAAGCAAAAAACTAAAGTAGAGCAAGCGAACGTAACAGTTCTAAAGATACCAAGTTAAAAAATAAATAAAGGTGACCCAGAAAAGAAATACAGCAAACATGTGGTTTTCCTTGTCATCAAATGTAGTTTTATTGATTTGCTTAACTTTTTTAGGTCAGAAACCAAAACCTACAGCAGAACAGGAAGTGGGACCTTCAAAATAATAGTTACCTTCTACAGTGACCATTAAATAGAAGGTAAATCCAACCAATAAAACACTATAAAAACAAATATCGTAAAGATGGTGACACCATAGAAACCCAAATGATTCCCTTTGTCTAATTAGATGTTCAATGTAAACACGTTCAGACTATAGAAGATACATTAAACGTCTTAAGCTACCAACATAAAAACACAGCAAAACAGGAAGTCGGACCTTCACAATAATAGTACACATTAAAGATTAAAAAATAAAAGTAACTCTGAGAGAAGGGGTTTGAAGTTGAAGCTGGAAAAGTAGCATGTTTAGATACAGAAATTAAATGTCAAATGTAAATAACATTTTTTATTCTAACCCTTGATGTAACCCGATGCTTGTTTTCTAGAAATGTGACTTGTGTTTAACAGGAAAAATGAATTTCTACTGGAAACTTTCCAACAAATATCTGCTTTGAAAAGTGTAAAAAAAAAAAAAAAAAAGTGTGAAGTATCTCACATGTCCATGCTGCAGTTATTTTTGAAAGTCATGTTACCACCCTCAGATGGAGCTACAGGCTCCTATCGGCTCCCGCTTTGATTTAATCCCACAGAAGTGAGAGTGATGCCAGGAGTGTCTCAGCGAAGCAGTTTTGAGTTATGGTCACGTCCGTAATGGAAACCGGGCCTTCGGGTTATATTGGACACATAAGTTTTCTCATCAACCCGGATAGCATGGTAATAAAGCCAAACCTGGGAGGGTTGCTGAGAGTTGAGGGATCAGTTAGGGTTTGGGATGACGACGCGAGGAGTGGGAGGGAAAACGATGCTGCTGGATCAGGAATGATGCTGCTGTCTTGCTCGAGATTTTCCTTCACATCACTGTGTTAAATATGCATTTCGGGGAATTGGATTTTGCTTTGAGAATTTGTCAAATCCATCAAACCTCAGGTGTGTTTTTACAAGAATACTTAAGGATCTATATCAGGGGTCGACAACATCTATAACTCAAAAATCAAAAACCTTTTTGCTTTTAAAATGAAATATCAATCTGTATAATGTGTACTTGCTTTTCTGCTATGAAAACTATGAATTCAATAGTAAGCATTGATATTTATGATAAAAAAAATGTTTTGTACTTTATTTTTACTGCAGTGTTTCAAGTTGAACTGAATCATAACAAGGTTCCTAAGTATAGAACTTTGGGAAAGAGATATATAAATTAAAATGTATACATTATAAAAATTGTATCATTACTATTTTTCTAAAAAATGCAGAATAGAAGCTGAATAAAAACAATTTTAAAAGTTTCTTTACCATCTCATCCCACGGTATTCATCAAATATTGTGTGAGTATATACAGTATTTGCATACATTCAATGGTTTAACAGGTTGAACTTCTGACTTGAGGCTGTGAAATTAGTTATTGATTATCATGACAACAAAAAGGGAAAAAAAAGACCGAAATAAATTATAGCGAGTCTTCAATGAAGCAGAAAAAGGTGAGTGTTTTATCTTAATTTCATCCGAGACTAAGGGTTGTTTTAAAACACCAACAATGATTAACATGTAAATATCTGTGGATAATCAATTGATAACAGTCAACACACTAGCTAAGTATTTCCATTAAAAACATTTTATCAATACAAAGAAAACTTACAAAACTGATGTTATCGACTTCTCGGAATCAAAACAAAAGATGCACTGATGACTCTTAAAAAAAAAACAAAAAAAAACATCTTAGACAGTAGAAATACTGTCGTAAATTTTAATCCATTCACAACTCTCATATTTTATTAACTTTTAAACTTTAAGCACAACTAATGTGTTGATTTAAGCGTCTCTTAAATATATGTTGGACCTCTATTGTACTCATCAGTATGCGTCTGTACAAAACTCTTTAAAATTAATATATTTACATGAGAAAATCTTAAGCTCCACTCACTGAAACAATTTGTTTTCCTGGAGATTAAATCTCCAATCACACCCACTCTGCTATGATTAGTCAAACATTGAGGTGTGTCACTGCGTGTCATCAATCCCAGAAGTCTCCACCTCCAAAGTACCTCAGATTTAATTTTACTAACTAGTGCTTTACTTTTAACTTTAAGTAAATTGCAATGAACATTTAAAAGCTACGAAAACATTTGTCTTCATGACGTGTGGAGGGGAAGTGCAGATCATCCTTTTAGTTTAACAAAAAGTCCTGAAGTCATTATTTGGGGTTATCTGGGTTTCTAGAGCTTTGCCTTTTGGCTCAGCTCTATTTTAATCACAGGAGCCCTAAAGCAAGTGAAATAAAAACAGAGCAGAGCTTAACTGGTGACATTTCATTATTATTCATGTGCAATCCCATTTGTTGTTTTTGTTTTTATATATATCCTCGTGTTTAGTTGTGAAGCCCAGGGGTTTATAGCTCTAATATTTCAACAAAGTTGGTGGTAAAACTTGTGTACTGCACATCAAACGGCTGCGACAGTCGTTCATCATCGCACGTGGAAGCGTCTCCGCCATTAGTTTGAAGTGCATATCGTCGCATCCGTTCACCGACAACATTCCGCCTAATGTGGCAAAGAGGCTGGAGGAACGATTTCAGAGAGAAACGAGCGCGGACTCACCAAGCGCACCAGTCAGCCGAGCGTTGATAGTCTTATCAGAAGCCTCCACAGAGAGCTCGCAGCCAAAACTTCTCACATCAGAGCCTCTGTTGTTTTTTTTTTTCCCCCTCTTGCTGAACGTGTGCGTCTGCGAGACAGGCAGAGATAGATATCCCATAATGAGTTTTTAGAAAGCAACCTCTCTCGCTATCGTTGTCATATTTTTATGAATTCATCATAAAAGAGTGAGTGAATGTCAGCGCTGAAGGTAATAGGTGGTGTCGGTTGAAATGAAAGAGGAGAAAGGGAGAAGCAACAATGAAAGGCAGGGGAAATTGTAGCGGCTCCTCTGATTCTTGGGCTGATACCAGAATCCTTTGCTGTTGACGCTCTTGTGCGCCTCGTCCTCACCCAGAAGATACAGGAGGTTCACATTGTCTTTAAATAAAACACGACATTGATTTATGAATGCCGGTGTGATACGAGTGAAGCAGGGTTTTTTTTTTTTTTTTCCTTCAAGCACAGGCGCATCAAATCCATGAGACAAAGACACTAACGGAACCATTTCTTGAGTTTTTCCACCATATAGAAAAAAAAGTTTATCATGTAGCTTCACAAGTCCTGTACAAGGGAGGGTTTTTAAAGTGGGAATGTTGCCGGTATTTACCGGACAGTACGAGGAGAGACTACACGAGATAGCGTGTGAATTTATGAACATGGAAAAAAGAGAAATGAACAGAAGAAGAAACCAAAAGGCATCACGGGAAAAAGAAAAGGAAACCTGGACGGCAGAAAACGAATTGAATGTTAAGAATTGCAGCAGAAAATTGATATTATCAATAGCAAAACTACATAAACTCAAAGTGAGCAGAGGATTAGAATCAAACAAACAAAATAAATCAGAAATATCAACTAATAAATGAGGAAAACTTTACCAGTGTAGGCGAGAGGACTTTCCGAAACTGAGGCCTTGAACCAGGAGGCTTATATTAGTGTGATTGCTAACCATTTCCAGCCCGGTGTCATTAGATAGTCAAGAGTGACACAGAAAACAGGGTCAGACACAGGAAATACAAGAAAATAAAAGCACACAAAATAACTTCTTTTTTTTTTTAACTTGAATACTTAGTTTTATATATTCCTTTATTCTTGATAAGTTAACATAAATCTCTATGAATTTCCTGTGTATCTCTTGAATAACCTTTTCCTCCCACTCGCACATGTTCTCTCTAAGGAGACTTTCTAATACAATAAAATATATTACTATGTGACCCAATGTAAGGGCAAAGGCTAGAATATGTAAATCATGTGTAGTTTAAAACTATAATATGAAAACTTTAATTGAAGTTCATCTTAAAAACAGCAGTTTTGACTTCCACGTTCACCCAACTTTGATATATTGCAGTACTAAACAATGTCTAAATTAAATGTGATGCATATTTTTCCATAATTACTCGACAATTGAAACTGTAAAAAAAACAATATGGTAGTGAGGGAAACACATTTTTCGTGATTTAACTAATCTATTTTGACCCGGTTACCTATCATGACCTGGAACTAGTGGGTCGACGTCGCCCACAATCCTGTGTACATCGAGGGCATTTTCATTTTGAAGACACGGAAACAGAAAGTTTAAACGAAAGGCTGATGTGACGAAGGTCATTCTAATTAAGGAATAATAATTATTGTTAAAGAAAAAAAAAGAAAAGTGGTTTGGTTTGGTCTGAAAAGAAAGACATCTGTAACGGAAATAAATCAATCAAATAAATGATCTCATATTAATAAGTGATAACACTAACTAAGGTAATTTTCCCGTTTTTGAAAATGAAAATAAATGAATACAACAAACACTTGAACATCTACGTTCAATTTATTTCTGTGTATACTACTATTTCATTTAAAAACTGGAAACAGGAAACGTTTTTGTTGGAAACTGACAAGTGCTTCAATGGAAATGTGGGTTGAAGTTCGGCGTACATGTCGATTTTAATTTGGTGCTGAACCTGAAGTTCAGTTTTTATCCATCCATTTCCAAAATATTTTTTATAAAAAGCAATTTTGTTTTGTGTTTCTAGGGTTTCTGTGTAGCTGGATTCTGAAGGATCATTAGTTTGTCTTGGGCCACCATCGACAATAAAGGTCAAAAATAGATCATTCCAAATGTATTCTCTCAATTCCCTGTGCTGGGAATGAAGAGAATAAAACATGTAACATTTTTTAGGTGTGCCATTTATTTTATTGTCTTATTTAGAATGTAAGATGTGAGAGAGTAGATACAAAAAAAGACTTGTGGGCAGAAGATCAGTGAAGATACACACTCGTGTTGAACACGGGAAAGCTTCACCTGCAGGATATATCATTCAATTTTAATAGTCTTTTGTTGTGTTGAATTACAACGAAGCTCTCCCGTTTTGTGTTTTCGGAGCCGTATGTAAAAGTTTCTCAGAGAGATTGATGATCCTCCTTCAAAATAAGCAATTCACAAGACACTGAAAATGATGTTTTCTGCTGCAAAGTCAGAACAAACACCTAGAAAAAAAACCCAAAAGAAAATAGAATCCTTCTGTAGTTTGACGGTTTCTTTAAACAACAGAACCAAAGTGCAAGACAAACAAACCAAACAGCTTGTCAGTGATTCCATGATCAGTGAAACCGTAGAGAATAATTATCAGCAGAAGTAATAGGGGACAAAGCAAGGTGGAGATATTCTTTTAATGTGACAGATCCTTTCATTATTTATTTTTTTATGGCACATTTACTTTTGCAAGATGGCCCGAATGACAGATGTGTTTTAATGAATATTATCTTGGCACGCTTGGTTCGTCACATTTTGCTCGGAATTAAATGGTAACGGCTCTTCCTAAATGGCATACGTTAATATGTGATATTTGAAAGGCGTAGCCGACAAAAGATTCTATTATCACAGGTTCTTTTTTAAGATGAAAGAACTTTGAGGGCTTCACAATGGCACTGAAAGGTCCACCGCCAGACAAAGACAGAGACGGAGCTGTGAACAGGCTCCTGAGGGAGAACGCTGTCCTTTCTTTATTCCTCTTTCCTCAGGAAGAGGTGAGGATCATTGAAGCTAAAATAGATGAGTAATCAGATTCTAGATGTGAGACATTTATGTAAGGCCTCAGAAAAGTCACTGGAAGGTGGCGCACGAAAAAATGTCTATTCCACGGGATACAAAAGTTTGGAAAAATGTTGAAATAACAAATCAAAACATATGATGCATTTCACCAGGTCTCACAGAAGGAAATTAAAGTAATCAATCCAATTTAAGTTGCTCTTATTAATGTCTGAAAGGTCGTCGGATTTAAATGACCCGATCTTATTGAAGCAACATGATCTTGTGACACGTTAAGACACTTGTTTCTGTCATGTTTACTGGAAAAAAACTGAAGATTAGTGAAACACAAACTCTTTATCTATGGTCTTGTTGCAGAGAAACCAGTCCAGAGCTATCGCTGATTCAAGCTGTTTGATTTTTGTGTTTTTTATTTGCTACATATTAAAGAAGAAGCTTTCCAAATTCTTGACCACACCTCTGGCCCAAAGTCGCAGATATCTCCACCCCGTCTGCACTCTCTTCTTCGCTTATCGGCCTGTTGGCTGTATCTATCTTATTTATTTATCTATCCATCTATTACCCATCCATCTATCCATCCATCCATCCATCTATCTATCTATTTGTCTCTCAGAGTCACTTTAATTAACCAGTACCATTTCACAACATAGAAACAAAAAAATGAAAACATTCCCCCTATGTAAGACTGATATAAGTTTATTCCACTGTAATTAATCCCTATTCATATTTTATCCGCCTTATTGTGACACAAGTGGAATTTCTTAGAGTAGTCTTTTTTTTATTGATTTAGAAAGTACTTACAGTAAAGATTTTCTCCAAATATGTGTGACTAGCACTGTCATCGACTAGCTGGCATAGTATTCAGTTTAAAAGTAAATAATCTTCAATAGGAGCTGAATAAAAAAACTTTATTTGATATGATTAATTTGCTCTTTATTTATTGGGAAATTACCTGCTTCAGACCCTTGGCTCCTGCAAGGGTTGTCACTAGTGAGCCTTCAGTAAAACAACAGGATAGGTACAGATCAGGATTTTTGTTATAGAAATTATAATTTTATTTAAAATAAGAATAGATTTTTGAGACGGCACAAATGTTTGTTTTTATGGTTTGTTTAAAACATTGTTCTCCTAAGTTTCTAATACATTATTATTATTAATATTTTCTTCCGGAAGTCTCCACCTCCGAGGGACAGAACACACGATAAGGTCATAATGGACTCCGCTCTCGTAACCTCTCGTTCGCTGAGATTTTAGACGGGGGGGGGGAACTTTATAAAGTAATAAGTTTAAAACATGGTCATGATGAGGGACTTACTGCATCTTGGAGAGGAAGACTTCAACATTTGAAACATGTGATCCAAGAGAGTTGGAGTTTCAGATGAGTTGCCATTTAAAGGTTTCAATTCAGTTGTTTAAATGTGTTTAGAGTTAATATTAAGTTAATTTGTATAGTTCAAAACAAGGTTGAGTTGATCGATTTTCAGTTTCGTTTAATGTTAATAAGCATACAAAGTAAAAAAATTCCGCAACAGAACAAAAACCATTGAGTAGCTTTAAGGTCATTATCATATAAATGATATTCAAGACTTTCCCGACAAGTAGAACCTTTTTTTTACAAGTCAAAAAGTTTCAATTAACCTCTGGATGATTATTCAGTTTAGTCATTGATCTGTAGTTACTTGAAAAGTTCGAACCAAGCTCCAGCTGGCGTAGATAATCTAATTAAACATGGCGTGTGGGCGTCATTGAAACCTTCCCGACACTGGTTTTAACTTCATCTTGTTGCTTCAACGTGTCAATAAAAAAAAGAGAGAACACTCGCTGCCAAACTGTTTGCACGAGCGATTTAATATTTAAAGTTCGACATCAAACTCCTCTCATATGTAATCAGACAAGCGGCGCAAACAGCCACTGTGGAGGAACGAGCGAACAGCTCTCGTGCGTTAAACTCAACAAGCACATCCCATAAACACAATCACTTGATTGGAGCTTTAATAGCACGCCGGTAAACACGGCGCGACGCCGAGAGACGATTTCCATCAGGGCTCACTGAGTCCACAGTGAGAACCAGCGGCTTGAACATGATGTCTCTCCAAACACTGCTCCGTCATGCAAAAGTCTACGAATCGGAATCCTCTCGTAGACATCCTTTGGACCTCGTCGTGCGTGATGATTCGATAGAATAAAAACGCTTCAAGGTGAGAAGTTTCACGCCGCGGTGAGCAGGCTTTTAAAAAAAAAAAATGTAATTAGTCGAGTATTTTTCGATGACACGTAACAAAAAAAAAGTGCCACCATCTCCACTAAAGATCACGCGTGAAAAGGAGAGTCGCCGGTGCATACGCTATCAGAATCCTCCTTGTGCGTGAAGACATGGCATTTGAAGAAAAGATAAGGTGAGGCGGGGGGGGTGGTGGTGCGACAAGACTACACCGGAGTGGCGAGTACCAACAAAGTGCCTGGCGCCTGGCTGCTTGCGAGGAAGGAGACGCGACCCGTCAGAGAGTGAAGGGGTTTTTGCTGAATGACTTCACATCAGCCTTTCAGCTCCAACAACTTCCCATTTATATTGTAATGCAAATCCATGGCCTGTCCCAGATGGTGCTTTTCCAGCACCGTGAGTGCAGAGAAATATGATTATTTATCCTCAGCCCTTCTTGTCGTCCTTCACGGCCCCTCTTCGTCTGCCTCCTTCGCCTCGTGTGTTTCCTGCCTCATGCTAGAGCGGTTTTTCCGACTTGACAGCGGAAAGAAGACGTTTGAATGTGCAGCAAGGCACTTGATTTTTACGGAGTTACTCTCCGGCTTCGGTGAAAGACAGTGAATGAAAGATCAATCGTGAGGCACTTTTTGTCAATTCCTGCTTTTTCTTGAGTGTAATTGAGAACTCTTTCATTTGCATGGTTGGCTTTTTCCTTGAGGTAGACGTTTTAGTAACTGTGAAGGTGATGTGATTTGTTTTTTATTATTTTCTCGGATCATTTATTGGTTTAAATAATACTTAATGCAGTTTAAGAAACTTAACGTTGTCGTAAAATTTTTGAGGAATTTTGAATTCGCCCTCTGGTTTGACTGAAAAAAGGGGCGTGGTTATGTGTGATCTTGTTGACTTCAAAAAATAATTACAGCGAAATAAGGAAGACGATGGTGAAAAAAAAGGTGATGACGATCAAGAGATTTTCGGCTCAAATAAATCAACTAAGAACTATGGGTGAGAATCTGACAGACCTTGAAGCAGAAATGTCCGACAAAGTCTTTAAAACTAGTCTTGTAATCATCATACATTATTGTTGTAGAATACTTAACACACACTTATGAGGTGACGACACATTTAGATCTGTTTTAACTCATATATTTATAAAGGTAATCCATAGCGACAGCCTGTCGAGGGCCGAAGCATGCATGAAGTAGAATTATCAACGACAAAGTAGCATTAGCAGGTGACTCTTGACACGTCAAGCCGCTTGTTTCAGTGAAGTTTACTCATAAAATAAGCCTGAAAACTAGCCAAAATAAGCCAAAATAATAAATATCTATAAGACAATTTTGTTGCAGGGAAACCAGCCCAGTGCACTTACTGATTCAGCGTTATGGTGGATTGATTGTTTTATGCTCTTAGCCTTCCTTTTTTTAGCCTGTCATGGTATTTTATATTTGCTGTTTTATCTGAAGGACAGTCCCTGAAAATAACGTCGACATTAAACTGGTCGATATTGCGAAAAGAAAAAAATATGGGGGGCCCTGTTTTAGAGCAGTGATAACAGTTACAGTCAACATAAAAAAAGGTATGGAGTGAAGGTTAACTTATACAGTGAAAGTAATTTAAATAGATGAGAGAAAAACTTTTTATATACTCACAAATGGTCATTGCATAGAGCTCATTATGTAAACATACCTTATTCCACATAAGGATAATAATCTGGAGGTTAAATATTCCTGCCAAGAGTTCATCCTTACTAGAGATAAGAATGAACACAATCCAACTTTATCTTAATAGAACACTCTCTTGTAATTGCGAAGAGTTTGTTTCACACTCAAGAGGTTGGCCACCTTTAACGCACAATTACCACCCAGTCTTTACAGCATCTCGAGGATGCAGAGGCTCGACGGCAGATTTTATTATATAATTACGCTTAAATGGCACCGAGATGAGTTCATGGGTAGGATTGTTAAACTTGGTCTCCACAATAAACTTCTTTCTCATTAAAAACAAACACTTTGCCGCCTATTGTAATATGAATAAACATTTTTTTTATTGAGCCATCAGGAGGTTCGATCCATCATGCAAGATGACCAGTCGTTGGCCGAACGCCTGCTCGTCTCATCGTTCACCATCTGTGCTAAAGGCTAATTCTCACTGCAGCGCTACATTGAGGAAGAGGTCACCTGGGGTTTCCAAACAAAATATCCCAGCAACACAAACAGACACCTCTTGTTTTTTATAGCTGTTTTTCTTGCTTAATTAAAAAAAAAAAAAAAAGCTCATCGCATGAATTATAAAGTTTCTAAATGAAATCATGAAATAAGCGGAAACAATAAAATCATTGTTCAGGAAACAATGAAGCTCTGATTTGCCTCCAGAGCGAAAGCAAGCGAGTCATTTGCATCACATTTGTAGAGTTGAACAGAAACTTTTTGTAAGCGCGCCAATGACTTGTGCTCGCATGTTCTTTAGGCATAAAGATATTGGAATGAGTATAGATAAGACTTGATGCATCCACTGCCAGACAAACAAAATCCTTTAAAAAATACTTCATCACAGTTTTGTCGCTCACCTTAGCAAAGGAAAACTTCTCTTTATTAACATGACAAAATTTGCTCATTGCATTTCGCATTAAAAGCCTGACATGTAGATTCAAAAGAGTCTTTCTGTCTCCTCCTAGTGTCGGAATTGGGTTACTACAGTCAAAACCAGGAAAACAAAAAGGAAAAAGGTGCTTGTATTGTCAGTTTCTGATTTTATCTTCCGGGCAATTTCAACCTAGAGATACCATGAAATACCCATCCATCTCTATCACCGACCTGGAAAGCTCAATTGGTTTTATACCACTCTTGATCTCGAGGATACAGGTTTGAACCGTGCACTTGGTGTCATACATTTACGTAGTTATTCTAGAGACCTTAGAAGAAAATTAAAAGTTAAACGAAACGTAGCTTTTCTTTAGTTTTATTTAGAAAAAAATATAAATAATAATTCAAAATATGCATTTAACTGTGTCTGTAGAAATAAAACATTTAATACGCTTCTATTTAAGTCAAATTCTTAATTTTCTATAAAGACACTATTTTGTAAATCAAAGTTTTGTTTATGAACAATAAATTAATTTATCTGAAATATTTTACTTCAGCAAAAGATTATATCTCATCAACAACAACATGCTCTGTGATAGTTCTGTATAATTATCCAGATTTTTAACAGAATTCAATCTTAAATGTCTCATCTAGTCTCACAAATCTTAAACAAACTGCTTAGTTAGCCTATTCGACAAAATACTGTCTCTTATTATGACTAAATCCAAAACATACTGTGTATTTATATATATATAAATAATGCCTCAATGCTGAATAAAAATCGTCTTTATTTTATCTCTTATTTTGCATCTGTGCTTTAAAGTGACTAAAAACAATCTTATGATGCATAACGCAGTAAAAGATAAGCCATGACGTCGTTGGTACATAAGTCGTGTAACCGGAATATATGCCTTTACTAGATTACAAAAGGGAGCCTGGAGATTGCGAGTCTGCTTCTGCAGTTGCAACACAATTAGGTTTCTATTGTAACCACTTAAAATTACAATTCCTAGTATAGGGTTCAAGCCGGCTTCATCCAGGTCAAGAGAGGTCTGATCTACCAATTGGGTTATTCGGGTAAGTGACAAGAGAGATTACTGGCTATGAATTATTATTTTGTGGACGCAATTTTTGTTTATTTGTTTGTTTTTTTCATCATGTCATGAATGTTCCAAATCAAACCAATAGGTTTTATGTCATGTTAATTTTGGCTGTGATTCATGTAGGTTCAATTATTTCCCCTTCAATTTTGTCGTTATATTTCCTATAACTACTGATAGTATATGATGTGTTTTATCGAAATTGCTGTTTCATTTTTTACAAAATGTGTGTGTGTTTGTTCAGACATCCCTGGCAATAAAGATATTCTGATTCTGATTATATTAGTTCATTTTTTAACAACTTGAATTTGTGAATTTTATTTCTTACTCTTATTAATAAAAATAATTTAAAAAAAAATCCAATTTATAATATTTGAAAGTTTGTTTTGTTTTTTTCTTTCATATTAAAAGTTCTAAACTTTTATTTTGTGTTCTAATTAGAAGCCAACAAGGTTGAAATCAGTTATGAATGAATTATGTCTACAAGAAAACGGGAACTTTACTTTTGCCTTAATTGATTTATGTATTTTTACCACTGAGAGTCAAAACTCTACATGAATTATCAACGGAGGCATCAACGGTTCTCTTATGAATGCAAACACAGCTCTGTTATCTGGGACAGCGCTGTAAAAGTTTGAGGAGACGGGTTCAGGCAACTCATGTGGATGCCTAAGGGGACGACTTCCTTTGAATGTTTTTTTTCCAGATCCAGCTAGAGGATCACGGAGCCGACCCAGGAGTCGATAGAGAGATTAAATCTTCCTCTCTAAGCTTGGAACACATCACAAATGTGCTGCTCGAGCCGACTGGAGCACAGATACCTGCAGTTCTTTGACACTTCTTCTGCACCGACTAATGAAATAAGATGTCTTTGGTGGATTGATGGACATAATTAGAAAGGTTTTAATTGTGCGTGTATTTAAAAGTCATTATGTTAACTTAAGAGGCTATTTTTGGTTCAGAATATGTAAAAAACACAGTGTCATGCTGTGTAATGGCATCATTATTATTAAGAAAATTGACTCACTTTTTAATTAGAAATCAATAACAGAGATATCTGCAGTAATGACTGCGATACAAAAATGGAATTTTTCTACACCGGGAGCCACGTTTGTTATTGGGGGAAATGAGAAAAGAAATAATTCACACCCATACAAGCAGAAAATAGAGAAAATTGCAACAATGGATGGAGGACAAAATATATAACAACCAGAATAATCCCGAAACACAAAAACCCTTATCTCACTGTGGGTGGACACCTGCAGCTTAGCTGTTTATTTTTGGAGGATGGATCAATCGGACTACAGCAACAACAATAAAACACAATTTTTGTTTCATGGCAATCGAAAGAGCGACGTCGCCATCTATCGGTGACAGACGCAACAACAACACGTTGTGACAACAGATGCCTCATCCACAGTGTCTGCCCAGGTCGAGACAAACACTCTTTCAGAATCAATTACTCACACACCACAGGTCACAGAACAGTTCATTACCGTTCAATTACCAGTAGATGTTCAATAAAAGGCCCATTACGAGGGGGGGGGGGGTTTTCACCTCGGCTGCCAAGAGACGACAACTCTGACATCTTTAATGATTCTCGTAAAGATGCCAACAATAGGGGAATCCGAACCGGTTATGACGACATCTATGGATTCGAGACGGACGAACGAGTCAGCGGGTTTAGGATGGAAAGTAAGTAACGGACTCTAATTGTATCGACCCGCTTCATACCCCATTAACCGGTTTGTCTCACTGAGTCTTCTCGCAACATGATGCTGTTTTACACGCCCGATTTTTTTTTTTTTAAACGGCAGGATGAATCCCGAAGCTTCAGGTTGTTGTTTTTCACTTATAAGGGTAGTTTTTTGTTTTTTTTTCTCGCATTGTGATTGCACTTCATTTGCGCGTCCGCCGCCGTGAAGCATCTGCTGTCGTTAATTAGCTCACACTTGACATAGCGTCGCACATCCCCGTAATTATTCAACCTGTGATTATTCAAGCAGCCACTCGCGGTAAACAGAAAGTTTACTTTTGTTCCTCACTTATAGCCTCCTTTATTTAATCACTACCTACGAAAGAAAAAAAAACAAATGACGATAAAAGTTGTCAGGGAAAAAGCCCGGCAATTACTGGACCTGGAGAGGCTTCGACGCAGATGAAAGTACCTTTTTAAACCATTTGATAAGACGAACAGAAGGGACGACTTCAGGAGAACAGATGAATTTGAATCAGAGATGAATTTACAATTCAGGACGGAGAGAGAAGAGTAAACGGAAAATTCACAAAGTTGTCAACACAAGCTTGACGAAGGAGGAAAGTTAAAGGGAGTATCGAACATATATATATATATATATATAGAACAAGGAACAATAAAGATGTCAACTTTAAGAGTGTGGATGATCTGACACTGCGGACTGGAACAAGAGAGCTAAGGGATAGTTCACCCAAAATTCAGATTTCTTCAGACTAATCTGTTCCTTTTTAGTGTTGTAGACAAAAATGTAATGTAGTAACTGAAGCTCAGTTTTCTTCGTCCAAAAAGACAACCTTAAAAACATCCAAATAACTCCATACTGCTCGTCTGTAACATCCATCGTGTATTGAACATTCAACAAGAGAATTTTTTTGGAAAAAACATTGGCCTTTAAGCTTCTGCTACAAACAAGTTTAAAATATGGACTTGTTTAATTTCCCGAACAATTGTCATCATTCATATGTCGAGACTTCAATACAAGAATGAGTCAGTTTTCTTTACCTGTTCCACCCTGCCTGCACTTTCGTCTTCACTTCCCTTGATTACTGTCCATTCATTTTAACACAAGTTAATTCAATGTATACATTTGAGTTTCAAGCATTAGCACATAAGAACCAGTGTTATCAAGAGATTTTTTTAAAATACACAAAATATCGTAGCTTTCTATATTATAGCATTTTATTTATATTTAAATGTTGTAATCATAAAGTAGTTAATATTTTAAAGAAACTTGAGAATGCAGTTCATTTACATTCTGCTTTGTTTGAGACTCAAGTGTCGCCTGAAACCTTTAGTTTCACACGCCACGGTTATTATTGTTGTGTATCAATCAAGTGCTGCATGTTAACACATAAAAAAATATATATATTATTCCATTTACTAGACGAATCGATGGCAGCGTAATGGTGTGACTGACCATTGTTTTCACACAATTAAAACAGTTTTTTTTATTCTCAAATTAAAGATTAAAAATTGGATTCATATGATCAAAATATACAAATATCGAGTAATTTATGAATCGCATTCTTGTTCTATTGGTTTTGCTTCTTATTTTCTACCTCGTCTGGTTTTGTCTCTTAATTAGTGCTTATAAATGTCAATTGTTTAAAATCTGTATTCACTAAAAAACTGCATCTGCTTAAATATCAGCTACACTCTCCATATAGTTGAAGTTACACTTACATTAAACTCCAGGTTTAAGTATGCCTTTCCCTGAACATTAAAGGCTCAGACATACAGGCAAAAACCTTGTAGAATTGCTCCACCAGGAGAGGAATTTGAAAGAAAAACGAGTCAAAAAAGCAAAGTTGTGACAAAAACCAGGTACAAAACTTGTCAAGAGAGAACTTAAAAGCTGGCGCCGCTCGGAGCTGCAGTTGTTTCTCAGAGGAGGATCTGTGGCAAAAAACTTAGAAGCCCTCGAGGAGAACTTTAGGAAGTGTTAACAAAATGTTTGAGTCATGACTGCAAAGTGGCTTTCACTGAGATGTGGGATGGAAGGAGGTGGAGGAGAAGGAGTGGAAACATGGGCCAATGTATGAGTCTGTGAGAATATACATTTTAAATTGAGAAAGTACATGTAGGGTGACTTAGGCCAGTCTGTAAACTGAGCCTGAGAAACCTGGGTGTTGTATTTGACAAAGACATGTCTCTAGTTCAACACTGCAGAAAACTGACCAAGAACTGTTTGCTTCAACTGAGAAAAATCTCTGAACTTAGGGAAATGATGTCACAACACAAGCTGGAGCTTGTAATCCATGTGTTTGTTTCTTCTCGTCTGGACTATTGTAACAGTTTATTTTTATGTCTAAACAAGGAGCTGTCTCGCCTGCAGTTAATACAAAACTCTGCAGCGAGAATTCTGACCTGCTCTAGTAGAAGAACTTCACATCCTTAAAACTCTTCACTGGCTGCCAGTTTCTTTCAAGATCCAATTTTTATACTCTTACTTTCAGTTTCGCTTTACAAATAACCTTTACTTACTATATACCTTATATAACTATATTTACCTTAACTATACCTATATTCAAAGTTTAAGTGGATTAGAAGAATTAAAGTGTCATTAGTGTGAACAGTTGACGTGTGATCCGATATGTACCGACAACACAGGGACAACTGCGATAAACTGTGGTATATTGCGATATATTTCTAAACTATAGGAACAAGGATATTTGTAGTGTTGTTCGAGTACTTGACTTGTTTTACAGAAGATACTGCTTTCATTTCTTTTAAACCAAAATATGTCCAAACATCAGCTTTTAAAAGCTGCTGGAGTCGACTGTATCCTCTTGTCCTCAGTCATCGCCAGGATATCGCTTTATATTTCTTTTTATTCGTAGGGAGTTTTTCTGTCGCCACTCCAGTACACGTCTAGACTGATTCGCTGCCTCAAGCTTTGTAAAAATGACATTTAAAAGAGAGTGTAATGGTCATCACAAGGTTCTGCCTCCAGCACAGATGGTGAGCCAAGTGAAACTATGGGGACCATCCCGGCTTCAGGCCAGCAGCTGCTGCTCTTTGTGTGGGCAGGTAGACTGTTTGGAGAGTGATGTGCGATGACAACAGGCCAGAAATGACAAACACAATATCCGCTGATGGCCGGTATCATTGAATAAAGATGCCCCTTCTACTTTGGGCATCCACCCGGAGAAGCTGTCTTCACATCAAAACTCATTTTGGTGAGAAGAGTTGATGTTGAGCCTGGACTGGACATGAAGCAACAGGGGAACCTTTTTTTTTTGTCAGATGTAGGCGACGCATCGGTGTGTGGGTTGAACCATTTAAAGCAAAATTAAATAAGACAAGATAGTTTTCTGCCATGGACATCCAATTAAATTCATATTCAATTAAAAAAACATTATTTTTTTATTTTTCTTTTATCTTTTTTTGTTATGATTGTTTAATTTTAAATAGTCATTGAATAGTAAAATGTCTTCACATTCTTTAAGTTTTTTACATCACCACCAAACTACTTGATAATATGGAGTACTAAAAGACTTTTTGAAGTAATTGTTGCGACGAAACTATAAAGTAAACAGACACAAACAGAGCCTTTTATTTTGTTTTGTAATCCAAATGCACTCTGTGAAAACTAAGAAAATAGGAGTTACAACATTGCAGTTCCAATTTCTGACCAACGAGGGCGCCAAAAACAATATTTTAGAATATATCTATTGCCACTTTAAAGCGTATTCTTTGAGCTGATTTTCTGTGTCTACTGGTACCGCACATCACATTATTAACGCTGTCAAGGAGCTTATGCGATTGTCTGCTTTTCTATTAAATATGTTGTTCATTTTTTTTAAAGCTTTGACAACTGTAGTTGTCACTTTGTCTACTGTGTACCATGTCCGTGAGGTATTTAATAGGCAACACATAAATAGAAAGAAATAATAACTTGTCTAATTTAAACGTTAAGAAAGTTGTTTTGGTAAAGTTAACTCAGCAAATAATCCATAAAACTAGTGGAAATTAATAAAACTTTAACATAATAGAATAGGGGAACACATATTTATTATTAATACGCTCATTTACTAGTAGAAAAAAAAACACAAAAGACCCAGTAATAAATAGCATTAAATTGATGTCATAACTGTCAAATACTTTAAATAAATGAATATGAATATAATGGTCCTTTAGAATAGGAAACATACTCACAATTACAAATGGTCATTTTTTGATTAATGACGATACTATTAATACTTTTTTTTTTTACTTTCAAAGAGACAGTATTATTACTAGACAATTACTTCTCCTGTGGTACTTACACCTTATAATGGCTTTTTAATTGATCTTTAATAACTTCTTTATTTCCTGTTAATAATCAGTAATTAAGGAATAGTTCAGTGTGAACTAATGTTTACCTTACCTTACCTTATAACTTCTTTATTTCCTGTTAATAATCAGTAATTAAGGAATAGTTCAGTGTGAACTAATGTTTACCTTACCTTACCTTATAACTTCTTTATTTCCTGTTAATAATCAGTAATTAAGGAATAGTTCAGCGTGAACTAATGTCATAATATTAAGGGTAGATTAGTGTAGAGTTGGTACTTTTTTTTCATGGTTAATACTATAAATAAGTTCCTAATAATAGTAAATCTGTGTTACTTATAGGTATATAGTGCGCCACCTTGAATCAGCGTTCTACTTTTCATGTACTTAAATATTACTTACTTAACATACTTTTTTTTGCTGCTCATTTATTTTCTCTGTTATCTGAAGGTCAGTCGGTGAAAATAATGCTGGCATCAAACCAGTCCATGGTGCAAAACATGGGGATCCCATCATCACTTGGGTGGTTAAGTAAACCAGGAAATCAGGTTTTGATCAAGGTTTGCGATCTGTGGGACCTTTATACTTGTTATTAGAGCTTCAGAAAACAATCAAAAGTCCAGACAAACAACTAGACACGACTTTTGATTTTCCTTTCAGACATAATGAGAGACGACCGACGAAAAAGCCAGATGTTTCCCCCACGTTAACTAATTGTTCTTGTTTCCAGATCTGTTGGCGTCTGGAAATATGAAATGATTCCAGCTTTTGATCGAGCAGATTTATCGTCTCAATTCTAATGATGGTGGCAGCTCCTATTGTCGCGGGGACGAGCAGGGTGACTAATGGAGCTGACAATAACCACAAATAATGACGGTGGTATTTGAAAAATGACGGCTTTTGTTTGTTCGTGGTTGGTTTTAAAAAGAAAGGTTTGTTTGTCAGTCGATAAGTAAAAAGAGTGTTCCGGGAAGATTAATGATCAAGAAAAGTTTGTAACCACAAATTGTTCCCGCTAGTTTGGACGGCGATGCAAGTGTGCGATCGAGGTCCTCGAATGTTCCCTGTGTTGTTGTTCTCGCAGGGAAGGGGAGAAAAAAAAAAGAAACTGGCTGGCGACTCCCCTAACGTGTTCGTCAGCACACAGCCAAGGCGGCCATGTTGTTTCTCCGAGCGAATCGAAACGCTGGCGCAGTGTCAAGTCAGCGACTGTGGCGTCGAGTTTCAGCGAGTCAGCGTGACCCCGCCGCCTCCTTCCCAGGTCACCGCGGAAAGCAGCCGGCGGGAAGTCGGCGGCGGGTTTTACTGCTGGGTGGCAATTTCGTCTTTCGGCTGTGATTGCAAAAGAGGAGAGAAAAAAAAGTGATTATTTTGTGTGAAAATTCATGAAAATTAGAATTTTGCCTAGAAAGTTTTGTTATAAAACAACATCTTCACTGAATAAAGGCCAGAATATTGAAAACTATTGATGTTTTTACTCATTTAAAAGTTAAATAAACTATTTTTTTTCTCTGCTGTGACCTTTAAAGGAACTTGATGGATTGAGATATCGACTGAGACTGAAACATAACACGGGTCAGAATGACATTCAAATAAACAGCAGCAAATAAATGCACTAATATATGCAGATCAATGAATGCAAATGTTCTCATTCCTCGACGCAGTGTAATGAACTAAAATTCAGCTCCTTTAATAACTACTAATATTGACCCCTTCAACACTCAACATCATTTCCTGTTTATATATCTGAGGCAATTGTTTGTAAACCTTATTAGTGGTTCAGTCTTGCTTTTTGTTCCTGTTGAAATAATTATAGTAAATTAAAAAAATAATCCCTGCAGTTAAAAAGGAAGATGTATATTTGATGAGAACAATACTTTTTATTAAGGTGACACACTTGTTAAAGCAACAATTAAAATCAGGGATTCTTAACTGGTTTGTTAAAAGGTTTTTCAGACCCACTGTTGCCTAAAGGGTTTTTACATCTTCTGTCTATAATGTGGCTCAAGTAAACAGTGTCTTTGTAAGAGCCAGATCATTTTATTGAAAGAAAAAACAGGTAAATAATAAAATGTAATTGTCTTTGTTTTACATCACCCGCAGAAAAAGGCATCAGTTATTATATAATAATATATATTTACATCGAATAAAAAAAGATAGCTTTTCTGGGAGCTCATGAAATTAAGTACTTATTGAAATGAACTTTATTTTAATTAAAATTATATAAAAAATAATAATATAATTTTATTTATAGTTTTATATAATAAAAATGCTCTTTTTCTTACCAAGGAAAAAAGGCTGGTGAACAAAACTAATTACATAGGAGTTTCAACATTGCAGTTACATTCTCTAACCAACAGGGGCGCCAAAAACAATATTTCAGAACATATCTATTGCCACTTTAATACGGATTCTTTGAGGTGATCTACTGGTACCGCACATCACATTATTACCGCTGTCAATATATTATATATATATATATATATATACTGTATATATAAAACGTGAACTCTTGTGACTTAGAGAAAACAAATAGGGCTTGGAAAATAAAGTTTTATGTATAACTTGATCCCTTTTATTTATGATAGTCTTACATGCTGTATTAAAACCGAGCAGCAGAATGCTTCTATTCTGACACAAAAAAAAAACATGTCCTTTATTTTAATGACAAGCCTCTAAAGGCGGCGCCGCGTATTCCTGAACACATTACAGATAAACACACACATCCATCAGTAATGACGCAAACAGAAGACATTCATCAGACGAATGAAGGGGATTCTTTGGATGCAGTAAAAACCTGTCTGGTCTCAGGGGAGTCAATACAGGAGAAAGGGGGGGTAAATAATGTGGACTTATTGCAGTAACCGACATCAGCAGGTGTAATTGTGATTCATGGCAAGACGGTGATGTGTGTGTGTTTGCAGTAACCGATGATAAACAGTTGTCATTGGTCGCAGGAGTGGAACGATATTTCCTCACTTGATTGTCTAATTGTAACTCATGGATTACTTGTCGTCACATTTCATTTCTTGGACAGTCATTCCTTAATTTATATATTTATTTCAGCAGAAGAAACGAATAAAAGTCAATACTGAATGAAAGAAAAATAATCTTAGTTTTCCTGGTTAAGGTGAAGTTTCTTTTGGGGCGACATTGTTCTTTTTGTATACAATTAAATGTAATTATTGTGATTGAATCATGTTTATATAATGTGTTTAGCTTCTTTATATATTGTATTTTATCCTTTAATGCAGATCTGGGAAAAGTGCGGCCCGGGGGCCACATGCAGCCCTTTGACTGTATTTATACGGCCCTCGTCATGTCAAAGTATGATCATGTATAAATGGTTGTAATCAACAAATGTATTTTGTATTTATTATTAATTTACATTTACACATAACACTTTTTCCCTCCTTTCTTGTGTGTAATTTTTCGAGTACCGGTATATATTAATTCCTAAAAAAAAATTTTTAAGTTAATGGAAGAAATTTTTTGAAAAAATATATACAAGATTAAATTTACAGCTTATTTAGCTTAATAAATGCTACGCCCTAATGACGAATGTCCTTTTTTTTAGGGATTTTCTCGTCTTTCTTTTTGCTTGACACATTAGAATATGGGAACACATTTATTATTAATACGCTCATTTACTCGTAGAAAAAAAAACAAAAGACCAAGTAGTAAAGTGTTTAACATTTAATTTGACATCATAACTGTCAAATACTTTAAATTAATGAATATTATTATAATGGCAATTTAGAATAGGGAACATATTCACAATTACAAAGTTATTTTTAATGCTATTAATACTTTTATAGTTGTGCCGTTTTACTTACTTACAGTATTATTACTAGACAATTACTTCTCTTAAAGTACTTACACCTTATAATGGGTTTTTAAATATAATTTATCTTTAATAACTTATTCATTTCCTGTTAATAATCAGTAATTAAGGAATAGCTCAGCGTGAACTAATGTCATGATATAAAGAGTAGATTATAGTGTATAGAGTTGGTACTTTATGATGGTTAATACTATAAATAAGTGACGGCCCCTAACAACTTTCACAAAATTGAATGTGGCCCTTGAAGAATTATAATTGCCCAACCCTGCTTTAATGTCTTAACTTGATTATAGTACATTTTAAATCCATTATTTTGCCACTTTTTTTTCCTTAAATGAAAATCAAACATAGTTATACGACATTAAAAAGGGTGTAAAACGATCATTCTTCACGTGCAAGTGGAGAATGTGACGCTGGAGTTTGTAACCACGCAGCAGTGGACGAATGACGCACGGTTTCCCTCCGCGGGGACCAACAATTAATATTCACTATAAACGATTGTACTTGTCATCCACAGCCACTTAATTCTGCTTCACGGGCGGATCAGTTGGAATCCGTGGCAACTTGTCCTCATCTCAAACCATTAATGACTTTTCCTGAAGAGAGAATTTGGGAAAATAAATGTGATCACTCACAACGTCCAATTGATTTACGTACACATCCGCCGGGACAATTAGGACTGAGGGCCCCGAGGTGCACTGCGGTGAGATTTGTCAACATTTGTAGCAAGAAGAAAGGATGAGAAATGTGTATTAAAATATTATATTGGCTTTGGCGTCGTCTCTGCTTCCTGTTCCAAAAGATCCTAATTGTTATTCATCATCTCTCGCCACCATCTCCCACCCAAATCAGCCGTGGCAGTTGTAAAAAGGGAGGAGGAGAAGGGAGGGAAGGAGGGAGGGAGAGAGGGAGAGAGGGGTGAGAACAGTGGAGGCTCAGTGTACAGTCTGTGACTTCCCCCTAGTGGTGAAAACCAGTACTGGAAAAGAAAAAGGCTTTGACAGTGACACAGTTCCTGGTATTTCAAATGATTTCACCGTTTATAATCGTGGTTTGTTTCCTCGTTCGTCATATCTTGTCTGTGGAAGAAAAATGAATGTAAAATGTTTTTTTACGTTTAATTATTTAACTGAATACTTGTTTTTTACATTATTATTACATTATTATTATTATCTTAAGACGTTTTTATTTGTTCAGGCTTTTCCTTGATTTTCTGGAGCTCCTGTTGTGTTCATCAGTTTTATCTTGATCTTTAAAATATATACTTTATTGAATATTGTTTTGATTGTTTTAAGTGCTTTGTGACCCTGGTCTGGAAAAGCGCTATACAAATAAAAATGACTTGCTTACTTAATTACATTTATCTTTTGATTCATCGAATTTGAAACTGAATATATTCATGCCTTGAAAAAATTACTTTTTTTTCAAATTCAAATTTTTGTTTTGATGCTGTAAATCTACAGAGAGAATGTATGTTTAAAGTCCGGGGGCACAAATGTTTCTCCATACCTGTCGATCTGGGGGCGCTTGTTTGCAGAGCCCACCAGTGCCTCAAATTTAGGTAGCTCGGCCAATCACACATCTTGGCATATTAACGAGAATATATTTGCGCCAATCAGGAGTCTTCTCTGACTATGATTTTGGGGCGCTGAAAATAGCGCCCCTAATAGTTTATCCCAGTTATTAAAGTTTCTTGGACATGTGTTTCTTCCCGCTCTCTGCATTTTCATTTAAGGTTGATTTTTTTTCTTCAGAAACTTTTATTGCCAGTTTTGTAAACACACACAAAAAAAGGTAGTTATTGTTTTTAAATTTGCATTTTATTTGTGTGTATATGAGATAAGTGTAAACAGTGTCTTTGATGTCCTGTTACAGAGGACAGGTTGTTAATATTATACCCTCTTTTTTTTCAAATGATGTGCCTTATTCTGAATGTATTTTCGCCATCTCTCGAAACAAGGATAAAAATAAACATTTATTTTTAGTCATAATTATCTGTCAAAGTGTGGATTTCTTGGCAAAATCCATATTGTCTAAGTTTAGACTGTTTTTTATCAGCATAAGCAGATGAATGTACTGACACCTAGACCTAAATCCTGCAGGATTTAACAAGAGAACCGTGTCAATAAAGTCACAGATTTTGCATATTGACATTGGCGGTGACGACGTAAAAGGACGAAGCATAAGCACAAACGTTGACTAAGCAGCTTATGTAAGACGTCTTCTGACTGTTTCGTGAGCGTGAAATCTATTTTCTAAATTGAATCCACAGGGACGTCTAAAAATAGAGTTGGAGGTGATGTAACGAGGGTAGCACTGTCTCAACAACTAAATGTAATTACATTTTATATCAGAGCTCCTTCAGAAAGCAGAAGTGGTTTTCCTGGTCGGATCCTGGTTTGTTGGTGAGCTACAGTGGCTCTTCTCTCCGGATCACTTCCCCTTTTTCTCTCTCTCGGAGCCGCCTCGTTGTGCACTCCACATACTCTCCTATACTCGTGGGACACTCCAGTACAATGCCTGACAGGATGTCTGTAGTCGGAGAAACACAAGTCCTGACCTGAAGGCCTCTGCAGTGATCTCAAGGACCTGGTCCTGCTTCCAGTGGTACCAGAGCCCCGGTGCACCAGACTGTCTGAATGAGACTTTCTAGAGCTGAAGGAGGGAGAGAGAAAAAAAAACATATATTTCAGTGAATAATATGGATAAAGGTCTAGTTAATGTAAAAATGGTCAAAAAATGCTTTGATCGAATTTAGATTCATATTTTGTTGTTTAACGCTGTGTGGGTGTTTGTGTGGTTATATATTTAATTGTCTCTAATATTATTTGTATTTCATTAAGTATAATATATCATTAACAGCAGATGGCATCACTCAAACCCTTGTAGGAGCCAAGGTCTCAAGCAAGCAAGTTACCACATACATTTATAAGATAACCTTGCCACCCTTTTATTTGTCTAAACAAGAAGGATCTGTCTCGCCTGCAGTTGATACAAAACTCTGCAGCAAAAATTCTGACAAGCACTAGTAGAAGAACTCACATTTACCCGATCCTTAAAACTCTACACTGGCTGCCACTTTCTTTCAGGATCCATTTTAAAATTCTGGTTCTTACTTTCAGAGCAAGGTGACCTGGAAACCTGAAAACAAATGTGCTTATTGTATCCCTTGTGTTGTTTCTGGGTCAAGATGAAAAACCTCCTTGGCTTCCAGAAATAATGCAGTGGTGGAGGTCGTTCACCTTGACCCTGAGATAACAAGGGTTAACCATTTGAATTGCGCTTGCTAGCTTAGCTATTACATAACAATGCAAACTGCAGTTATTCAGAGGTTAAATTACTCTCTATTTCTTAAAAATAAGAGAATACGTATTGTAAATCTCAAATTAAATAGCAAATCAATAATATCTCGTAGGAAAAGGTGTCAGTATTAATGACAGGAAGTTTTTTTTCTCAATAAATATACTCAACCAAACTTAACTTTATTTATAAAGCACTGAAAAAAAACAATGTGCTGTTCAAGAACATAATATATCACACAACATTATACTCGGGCTATTATATTGTACAATTCTGAGTTCGGGGGCAGGAGTGGAGTAAAAGTATCATGACGTTCTATTCTATGTTAGTCTTTGTATCCTTTGTCTTTGTTAATTTTCTTTGATCTATGTTCTTTATATGTAGACTTAGATTGTATCATCTTGTTCTTTCTCTTTATTTCTCTTTGTTCTTGTTCTTATTTTTTTATGAATAATTGCTGTATTGCTGTGTCTAATTGGAAAAAAAAAATCAATAAAGTTGTACCAAACCTAACATAAACTGAGTTGAAAATAGTAAGATAATAAAAGCAAATAAAACAAGTAAAATGCACTAAAAACAGCTGCAGAGTCTCCTGCTGTGTTAAAAGCGAGGGAATACACTCAATGTTTAGTAAACTCTTGTCTTCCACGAGATGGTAAATATGAATTAATCGGCCTGAAATGACGCCTGTGTCATACTAAAAACTATGTTATGTTGATGTTATTATGCGTCTTAATGTTGACACTTCTTTTTTAAATCCCATGTGATGCATTTGGCTTAGATTTTTAAATCGTGTTTGACTTCCTGTGTCTTCAAAACACCCACTGAAGACAAAACAAATGTCAGTGACACCTGCTTATCATGGAGGGAAAGCATCTCCACCAGTCGTATTCAAGAATAATCCTGCTCAAGGTTGGTTTATTTCACTGCAAATCTTATTTATTTGTATATATACTCAGTTGTAGATGTGGCACTTCTTTCTTTTTTTGGGTAAATGCATGAATGGATCGAGTGCTGGCGGGCTGTCGTGATTCATTCATGCTGTTAATGTACAGATATTATTCATGGAAGTAACACTCTGTGTAGGAGGGAACAAATCTTGCCTTGTTGACATGTTATGGCAGGCAAGCTGGCACCGTCCTCGTCGTTAGAAGAGGGTGCAGCATTTTCTTCCCGTATATCAACGCATTATGATTCTTAAGCACCATTAAAACATATCCTTGTGTCCTTAGATCGAACAGTGGAGATTCCTTTCCTTGAATAAACGCGTTATTATTCTCTGGGGTTCATTGAATACGTAACGCTGCGTTTGACGCATCAAGAGCGTGAAAGTAACACCGGAAAAACAGCGATCACACTGTCAAAACAAACAAAGTGAGACGTAAACAGAGCGTCAATCTAGATTACTTAATCGTTATTTAAATTAATACTTTTAAGTCTATATATAGTCAATTGTAATTTTGTGTGTATAATGATTGCGTTGATATTTTAAAAATATTATACTTGTATTTGTTTATTTATTAAGTGATTGACTATTTCTATTGTTTGAATTTAGTTTTAAGGTAATAAATAGATAATTAGAAATTAAATTGATTTAATATGTCGGCGCCCACAATGCCTTTTATTTTGAAGGTGTTACCGGCACTTGTGATCTCACAACTATCTTTCGATTTTACAAAAAAAAAAAAAAAAAAAGCAAGTGGTTGAAATAAGAGGTGGAGAACTTTCACTCTTCCTGTCTCTGCTGCTGATCGCCATGGAACCTCCGCCTCAGTTCACCCGGGAGGAGATCAACAGCACCGTGTGGGTCGTTCCGGAGAAATACAGTCGACTCAAGCAGATCGGAACCGGAGCCTACGGCAGCGTGTGGTGAGTTCCGCGACTGAAAGTGTAGGAAGCAGGGGCTCACCTGGAGACATAGGTGGGCCTTCAGGAACATCCTCCGCGAAAACGCAGGGACGGATGTTATAACAGCATAATAAACATAGTATAGTCGCATCATAAGGTTATTTATTTACGTTTACATTAAGTTATTTGTGACAGTAGAGAGGGAGGACGTTGGTCAGAAGTCATGACTTTTATATGAGAAATTATAACTTCATTTTAAGTTTATTTAGTTTATTAAAAATATTATTTTGACAAGAGAAGTAGGAAAACTAAAATAAATACTTTTAGCCTCTTTTTTTATTTATTATTATATTTTTTTAATAAACGAGGTGTTTCATACTTTATTCCATCACAATTTAATATTATTACCCTTTTACACCGAGATTGTTGTTGTTTTTTTAGTTATTAAACGCTTTTGGATCATCCCATCATGATTAAACATTTAATATATTTAAGTTTGAGGCACAAATGTTATGAATGACCTGGTCCGATAAAGACCTTTTCCTCTTTTTAATGTATAATATATTTCTACTTAAATTCCTACATTGATTTGTAGGTAATACATATACAATTGTGATGGAATAAAGCATGAAACATCTCGTTTATCTTTTTTAAATAATTAATAATAAATAAAAAAGAGCCTGTCTAAAAAAAAAACCTGGAACAACAGCTTTAGTTTTCCAGTGTTCTTGAGTATTTTTGAATTTTCAGACACGGATAAATTATATATTCTGCAATGATTAAGTGTTATCTACGGAGGCCATCAGATCAGGAAGTGTGTGAAAAGAAAAATAGTTCTGTCTGGACTGTATAATAGTGTCATATGAGCCCAGAACCGAAAAGGTAAATAAACAGTTTCTGCATCGACATGGAAACTTGAAACCCGCCCATCACACTTCCCTGTCCCGCTACCTGTTTGTTTAGGTAGAACGTATACTATTCTCACTAACTAACAGCCAAAGCAATGTTATTATTTATTCACAAGAAAAACAATGTGAGTCTAAATGCGAGTCTTAAGAGCTAAAGTGGTGTTTGGTATGATAAGTGGACAGGCTAATAGCTTCAGTGGGTTCATGGTCTGTGGGTCACATTACATAGAATAAACTGTTAAGAATGTGAACTTCGGTAAGAGTATTTAGCATTTGCAAAAAGGTTATTTCACCTCGTCTAAATTTTGCAACACGCACCTTTTTACACCGAGATTGTTGTGTTTTTTTTGTTATTAAACACAATTAATATGAATTTATTAGTAGTAAAGGGTATTTGGTCACTTTTGGATGATCCCATCATGATTAAATTAATATATTTAAGTTTGAGGCACAAAGGCTATGAATGACCTGTTCCAATAAAGGGTTTTCCTATTTTTATTGTATTATTATATATTTCTACTTAAATTCCCACCTTGATTTTCTCTTTATATAATGTCATACACAGAGCTTGTTTATTCATTGTTGTTTAGTTTAAGGCCTAGTTACCTCTAAAGCACACATTTAAAAACAATAAAACACTACTTTTGTCAAAATAAAATAGCTTTAAAAAACTGATGACGATGCTGTACTGCTGATAAATAGAAACTCTCCAACTATTTCCATCTGTATTGACGCTTCTTCATCCCAGCTTCGTCGCTCACAAGCACTGATTCAGAACCAGTGCTTGTCTATTGTGCAACTCTCTGGAGGCCAAACAAAACACTGTTTTTCTTTTTTCCAACTCTTCACAAAACAATACATCCAAACAGTCTCTGTCTGTCTGTTGATATGGGACCGGCGATTCTCAAGTGCCTTTTGTGAGGCCAACATAACCACGTTTTTTTTTTTTGTCTGGCAGGTGAAGAATGAATCATGCCGTTTAAATAAAAAAAATTGCATAACATCCATCACTTTTTGACTTCGGCGTCGTGTTGTTGCCCAGATTGTGAGAGTTTTCAGGGTCTGAATACGAGTCAGTTTGAGATAAAAAGGTAGTGACAAGGATGGTGGATCTCAGTGCCAGCGTGATGGTTAATATATATATTTTTAAATGTATAAAATTGACCAAATAAATACAAGAATCTTAGCAGCAAGTCTTCAGTGATATCCAATAGTGAAACATAATCTGTGTTGGTGGATGTGACTCCAAATAGATTCCCCTCCTACAATGTTTTTGCCCTCTATGTCTCCAAACATGCAGATCAGCTGTTACTGTAGTTCAACGAGCAGCACCAGAACCCCCGCCTCAGACTCCTTATCTCAACCTCTCAGAAACCTCAAAATGCACCGAGATCAAAGAATGCCGAGCACTTGCAGAAGCGAAGTCTGATTTCCTTCCTCATTTCTGCTCCGCAGCTCAGCCGTCAACCAGAAGAACGGCGAGAAAGCGGCCATCAAGAAGCTCCACAGGCCCTTCCAGTCCGAGATCTTCGCCAAGAGAGCGTACCGGGAGCTCCGGCTCCTCAAACACATGAAACACGAAAATGTGAGTCGGCCCTCACACCAACGAGTCACCACACGATGTTTCTGACTCTGACTGATTCATTCCTGACAGGTGATTGGACTTCAAAATGTGTTTACACCTGCCTCCAGCCTCGACGACTTCCAGGACTTGTGAGTCATTTTACCAAATTTAATTTTGCATTTTGCCGTCCTTTGATTTTAGGACGGATATGACTGATGCAAATTTTTTTTTTCAACCGATTTGAAAGTGAAAGTGATCCATGTCAAGATGAACCTATACTTACCATCACATTAGTTTTTAGTTTTCTAAACTTAAAATTATACAACATAATGATCGGGGACAGTAGATTTCTAGCAATATTGAGTTCGGTTTAAAATTTTATTCACTTTCAAATTACTTTTTATTTTAAATTATAATTTTAGTTCACGCTATACAAGTTTAAACCTTGTGTTGTCTCTGGGTCAAGGTGAACGACCTCCAACATTGCATATGCATTTATGAAAGCCAGAAAACACGAGGGATACCACAAACACATTTTTTTTTTCAGTCCACCGGGTCACCTTGACCCAGAGAAAACACAAGGGATACCACAAACACATTTGTTTTCAGTCCACCGGGTCACCTTGACCCAGAGACAACACAAGGGATACCACAAACACATTTGTTTTCAGGCCACTGGGTCGCATTAATCCAGAACCAACACAAGGAATACCACAAACACATTTGTTTTCGGGCCTTCAGGTCAACGTGACCCAGAGAAAACACAAGGGATACCACAAATACATTTGTTTTCAGGCCATCGGGTCACCGTGACCAAAGACAACACAAGGAATACTACGAACGCGTTCATTTTCAGGCTTTCGGGTCACCTTGACCCTGCGCTAACAAAAGGGATACCTCAAATACATTTATTTTCAGGCCACTGGTTCACCATGACCCAGAGAAAACACAAGGGATACCACAAATACATATGTTTTGGCGCCTTCGGGTCACCTTGACCTAGAGACAAAACAAGGGATACCTCGAACACATTTGTTTTCAGGCCTTTGGGTCACCTCGACCCTGAGATAACAAGTGTTACTTGGTTGTTAAGTTAAAGTTAAGTCAAGACCTTGGGTTTAAGAGTTAACACTTAAATAAATCATGAGTTTATATGAGAAATTACATTTATTTTACCTATATATAGTTAAAGAGTATTACTAGTCGTACTATTCCAGTGAGTGGTTCAGTACTTGACCTCCTTTTTTTTGTTTTTCTCGCAGCTACCTGGTGATGCCATACATGTTTACCGACCTGTCTAAGGTCAGAGGTCATCTCTCAGAAGACAAAGTGCAGTTTCTGGTCTATCAGATGCTGTGTGGACTCAGGGTGAGCTCAGAGACGACACTAAACACACACTCTCGCTGCGTTGGTGAGCGTCGCCATGGTGACATGAAGCCCACCGGCAGCTGAGAGGGGAGGAAATAAGAGTGGGAACTATATGGTGGGAGACAAGAAAAGAGTGAATAATAGTGATTTTTTTTTTATCTTTATGTGACTCAGTACATCCACAAGGCCGGGATAATCCACAGGGTAAGTTTGTTCCTCAGTATGTTTACACTGTTAACTAACTGGTAGGATGAGTCTGAGATGTGTCTTTGCATGTCATCCGTGTCCAGACACACCCTTCAATAACACGCTTGACTCACGCTCTATTCATTCAATACTTTTCTCAACTTCACAATAAAATAAATCATTACCGTCGATACTGATATATATAGAGCGTTTTGTGAGTATTAATAGTAGTATTTTACCAGTGGGTGGGTCTTAGTTGTAATGAAATAAAAACGTTTTTGTCAAGGATAATCATAAATTATTGATTTAATTGTACATTTTTATTTAGGTTTTTTAGGTGAAATAATATATTAACTTGTTAAAAAGTGTTTTTTTATTTTTAATATTAAATTTACAACACTTAAAGTATGCGTTAATTTTTTTTTTAAAGTATTTAGATTTTAGTTTTCTGTGCAATAATATAGACAAATACACATGTAGTGGGTTTGAATATACTACTAATATGAATATACTATACTTGTGTGTGGTGTGTGTGTATATATATATATATATATATAGATAATATACTGTATGAAAATGATTTTTATTATCATAATGACTCTTCATGTCTGTCTGCATGTCTGTCTGCATGTCTGTCTGCATGTCTGTCTTCTTGTTTGTCTTCATGTCTGTCTTCTTGTCCGTCTGCATGTCTGTCTTCTTGTTTGTCTGCATGTCTGTCTTCTTGTTTGTCTGCATGTCTGTCTTCTTGTTTGTCTTCATGTCTGTCTTCTTGTCTGTCTTCATGTCTGTCTGCATGTCTGTCTTCATGTCTGTCTTCTTGTTTGTCGTCATGTCTGTCTTCATGTTTGTCTTCATGTCTGTCTTCATGTCTGTCTTCATGTCTGTCTTCTTGTTTGTCGTCATGTCTGTCTTCATGTCTGTCTTCTTATTTGTCTTCATGTCTGTCTTCTTGTTTGTCTTCATGTCTGTCTTCTTGTCTGTCTTCATGTCTGTCTTCATGTCTGTCTTCATGTCTGTCTTCTTGTCTGTCTTCTTGTCTGTCTTCTTGTCTGTCTTCTTGTTTGTCTGCATGTCTGTCTTCTTGTTTGTCTGCATGTCTGTCTTCTTGTTTGTCTTCATGTCTGTCTTCTTGTCTGTCTTAATGTCTGTCTGCATGTCTGTCTTCTTGTTTGTCGTCATGTCTGTCTTCATGTTTGTCTTCATGTCTGTCTTCATGTCTGTCTTCTTGTTTGTCGTCATGTTTGTCGTCATGTTTGTCGTCATGTCTGTCTTCATGTCTGTCTTCTTGTTTGTCTTCTTGCCTGTCTTCTTGTCTGTCTTCATGTCTGTCTTCATGTCTGTCTTCATGTCTGTCTTCATGTTTGTCTTCATGTTTGTCTTCATGTTTGTCTTGTGTCAACTCTTGCTCTTCATCAAGAGCATGAGTTTCATCCAAATAAAGTAAACGTTATGGAGCAAAAGGTACATTTAAGTGTGCTCTGTATATGTAGACGATGCTTCACGAAGCTTCACTAACACACCGATAAATTGAAATGTACTGGCGTCCAACTTTCTGCTCTCATTTCAGGATCTGAAGCCTGGAAATCTGGCGGTTAATCAAGATTGTGAGCTGAAGGTTTGATTCCCATTTTACCGTTTTCATAAAGTACGACCTGCATTCCTACTTGATGATTAAATGCATTAAGAAACGGTAGATCTGTAGTATTTATGTATGTAGTGAGGAGGTCAAACAACTGCAGTGAAATTGATTATGTGCATTTTAATTTACATTAAAGCCAGATTTTGGTAACATTAGAACCAGACACATTCTGCGTTAGTTTAGGATTTACTTAACAGTTTCTGCAGTGTTTTTATAAAATATGTATTAATGTTTGTTGTATTCTTCATCACAAACAACTTAAACAAATAAACACTTTTATACCACAGTTGTCACAATTGTTGCCCTAAATTTGACATTTTATTGAGCTGGTTCTCTCATTTAATGGTTTACTGGAGGCTTAAATCTCAAATTCTTAATGGTATATAGTGGATGTAAGAATAATGTTGATTATACCAAAAAGAACACTTAGATATTCATCTTAATATTGTATTAAAGATTGTAGTTTTAGGAGACTTTTTTTAACTGTTTTGAATTGCTTTGTTTGGAAATAACAATGGTAATTACCAGTACTTGTCAAAATATTGACATATTAACCTTAATATTATAATGTATAAAGATTGTATCTTAAAGACACGTGAAGAAACGTTTAATCCTTGAGCATAATTGACTTTATATTGTTCTAAGCCATTTTAATTATATCAGATAATAAACAAGCTAACATTGTAGTTAAGCTAATATGTTGTACTTCTTTCAAACTATAAAGATTATACTGCATTAAATGAATTTCACGTGCGCTTCATAAGATGTTAAAATGTTCTGCCAACGCTTTCAGATTCTGGACTTCGGCCTGGCGCGGAGCACCGACGCCGAGATGACAGGATACGTGGTGACCCGGTGGTACCGGGCGCCCGAGGTCATCCTGAACTGGATGCATTACACCCAGACCGGCAAGACACGATTGTTGCTGACTTGACGGATTCATCCTGGTTGTTGATGCTGATTCTGTCTTTGGTGGTTTTTCCCCTGCAGTGGACATCTGGTCTGTGGGCTGCATCATGGGCGAGATGATCAACGGAAAAACCCTTTTTAAAGGAAAAGACTGTATCCTTTCTGACGCCTGATGAGTTCAGTCAAGTTCAACTTCTTTTTTTTTACGCCAGAGCTACTGTCAGTTTTGACATCTTTATTTGTGGATATAAAACTTAAGTGCGACAAGACGTTATCTTCTGCTCGAGGCATGTTTTTAGGAATTCATTAGTAAAAAAATGTATTCCAGTTAGACATGTTAGTGAATAATACATTTTAATTCTACGTAACATTAGATAAACATGAATAAATGCAGTGACATGAGGTACCGACTCCTTTAGTGTCAGATTTACAAGTATATAAACCCAAAAGAGAAACTTATTATTGATATGTTCTGGGATATTAGTCTACATCCTCTAGATCTATGTCAGTCATTAATCGTGGATAAATATTGATTTATAGCTTCATAAACCTGTCATCTTTGACATTGACACAAGAGTCACAGATGAAATATGAAGTATTAATCATCAATTTATATAAAGTTATGTATTCAAATTCTTTAACCTGCCATATTTAATGATATGAGAGCTTTAAATTGGCTGAAAATCTAAATTACTTTTAAACAATCAATGGATATAGAAAGAAATGAATGAACTGATAAATCATTTAAAAAGGATTAGCAAACATGGATTTAAACAGTATAGAGTATGATCTTGATAGTAAAGGATTACAAGGAAGACGAATCAATGCTCTTAATTTGAAAGCCGAAACATTTATTTCCTCCTAGTAAATGGCGTAAGGGAAATCACCGTAAAGTTTAGCAGGAACTAGTCTCCAGATTTAAATTTGGGTCAAAAGTGAAGAATCCTAGCGATAGACACGCCTTTTGTTGCTTCTGAGTGGTAATATTGCGTCTTTGGTTAAAAAGAACCTGCTTTAGTTATATATTAAAAATGTTGTCGTCTCTCTTGACGCAACATCTCATTCATTTCGCCTTCTGCTAGAGCGCCCCCTGGAGGATGTTAAGCCGTGAAACTCGATAAATTAGCTTCAAAGAAATTAGGTGTTATAGTTCAGAAATTACAGTAGTTATTCCAACATTAAATACATTATATTTTCTTGCATTAGGACAGTTTTGTGTCCTTGATTTGTCGTCAAAATCAATTGCTCTGCCACTAGTATATTAAAATAAGATAATTACTTTTTAAAAATATATTTTATTTATTTTAATGAAGTTTCACAGATAAAAGCTGTATTAGAAATGCTGATAATAGGAATCTATCAATCACATAAATTATATAAATGACAGTTAAAAGTGTGGTTTGAGCGATTATGTGATGTTACACGATCTTAAGGATCCTTGACCTCGGACTTCAACCAGACATGGACCAGTTGACACAAATCATGAAGGTGACGGGTGTTCCTGGGCCAGAGTTCATCCAGAAGCTGGACAGCCCAGAGGTAGACCTCCAATATATATATTCATATCTGTTTCCTACCCTAATATATATCATGATGAATAACATTTTTCTCTTTAAAAAACAGGCCAAAAGTTATATTAAGTCACTTACTCGTTGCCCAAGAAAAGACTTCTCAATGTTGTTTCCTCGCGCCAGTGCAAAAGGTGAGCTCTGACCAACCAGAAGTGTCCGTCCTTAAAAAAAACATTAATGTTGAATTATTGAATCTGAAGTTAAGAGTTTCATCTAACCTTTTAAAAGCTACAGTAGGTAACCTTGTATTTTTATTTATTTATTAGGGTATCAGTATGTGTGAATGGCTGTCAAAGCGCTTTGTGACCCTGGTCTAGAAAGGCGCTATATAAATAGACATTATTATTATTATTATTATTAATAAATATTAGTGTATTTTTCCTCTAATGTTGGACAATATGGATCAAAACCGATGTTTCCAAATGGCAGAACAAACATTATTAAACGGGATGATGCCAATTCTTCCATTTACATCTGTTAACCCTTTGAAAAATGCTTGTTTAAAAGGGTTTTTAGTGCAAAATGTGATGAGAATGTACCCGTTTCCAGGCATCGACCTGCTGGAAAAGATGTTGGTCCTAGACGGAGACGAGAGGCTCACGGCTGAACTCGCTCTCGAGCATCCATACTTTGACAGCCTGAGGGACCCGGAGGATTTCCCCGAGCCCACGCCGTACGACGACAGCCACGACAACGCCACGTTATCACTGGAGGAGTGGAAGCGTGAGTTAAATTACGATTAAATCGCTTTTCTTATTGTCATGAATCTTCTTAAGGTGACCCACAAGTAGAAGACAATAAAAAAAAACAGTCCAAGGAAAACAAGGGGGTAGATTCCGACAGGGCAGCAAGACACACAATCCACTGAGGGGGGAAAGAATAAAAGGCAAATTAAACACTCACCAAAAACAGAGTAACAAAAAACGCTGACTGGTAGAAACGTCAGGAACAAGAACGTCGGAGGAACAAAGTTGGAACAGCAAGCAAGTAGAACGTAGCTGAGTCAAACAAAAATGACCAGGTGGGACTGGTACGAGCTGAATCTGTCACGGCTGATTGATTGATCACCGGCAGCTGTATGACTTTGCCAACCACTGTCAGGAACCACGCCCGTCAACTGTCAAAGAAAAATATTTTATTTTTATTTATTATTATTGTTGAACCTTTGACATTCATTAGAGCTTACGCAGCTAAAGTAACTTAAATACAGCAAGGCTAAGAACGAGAGGATACAGTTGACTACAAAGCGGATATTGCGATATTATTTTACAAGATACAAGATTATACAGATATCAATATTCTGTCAACAGTGAGCAGAGAAGCAGATGGAGTGCACTAATGCTCCTCCCATGATGCAACAGTAATATGCTGTGTCTCAAATCGCATACTAGCGTACTAAAAGTTAGTATTTTTAGTGCGCTAGTGCGTCTCAATTCTTAGTATGCGAAATTTAGTGCGCCATTCACACTAAATTGGCGTACTAACACACCCACAAAACTGAGTATGGTTCGATGGACACTAACCACCCTAAACAGCCACCATCTTAATGACGTTTTAAACGGAAGTTACATCATATATAAATGCATATATATGCATATACTTGCATATACAGGTGCATTTTCAGCAGCAGTAGAAGGATGATACGTCTTCGGTGCTGATACCAGCTTAAATATCTCGCGAATATTTAGATTCTCATATTTTTTCTTTATTTCTTTTTCCAAACGTGCTGCCAGCAGGTGTCGATAGCATTCAAACAGTTGGTTGAAACATCGTTAAATAGAAGTAGAAGAAGAAGCCGTCATGTGATTTCCGTTTAGTGTGTAGCAGCAGAGTTTGATTTGAGACAGACTATCTGTGGAGAATTTGCGTACTAGTTAGTATGTACACTAAACTGATGCATACTAACTTCTAGTATACTAAGAGTAGTATGGGATTTGAGACGCAGCAAGGGACTCATTCATTCCTCGTGCTATTAGATTGTTTAATTGTGAGTTTAGGAGCAGGAGTGGAGTGAAAATATGATTCTATTCAATGTTAATCTTTGTATCCTTTGTCTTTGTTATCTTTTCTTTGGTCCATGTTCTTTAACTTTAGCCTTAGATTGTGTCATCTTGTTCTTTCTTTCTATAGAAACTTTGTTCTTATCTGTGTTGCTGCTCCAGAGGGATCAATAAAGTTTTATCTATCTGTCTATATATCTATATTCTACAGCGATGTATCAATTATTGACAAAATAATCTCTTTTTTTTTTCCTTTCATTTGTTAGCGAATCATATTCTATGGTATTTTTGTGGTTTATAGTTCATCAATAAAGTGTGTGTGTGTGTGTATATATATATATATATATTACAATTGATTCACAAATATTCTCGCAGTTTGTTTATTTTTGTGTTGCAATTCCGGCCGCTAGATGGCAACAGCCTGCCTCCGCAGCTAAATGAACATTGAAGTCTCGCGAGATCCTGGTGACAACCGAGTACGAGAGGATGCAGTTCTAGCACTTTTTCCAAGTTGATGTCAGGACATATTTTAGTTTCAAAACAAATACAAGCAGTTATGACTTTGTCAAGAGTAATGAGGTCTTTAAATTATGGTACACTACAGTCAAGCACTCAAAAATAGTACAATGATATCCTTGTTCCTATAATATCACAATATCTCGCAATGTATTGCAATATGTCGTATTGTTGCCTCTGTTTTGTATCACCAGATTCTTTCCAATACACATCCAAACTAACAAATGTTTTTTTCCGGTCTGCAGGCTTGTGTTTCAAAGAGGTGAAGAGCTTTGTTCCTTTCCCACGGAGAGATTCGAAGAGGAAAAACACTCTCACTATGACTCCTTGACTTGATGAATGTGATTATTGAAGCCCCGACTCTCAAGGCATGCAGCCAACTGTGCCCTTCTATTGTCCAACTGAGCATTTATTTCCTCACCCTCGTTCGTTTCAGTCCCATCTCACACTGGAAATCGTTCTATCACAGTCAGCCCTTTTTATATCGAGGTTGTTCATTTGTGATTGTTTACATTTGTTTAGACTTGTTTACTATGGTCTGTGAGCATCAAGCTTGAGGAAACGGATGGTTTATTTTCCCGGTATTATTCAATACATGTAGTTGTATTTTCTATAAATGCATACAATAAATTCTCCCTTTTTTTGACAAGTGGTGGCAGTGTTGAATAGATATTCCCGGTTAATTTAAGCTTGTGTTTCAGCTGTTTTATAACAGTTACAGGTAAACGTAAATGTTCATTTCACATAATAAATTCTTGACATGTGTGTAATATTCAGTGTAAAGCCATGAGATCATATGTATGCTGGATGTTCAATTGTTTTTTGCTGGATCCAACAATAACTGCCTTATAGTTTACTAAATAAAATTAACTAAACGAATGGATTGTCATTTTGTCAATACAACACGTTAAGGGGGTGTTTTGTTTTCTTGTTTATCATTCATTAGTTACTTTTAATCATAAATAAACATTTTATTTAAAACGAGTTTGATAAATTAAGTTACCTAAATAAGACGTAGGTAAGGAGTCGCTTTTTTATCGTGTTTATTGATTTAATTAACTCGTGAAAATAAATTATAAGTCCCTTTTGTTTGAATCGATCAATATACATTCTTCATAAACGCTGTGTTGTCAATGTGACAGCATCATGTAAAGCCAGCGCGCGAAAATCAGGGTCTACTGACGTCCGATGGGCGGGGCTAATGATATCAACCGGATATCAATGTGTCAAAGATATTTCTGCGGAAATAAAACGTATCGCAATAAGAGCGCCCGATTAGTAAATACATCTTTTATTATTATTATTACTAATAATATATTCCGTTTCAAATTATTAAACAAACTTATTATCTTATGTAGGTGTTACTTCTTGTAAAGTAATTCATGTCATTTTCTATTATACATATATTGATAACATGAAACAAAGTATTTTATAGTATAATGGACGCCTTCGTAACAATAGGTTTTATTTTTAAAAGCTGAGACTATTTTGCGTTTATTATTAAATTAAATCCGATTTTAAATTAATAAATCCAAAAAAATCGCGTTCTTTTATTTTGAAACAACTACCCGGAAGCCGTGCATATCCACCAATTTGTGTTTCGTTAGCATAACTCAGGTCCAGCTAGCCGGAGGAGGCTAATATTTTTCCTGCTTTGTAAATGAGGTTTTCGACGGATTGACTCCAGATCCTCTGATGCGGATTCACAAGTCTGTGTGTTTGTCTCGTCGGCCTCGTTCTCAATGAGTGCATCAGGTATTGTTAAATACCGAAAATACCGGCTTTCCACAGCTGACGAGTTAGCTTAAGTGAGGCTGTCGCTTAGGCGGCAACCATTGGAGCTCATCGTCTGGCTGTGAAGCAAGATCGCTTGATTCGAGAGGTAAAGGTTGATTTTCCAACTCGTTTTTCACGATATTTATTGACTTTGTTAGAAACTTTGAACAGTTTCGACACTGTTCGTAGTGGAATAATAATGGCTAACTGGCACCACGACAGTATTGTTCCAACGAACGTCTTTAATAAACAATATCTGGATAAACTAGAATTATTTTTTGTTAAACCAGAATATTTGACATCGGGCAATTTTTTTTATTACTGTTTTTGCAACTGTAAATATGGCTGACATTTCACTACGTAATAAGGACACCAATCTGTCGTGTTCATTGGCTCTGCGACGCGTCCATCAAACTTTCCTCGAAGCTGATTGGAGGAGGCGCTTTAAGTTTTAGAAAACGCGTTACTGTGTATTAAACTAGTCCTAATCTTTATGTTTCTTTACATCTGAAAATAAATGGTTAAATGAGTGCATGTCGGAGAGAAAATGATAATAATGAACGAATCAAATGTGACTTGAAAATGACGATGTAAAGGAATGTTTTGAGTGTAATGTTGTCAACTTCTTTTTTTTTATTACAGTGTAAATACGCTTACATTCAATTCATGTTGACAATGACGTCAGTATATCCACAGAGCTCCTATGTGTGTTTCTTCTTATAGCTTTAAGATCTAGGACAAATACAATGGGGGGTCATTTCACTGTCAAGGCATGTTTACTAGTATTGTACTTTTGATAAACATGAAATCCAACTTTTTGTGATTGACAGGTGGAAGGTGTGACCGGTGGCTTATGAGGACACCACGTAAAAAAGGCCATGCGGCCACGGATCGTTCTGCGGATGTCAGGAAATCGAACGGGACGGTGGGCGGGCGAGGAGGAGCCCGCCGTCGCTCGCCATCCCCGTACAGCCTCAAGGGGTCGCCGAGAAAAGACGCCGCCGTGTCCTTTCCCCAGGCGCAGAAAGTGGTGGAGGTGGAGTTGGACGGCAGGCTTCACCGCATCTCCATCCTGGAGCCCCTCGAGGTCATCACGGACGACGAGATGATGGCGCAGGACATCAGCGAGTGCAACAGCAATAAGGAGAACAGCGAGGAGCCGTCGTCTCCGCCGGCGAGTCTGCAGGCGGCCCGCAAGTCCGCCACTCCCAGAGGCCGCAGGAACAACTCCAAAAGCCCCGCCGTGAAGTCACCGCCTCCCTCTAAGAACCACTGTCCTAAAGCTCGCCCCCCGTCTCCCGAGAAGGTCGTCTCGTTGTATAATAACCACTTACCTCTTCCTGAACCTAGCTTCAGAATGTTAGAGACTTTTAAACCAGCCGAGGCCACACCTCTGCCGGCCGCTTACTACCGTTACATCGAATGTTCTGCCGAGGAGCAGGAATCTCAGGCGGAATACGACATGGACGAAGAGGACGCCGCCTGGTTGGAGATGGTCAACGCCGGGAGGACGGCCGAGGGCTACTCCACGCTCCCGGCGGACACCTTCGAGCTGCTGATCGACCGCCTGGAGGAGGAGGCGTACCGGGAGGCCCGCAGCCGGGCGCCGTCCCAGAGCGCCATCGACGACGACGCCTTCTGCTGCGTGTGCCTGGACGACGAGTGCCTCAACAGCAACGTCATCCTCTTCTGCGACTCCTGCAACCTGGCGGTGCACCAGGAGTGCTACGGCGTCCCCTACATCCCCGAGGGGCAGTGGCTGTGCCGCTGCTGCCTCCAGTCCCCCCAGAAACCGGTGGACTGCGTCCTCTGCCCGAACCGCGGCGGCGCCTTCAAGCAGACGAGCGACAGCCGCTGGGCCCACGTGGTCTGCGCCATCTGGATCCCGGAGGTCTGCTTCGCCAACACGGTGTTCCTGGAGCCGGTGGAGGGCGTCGGGAACATCCCGGCGGCCCGCTGGAAGCTCACCTGCTACCTGTGCAAGCAGAAGGGCCGCGGCGCGTCCATCCAGTGCCACAAGGCCAACTGCTACACCGCCTTCCACGTCACCTGCGCCCAGCGCGCCGGGCTCTTCATGAAGATCGAGCCGGTGCGGGAGACGAACATCAACGGGACCACTTTCTCCGTGAAGAAGACGGCGTTCTGCGAGGCGCACTCGCCCTCCTGCCAGGACGCGCTGTCGGACGACGAGAGCGAGTGCCGGGTGGTGGGCAGCAAGAAGCGAGCCAGCCGAGGACAGAGCGCCTACACAGAGGGTCCGTCGACGCCCAAGAAAGGCAGGAAGTCGGAGGGCAGTGGGAAGATGGATAAAAAGAAAGGGAAGAAGGGCGAGGACACGACCGAACGGAATTCCACTTCGCCACAAGTGATAGTGCCTCAAATACCCACTAACAGGTTTGAATTATTCATGTTTGTCAATATTACACGTGTTGTCTTCGCCTCACACTATATCTTTCCATTTTAAAGGTTGACCATCATCTGCAAAGGGATCCTCTTTCAAAGGAAAAACCAGTTCATGCAAAGGCTTCACAGTTACTGGTTGCTGAAGCGACAGTCGAGGAACGGCGTTCCACTCATCCGGCGGGTGCACTGTAGCGTCCAGTCCCAGAAAACCACTGATCAGGTCAGGAGAGAAAAATGGCGTCCACAGTTTGATATAAAGATCCTGACCGTTTCTGCTTTCTTTTTTTTTTCATCGACAGCAACCAGAAGCGAATGAAAAAGTGAGTGCAGCCCGGGACGCGCTGAGATACTGGCAGAAGCTGCGGCATGATCTGGAAAAGGCCAGACTTCTGGTGGAGCTCATCCGTAAGAGGGAGAAGCTAAAGCGAGAACAGGTAATGGGCGTTCAGACGCAAACCAGATTAGTTTACAATCCATTTCATGGGCTCTAATAATGTTGACTTTCCTTTAAAATATATTAAAAAGCTGTTCATTAAAGAGTATATGTTTAATTATCATTGTAGATAATCGCTATTATTATATGTACTTTTATTTGCATTTACAGATTCATTTAAAAATATATTGATAATAAATAGGGGAATAAATGGAGTCTACTGACTCCTTTTAAGAAACATCTTAAGACGTTTCTATTTGTTCAGGCTTTTCCTCGATTTTCTGGAACTCCTGTTGTGTTATCAGTTTTATCTTGATCTTTAAAATATATACTTTATTGAATATTGTTTTGATTGTTTAAGCGCTTTGTGACCCTGGTCTCGAAAAGCGCTATATAAATAAAAATGACCTACTTAAAATAAAACCAGACAAAAATCCACAAAAGATTATAGTATATAAATAAAATTTGTGTAAAACGTTTTTGCCCCATGATTCAAACGGTCACTTTGACTAAAAAACTTGCAATTTAATGATTTCATTTAATTACTCAAATCGAGAAAACCAAAAGTAATATCAGTCTGTTAAAGGCAGGTCTGCTTTATAGATGTTTTTTTAATACAGTTGAATCAGTAATGTCTTGTGGAATTTACATTGCAGGTTAAAGTTCATCAGTCCACCCTGGAAATGAAGTTGACCCCAATGTTGATACTCCTCCGCTCGACCTTGGAACAACTCTTGGAGAAGGACACGGCCAAGATCTTTGCAGAACCCGTTGACATCAAAGAGGTTTGTTTTTAAAACGATCTTCCTCCACGGTTTCTAATGAAAAGAATCCCTAATGATGCGTCTCGCTCATCAGGTGCCGGACTACCTGGAGTTCGTCAGCCGGCCCATGGACTTCTCCACGATGCGCTCCAAGCTGGAGAACCATGCGTATCGCTCGGTGGCCGAGCTGGAGGCGGATTTCAACCTGATGGTGTCCAACTGCCTCCTGTACAACTCCAAGGACACGGTCTTTCACAGAGCGGCGCTGCGCCTCCGGGACCTGGGGGGCGCCGTGCTGAGACACGCGCAGAGACAGGCCGCCAACACGGGTCTGGACCTGGACTCCGGCATGCTCCTTCCCGAGTCTCCACAAAAGCGAACCTTCAACAGCTGCAGATGGGAGGACAGTGAGTACATTCAAACTAAATTGATATTGTCTGCAGTAACATGTGTGGATGTTAAATTATTCACAAACTTCAATATATTTTTCCCATTCTAATCCTTATTACAGCCATTATATTTCATCAGTTATTTCGGGCACTTATATTCTATAATGGAATATTAATACGTGTGTGTGTGTTCAGCCTAAAATTCTCATCATCACCACTCATCTCTTTAACTAACTCATTTCAGTTTTATTCTTGTTACACTTCATTGAATTCCATGTTTATTATGACTTAGAGAGGGTATCTACGCATCATGATATAGAGGGCCACGATACAATATTTTGGGGTGCTGTAGTAACAGGTATATATTTGTAGTATTGTCTAGTACTTGACTCTGGTGTTGCAGAATTTACAGACCACATGACTCTTGATGAAATTGTAGGTGCTTTGTTTCAAAACCTAAATATGTCCAAACATCCGCTAAAAAAAAAAGCTACAGTAGACGACTGTATCCTCTCGTACTTAGTCATCGCCTGTATCTCGCAGCACTTCAATGTTCATTTAGTGGCGAAGCATGTGATCTAGCAACCGGAAGTGTAGTTGCAACTCAAAAAACGAAAGGCATGAATATTTTTATTTAAAGTTTAAAAAATTGAATTATTTTACTTTACACATTATTGCACTATAAATAAGAATTAATACAGTGCTGTCAAATATCGATACAGTATCGTATCAAAGTAGAACATTTAAAAAAAATTCAGTAATAACAAGTTATTGTGTTGGTGTTTGTTATGTAAGTGTCTCCGGTCTCATGCCTTCATCCCCTCGTCAGTCGACAGCGTGTTGGATCCAGCGAACCGCCTCCACATGTCGGTGGACGAGCAGCTGAAGGAGCTCCTGGAGAAACTGGACTTCGTCACCTCCATGCGGAGCAGCGGCGCCCGGACCCGTCGCATACGCCTGCTCCGGCGCGAGATCAACAGCGTGCGCTACCGCCACCGGAAACACCTTCACAACGGACACTTTAAAAGCGAGGAGGACGGCGACGACGACGAAGAAGAAGACGAGGAAAAAGACGCCAACGTCTCGTCCTCTTCTGATAAAGGTACTGGCGGCGAATGCTTTGCAGTCGGAGTTGCCAATGCATGTACGTTCTGAAGACACTTTTATTTGTGACGTATGAGACCGAGTGTTTAACATGAGCTAATGGAACGTTGTCCTCAGGTAATTGAGCCAGGGTCCCCCCACGTACCAACCCCAACCACCCCACTGACTCCAGTCTAGTAAGTAGGGGCCCACAGAGTCTGGCTAGGCCTCACAACTCCTCTCTTCAAGTGCACTCTATGCCTGCACCTCTTCTTTTATCACTCTCATGGTCTCACCACTTTCCATTGGCCATGTAAAAGTCACGCCATATCATCCCACCTCCGTCAGCAGGACATGTCAAAACGCCTGCAGAGGAGAGCAGACTTGATTGCTAGACTTCAGTCGCGAGGGCAGAGAGAAATCGTCCTGGTAGAGCGCTAGACATTTAGAGGTGATTTTTTTTTTTTTTTTCCCCGCGAATCGAAGGCGAATCATTCTTAAACCGACCATTTCCAGAGCGACTCCCGCACCACTACATCACACTTGAACTCATTTCAGTTGAAAGGGAGGGAGATCCGGAAAAGACTTGAAACCTTTCTCTCTTGTCGTCCCTCTAGAAGACCTCAAATCCTCGCCGCCGACACTGGAGCCCACGGGGCCGGCGCCCCCCCCGCGGCGCGAGGACACATCACTGGAACCTCCGACCCTGCGACCCATAACGAGAGAGGCGCCGGCTTCCAACTGGCACTGCAAGCGTCTGAAGCTGGACGACGAACCCTCTGAAAAAGCCACTATTTGCACTAAAGAGCAGGACCGGCGGGTGACGCCGCCTCCTATTTTGCACAATGAAGGTCAGGCCGTGGCCAACGGTCTGCCCGTCCTTTGCACGCCGACCAAACCCGCCCCGGGCGGAGTCGGCCGACGGACTTCCGTGTTGTTCAAGAAAGCGAAGAACGGAGCCAAGCTTTTCCGAGAGAGAGACACTTCTTCCATGAACGGGAAAGGACCGCAGGATGACGTCACGAGTATCGTCGCGACCACGCCCAACTCAGCCGCCAGCACGCCTTCGTCGACCCCCACGTCCACGCCGACCAGATCCAGACAGAGAAACAGTGGGCCGCCCGAGCTCGTCCAACAGCAGACCCTCCTCAGTGATCACAAAGTGGAGGTGGATAAGATGACAAAAAGGAAAGGTGAGATATTTTTGTATACGTCGGCATCATTGCAACTGTTGAAAGATGGGATTCCCAAGCGTGGAGTAGCTTTATTGAGCTGTAAGGTTTTAAGTAATAGTAAGTAAGAAAGTAGTGGTTATTTCTTTAAAGAAACTGGCAGCCAGTGAAGAGTTTTCAGGATCGGAGTAATGTGAGTTCTCTTACTAGAGCGGCTCAAAATTCTTGCTGCAGAGTTTTGTATTAACTACAGGTGAGACAGATCATTTTTGTTTAGACATGAAAATAAACTGTAACAATAGTCTAAACAAGAAGACATAAACACATGGATTATAAACTCCAGATCGTTTTGTGACATCATTTTTGAAATATTTCTCAGTTGAAGAAGTTTTATTTCTATAATGATGATAATTTGAAGTGGCAGTCCTTATGTAGGCCACAAAAAAAGGTTTAAATATTTATTTTTAGCATCTTACTTTAGGATGAATGACATAAATGAAAGCTTTCCATATGAAAATAACATAAGACTAATGTTATATAAATTAAAAGCCCTATCAGTAAGTTTTAAAATGGTGTTTCTGGCTCCCCCTAATGCTAGATCACTGCAACTGCATTGTCATAATGGTCTCAGTTTTGATCAATTTTCTGCATGAATGTTTGTTTACAAAACAATTCAATTTCACGTGGGGTCCGTTTGTCATTTTATAATCTTGTTAATTTCAATTACTTCATATCAAAAGACTTCAGCTTGAAGGATGTGATGCCATTTCAAAGAGAGATTATGATTTAAAGATGAAAGAATAGGAAGCAGATATTGCTAAAGAAAGGATGGAAGTCGAGCGACGGAAAAGAGAAGCTTTTCGACTTTGAAACCGAGGGAAAACGTGACCATTTAACGTCGTCAATTCATGCGTTTATAGTGATGTGTTTATTAGTCTCTTTATATCGACTATGATCGGCCTGAAGCGTCAATCAAGTCTGTTCTCTCTCAGGTCTGACCAACGGTTTTAACAAGCGCGCCGAGGATTCCGACGACAGCCCGTGTCCGGTTCTCCACCGAGAAACGTAAGACCGGCTCGTCTTCCGGCTCCGATAATGGACACTTGATAAAATATGCAACGATTCTCTCGCAGCAGCAGCTCGAAGCCCAAGCGGAGCCTCGGAAAGCCGGCTCTGTCTAAAGTCCTCTTCCTGGACATCGTGAACGGCGACGCAGATTACACTGGTATTTATTTGCCGTTTGTTTATGAGGTTACTTTTGGTGATCAAAGAGAAACTCACACGTTGGGGTGGTTTTTAAGGGAATGAAAGCCAAACGTCCGAGGATGAGATGGAGCCGTTGGAGCCTCTTGATCTGGTGTGGGCCAAGTGTCGGGGATACCCTTCGTATCCTGCCCTGGTGAGCGACTGATTCATTAAATATCAACATATATTTAGATATTCTTTCACATCAATCATGTTTATTAAAATGTACATTTGTAGCTCCTTATTTTCTTGATATTTCACGGTTTCTTATTTGTCCGTCATCAGGTCATTGATCCGGAGATGCCTGAGGAGGGTCTGCTGCACAACGGCGTCCCCATCCCCGTCCCGCCCAAAGACGTCCTCCTCCTGGGTGAGCAGAGGCAAGAGGAGTCCAACTCCAGGCTCTACCTGGTGCTTTTCTTCGACAACAAGCGCACCTGGTGAGTTTTTAAAGAACTCAATGCAACACTAATAGACTCAGGGACTCAGAGATTTTTCGTTTTTAACCCATGACTGGTTCTGGTGACAGGCAGTGGCTCCCCCGGGACAAGGTGACGCCTCTGGGCGCCGACGACACGGCGGACAAGCTCCGCATCATGGAGGGCCGCAAGTCCAGCATTCGCAAGTCGGTCCAGGTAGCGTACGACCGGGCCCTGATCCACCAGAGTCGGGTCAGCCACAGCCAGGGCTTCATGGCGTCCAACTTAGGGCTGTAGGGGGGGCGACGTCACCTCCTTCTTACATCCGCTTTTTGGATCAAATGTAAAAGAAAGATTTGTGTACCTGCCAGGAATCAAAAAACATCCACAAAAGAGATTTTCGACACATGAATGGATCACTGCCATCTTTTCTACAAAAAGCTTTTTACGATTTTAAAAACGTTCACTGTTTACCCGGGCGGCACTCGTTGTGTACATAGATGAGTTAATTTAATGTTGTTTTATTCCTCTTTTTTAAAAAAGGAAAAGCGTATTTCAATCAAGACGACGCGAGGCTGTGTATAGTTGTGCGATGATGAATCTGAACTCGCTGCAGGAGTCACTGTTGTGTGCGTGTTGTCGAGAGACGCAAATTCAGGTCGACACTTTATCTGAATTCTCTTTTTAAACAGAGGTAAATAATTTATTTATAAAAAAAAGATGGAGCTATTCAAATAAAAACTATATTAGTTAACGCTGATGTTGAATTCTTATTTAAAAAACATTTTTAACAGACGATTCTGGTTTGATAAATTCCTGCCTGATCCCCGGCTTCATTTCGGTTTTCCTGTTTTTATTTATTAAAAAAAAAAGTCCTGTTTTTTAATCCTGATCTTAAAAGAAATACACCTTGATAAGCTTGAATTGTACATTTTTAACCGTCGCCTCAAACATTTTGTTTGAACCAGTATTTCCCTCGTTTTGGAAAAAACAAATTCTCTATTAAAAAGTTTTGAAATAATGTTTTTTTGTGTCGGTGTGAGATATTTGACAAAATTGTTCATAGAATTGTAAATAATAACACATTTTATTTGTAAACGATTAGTGGAATTCTTTGGGGGAAAAAAATCAATATTTTGGTTCCACTTCAATGTTGCCGCGTCAGCGCCGGTGCCTCATGAGCAGGAGGTAGTTGTGACGAAGGGTCCTCAGTTCCGTCAGGCGACCGAGGAGGCAGCCGAACCGCTTGGGGCCTCCTCGTGCCTGGGCCCCGCAGCACACCCTCGACAACAGATCCAGGACCAGCTCCTGCAGCTTCTCCACGCGGCCCGGAGCCAGGAGGGCCAGCCGGTCTGCGAAGGAAGACATTCATGACTGTCTTGGATTCACATTTCTGGAACCATATGAGCGTTTTTTTTTTTTCTTCTGACCGGAGCAGAGCAAAGCGGTGGCGGTGAGAAGCGCGAACTCGGCTTCCGTCACCCTCAGCGCCCCCATGCTGTGGAAGAAGTTGACGACTGGGCTGAGAAGATCTTCGCCGTGTCCTGAGACGAACCTGAGCTCAGTTTTTAAATCTAAAAATATATTTTTTAACTCACCTGTGCTGCCGTGGAGGATTACTCTTGACTCATTCCTCAGCCAGGTGTGTGTAGACGGACTGAAAAGCTGCAACGCTGACACAAATACACAAATATATAAGACCCAAGTCGAGGGTTCAGTGAGGGCGTTCGCTCACCTGGACTTGGACCTGTGGGGTTGTTGGAGAACTGCTCGGCTGAGAGCAGAAAGATGATCTCCAGAGAAGAAACCGACAGTAGAGAGCTCTGGTCGGAATAATCCAGGAGATCAAATCCTGCGACGAAGCGAAAACACTTTCAATCCTGAATCTACAGGAGTCGCTGATCCTGGTCTCACCTGGAATGGTTCTGGAGAACTGCAGCAGATGAGGCGACACGGCCGCGGACGAACACTCGCCGTCCTCGCCGTACTGCCAGTCAAACAGCTGCTGAAGCATAGATGGAGAAGAGATGTTTTTGGATGTTCTTAACCCATGTTATCTCTGGGTCAAGGTGACCCGTAGGTCCGTGAAAAAAACGTTTGTTGTATCCCTTTTGTTGACTAAAGGTCAAGGCAACACAAGGGATATCAACATTTGTTTTTCGGGCCTTCGGGTCACCTTGACCCTGAGGTAAAAAGAGGGTTAAAAGGTGGATCAAATGAGCAATTCACCCTGGTGTAGCTGCTGTCCTCTGCTCTCCACTGACGGTGAGCCTCCACCATTCTCTCCATGATGAAGTGCTGCTCTCGAGATAAACTAGTCTGGATGAAGCAAATGATGAACACTTTTTCAACGAGTCTCACTTGATATTGCTTATCAACTTGGTCATCTTTTCAGAATCAGTTTACACGACTGGCAATAAACATGTAAAGACATCTGAGGCACCATAGTTTGCGTTGAGAGCTTCATGTTAGGGATGGGTTGATGAAGCTTCATGAAACAGTGTCATGTTGTTTAGATGTCAGTAGGTGGCACCATCAGTTTAAAAATGATGTGATGTTTCATTAGTGCACAGACCGCCATCTAGTGGCCTCTGAAAATAATGACACTGCTTCATGAAGCTTCATCAGTACTTCCTGTCTGAGCTAGCTTCACCGATGTACCTGCCCATGTAGTCTGCTGGTGGACGTGACCCTCCTGCTGGTGTCCTCCTCCTGCTGGCATCTGCTCTTGCCACCTTTTCGCAACCGTTTGGACTGACACTGGACCTCTGTGAGAAGACCTGAGAAGAGAAGATCAACGTCTGAACGAATGGGTGAGATCCGTTCGATCTGAATAGACCTTTGTGTAGCTAAGTCTTTTGTCAATTGTGGATTTGGATGGATGGATAGATGGATATACTTTATAATCCCTCTGGAGATGAACAGAAAATGAACAAAGTGCAAAAGTATAAAGAACATTGATCAAAAGGAAATAACTTAAAGAAAAAGGATACAAAGGAAAGGAAGGAAAGCAACTGAAGTCGGGAATGAATGGTGAGCTGAACTATAACTCGGACAACTCATTTTAAATGAAAATAAACTTTATTGTAGTTTTAGCAGGTCATGCTATTGTATCTGAATGTCAGTCTGTTACTCCAGAAATTAAACCGGTCCGTGGTACAAAAACTGTTGAGGACCCCTGAGCTATGACCCTGTTTGTCTTGACTATGTGTGTTGTGCAAGCGAGTTATGTAAACAACTGTAAACAACTGTGTTGATGAAGCTTCATGAAGAAACGTATTTCCTGAGTCCACTAGATGTCACTATTTCCTATAATCTATTGCTTTGAAAAGATATTTTGTCGAAACCTCGCATCATTTTTTAAGATGTCAGCACTATTGAGGATATTTCAAATGCTAAAAAAAAATGTGTAAAAATGAGTGTTTACCCAATAACGTTGGACTTAAGAAAAGGAAAAAAAAGCAGCAGATGGAGGTTTTTTTTTTATTTATTTTCAATGACGTCGTTAAACGTTTGTGGTCGTGTTCACCTACACTCTGCCAACATTCCCACGGCGCGACACTTCCTCAGCCGGCAGTCTTGGCACTTCCTCCTCATGTACATGTCCATCTCGCAGCCGCCCCCGCTCTTGCAGTGATACACGGCCTTCTTGGTCACGCTGCGTCGGAAGAATCCTGCCGAGAACGTGACTGAGATGAAGAGGAACGTCGTGGGGGTCGGGGGGGATAACATGGCGACGACCTTGAGTACCTTTACAGCCCTCACAGGTGAGCGCGTTGTAGTGATAACCTGAAGCTTTGTCTCCACAAACCACGCACAGCTCGTCCTGACCTCGGCCCCTTCCTCCGAAACCCATCCGGGACCTCCTCCCCAGGGGCGCCCCTTGCCCCCCGGAGAAGAGACCCCCGCAGTCCAGCCCGGGATCGCAGGGACTCCCCAGGTAGTCGGGGCTGTACTGGTACTGAGGGTAGCAGTGCTGCGAGTAGGAGGAGTTGGACGAGGAGGACGGGGAGCCGTAGATGGAGAAATTGGAAGTGTTGTACGGTTGTGGGCTGTACGGGAGGAGCTGGAGGTCAGGGTCCTGGAAAGGGTAGTTGAGCGGATCCGGCAACATGTCTGGGAAGAAAAAAAAAGAAAAGACTTTGGTCTGTTTTCGTCCGCGATGATCACTCGCTCATCACCGGTCTGTGATGTTAGTCCCTTCTGTTAATTCATCTTCTGGGCTTTTAAGAACCAACTGGGATTACGTCGTTTCCAACTTCTCTGAGAAAAAGGGATGCAGCTGAAAGTCTCCCTTTGACAGTGTTTTTTGAGATGTGACATTTGGAGTCCTGATGCAAAAACAACATGCGTGTCCTCTCGGTGGCCTTTGACCGCACATCTGGACCGCCGGAGACCCGGGGTCTGAGGAACACATCTAGATCACATGAGCGGACCAGTTCCCTGGTCTTTACACTGATGGTCCAGTGTGAGTTTAAAATAGTTTTGAAGCGACTTCCTATGGAATCTTCCAAGGAAACTGCAAAAAGTGTAATATCACCAGTAGAGGGCGCCAACTAATGTGTTGATTTAAGTGTGTCTTAAATGGATGTTGGACTCTATTGTACTTATCAGTGTCTGTTTGTACAAAACTCTCTTTTCATTGAATTATTTACATTAGAAAAAAGTGTTAAACCCCACCCACTGAAAACACTTTTTCTGGGGATGAAATCTTGTTTTCACTCTGCCGTGATTGGTCAAGCATTAAGGTTTGTCATCACGTGTTATCAATCCCGGAAGTCTTCACCTCCAAGGGACTCATTGTATAAACAAAGCAGGGCGGGATTACAGTTGGCTGAAGGAGGAAAGAATATTGCGTCATAATGGACTACGCTCTCGTAACCTCTCGTTCGCTGAGATTTCCGACGGGGGAGAACTTATAAAGTAATAAGTTCAAAACGCGAAAATGATGAGAGACTTACTGCATCTTGAAGAGGAAGACTTCAACATTTGAAACATGTGAGTTGGGAGTTTGATATTAGTTGCTATCAGGGTTCCAAACTCAACTTTCCAGGGGGGCCCCCATAGCGAGGACTTGGCCACAGTCTAAGGAGGATCTTCTAGAGGGGTTATCCTTTCCAGGGTGTTACAAATTCCGATTTTATATGATTTTGTGTGCGTGGGTGATGTCGATGTGAATTTTGGAATTATTTTTGTGTGTTTTTTTTCCCCATCTTGACTATATAATCAAAGAAATATGAATTAAAACACGGAGGGCCACAGATTATTATTTTACAGGCCTCAAAATAATACATAAAATACTAGATAAAAAGACCCCTGACTAAGAAGGTTTTTAATATATATATATATATATATATATATATATACGATGTTAAAACCAAATTATCTGGAAGTTTCTCACATGTCTTCATAAACATTATACAACTGGAGATCCTCCTCAATAGAGTGATAGAGCCTCATTGATTAAGTGAAGGAATCTTCTCTCTGGTGTCCAACAACAAGATACAATTTTTGGCTTTTTAGATGTGTTTAGAAAAACCTTAATTCTCGCAACACACTGTATAAAATATAGTTTCAATCTTACAAAGCGAACTGCTCTTTTTAAACCTCAAAATAAAATGGATTTTTTCCGATGATCTTGAACTCACCGTACAGAGGAAGCTGCTCCGTGGAGTCGTATCCATCCAAGGAGGAGAGGAAACCGTTGGCTGGGAAATTCATCTCTAGCTCGCTCCACTCTCTCATCTGGGGAGACGACGTGGATCTGGCTGGAAGAAGTGGATCTGTCCGAGAAGGAACAGGCTGTTAATTACTGAGCGGATTCACACAGATATGAAGCGTCTGGAAGACATTCCTAAACCCCCCCCGAGTGAATCCAGGCCCCTTATGACACTTTAACTCCAGAGGAAAAGTGGTAATAAGCAAGAGGAGGTCCTGACAGTCCCACATGGGGAGTGGGAACACCAGGGGTGGGAACAGATGGGACCCTGGTGGGATTCTTTTTTTTTGTCGGAAGAAACAATATTTTCACAAATAAAGCAACAGTATCGGCTCCTTGTATTGGTTCCATCCCTGACGGATGCACCTGAACCTCCTCGCCATCATCTGTGCTCTACACCGAGTCTCAGACGCCTGAGCTCTTCTTTAAAGAAGCTCCCGGAGGTGAGAACATGTAACAGTTTGTCTTCTGGCTCAGCTCTTTTTTTTTCCAGTCATATTTCCTTGTCAAGTTTAAAAACTGAAATTAATTGTTTTAATTCTAGATATACAGCTGGAGTCTGGTGGTTCAAGAGGAAGAAGGAGGTATGTTGTTTTACATTATAATGTTTATTTTTTATCATTATTACTATTTATTTGTTTCAATCTCATCCTGTCGATTACCACTATTACAATGATACTTTGTTTTGAGGCATTTACAGAGTAAAGTTGGACCCTTTTCAACAGTTTTACACTTATAATGATATACAACTTTTGATTTATTTACAATAATTATTTACAATTAAATACTTTTCCACCTAATTATTACCTGAAATCCAAGACTTTTCACTGTTGTCAAACAATATACGGTGAAAGAAAAATGTATACATGTGTTTAAGAGGAGCAGAGAGTTTCTGCCTCTTATTTATACTTTTCTAGATTATTTACTCCATGTCTCCAGACACCAATTCATTTAATCCTGACATTGTCATTTGAGGTTGTTGAGCTTTTTTTAAATAATATAAATATGTTAAAAATAAAGGGAAATTTTAGGCCATAAAACGAGGGCAAAATACAGTAGAGACTTTTTATTATTATTAGGCCAAAGAAACTACAGCTTGAATCCAATTTAGATTTTATAGATATGTAATAATCATGTAAGAGTTAAAACAAAATAAGCAAGTAAATATGGTGTAACAATGCAATTATTAATGCATTTCAATCAAAATAAATATTAATAGAAATTACAAAAAAATAACTAATAAATACCATTTTAAAAAGCAGCCTCGTCAATGACTGAAAGACATGTCTTGTGCAAAAGTGTTTTATTTAAAGCTCTTCAGTCGCCACAACTCTTGTTGATGGGGAGTATGTTTCTCCTCAAGTGTCTATTGGACAGCAGCAGGCAGATTCAAATATATCGGGGTCCCTCTACATCAACCTCCCCCTCTGGAGACAGAGGGGACCTCACTGACAGAGGAGTCAAAAGAGTTTGACCCCCAGCGTTCAGCAAGTCTCTTCTTCTGACAGTTTGTCACGCTGACGCAGGAAAAACACGTCCTCCTACGTGTGCACGGTTACTGGAACACCAGAGGAAGTCTTATTATTGGAGGACAAACGATGACGGACATTTTCCTCTTGTTTGTCTCATGAGTGAGGGACTCGTTTCTGTTCTTTGGAGGGACATAAAGAGGACAGGTGGGACTGGAGAAGCCATGTTTAGTAGTGATGGTTCTAAAAAGCTTCATGAAGCAGTGTCATGTGGTTTAGAGGTCAGTAGGTGGCGCCATCAGTTTAGTGATGTTTCATTACAGTTAAAAACAAAGAAAAATAGTGCAGAGACCGCCATCTAGTGGACTCTGAATATAACGCAGTGCTTCATGAAGCTTCATCAGAACGTCACTAAAATGTAGGTGTTGTTGTTCTGGCGTTGAAAATTTGTGAAGGTTTATTCACTAACCCAGTGGTCCCCAACCCCTGGTCCGAGGACCGGTGCTGGGTCCGTGAGGCATTGATTACCGGGCCACACAGAAAGAAAAATAATTTATAGAATTTCTGTTTTATTATGTATTACTTTTTGAAAAGTGTTTTGTTTTAAAGAAAAATGGACTGATCCGAAGCTTATAATCCATTGGTTTGTGTCTTCTTAATTAGACTATTTGAACATTTTATTTTCCTGTCTAAACAAGAAGGAGCTAGTTTGCCTACAGTTAAAACAAAACTCTGCATCGAGAATTCTGAGCCGCTCTAGTAGAAGAACTCACATTTCCCCGATCCTTAAAACTCTTCATTGGCTGCCAGTTTCTTTCATGATCAATTTTTAAATTCTGGCTCTTACTTTCAGATCTATTCATGGTCAGTCTCCTCCTTACATCACTGATCTGTTTTGTGACCCTGGTCTGAGAAAAGGCGCTTTAATAACAATAATTACTTACTTACTATTGTAACTCTTGACATGTCAAGATGCTAGTTTTGAGTCAAGTTTATTTAATAAGTAAGCATGTAAACTAGTGTAAAAATGTGTTACTATGAAGGTCATTCCATGACTATAATGCCCACATTAAACCTCTCTGTGATACCAACGACCAGGCGGCGCAGGGGGCGCACCAGCCCAGATCTCCCTTAGAAGTCAGAATCAAAGCAAAGAAGACAAAACTGTAAAGTTCTGTAGCGTGTTTTTGTTTGTCGTTGACAGCTTCATTTCCAAAAAAACAGAGAGTGTCGTCTTCTGACCTCTGGAAGCAGCAAGACAAGAGTGATGGAGAGAAGCTCCAACAGGCGTCACCATGGATCATCTGGAGGAGACGCCGAGGTCAGGTTCTGGCCTCCTGGGAGGGTTGGGATAGAACGAAAAGAAGGGGGACAAACGTTGGCCTTAACCGACAACTTTTTTTTTTTTCTTTTCTCCCAATCTCGTTTTTATCACGCAGCTCAGCGGCAGCAGGGAAAACAAACCCACTCATTAGTCCTGAGATAAACGCTGCACGTCATCAATCTTCTGCTTTGTTTTTCATCAGAACCCTGCAGCTCGATAAGCCACTGTTTGACGAGCCGAGCGGGAAACCCACGCTCGCAACAACCTCCGAGATCTGTGAGTAAAGTCCACAAAAGTGTGCGTTTTGTTTGTCCGTCGTCGTAACGGCACAAGGAAACACTCGACCTGAGCTCATTCATGCACTTTTTTCAATTCAATTTTTTGATCTGAATTGAAATTTTTTTATTGATAAACTGTCGCTGTCAAAGGTAGAGGAGAAGGAAATCAAAAGTCACATCTCTCTTCAGTCCAAAGAAGGCCAGAGGAGACGAAATTAAACTAATCTAATATATATATAAATATCTTTTAACGTATTTTTTCATACTTTTTTAACACATTTTGTGAACAATAGCAGCATCTTAGACAATCTTAGAAATGGCACGCTATGACAAGTACATAAGGAATTGATGGATATAAAGAATTGATCATAAAAAGAAGGGGTGGAATCACTCACTTGACGGACGGTGTCGTCCTGTCGTCCCGTCTTCTCACTTTGAACTGAGGGCAGCTCGTGTGACACACACAGAGTAAACAGCAGCTCTTGTCATGTCCCTGAACAAAGATCTGAGTTTTTCCAAACCCCGGTCAGTGAGTTGAGTCCCTACGACTGGCTTTACGGCTCTTTTTTTTTTTTTTTTTTTTAGTTGTTTCTAAATGAGGTTTTGAACTCCAGTGGTCTCATTAACGGCGTGTTTGTGTGCGTGATGGATGGAACGCTTCCTATCACCGACTCCTAAAATCCTTTTCATAACAATCTCGCTGCCACCGTTTCTCAACTCCTCCGTAAAAAAAAAAACTTGGCTCGTCTTGGGTGGCCTCGCTCGCGGTGAAGCAACGCGTGTGTGCAGGGAGTCAACTGTTAATGAAGGAAAAACAACACTCGGCGGGGTCAAAGGTCAGCGTCAGGGTCTCGGCCACGGCCGGACTGCAAACAGAATGCGGGGTGAGGCGGGTGAGCTGGAAGGGGGAGGGGGGGGCGGCTCCAGTGCTGGAGAGAAATTAAGTTATTAATAGAAGTGGACAAGTTTGTGTGATGAATATGTGACTTAAAGTGAATTTAATTTCACTCATTTTCTTCTCGCCCTCGTGTCAACAAAGGGTTGGGATTATTTTCAGAGTAATCTGTCTTTTTTTAGAGTTATAGACAAAAATGTTTGTTCATTTTAATGTAGCGACTGGAGCTCAGTTGTCTTCGTCCAAAAAAAGAAACTTAAAACCATCCAAATACCTCCATACTGCTCGTCTGTTACGTCTTGTATTGAAGCCTCGGAATTGAATTGCTACATTAAAATGAACAAACATTTTTGTCTCTAACTCTAAAAAGGAAAAGATTACTCTGAAAATAATCCCAACCCTTAGTCGACATGCAAGTAGAAAATGAGGGGAATTTTAAATAATGGAGGCTGTTTGTTGTTGATTCTCTTACCATTATTTTAAGCAACTTTAAGAAAATAACCACGAGTTTAACTTTAGTGTGTTTCATTACAAAAAACGCGAAACTATGTGAATAACCGCTATAAAAACTTTGGGTCAAGATTGCTTTGGAGTTCATAGCGCCCCCTAGAGTGTGTTTTGGACCAGAGAAAGTCCTGCATCAGTGACGAAAAACAAAAAGTAGGTTTACATTTCTTTACTGACGATCACTTTAACCATATTTTTACACAGTTCATTTTTTGATAAACAGCAAGTGGATAAGACATATTTTACTAATGCACGAAAAATAATTCCCTTAAGAACATAAAACTGATGATTGACTTCAAAATGTGAAAAAGCAGCAAGTGGAATTTAAAAAAACAAAACAACTAAAGTTCAAGTATCGGCGACGATTAAAGTACCCGATATACACTGGATTTTTAAAAAAAACCTACAATAAAACATCACTTTAAAACAATATTTACACAATTTAGAATAAAAAGTGAGGTTTGACCGTGACCTAAAATAAGAAGTAAAAACGTCATCCTGTGCTTTGTAGTCGTCCAGTTCTAACTCGCGATCAGCCGTGTCCTTTCTTCGTCGCTGCCCTCTTGTGAATTTTTGCGGTATGACAGGAACTGAATGGAGATCTGGAATTAAAGTGTTAAGGAAACAACGAGGAAAGCTTTCATAAGAACATGATATTAGACGGTAACGGGGGGGGGGTTGTTAAAAGGATACGATGAGATCCAGCGTGAGTGTTCCGAGGCTGCCGATGAGCCAGGGCAGGTGGTGGAGCATGTAGCTTCTCTCCCCGAAAAGATCGTCCGGGTTTTTGATCAAGACGCTCATGCCGTACGTCGTGTTTCCCAGGATGATCAGAGCAAAGAGGAAGTAGGAGACGCCCTCTGTTGACTTCCTTTTGAACTGCAGGGAGAAGAAAAAAAAACGTGTTTTTACACTAGAAACTTGACCACGAAGTAAGTGATATTCACACGAAGATTTCACAGATTGTTGTCGCTCACATTGGTGTACATCTGCGGGAGTCTGGACGACAGGTAGAGCACGGAGGAGATGGAGCCGATGGAGAAGCCGACGATCTCTTTAGGGGTGAAAGGCTGAGGTGTCGAAGAACGAGAGTTAGAAGATGGCGACCCGGGGGTCAGGTGGTCGAACTTACCTTGATGTTGGAGGTCGTCAGCAGAGCTCGCCCTCTGAACGCAGACGAGTGAACTTCTTGCCCCGGCCAGGTGAGGGATCCGGTCACCAACCCCAGGACGCAGACCACCCCCACCGCGTTTAAAGCCACCGTGCCTGTCGGGGGGACGAGAAGACAGTGGCCGGTCAATAACGGCCCACTTCGACACAGACCTAAGGAGATAAGGCGAATATTGAGCCCAGTGGACTCACTGCGGTGTCTCTGGTTCCTCAGTTTGTAGTAGAAGTACATGGCGAGCATCAGCAGGTCGGCCAAGACGTAGTAGACAGCGGTGTACGTCTGGATTAGAAAGTTATTGATTCATTCTGATTAATTTGGGGGGGGGAGGTGGGAAAATACCTGCAGAGGAAGCTGATCCGCCAGAGAGGAGCCAATCAGGTTGCAGCTGTCGCCTCCGAGCCACAGCAAGAGAAACCAGATGGAGAGAGCGCTGTCCATGTTCCCCGTTCGGCACGAGCTGTAGTATTGACTGACGGAGAAATTGCCATCTTATTTATCATCCATCTTTACAATAGTGTGACGTCATTCGCCCCAAGATACTCACGGTAGGGACGACACCATGAAGCACAGGATGGAGAACAAGCCCAGGTAGACGCTCGCCATGTCTCTGGCGTCCTCGGCACATTCTCCCAGACCGTTCCAGACCCACTGCGAGCCGTTCGGACACAGCGTGGTGAAGTTGCCATCGGTGTTCCCTCCGAATAAATGCTAGGGGGTAAAGAAATTGTACTTAAATAATGACTAACTATTTGATCAAATATTAACGGAGGTCCTCAAAGTGTACAACTTAAGATAGAGGAGACTTAAATAAAGTCACATGACGAGTTAGTGTCAACATATATTTAAAAACGACCATGGTAAGTGATTGTTTTTATAATTTTTCACTACTTTTTACCACTCACACATGATTTTGATCATATTTTCAACAGTGTTCCACATCATCTTTCTAATCGTAATTTTATAAATCTAGGTTCATGAACATTGTTACTTAATTATCATTATTAGTGGTAATAGTAATATTTTTATTATTAATGTTTCCTTAATCTATTTGTACATTTAATTTAATAAATTCTCCAAATTAAAACATTAATAAGCAACCAACAGATTTTTACTGACCTTTCTATAACCTTTTAATAACATTTCACAATATATCTGAGTTGTTTTTTTTGCAAAACAAGTAAGTATTTTTTGTAAAAAGTCATATTTAAAGAGGAAATGATGATTTAAAACGTGGGTTTCCTTTTTACTTGTAAAAAACCTTGTGGTTTTGGAAACCTAAGCATTGAGCTGCTGATATTATTACTGAAATGTTAGATATATCGACAGAAAATAGTATTTACTAAAAGGCATATACAGTAGGTTACGCATTATTAGACTCGGAAGCAAATGAGTGAACAAAACTAAATCCCGTTGTTCACCACATACCAAAATTAATCCACTTATTAACAGGGAAACATACACGGTTTTATACTATAAACTGTATATTGTGTCGTCATTTATCAATTATTAATAACATGGTAACACGGTAAGTAGATGCATTAAAGCGACATATAGGAAATAAGGACTTTACGTTCAACGTAAGATGAAAAAAAAACTTTTTTTTTCGTTTTAAAATTTTTAACACAGTATTACTGAAAACTACTAAACACGACGGATTGTAAAAATCGATTTTTTTTTTTACCTGTAGCGATGACATGTCGCTGGACTCCCAGGGAACAACACTGAGCGGAAAACACGGAAGCTAACGATAAACAACCTCTCCCTTCTGCGCGGTGATTGGCTCTTATCGGAGGTCACGTGGCTGTCTGGTCATGTGACGAGCCCAGTTCCTGCGGTGAAACCTAAAAAAAAACATGTATTTTTAAAAATAAAAAAGCAATGTCATTTATTAGTAACATGTTTTAATGTTAATGTAACGGGTTGAAATGTATTTTTATTTTTTTTAAATAATTACAAAAAAAATGTTTTCAAGTGTCCCTGTTTTACTAAGTGAAAGGGAAAGTTTGTACAGAAACCGGTGAGCGATTAATTATCGCCAATCTAACCGTGATTGAGATCGATAATGTGCTCAGTTCATCATCGGAGACGTTTGACACCTTAACACCGTCAATACAATGCATCATTCTGCAGAACAAACCAGAGTTAACTTTAAATAAAGTTGAATTATTTACCGGTCAGTGAACGCGTCTCAGGTCCACACTATAGCATTAAAGCAGACACTTCACACGCTCGCCTCACATTTCAACCTTCGTGAGCAACTATCACTTCCCTCTCGGTGACGAACGTTACTTCGGAGGCCTCGGTGGATTCCGGCAAGCCTCGCATTTTTGTGTGCAGCCGTGAAGTAAGACACGTGCAGTTGCGCAAGAGCTGCTGCGTCATGCAGTTTCAAACTCCAAGTGCTTAATGGATACATTTATAAACGTTCAAAAAAAGTATTAAAACCCACTTATATTAAATGTATAATAAAGTGACAAGCCTGCTTTTAAATGAACATAAACGGTGGCGTTTGTTGCATTTCTGTGACTATTTTTAACCAAAAAAAAGGTGAAATCATAAATATTTGTGTAACAATTATTGTTAATGTTTTCAAATATTGATAAAGTCAGATTTGAAGCTTAAATCTAGTTCATTTGAGTTGCCCACTCCTTTTAACTCAAAAGTCAGAGGTTCAATTCCAATACTTACAGCTTTTTTTAATAGGAAAAGTAGACAAAATACATGGATGTTCAATGAGGTCTCTGCCCCAGTTGGACTAAAATAAGACAAAGCACTCACACCTACCCCTGGAGGAGAATCCAAAGTCCAAATTAAGTGGGAAAAAAAGATAAAAAGATGATTTCCTTCCTGTAGTACGGGAGTCAGCTGACCAGTCGCTCAAGACTGTCCACTCAGCGGATCGAGCTGACGTCAGCGGCTGGACTTTGAAGTCACATGCAGTCGTACAGTTTGTTGGAGAAAGATAAGATGCTTCTCCAGGACCTAAATACAGTATACATTTCATCTGAATAAAAATAAGCGTTAGAGAATGTCTAAATATTCCTGTAGATTCCTTTAAACTTGGTTTATCTTTTTTCCCCTTGCACCGTCTTTCCCCGTGTAGCTGGGACGGGCCCCAAAGACACAAACGCTCTGAAAACTCGTCACAATATTTTTAATATATTTCCACGGATGTATTCATGACACTTCTATGCTGCAGGAATACCTTTAGTCGGCTAAATTCTCTTATTTACACTTTTTTCGTCAATACAAATGAGCGACAGCTTGCAGAGTTGGAGATATACAAGGAGGGGCTGAACACATGGTTTATGGAGCACATCGAGTCCACGGAAACGAAGAGCGATTTAAAAAAAAACAAAAAACAACAAAACAATCCTTGTTAATTTAACAAAAGAAATCAAACACAAATTATGTACAAGTGAGAGTCCGTGACGCAGCTTCAGTGAAGGCCAGTATTCCGGTTTTTCTTTGAGCTTGTACAGAGTTTTCCCCTCCTCTCTTCCACACACCACTGTTCTTGTCCTTCCTCAGGTCTCCTCACTTGCCGTCAATGAGGTCCTCCTCCTGTATCAGTTTTAACCGCTTGCGTCTGGGCTGAACAAAGTCATCGCCGGAGTCGTCGGAATCCATGTCCGGCTTCTCCTCGGCCGCCGGGGAGTCCGGCTCGGGGCACTCGGGGAAGCTTTGGCCCGGGAAGATCTCCTCCAGCTTCTCCTCGAAGTACATGCTCACCGCCTGGCCGGTGTTGGCCATCTCGGATCCCACCTGCCGCGAGGGAGGGAGGGATTGTGTTAGATGTGGGGTCGAGATCGAGGATACCCAGCGTCCCCCAAACTCAACCAGAGGTGACCTGTCTGCTTAACTGGTCCCACAGAGGCTCAAGGAGATGTTTCTGCGTGTCCACCTCAAAAAGTCTTGCTTGCAAATTTTGGGTCCACGAGAGGGCGGCAGAAACATTTCATAAAACCTCCGCGGGACGCGACGACTTCGCCCTCGTTGACTGCTTACCTCCGTATTAATCTTTCTCTCCTCATCATAAACCTGGATTATTCGAGAAATCTAAAAAGGGGCAATGAAATTATCAACAGAGAGTTCACAGCACAGCTTCTGTCTTGTGTGCCGTTTTCTTTTGCATTCAGATGGCATGACAAACAAAGCAAAAAAAAAAATCACAGACGATGGCTGATTTAAGAGCCCCGCTTAGGAGTACTATGTAGACTGGTTGGACCTGGAGGAGGATTACTGTGGGTTTAGCACTGATTTGTTACCAATTTACTTCACAACACTGACACGACGAGACACACACCAAAGCACAATTGTCTAGCACGCCTTAAATCAACAGAAGAATTTAAGGGTCATCTCTAGGTCAACGAAGGACCCAGAGTCAACAAAAGGGATACCACAAACTCATTTGGTTTTTCAGGCCTTTGGGTCACCTCGACCCGCGGGTAACACAAAGGGTTAAGGTTAGTAAAAACCGGAGAGGAAAACACCCGAGTGACGACTGTTAGTTCAGAGTTGAGTGCAGATGCAGTGAGTGATTTCCAGCCGTGCAATTGTGGATCGTCACCGTGTTGCTGCAGTCGTCGGAGGAAGTTTCCCCAATTTATTTATTTATTTTAAATCAGTTAAATAGGATGCAACACTAATAGTCTGAGGGACTCATGCATTCCTTTTGCTATTAGATTGTATAAATCTGAGCGAATTGAAAGTATGATGTATTCTATGTTAATCTTTGTATCCTTTTTTCTTTGTGTGATTTTTCTTTGATCCATGTTCTTTATACTGAGATTTTGTTATCCCTTGCGCTTTTAGTTCCTTTTATTGCACTTGTTTTTATGAATCTATCGTCTGCGTCTGCTCTGAACTGGAATACCAATTTCCCGAAGGAGATTTCCAGCGGGATTAATAAAGTTTATCTATCCATCCATCTAGTAGCTGCTTCCAAAACAAGTGGTCGGAACCAGAGCACAAATAAGTTTTTCCCTGATCAACTGCACATTTGAATAGAAATTTGTCAGATGCTATAAATACCACTATTATTTTTAGAGAAAAATAGTTCTTAATTTTTTTTGGTTTGTCGTTATGCCCATTATACCTTAAGGTACCATCCTGTCAGTGATATCTAAATAATATCTGCAGTAGTTTTCTTCGTCGCATCCTGAACCAAGGCCTTCAGTAATTTTCTTTATCGTGCTTTGAATTACACTTTCTTGTACGTACGTACCTATGCTACACAAATGAGCATCTTTGAAGACGCCCACATGCAAGAGGTAGTGTTTAAAAACAAAAATGAGTCGAGGGTCTGGGACAAAATATATATATATATATATATACATATATATATACATATACACACACACACACATTTTAGAATAGTGATAATAAGAAAGAGGCTAAACTAAAACTGGTTTTGAACTCAACAGGGTGATACAATATGGATCTCTCACTCCTCAGACAAGCACATGTCGTGTAATATATATCATTGTGTGTAGTTCATGCACCACAAAAAAAAAATAAAAATCACAAGCCAGGCGCTGACAAAAGACTCATGCAACGTACCTCGTTGTACTTCGCACAGTTTCGGAAAACCGTGCGCATGTCGGACACAAAGTCCTGCAGGGAATGGTAGTACGTGGAGCTTCGCATCTGCAGCTTTTTCTTCACCTTCTTCAGGTCCATGGGATTCTTGATGATCTTATAGTAGTTCGGCACCTAAGAGGGACAAGAAAGACCTTAGAAGAATCTAGTTTCAATACTAGTAAAGCACTAGTTATCAGCAGGATAATGAGCTGCTGCCATCTTCGATTCCATCATTGCAGTAAACATCACGCCATTCATTAAAATATTTTTTTCTTCTGATTGAAGGCTAGAAAAAGAAGAAACTTACAGAGGTAGGAACCGGCTCCCTGAAGCTAATGCTGAGCTCATGGCAGAAGATGTACAGAAGGAGGCGTTCACATTTCTGAAAAAATGATCAAGTTAGCATGTTTTCTTTAAAAACTATGAATGAGCCACACGCATGCTGGCGATACGTACCCTCTGATCTTCCGAACCCAGCACTTGATCTCCTTTCATTCTCCTGCTGTTGTCACAATATTCGATCTCTGGACTGGTCAGGCTTCGGCAGAACGTGCAAATGAAGTCGCCCCTGGAACAAAACAAAACACGCCATGATTAGAGAGTTTTGCTCGATAATTATCAACATAAATATTTATGATTTTTGTCCAGAACTGACCACAACAGGAAATAACCACCTTATGTTGGACAAAATGTGTTTTTTTTTGTTTTACTTTTCAAGCAGAGGCAACCTGACATAGCATCATTATGCTGAATTTTACCAAGACATTTTATAATATTTCCTTTTTTTCCTTTAACCATTTCATGGAAAAGCTGAACATTTCCAAATGAAACCAAAGAGTAATTCATATTAAGTTTCTTTCCATTTTACAAAAGACCCTTAAAGTTCAACTGACATTGGCATTAAATATCTGAAACTGCGTGTCTTTATGAACATGTCAATAATATGACACCTATGGGGACCTAAAAAGAAGCTGGATGACAGGCCTAGAAGGAAGCTCAGGTGTTAGCAAACGACACCAACGCTCTCATTAACTGCAAAACGGATGGCTTCCACAAACCCTTACATTAACTCCAGTTTCTTCCATTTAAGAGATTGTTCAAAAAAACAAGGCTGATGAATAAGTCCATTTATTTATCTACCTTGTGTTGATATCTAGCTTACCTAATGTGAGAGAACAGTCAAAGCTGTATCAAATGGACACAGACAGCTCAAGGTTCATGTTGAAATGTTTGAGGTCAGAACTGTCTGGACCCTTAACTTCAGTCACTTTCTAATGCAATACTAGATTAGATATCAGACTCCGCTCCGGTGTATCCCATCGTCTGCTGGGCTAGTGGATGCGTGTGAGGTCATGCAGCGTCACCATGGCATTGTGTAGCAAATAGATAAAGTTTGAATCACTTACTTGGGAAAGATTTTGATGGTGGGTACGTGGCATTTCATGTGGAACACTTTCGGGCAGCGATCGCAGCACAGCAGGTCGCCCCCGTTGATGCACACGGCGCACCAGTCTTCGTTGGGGTCGTCTTCCTTCAGAGTGGGGTTGTTGGTTTGCGTCGAGGCCTTGCCCAGATTGCCGTTTGTGAGTCCCGCCGCCGCTGAGCCACCACTGCTCTCGGGGTTTAACAAGTTGTGGAAATTAAAGTTGGAGGAGGAACTCAAGCCGTTGAGTCCGGAGCAGTCAGTCATAGACTCCATTTTCATGTGTTCGCTCAGGATCCTGAGCGCATCTTGACCGGCAGACACGGCTCCTAACACTGGCAGAGGGCTGTTCTCTGGGCTGCTCATCTGGGCAGGAAACAGAAAGAAAGTCTCAACTACTAGTCATTTATTGAATTATTAGGCTGTTTTAACTAATAAAGATGCCAAATATGCAACAGTTTAAATAGGGGCTCCTACCATGCAGGCACTCCTTCCTGCATCTTTGCTGCGCTCCGTCTTCATAGACGAAGTCGTGCACGTGTAGCTGTCTTCAGTTCCAGGTTCTTGTTTTACCCTCACCGCTTCCATCACCGCCTTTCCTGCAGAGCTTGAGCTAAATGAAAGCAAAAGAAAAAGAAATGCATCAGAACGAGAATCTGCTGAAATGTCACCACAGCACCCCCTGCTGGCGTCTTCCACTTCATTCTTACCTTCCTCTGCTGCCTGTGCTGGACGTACTGGAGGGTCTCGGGATGGTGCCCGACGATCCGGGCGAGTGTGTAGACAGAACAGGGGAGGGGTTCATGTCAAAGGACCCCTGTTGTGTAGTTGCTGTGATGTACCGAGACAAGAGGTGTCCAAGGTTGCTTGACCCAGCGTCTTCCAGCTAAAAAAAAAGAAAAAAAAAAGATTTAAAAGATTGTTTTTACATTTAATCTGAACAACATTTCTAAATCAATCAAGTCACACCTGTATGGGCGGGATCTCCGGAAGGCAGGGGAGGTTCTCCGGGTTGGTGACGGAGGGGATGAGCTCGATGGGCCCGATGACTGGGCTGGCCGGGCCTCTGTGAACGTGGGCTCCGGCCATACTGGCGCTGGTGGGACTCGTGGGGTTGGCGTTATGGAGAGACGCCACTGGGAACGGGCCGGCGTGCCCCGGGTTAGAATGCTGCATGTAAGAGACGGGGAGAAACAGATGGAAAGAGCGTAAGGAAGAGGGGGATGGAAATGCGGGACAATGAGGGGAGAAAAATGACATTAACAATGTTTCTGGGCCCTTCCATGGGGACCGACTACTGACGAAAGCATGTTGGTTGCAAGAACATGCAAACAAGTGAGAACTCATGCTGCACAAGACACACAAATAAAGTAAGAAAAGGTATCAAACCCCTGATTGCAGTAAGAAACGAAACCTTTGGTGGCTCATCTCAGATTCTATAGACATCTGGACACAAACAAAAAGGGCTGGATATAGTGGTGGTTTTTCCTATTCTTGCAGGCATGCCGTCAAAGCACATTTTAATAATAAGTATTTGTTTAATCTCTTTCACGGCATACTTTTTTGCAAGAAATAAAAATCAGTGATAATGTGTTTGTAGTGGAGGAAGAAAAGGAGCTCAGTACGAGAAGCAGAATAATGTCAATAATGAAGCTCAAGTATTTTGAAGGATAAAAGACATGTCTTTTGTAGCTATAATTATGATATGCATTTGCTCTGTGTCCTTTAAAACATATATGGCTTACAAAAAATACATCAAAATAATAGACGTTAACCCGAAAAATACCTTATTAAAGGGATAGTTCACCCAAATTCAAATCATCCTCGTGTGGACTAAGGGTTGGGATGGTTTTCAGAGTAATCTTTCTTCTTTTTTTTTTTTAGAGTTATAATAATATTTGTTCTTGTATCGAAGCCTCGAAATTAGCAATTGTGCCCCAAAAAACACAAACAAGTGTATATGTTCAGCTTGTTTTTGGCAGAAGATCCCAGTTCATCAGTTTAAATCTTTAGCTGACACTTACTATGCATTTCAATGAGAATAAACTTGTAGCTGGAGGCGAGAGTCCTAGATTTTATCTATAACCCTAAAAAAATAACAGTTTACTCTGAAAATAATACCAAACCTTAGTCGACATGAGTGTTAGTAGAAAATGAGTGAAATTTGAGTAAACTATCCATTTAACTCTGATATTGTCCCAAATGACAAAGAAATTATTAGTTTCTTTTCAAGCCCATCTTCATCCCCAAAATTATAGGTATAACGTGTGGTTGCTTATCAGGTGGCAAACACAAAACACAAAAAGGCAATTACATGGCAACTAAACTTGCGTGTTAGCGTGTTATATTGATCATGAAACAGTTAACCAGGTGAGGTTAGAGTTAATCAGCTTCTTCCGTGCGGCGCTACTGACCTGTCTCTGCATCTGCGGCTGCATCATGGACGGATACTGCTGTCCGTTGTGTCTCGGCTGATTACTGGGCATGCGACCCTGCGGAGGACCTTGAAGGCGCAACTGCTGGGAGGAAGGGTACATGCCGTTTATGCCCGCGGGCCCCCGTGGCATCTGTTGCATACTTATGAGTCTGGGAGGCTGGAGGAGAAAAAGAAAATGTAAGAACAATACGATTTTTTTGTAAATCTCTCAAGCTGGCTTACAATTATTAAGTATCGATACTGAGGGATAAAGATTATTCTTAAAAAAGAAAAAAAGTCATCATGGAAGGGTGAACTTTAAAAGTGAAGGTGACGCCGGACGTCCTTCTCAGCATGTTATGGTAATATTTCAGTCCCTCTGCGTTTTATTATGCAGAAATGTAAATTAATGTTGATCCGTTTCCATCTAGTGAAGCAAAACTCACAAGACCAAGAGTTTGTTCAGATTTCTGCTATTTCATATTGTTTTTTTTATTTTTATAAATGCATTTTATTTAGGGATTTTTCCATATATTTGAAATCTTTGTAGATGTTTGTAATCGTTTCCTACCTGCTGCTGGACCAATGTTGGGCCGACTTGTCTGGGGTGCTGCTGTGACATTTGGGAGGCCATACGCATCTGTTGCTGAATCTGCTGTTGGTGCTGCTGCTGCTGCTGTTGTTGTTGTTGTTGCTGTTGTTGTTGTTGTTGGTGCTGCTGGTGTTGGTGTGCGTGTTGGTGTTGCTTCTGTTGAGCATAGGCCGCTTGCTGCATGTGTTGCAGGCGCAGCTGAGCGAGATTGATCTGACCCTGGTGCTTCCCTGGGATTACTTGGCCAGGTGGAATGGGCGCCCCTGCTGCCATGACACCAGGCGGCTGTACGGGTGGAGGTGGTTTTTCAATAACCAGATTACCTGCAATTATGAAAGAGCTCGGATGAACCAGTGAACCATGGCTGCCGAATTACACAGAGAATAAAAGGGAGCTAACACACACCTAGGTTGACCACGTTCTTGGCCCAGAAGGTCGGGTCACAGAAAAAGCGAACCACGCCGTTGGCAAGAGGTGCTGGTTCTAGTCGAGCCTTGAAGAGCTGTCGTAGTTGAAATAGAATCTGCACAGACATAAACAAAAAAAAATCAGCATCTCTGAATGAGCCAAACTCCCAGTTTTCTGAATCAAATTACTCTATGCAAGTATACACGACATCAAATACCACAGTAATTCACAAGGAAACACAAAAAACACTATATGAAGAACAAAAGGTAATTACATTATAATACAGCATCATTATAAAATGCACAAAAGAGATGGTTTCTGATCAAAATGATAAAAATTCATAATCATCATTATTGAGCATGTGATCTCTAAAATTAGTAGCATGAAAATGATCACATGACACAGACTAATCACATGACAGACAATAATCACATGACACAGACTAATCACATGACAGACAATAATCACATGACACAGACAATAATCACATGACACAGACAATGTCAGTGTCGAGTTGTATCGATGAAAAATATACACAATGCATTCTGTAAATTAAAAAGGTAAAAGGAATATGTTCCGAATATAGAAAAGTATGAAAAAGCCACAGAAATGATCAGCTTTTCTCTTTAGCTTTGTAAGTTTGGTTCAGTTGAAAATGGTTTGATTACAGACAAATTGTTTGCTTACAGATGGAAATTATTTCATTACCGCTATGATTGCAATTCCAGTTCAAAATGACTCCGATTATGGTTGAAGATTGTTTGATTAAGGACGGAAATCATTTTAATTAGAGTCGAAAATGATGATTACAGTTGAAAATTGTTTTAATTATGGTCGAAAATATTTTAATTATAGTTAAATTTTGTTTGGATTACAGTTGAAAATTATTTTAACTGCGGTTCTAAATTATTTTAACATTATTTTAAATAATGATGTTTACAGTTGAAAATTGTTTTAATTATGGTCGAAAATATTTTAATTATAGTTAAATTTTGTTTGGATTACAGTTGAAAATTATTTTAACTGCGGTTCTAAATTATTTTAACTGTAGTTGTAAATTACTTTAACTTGAAAATTGAAGATGCAAAGTTTAAATTGTTTGATTACGGTACATTAGAAAAGTGTACAGGTGTACTTATACAATCATACAATTTATGTTTTTGCATACTTTTTTATAATAGATTTCAGATACAATATAAACTTGTTTAAATGACAGAGGTTGAAATGACGATTACAAAAATATATATAAACATTTCCACGTCTGCATGCAGGTTACCAATTTGGGAGATATGGAAGAATAACAGGGTTTGATCAACTTACCAGGCGTTTGCTGTAGAGCAGAGCGGTGCTGCTGCCGGTGCTGATGGCCCAGTGGCAAAACTTGAGCACATGATGAATCTGTTGCGCCAGCTGAGCAGTATCTTTATGCTGAGTGACCAGTCGGATGCTGCGCTCCTTTGTCACATTCTACGAACGGATGGTGATCGGGTTAGAGAATGACCCGGACGTCAAAATGTATCAAATGATCTCCTCTTACCTCAAGGTTTTGAAGTAAGGACTTTCCCTTCTTGTTAATCTCATTAATAAGAGTAAACACTGCAATCTTGATCTCGCGCTCCACCTTCTTATGCGTTTCATTGAGCTCCTTCAATCTGGAAGCAGAACGTTTATTAAGAACATTAGGATACAAGGGTTTCGCCTCCCGAGTTCAGTAGGGACTCGCCTGCTTTGTACTTGAGAGACGGAATAGTGGACATAGTTTTTCTTTTCTTGCAGCTTTGCCATTGTGCTTTCAATGATTCCCTTCTGATTCTGGAACGCCTCCTCTAAGAATTGGTACCTGAGCAAAGCGAAAGAAGAGCTTTAATAAAGACACGCACAATAGAAACATTTTAAACATGATGGGAGGTCCTACCGATGTTCTTTGTGCTCTAGTAGTTGACAGTCCCTACAGGTCAATGTGTCACACGTTTCACAGAACAGCTTCAAGGGCTCCTGCTTGTGGACGGGACAGAAGACGGGTCTTTGCTCTGATGGACCGGCTGTTTCCGAAGCTATAAAGGAGAGACAATTGAGATGGTTTGTTTTGGCAGCTCATGTAGTAGGAGGTGGACAAAGAGGAAAAAGCAGAATCAACAAATTCATTTTCTAATTGAGACAAAGAGGCCTTCAAACACTAGACCACACAGCTACAGTCACACCCTTGTATAAACACACAACCCCCCCCCATAAACAAGCACACCATAACACACACCCTCATACTCAAACAAAACGCACACACCAAAGCAAAAACAGAGACACCATTTCAAACAGCAGCCAGAGAGACAGTGGTGTCAATCAACTGCGGCATCACTGACTGAACAAGTATCACTGTTGACGCTAGTCATACAATGTCAGAGGGATACGAGCGACACGCGGAACATTTTCTGACCATCTTTCATTGTAGTCGCCAGTAAAATGATCTGCGGCGCCGCTATAAGCTACCGATGATGTCGCGGTAAAACCCCTTTTTCTCCTCAAGACATTTTCAAACACCCTATGATGAAGTCTCTGAACGCCGTTCACTTGATAAATGCAACCCGAGCCGGTGCCTCCGAATTAATCGCAGGACACTTCATCACTTTGAATAGCGTCGGCACAAGACAGTGGCTATAGATCAAATATGGAAGGAGGCGAGCTCCTGAAGTAACTGCATAAATACACCTCAATGGAATTTTTGTCTTGCGTACCTGAAGCTGCGTCAGCGTCCTCCTTTGTGCGGATTTTATGATCTTTAGTAATTTTGACCCTCTGGTGGGCTTCCACGCAGGTCTGGCAGAGCCATTCTCCACATTCTACACAGAAGCCTGTCGTTCCAGCGTTGTCCTCACAGCTTGTGCACACCTGAGGAAAAGAAATATCAAGTTAAACAAATCTAATAAATCCCCACAAGGCCTAGAACTGAATAAATGTGAAATTATTTTCAACCAAGACACAAGTACATTCGGTATTACGGTTTTTATTCTGTGTTCACAAAATAATTAATGTTTACACCGGCAATGTTGTGTTACCACAGATGTAAACAAAAGCAGTAAGAGGGATCAAGTTGTGAGTGACATCAGCAAAAATTTGAGTAATTTGTTGATAGTCTTTGAGGAAGATCCAAGATACTATCCAGGGACTGTTTTTTTTAACCATAATGTTCTTTTTCTGTTGCCTCCACAAAAGACTAATCGTTAAAATACAAATTTAATACACACAGTATTAGGGGTGTGTATTGGCAAGAATCTGGCGGTAAAATACGCATCATGATACATGGACAACGATAGGATATATTGCATTACTGTAGGCACAAGTATATATATATATATATATATATATATATATATATACACATGTGTAGTATTGCCGAGTACTTTGGTGTATCAGAATCTAAAGACCACATGACTCTTGACGAAGTCATAACTGCTTTCATGTGTTTTGAAACCAAAATATGTCCAAACATCAGCGTTAAAAGCTGCTGGAGTGCACTGTATCCTCTCGTACTCAGTCATTTTATTGTTCCTTTAGCTGCAAAATCTTTCCTCCAAAGACTACTTGAATATTTATGTACAACTCCAATACTTTCCTTTTTACGTTCTGTCCGCTTTAATCAAATTACAATTTTATGAATCAGGAATGCAATTTTTTTCAGGATTAGAGAGGCCTTTATTTTACTTCACAAAATCTGTGGTACACACCACATGTCTCAAGGTCATGGCCAGGGGGCTAAAACCGGCCCGCCAAGTAATCATGTGGCCCACTGGATGGTTTGGTCAAAAGTAATGTAAGGTTCTTGTTTATATCGTGTTTTATAAATATTACAGTGGTTAAGGTAAGCTAAGGAAAAAATATAATGGATGTCAGGGCAGAGTATACAGAGTATTTGAAGGAAAGTAATTTGACGGTAAATTGATACTTCAACTTACAGACAGTTTGATAAATACATTAGGTCGACAATTCTTTAGATGTTTTACCACCGAGATAATATTAATGTAATTGTGTAAATCCCGCTTTAAATCGGTCATATCGCTCAAACAATTCAGTGTATTTGAGTTATTGTGGATTTAAATGGGGCAACAATCTGTGGGAAGTTTTAACATGCATTTTAACACTTAAATATGTAGTTAAATATGTGTATGTAGACACCGATCCACCCCTCTTCAGCCTTAAAATGTAAGATACTTTTTACTTTACAACATTTAACCATTATATTACCCAAGAGAAAAGTCATAAAAATAACAATCCAACATATAAATGTTCATTTTACCTGAGCAGATTTCTCATTAGAAGTGCTGGTGGATTCTGAAGTGTCTTTGACAAAGTAGTTTTCGATAATATCGCTCTGTTTGTAGTCCTGGTGGCACACCATGCAGCGCATTACATTCACTGGGAGAAGAAGAAGAACAAAAACAAAGGACAAATGAGGTAAAACATTCAGAAACACATTTCATATCGTGATTAATAGGACTCTCGGAGCCGCCTGTCTGTAATTCAATTTAAATACATTTTCATTCTTTATTCATCATTTTCACCAACGGGGGCCCCTACAGCCAATTCATGAGAGTTTTATTTAATAAAAAAAAGTTCATCCCGGATACATTTAATCCGCTCCTCGTCAGCCATTTTTTTTTCAGCCGGCACCAGAAAAAGATAAAAACCTGAATTACAACAAGTGATTAAATTCCAACATTTAATTGCATTTAATTGGACATCAAATCTTATCTTCTAGTTTTCCTCTAAATCCTACATCTAGACAGGATGATGAAGAACCAAATCTCCCTCCTACATCTCTGCTGCCATAAACCAATAAATCCCTCACGCAGAGGAGTGCAAACCGGTCTCAGCCGGTTTGAGCCGGCCCGCGCCGGTTCGAGCAGCTCGCAGCCGGTTTGTGTAATCTCCAGCTGTGTGGGTCCTCTCGCTCTCGGAGGTTGTTGCGCTGAGAGCAGCTGGACCGTGTGTGCGTTTGTAGGGGAAAAAAACAACACAACGACCCCCCCCCCGCAAGTGTGCAGTCGCACACCCACGGACTCACACCAATTAGGGCGTACGGAATGTGAAGTTGCGCGTTAACAAACCGTTATATACGGAGTACGTTTTTCATTGTTGAAAAAAAAAAGGGGAATTATCGGGCAATTTAATCGGGCATTGTTGATAAAACTGCAACAAAAACGGTCTGAAAAGAAGTCGATACCATCTTAAAAAAGAAGATATTTTGTAGTCATTCATCTGATAAGACTTCACTGTGGTTAGAACGTTAGCATAAACCAGTATCAGGTGTGAAGAAAGAAGTCCATTTCTTCACTTACCATCCTCGTCCGTGCTTCCTGTTCGAAAGGGGGTTGCAGCCTGGAGTGCCCGTTTAAAATGGTTATTTTCGAAACTAGTATTCGTCTTCTCCAACAATTTTCAACTGTAATCAAACCATTTTTTATTTTGAACCAGTAAATCAAACAATTTTCAAAATTCAACTAAACTATTAGGAACTGTAATCAAACCATTATCAACCGTAAACAAACTATTTTCAACTGATCAAACAGGAAGTTATTCGAGATCAAAAAAGGGAGCAGAAAGAAGAACAGTACATGTAATTTCACCCCCTTTTACAAAATAGTAATTTCATACATAATGTTACATTTACTTTTGATGATACTGAATGCGGGCCTCGTCTGGGTCATGGGTTCAATCATGTGTACAATGTGAACATTGTGCATGTCCTGTGATTATCTTGGTGTTTTATGTTGTCGTAGTTTTCTTTATGATGGTGTTATTTATGTTTTTATTGTTCATAATGTGATGCCTTAACTAACAGTTCCCTCCCTTACCGTCACCTATCAATGCTTTTTAGTCCCTTTTGTTCATTTCCAAGTCCTTTCTACTTCAATGGGGATTTCTTGTAGTTTTTTTTAGTCAAATGAAAGACGTTGAAATCCCTTAACAACGGTTAGGTTTTCCATTTCACTAGGTAGTTAGTTCCACATCTTAACCATTTTTCCTGAAGTGTTCATCTCGAACGCCACTTCATCCGGACGTAAAGAATGTGAGACACTTGCACAAGATGAAAAACTTGGGTCGAGTATGAACCACTTCAGATGCTCGGGACATTTTTACGCTGAATGGTCAAGTGATGTGGTGTCCCGTGACGTGCACGAAAAGAGTGCACGTGTAGAACTGCACCGAGGGGGGTAACTCGGATAGGAAGCAGCACACAGAGGGAGGTATCCCATAATAACAGTAATATTCCTATACAATGGAATAAATGGGAACCAAAAGACATTTAAGCAAATTAACCCCTCATGCAAGTTTAGAACGCATGAACTAGGTATTGGCTTCTCTTAAAAAATAAAGTTAATCCAGGAGAATAAAATCCAATCTTTTTTTTCCTTCCGTGATGTCAAAAGAGCATCGATTTCGTCCAAATCCTCTTATCTGTGGGTTAGCATCTTCAGGAGATGACCGTAACACTAAAGTAATCCTATTTCACGTATGATTCAAGACTTTTCCTCACCCGCCGAGACAGGAATCGTGTTAGGAAGGTGTGAGCTCCAGGGCGATGGGAGAGAATTTGTGGGAAATAATCCACTCTTGTGATACTTGTATTCGATATTATTATCACAAAAAGGTAAGAACAAGGTGTTGAAATTGGACATGGACGAAGAAGACGAACCCATTAGGCACAAATTACAGTCAACCTAACTCTTTTTTAAAAAACTACATTTTTTTCAAGACTTCTTAATGGATCCATCATACCTCGAATTAGATTATTCTTTAAAATCTACTCCGTCTTTAAACCTTCAATATCCAGCATTGCTTCTTCTTTTCAACCCATGCGATTATTCTATGCCTTCGCCAGGTTCTCCAGGAGAGGGAAGACAGCGTTTGCACTGTGTTCTGTCACCAGACACTCATACGTGTGTTGCAACATACCTCGTCATCCTGTCAGCTGGCTAACACGCCGAGCTGCACATAGGAAGCGGTGAAAGGGCGAGCATGTTCTACAACGGTTAGTCCATTGCTTTTGGCTGTCCAATACAAAAAAAGCATACTTATATATGCTTATTAAGTATAAATAAGCATATCAATGAAACATGCATGGAGTGATCTGCAAAAGATATAAAGTCTAATGTATTAAAAACAAAACAGAGATTATTAACCTTTTTAATTAGCTGCAAGTTGATATACAATCCGTTTAATGATTGACGTCTCAGACTAGCCAAATTAAAATAACCATATATATTATTAATGATACCATTAAACCCAAGCACCATAGAAAGACACACTTAAAACAACACAATACTCATTTGTACATCCATAGTAGGCATGCAAATGACTACTGTCCAAACACACTACCGTCCATTATGGATGACGACGGTCATCCTCTGAACACTGTCATCAGTGAGCAGAGCAGCAGATGGAGTGCACGAATGCTCCTTCCCATGATGCAACACTAATAGACTCAGAGACTCATTCATTCCTTGAGCTATTAGATTGTATCATTCTGAGTTTGGGGGCAGGAGTGGAGTGAAAAGATGATTCTATTCAATGTTAATCTTTGCACCCTTTGTCTTTGTTATTTTTCTTCGATTTATGTTCTCTATCTTTAGACTTAGATTGTGTCATCTTGCACTTTCTTTTTATTGCACTTTGTTCTTGTTTTATGAATCCATCTGCTTTGTTGCTGTTGGCTGGAAAAACAATTTACCAAAGGAGACCTACAGAGGGATCAATAAAGTGCATCTATCTATCCATCTAAATGATCGATAACTCAATCGATTAATTGATTATCTTATTGATCGATGATCGATTATTGATATACGTCAATTATTTCTGAGAACCTGAGTTTCCCTCTGAATAGGTTCTTTCGACTGTATACGTAACATAAAATGCTATCTTATGACACAAAGTTAAAGAAAAAATGCAAATCATATAGCTTTAAAATCTGAGGTTAAATATATATTTAACCTTTTAAATAACAATTTACTTCGTCAAAAAAATAAAAACAAAATCATCTGGTCTGTGATTCTTATTTATAGTATGAGGCAGATTCCAACGATGAAGTCAACGGAACCTGGCAGAAGGTTCCGCAGCATCCGCTACAGATCAAAGATTTAGAAACAGCTTCTTTCCTCTGGCCATCAGACTGCTGAATGAAATATAACTTGAGCTATGCACTATTTAATATATTATGTATTTATTCCATTTATAACATATTGCACTATTTTTAATTATTTATAGTTTTATATAAATTAATTATTATATGCAATATTTAAAACGTTATTTTTTTTATTTATTCTGTTTATACTATATTGCACTATTTTTAACTTAGTAATATTTATATTTTTTTATATAAAAATTCACTCTGCTGTTTTTAATAATGGTTGCCAAGCAACAAATCTCATTGCCAGTTTCACAGCTGTGTTTTCTGTGCAATGAAAATAAAAGAAAGTCTAAGATTAACACTAACAAGAACGTTTTTAACCTTCATGCGTCGACTAAATTCCTCTCGTCTCTACAGAACAGCAAAGATAATTGCTTTATTTTGTTTCGTCCTCCTTTTTTTCTTTGATCTGATCTTGATTCTTTGTCCTGATGCTTCTCTTGATACTTTAAAATTAGTGTTGTTGAATCTTGTAGCGTGATATTCTGCACACAGCAACACTGCAGCAGAGGCTCTAATGTTAGCTCTGTTAGCAACAGCTGTGTCACTGGCGTCGGCGCAAATATATATACATTTTAATATCGATATGGTTCGTCCGTCAATGGCTTCTTAGTCAACATCAACCAACTTAAAGTAACTCTGTCTCTCCATCCTGCCCTCTTCATTCTCCGTCACTTGTGTTCCGTGTTTGTGTGTTACGCATGTCATGGGGCCAGGAATTACCGGTAAAAAATGATTAATCACGATACTTGTTTTTTTGTTTTTTTTAATCGATAATCGATTAATTGTTAAAAATTGCTAACCGCTAACTTGTGCTTAAACCATATGTAAAGAGCAGGCTTGAATGAAATTGATTTAACGTTTATTAGTACCCATGAGTGGTAGTCCCCAAAAGTAATTTATATAATTTTAGTTCTTTTGATTTTTACTGTCTTAGACACGTTTTAAAAAAAACATGGTATTTTATCTGAAATAAGTATTAGTCTGTGACTCTTAACATGTCGTTTAAATGAAGGTCAGTCCCTGAATATAATACCTACATTAAAATAGCGTATAGCCTTATAGGGGTGTTGGCTGCTAACTAAATCATAATAACACTTTTGTAGAATAAACAAGTCAAATAAAAGCACTACGAGTCTTTCCTGCTTCAAAAATTCGACTGAATGTTTCTCTGGTCTCTGCAGAACCGCAAAGTTAATTCCTTCGTTTTGTTTTGTCTTTCTTGTTTATTTGATCTGCTCATATTCTTTGTTGTGATACGTCTTTTGATGCTAAATAAAGTTAGTGGTGTTGAATCTTGTAGCGTGATTTCTCCTCCAAACATTCGTGCACAGCATCAATGCAGCAGAGCCGCTGCTGTGAGCCACTGCTTGACATGCGCTGCTGACTTTGAGAAGCTGGATCGATGCAACTCTAAATATAATAGTGAATATAATAGTTGTAAATATGATTTCTCTGCAGCTTTATAAAGACAAATGTTATTAGCAGCTGTATACCATCCTACACGCCCCTGCGTACCATCCTATAAGCCGCTGTGTACTATCCTATGCACTGCTGTGTATACGTCGCAGTATACCACTTTATACTCCGCTGTATACCATCGTATACGTCGCTGTGTACCATCGTATACGTCGCTGTATACCATCGTATACGTTGCTGAATACCATCCTATACGTCGCTGTATACCACTCTATATGTCGCCGTTACCATCCTATACGTCGCTGTATACCATCCTATACGTCACTGTATACCATCCTATACGTCGCTGTATACCATCCTATACGTCGCTGTGTACCGTCCTACACGGCGGTGTGTGCCAACCTACACGGCACTGTGTACCGTCGTATACGTCGCTGTGTACCGTCGTATACGTCGCTGTATACCATCGTATACGTCGCTGTATACCATCGTATACGTCGCTGTATACCATCGTATACATCGCTGAATACCATCCTATACGTCGCTGTATACCACTCTATATGTCGCCGTTACCATCCTATACGTCGCTGTATACGTCACTGTATACCATCCTATACGTCACTGTATACCATCCTATACGTCGCTGTATACCATCCTATACGTCGCTGTGTACCGTCCTACACGGCGGTGTGTGCCAACCTACACGCCACTGTGTACCGTCGTATACGTCGCTGTGTACCGTCGTATACGTCGCTGTATACCGTCGTATACGTCGCTGAATACCATCCTATACGTCGCTGTATACCACTCTATATGTCGCTGTTACCATCATATACGTTGCTGTATACGTCACTGTATACGTCACTGTATACCATCATATACGTCACTGTATACCATCCTATACGTCGCTGTGTACCGTCCTACACGGCGGTGTGTGCCAACCTACACGACGCTGTGTACCGTCGTATACGTCGCTGTATACGTCGCTGTATACCATCGTATACGTCGCAGTATACCACTTTATACTCCGCTGTATACCACTGTATACGTTGACGTTACCATCCTATACGCCGCTGTATACGTCGCTGTATACCATCCTATACGTCGCTGAATACCATCTTATACTCCGCTGTATACCATTGTATACGTTGACGTTACCATCCTATACGCCGCTGTATACCATCCTATACGCCGCTGTATACCTTCCTATATGTCGCTGTATACGTCGCTGTTACCATCCTATACGCCGCTGTATACCTTCCTATACGTCGCTGTATACGTCGCTGTTACCATCCTATACGCCGCTGTATACCTTCCTATACGTCGCTGTATACGTCGCTGTTACCATCCTATACGCCGCTGTATACCTTCCTATACGTCGCTGTATACGTCGCTGTTACCATCCTATACGCCGCTGTATACCATTCTATACACCGCTGTATACCATTGTATACGTTGACGTTACCATCCTATACGCCGCTGTATACGTCGCTGTATACCATCCTATACGTCGCTGAATACCATCTTATACTCCGCTGTATACCATTGTATACGTTGACGTTACCATCCTATACGTCGCTGTTACCATCCTATACGCCGCTGTATACCATCCTATACGCCGCTGTATACCTTCCTATATGTCGCTGTATACGTCGCTGTTACCATCCTATACGCCGCTGTATACCTTCCTATACGTCGCTGTATACGTCGCTGTATACCATTCTATACGCCGCTGTATACCATTCTATACGCTTCTGTATACCTTCCTATACGTTGCTGTATACGTCGCTGTTACCATCCTATACACCGCTGTATACCATCCTATTCATCGCTGTATACTGCCCTCAATTATTGCCGGAATCTCTCAGAATTTTATCGTTTCTTCAGCTTTGGAAGAATGATTAAAAATCGACTGTTGCCATCTAGACGCTGGAAGTTTACTTGCAACACAAAAATGGACGAACTGATAATATTTGCATATTACTTGTTGAATGTCTAAATATTAATGAAATAACATCTCAAAAACACTAGCACGACAACCATTGATCAATACATTTCATCAATGATCACGTATTCAAATGTCTTAATTGACAGATGCATTGAGAAGTAAACTTTGCTGGTTAAAAAGATGGTGGTTGTTGTGTGACAAGGTAGCAGTTAGTTCAACTGATGAGTCAGACCTGAGCGATGACAGGTCAGTGATCATCATCATAAACATATACTAATGCCACTGGGTTGAAAATGATGGTTGTTGAGTCAGACTGATTGAACAGAGTTGCGGTGATACATACGCCGTGTTGTAGAGTCAATCTGAAAGATAGGAAATCAGGATGTTGTGGTATGGATTCCTACAGGTCTGATGCTTTTAAAGAGTTTTATCTTACGAGTCATGATGACCTGTTAGGCAGGATGGTTCATCATGAGTGTGCTGCTGGGGAGTCACATCTAGTGAGTCACAACTGCTAGTAAACCTAACTTTTTCTGGTAACTAGTCATACAGGTTGAATGTTGAGTCAGACGGTCGTGATTATGAGTCATACACATATGATGGTGAGTCACGCTTTTTTAGTTACGAGTCATGGAATGGCGAGTCTGGATCATTTAGTCAAGCATTTTTTAACATCAAGCAATGCTGCAGCTGCCGGCGAGCAAAAAGAAATCACATTTTATTGTAAATTAATATCAAGGTTATTATTGATTCATATTCAGCTCACGATTCAATTAATTTCGATCCACTTTTCAGGAACGATTTTAGGGGACACTGAATTTTAGTGACAGTTCCACTCTTTAGGTTGCACGAATAGAATTAAAAGCTAAAATATATCCTTTACTGTATCCTCTCGTCCTCAGTAATTGCAAGGATCTTGCAGGTTTTTTTGGTTCCTTGTAAATAAGGATGACCCAGATTTGATCAGGAAAACAGCTAGTGAAGCAAAACAATCAGAAGTGATGATAACTAATTCATAAAAGATGCAATTGTTTATGTTTACAAATTACTACAATTTGTGTTTTTGATGAGTCCGTCTTTAAATAATACCAACTTATTTTGCTCTACTAAAATTTGGGGTTGTCGTTGCAATCCCCTTAAACCTGTTAGGGGCAAGATACATCGTTGTTGCCACTAAAATCTGAATTTACAATGTGGATCTATAAGTTCTTTTCTTCTCCACGGTCATATGGATTATATTGTGTACAGTTGAAGACCAAGAATAAAGACAAGAAACGTAGGCCAATGAGAGGAGAGAGGATGATCAACACGTCAAACTCAAGCAGTCCTGACAGAAGATGCTAAAAGCTAATGAAGAAAAATAGCCGTATAGTAATGCCAAGATGTCGGTTGTATAGAATCGATATTTCCTTAGAATATTGCTAAATCAACCCAAGTACTGCAAAATAAAAATGATATCCAAAAGGAAAAGCCATCTTTAAAAACAAACAATATCACAATCATTAATTTTTATTGCCAGTTATACAAACTATATTCTTCTGTCAACTGGAAGTTCTTTTTTACGAAAATGTATTTCGTTCACCGAACCGGACAAACATTAAAAATTGACTCGTTCTCTTACTGAGATCAGGACCTGGCATTTAGGAGATTTTGGCCTCATTAATAAGAGATCGGGATCTCAATATCCACGAGATAAGGATCTCACATTCACGAGATAAGGAGCTCATATCCAAGAGATAAGGATCTCATGAGAAAAGTGAGTTTTATCACACCAACACTGGGAGAAGACACAGTTGGTAACTATGGTGCTTTCTGATTCAACTCATTTCCATCTTGGACGAAAACACAGGAGCCTATGATCAATGTTTTTTGGCACCAGTTTCCTGAGCTCAATGCTCCGGCCCAGATACATTTTCTTACTTTCCTCCTCAAAATACTATATACACAATACGTCATTTCCCCCCAAAGTTTGACATGAACTCAAAATTATACGATCCCCATTTCGTAATTATGCAATAACATCCAGTAAAAACTAGATCCTGATATAATAATACAAGATAAAGGGTCTTATATAAACATATATATGGTCGAATTAATGCATTTGTGTAAAATTCTTATCCTTCGTAATCAAAATAAAGGGGCATAGACTCTCCTCTCCTCAGAATGCTCATCCAGCATCTCACTTAACCCTTTTGTCATCTCTGGGTCAAGGTGACCCTGCGGTACGAAAACAAACGTGTTCAGTAGTATCCCTTGTGTCGTCGCTAGGGTCAAGTTGAACGACCTCCACCACTGCATTTATGGAAGCAAGGGTACATCCGTTCACCTTGACCCGGAGATAACACTAACCCACATTTGTTTACCGCAAACGGGTCACCGTTGACCCAGAGGCCGCACACGGGTTCAAGCGTCCTCGGTCTGCCCTGGGCACCCTCCCAATTGAGGAATGCCTAGCTAAACCAATAGGCAAGCATCCTAGAACCGAAGCTCCTCTAGATGTAGGAGCAGAAACAACTCAAGAATCTACCAGATGGCCGAGATTCTCACTTCATCACAACAGGAAGGGGAAAGAGTCCAGCTACCCTGTTGAGAGAGAAACCCCCCTTTGAGGGGTGGTGTGGGGTAGGAGGGGGGGTTTGAACTATAAATCTTGCTACTTCAGCTACAACCTCATGGGGTGAGAACTACGATCGGCGTTATTGGAGAACGTTGCCTCTTAGCTCAGCTCTTCCTGCAACAATCAATCTGGCACAACACAACGAGGACATGCAGTAAACAAATAAAATAATAATATTATTGTAGATTGTCAACTGAAACGTCATCATTTGTAGAAATGGTGACAGGATATAATGAAGTAGTACATGTGTGGGGAAAAACATGGGGGGTTCACGTCTCACCTATGTGTGTGTCAGTTTGTCCGTGGGGTCCTGGTACCTGGACGCTGATCTGTCTCTCCGGCTGCGGGATACATTTGAGGCAGAAGGAGTGCAGACACGGCAGAAGTTTGGGTTCACAGTCTCGGCTCTGGAGACTTTGTTTACACATTGCGCATGTATCGAGCAGATTGACGGGAGTCACCGCCGGAGCGCTGGGAGGAGGGGACATCTGGGTTGTCAGTCCGGCGGCGGGAGCATCTCCGGCGGGTTCCGCGTTGACTGGCACGTCGGTGGTGGCGGCGGCGGCGGTGGTGGTGGTGGCTGCGGGGAGCTCGGCCGGGCTCGGAGCTTCCACTCCCGCCGTAACAGTAGCAGCGCCGCCGCTCTCGACCGTTCCGTCACTGGCGGGAGTCCGTGCTTCGTTGACACCCTCCCGGGTCTCGGTTTCTTCTCCCCGCGGTGTATTCTCCGCGCCGGGTGGGTCCGCATCGTCTTTAGGCGCGTCGGGAAGCTCGCCGTCCGCCGCTGAAGGCACTGGGTCCGAATTAGCGGGCGATTCCATCTCCCCCTCGTCTTTGTTATCCGCCATCTTCCTTCCTCTTTGAACCACTGAACGTGCTGCGTAACTTCTGGAAGTGGAGGCTTGCGCGGTGACGTCACGATCGATGAGCCAATCGCGACCACGTCACATCAAAGTTATTATTGATGGATTATTATTTTTCTTTCCTTTTTTACATTTTTGTTATCCTTGTGTTTTTAAAGCCCTCGAGCTTTGCACGTCGATATTACTCAAAATAAAAATAAATTATTTCAACCATACTCGTTGTTGCTATGCAACCACCGAACAGGGGCGGTACAAACAACTGCTGCTGGTTCATCTTTTAATCATCAATTTTGGAATGGTTTGGGAAAACGTCCGAGTGAAGAGAGAGCTTCAAAGCATCATCTTGTGCAGCTTAGTTGTGTTTAGTCTCATTCATGGTCAAGTCCAACTGATAAGGCTCTGCATTATCTATTGGCAAGCACTTGGCCTACGTCAGGCTTAAGACATTCTCACAACACATACCAACATATTCTTTACCTGCGAGACAACTGTCAGGTTAACCCAGAAGGATACAAGAAATATCTAACATCATGAATCCAGGTTCACGAATTCATCCTTGCAATCGGTGTGAGTTTCCTGAAGTGCTGCATCCAGTGTTAATGGTGAACCCTAACTAATGAAACATATTACATTTGTTGGAATATTACATACTAAAATATACTAAAATATACCTATATAATATATAGATCATGTCAGGCCATTGTTACGCTAGACTATTCAACTTACAGTCTAGCTGACGGAAATAAAAAGGTGGAATTAGAATTTCACTGTCCTTCAAAATAATAATAAAATGACTATATATTTATTATATACACAATTGGTTCCACCATCTTTCGAGTTTTAGACCATATTGGGCTGTTTATCTTATCTACCAATGATAAAAAAAATATGTGTACCTCTGTAACAGGGCCTTAAATCAAAATATGGCACACTTAAAACACTTGAAATCATTTCTTAAATGTGTATTTTTGCATTGCTTAGAATCATAAAAAGAACCACACACTATAAAGCTTAAGAGATCAAAAGCTGAATGAATAATTTATCATGGATGGTGACAGTCATCCTCTGAACACTGAACATCTATTTTTTAAACGTCTCCCGCCATCATTGGACATAGTGCTAACAATTACCTCGTGAATAATATTTAAAAAAAAAACGTTTGCGGTAAAATAATATCACTTGTTTTGTACAATTGTTAAACTCTAGGTGGCAGTAGCGTGCCCGGACTCACCTTTAACCCAAGAAGAAATCGCTTAACCCGGATGTGGTTTGTTTCGTAGTAAACGAAACGCGTTCAGTTAAAAATACAAATCCGAACAATAATAACAATGGCCGGGACGGCTTCAGTAGCCGGCGAAGTGTTTGTTGACGCGTTGCCTTATTTTGACCAAGGTTACGATGCTGCCGGTGTCAGAGAAGCTGTAAGTTATTTTATTCCACACAAGTTGCGAGTGAACGGTAGCAACATGCTAGTTAGCATCATGGACGCCGACCACCACTACTCTGAATCATTTACATTTCTTTATGTTCCTTGCCTTTACGTGGTTTAATACACATATATTCGATTCTATGTGTTAGCTTTACTTTGGTTAGTGTTGGTATGAATCGCAGGCTTCATGAATCTACTATTAATATTTTGTTTTTGAAAAAACACGTTTCTTGTGAACATGATTATTACAATAATAAAATAACCCTGCATATGTGTTGTTTTGTTAGCAAACAAATAGAAACCTATGCTGAATAAATATTAACTCAACACTTGGTGTTTGTTTACTGGTATAGTATCCTTTTTCTTGTATGTCTCAATGATGTTATTTGAGTGATGGCGTGGAGTAACCTGAGAGGTTCAGTCTAGTCACTTGAGAACTGGTTCCAGGTTACAGAAGAGAACATAATCTCCCCATCATTAACAGACGGCATGCGTAACATGTGTTCTCACAGACCTTAACTTAAGGTTATTTAGATTATTTTCATTGCCATTGTTAAGAAACCCTTCTGTCATTCAGGCAGCTGCGTTGGTGGAGGAAGAGACGAGAAGATACAGGCCTACCAAGAACTACCTGAGCTATCTAGTGTCACCAGATTTCACAATCTTTGAGGTGAGATATTTATTTAGAAACTTTGCGTGAAGACTAATGAATAGTTAATTGGTCCCAAATACACGTTTTCAGACCGAGATCATGAGGAACGAGTTTGAAAGGCTGGCATCTCGTCAGCCAATGGATCTACTGAGCATGAAGAGGTAAAATATTTCAAGATTGTCCGTAAAAAGTCATACTAAAAATCAGTCACTCAAGGTAATCCAATTCCTGATGTACAGATATGAGCTTCCGGCGCCCTCATCAGGACAGAAGAACGACATCACGGCCTGGCAGGAGTGCGTCAACAACTCAATGGCTCAGCTGGAGCATCAGGCTGTTCGCATAGAGAACCTAGAGCTCATGTCACAGTATGGAACGAATGCGTGGAAAGTCTACAACGAGTATGAGATTCACCTTAATCAAAATCGCTGCTGACTTTATCAGTGTACCTATTGTATTAACCTTATTTTTTCATTTTAGTAACCTGGCGTTCATGATCGAGACGGCCCAGAAGGAACTTCAGAAATTTAGGTGACGATTCCCTCCTTGTCAATGAAAATAAATGAAAATGATTTTAGGGGCTGATGAGTTGTTGTCGTACACAGGAAGCAGATTCAGGACTTGAACTGGCAGCGAAAGAACGACCAGTTAGGAGGAGGAGCCAAACTGCGAGAACTTGAGTCAAAGTATGTTTTATTTTATAAACCACCTTCTATTATAATACTCCCAGATTCCCCCCTAACGTTGTCGCTCTCTGTCCTCGCAGCTGGGTGTCGCTAGTGAGTAAAAACTATGAGATCGAAAGGGCCATCATCCAGCTGGAGAATGAAATTGGAACGTTGCGTCAACAGCAGGGAGAAGAGAACAAGGAGAACATCAGACAGGACTTCTGAAGCTTTTTCCCCCATGATCTCCCATGAATGAACACAATGTTGGATCATAATCCACCTTTCATTTGTCCAATCAAAGGATGCACGTTAACATCACACGTCGCTTTTTACACAAGTATCTTGTCCACATTTTTATAACTTTTCTTTTTTAATAAAATGTTTTTCAAAGTTGCTAGTTTCTATATATTTTTATTTAAAACGGTGAGCAATACCTTTTCCTATTTGACTGAAAAAACCTTGTTTGAAAATACGTTAAGGAAGTTTTAGATTCCACAAATGTATCCAAACATGATGTTTAATATTGTAACAAGTAGTTCTTGACTAAAAGAAAACAACCTGTCCGGGCAGGTGTTTATTTGAGGCAAATACCTTCAACAAGTCTCGACAAACAACAAGGCTGACATCATGGATGTGTGAGGGGGTTGTTGATAGGTGTGTGTGGGGGTGTGTGTGTGTGTGTGTGTTGCAAAGAGACAGTTTCTGTCATCACTCCGACTGCTCATCGAAGGGACATTGCCTGGAGACTTGAAGCTGCAAATTCAGGCTCCATATGGGGCCTAATCGCGGCTGACCGTCCTCCAGCTGGACACTGCTGATGTGCCCCTGAGCAACTGCCTGTCCATCGCAGCAACCACATGGCCCTATTCATTAAAACCTTCTTAATTTAAAACATGTTTTTGGCGTAAATCACCACAGCAGAAAGTTACCGACACGCTTTACGAGGAGAAGCCGAGATCAAGTTATCTTGAGCTGACTTATGAAACTTTTATATGTAACGTTCTAAGACCGAAACACAACATCGCCCCCTGCTGGAACCGACGGGTGAGATAAAAGAGAAAATAAACTTGCACTTAAATTGTCTCAGAGAAATAGATATTTCCAATTAATACTTTATTAGAAATCTACAACTTTGTCCTGCAGACATGTTTCAGGTGGTAAGTATTAAAAAAAAATGCAAGTAAGCAAAAGAAAATTGATGATTATTCTCGACCTCACTGGGTCACTGCAGCAAAGCTCTGATTGGCTAAAGAGCCGTGTTGTTCTACGACCATCAAAATGGTGCAACATTGTGTAACATGTTTGAGCGTCTTTCTTATTGCCACGTCCCTTACATAGCCCGAGTTCTTTGGTCAGAACATCTGGATTAACCCAATAAACTGCATGTTTGACATGGAAAGGCAGATCACCAGCATGTAGAGAAACCAGGAAGCCCTTGGCAAATATAGTTCCTACACACTCACCAACAACACCCCATGTGTTATGCAGAAAAGGCATTGTGTAGAAAGTACCCTATGGGGGAGTTCTTCCTCCTCCCCCCGGACCAAAGTCTGTTGTAGGAAGCTTCCGTCGACGGCAGCCGAAGCAGCGAGAAGATGATTTGGCAACGATCGCTTCTATATACTGAGAGTGTTCAGTGCATGTACGATGGTGACATTATCAGGGAGGTTCTGGTTCTGATCCTGGCATTCTCCCCTGGCATCTAGGACTTTCTGTCGATGCCTGTCCTCCTGTCGTTTCTTCTTCTCCATCCGCTGTTGCTCTTTCCTCTGCTTGTTGGAGATCTTCAAAAAAAAAAAAATCCAATTCAGATTCATAACAGAAACCTTGGTTAAGCACAGATTTCCTGACCTTGGGCTTTGGTGTGTTGCTGTTCTCCGCTGGTGGCTTGTTCACACAACACTGGTCGGAGTTTTCCCTGCAGCTTGATCCGCAGCCAGAGAGCCACTCGCTGTTGATGGTTGCTGCACTGAGCTGATGCAGATTCTCTTCTTCACCTGAGGAGCAAACACACAGGGAAGTCAATTCTGAATCTTCAGCATCAGCGTCTGGATTCTAACTGTTAACATTATTCCGATGTTTTTAAAAATAGTTACGATAATACACACGATAGCATGAATGCCCGTCACATTTTTTCAATGCGAGTCAAGCACTGACCGTGAATTCCTCGATCCTTGATGGAGCTCAGGATCACGTTGTCGTCTTCCGTTGACGGAGACGGAGACCCTCGCTGGTTGCCGTCGGATTCATGCAAACCCTGGTGGTTTTCAAACAAAAACAATATTCACCTCGACCATAATTGAAAAGAAATATGTGTGTCTTTAATGACGGGGTTGATGGAAACATTTTCATTCAAAAATTGACGACCGATCGGGAATATTCAACCCCGTACCTCGATGCGGAGCTGAGACGGAGTCTCCGTGTTGTCTCCGATGCGCCGAACACTATCATAATGATCTCCATAGCGATAGGCGATGTGCAGCTCTCTAACCACTGGCTTGTCCGTCCCATTGATCTAAAATAAAAATAATTAAAAAAAAGCAGAATTTCCTTAGAGATATTACTGTATATACCTAACAGCACCAGTTGAAGTCAGTAGTTAAAAGTCATACACACCTCCCACAATGCCGTGTTCAGCTGATGGATTACCACTTTTACTTGTTGACACCGAGCAAAAGCCACTATGGCGTCATTGCCGGCAAACGTACCAGGCTGAGAGAGGTTGTGCACTAGAAATGAGAAAAGACCTCAGTTAAGCACATGTTATATCTAAACATAGCTTTGACTTTTAGTCAACAAGAGGCACTTTTCTTTAGAACTTTATGAATATTTGACATGAAAACAGATGGTTGCTTACAGTGTGTTGCAAATGGCAAACTGTTGTCGACGAACGGTTCAAAGTCCTGTCGATGGTTCCCTATAAACTGGACAGTTTCCTGCCTTAGTTGCAAGTGATTCCGGGAATGACCTTCAAGCTGGTCATTGAGCGCTCGAAACAGGCAGTTGCTACACAAGAACAACAGACAGATGGAATTATTTCGTTAAAACATGTCTCGAAAGTTCTCACTTCATTGGCATACAACATTAAAAAAACAGAGTAAAATTATAGAAAAAAAATAATCAAAAAGCTTAATTATGTCTACATCACTGTAGAACTGTTTCCTCCAAATCTCTAAACTAAAGGAAAATGATCTGATGCTTGTAATCCATGTGTTTGTGTCTTCTTGTTTGGACTATTGTAACAGTTTATTTTGGTGTCTAAACAAGGAGGAGTTAATACAACCTCTGCAGCGAGAATTCTGACCTGCTCTAGTAGGAGAACTCACATTTCCCCGATCCTTAAAACTCTTCCCCGGCTGATCAATTTTAAAATTCTGGTTCTTACTTTCAGATCTATTCATGGTCAGGCTCCTTCTTACATCAGTGATCTGATCCAGCCGTAAACCCCAGCTCGGGCTCTGAGGTCTGTGGATCAGAATCTACTGATGGTTCCTCAACACGCTTCTGGACCAGAGGAGAGAAATCCTTCCAGGCTGTTGCTCCTAAGCTTTGGAACGATCTTCCTCTCCCTCTGAATTTGATGGATCTACTGACTCCTTCAAGAAACATCTTAAGACATTTTTATTTGTGCAGACTTTTCCTCAATGTTCTGGGACTCCTGTGTTTGTCTTATGTGTCTTGGCCTTTTATAGTATATATTTTAACTGCATATTGTTTTTGATTGTTCAAGTGCTTTGTGACCCTGGTCTAGAAAGGCGCTTTTACGAATAACTCAACCAATGTTATATTTTGTTTTTTATTATAATTAAAATACTATTTAATAGATATTATATCCTTTCATTCAGAATGAATTGATTGTATACAGATCAACATATACAGATGGATGTTACTTACCCATCTCCAGGAACTTCTCTCAGCTTGAGCCCCAGAGCCAGAAGCTGATTGGCTAAACTGAGGAATTCTCCTCCACCGTTGCCACTTTGCGACTGGTTCTTACGGTCCTTGGCGATGGCCCTACGTGCTACCCTCTCATCCCTCTTGCGCTCCAACTCAATCTTCTTGTTGGTCTTTTGAGGTCTTGTCGTCTGTTTTCTTGACATATTTTTTTCACTTGTCACTGTTCAGCATCTGATTTCTGAAATAAGAGTAATACAAAAAAAATGACCTTAACACAGAAATATTTCATTAGCATTTGGAAAACAGCACAAGCCCCCCTCTGCCTTGATATCATCTTATTTATCAGTGTTATATTTGTACTGTTAAAACCCATTATTCATTAGTTCATTCATTTTGATTCTATTGATTGTTTAGAAAGAAATTAGATTTCAATTGTCACCCAGTTAATAGGTTTCAGATCATTTAATCTCATTTTATTTAAGTGCATGGCTGGTTTAAGACTTAAAATGATAGAATATCATAACATTTGAATGTAGGACCTTTGAGAAATTGATCCTAAAACATAATATTTGAGCTGTGATTCACACATGTCAACCCCAAAATATCATAACAAACATTTGACCCAATTTTGGAGACATTGATAATTAAAATATCGTATTTTACCATCTTAGTACTGTGGTAATGTTGAAGATGACTGGCTAGAGCTTTAATGGAGGTGAGGACATCAGTCTTGTATACATGTATTTTTCAAAGTTTTATTAGTATGTGTTCCTTGATTAAAGTTATTTTTTTGGAATTTAGGAAAAAAATATATAGTTGGATATATTTTTAGTGTAAAGTTGCTAACAACGTCGACGTAAGTCAAGAATGAAAGAATAAATATGCAATATATATTTAGCACATTGCCAGTATTTTATTGTCTGCTTTGACAACAAGCGATACTTTTGTAAACATGCGATCTTGCGTTTGAAAGTAAATCGTTGTTCGATTAAAATAAAAAACATCAGGAAGCTAGGCTAACAACTAGCATTTTTGACATGCTATGACACAACAGAGGTTTCCGTCCGATATAAACATCGAATTGTAAATAACTATAATTCGTCATAATAAATCGCTAAAACAACAATTACTTACCAGTAAGTATCTTTGTCATTTATGTCGTATTTTTGAGTGTTGATTTTTCACTGTCTCTGTTAAAGACTCTATTTACAAGTGACGTATTGACTAAAGTACGGCGAGTCGGAAAGATCATATTTAGTTTTTTTCGACAAACTGGGCATAGATAATGTTCTTTTCATTTGTTTATAAATATTTACAAAACATAATATTACATTTTTGTTCAAAGCAAAATGATTTAATTATCACTATTAAAAAAAATCAATCAAGTTTTTTTCTTTTTATTTCTGACTAGAATTCAGTGGCACTATTATTTATTGTACATTATGTTATGTTATATAACATAGAACAAACAAAAAACAAATCTTTGGGAAAACACATGGTACGTCGAAATTAATTAGTCTGGTGAATCATATTATACTTTCTTTTTTTTTATTTGTCCACTTGCAGCATGTTAGGATCATTACTCGTGACATTTTATTTTGTACGGACACTTCCTGTTTAGTCCTTTGTTTCCTGCTGGCAATCTGCCAATCTTTCTGCCCTTCATCCTGACCTTCCGCCTGGTACAATGTTGATATCTTCTCTCTTCTCCGAACGTTTGTTTCATATTTTTCACTCTGTTTTTTGAGTTGTATTTTGTTTATTGACTGTTTGGATCTTGCGTCTGGCTGCCACTCTTTTACTTTATTCCTCGTTTGTGGGATTTGTTTATTATCATTTGTGGTCGTGATGGTCATGTGATCTCTAGTTTCTGTGTTATTTTCTGTTTCTATTTCCAGACGCCCCCTCTTCCATTAAGCTCTGTTGATGGGAGACTATTGTACGATGTGAGTCTCACATAGCCATATAACTTTTTTAGCAAGACTTCCCTCCTGACCATTGTGGAAAGGTTCTCAAAAAAATCCCCCTTTTTCGTTCCTCTTCCCAAACTGCTAACGCCATGGAGACTGACGATATTCTTGTGAAACATTTCCTTACACCGTGGGAAACCTATCTTGAGCTTTCTGTAAAGCCATCGGCACAACCTCCAGTCCACCCCTGCTGCAGATCCATATGGAGAAACGCCAGAGCATCTGCCGCTCTTCCCAGCGAAGAAAAATGCTTTCGTGGACAAACTTCCTGTTTTGTAACTTGTCTCCTCTTGTTTATCAGCGGTCTACGGGGTAGAGCACGATAGTGTTGGTTTGACCCGCTGCCTGCAATCTTTCTGCCCTTTATACAGTATACGCTGGGATTTCCACAGACTGGAGTCGGCTCGTTTAACAGTTTGACATTGATGTCTGAACTCTTTTTTTTATCTTGATCAAACTGATGTGATGTCGTTTCACAAGAACGTCTGTGACTCTCGTAGAGAAAGACTTAATCATTTTGTTCGTTATATTATAAAAACAAGTTCCTAATTCATTTTTTCTGAATAGTGTGAAACAGCGGATTTAAATATTCAGTATAAAACGATCATTGCTGTCTTAATAAATAAAGATCATCTGTTTGGCGAATGAGAACATATTAAAACGTTTGTGAATAATTTAACATAACGTTAAAGTAACGACAAACACTTGTGTGTACGCTACCTACAAACGTGTCGTAAAGTCTGAACTCTTTAACACTATTTTCATTATTGATACATATGAACTTTATGTGGAAAAGTATGTCCGCACTTTTTTTGTGCTTACGACCCCTTCGTACATGAGGCCCCTGATGTTTAATCTTATTATTATTAACAGAGCAATATTACCGACGGCTTGTAAAACTATACGTTGCAGGCAACACTAGTCTCAGATACAGCAGAATGTAAAGGACTACATTAGCTTCTGTTAAACTTCCAAAGAATAAATGACTTATTTTTAAATTAATAACAGATAATCATTATTTAATCTCTTGACAGCAGTAATTATGATAAGCATAATATGTGTGATGTTCTTTAGATTGTGTCTTTTGGCCTTTACTTATAAATCATACATTTTATCTACCTGTGTACCAGCCTACTTACAACCATCCTGAGCAAAACAAAACAGGAAACACGCTGAGTCATATTCACACTGCAGACTATGACTCAAACTATAAAACTGTAAACTTCTTCTCACTTTCCCTCCATCCCGAAGTGCTACTGTTATGAAATCTACTTGACTCTGACACTTTTTCGTGTGACTTTACCAACAGTCGGAGACTACATTTGAAGGTGAACCGGAGAGAAAAAGACACTGAGCTTCAGTGAGACAAAAGAAGAAACAGCCCGAGGACATGAAACTGCACCAGAAAAACAAGAGGAGGCAATAGGAAGCTGTTCCTAGAACCAGTGCTACTTAGACAGCTGGTTTGAAAAAAAAACACACAACAGAGCATATATCTGCAAGTATTCAGCATCCATACGGACTTCATTTAGAGACGGCGAACAGATGCTGGAGCCTGAAGGCCAAGTATGAATGTATGCTGATTTGAAAGCGTCACCTAAAAGAGCAGCCAGTGTAGGAAAAAATATATACATTTTTATTGTACTGTTCAGTACGTTGTACCAAACGGTTCAACCGTCTGACAAACAAATTGTCTACGATACACATCCTCCTGTTCAAATGGCATGAAACAATAAAACATGTTTACAACTTCAATAAACCGGAAGAAAGTTTCATCCCAGCTGTGCGAGGAAGAGCCATTTTGTCAAGAAAAGAAGTTTGGAATCAACACCTTTTTTTTTTAATGTGTGTCATCTTTGCAATAGATATGAAATTCCTATACGGTTTAATCCTCTATTAGTTTTTTACCTCTCGCCATCTTTACTCAAGACAAATGCTGCGTTCTGTGTCGCTGTTATTATACCATTAAAGGTTTACATTTCCCTCCATCCACCCCCTGATGCTTTTAATTAGTGGCTGCTGCACTGGGTTCCAGCGCCACTGTGTTTTCACAGCCCATGAAGTACAACAGAGATGGTGCTGATGCTAAGAGGCGACGTCGCTTTCTGCAACAGGCTTCTATTAACTTGTGTCGAGATCTAAAATGGAATGTTGAAAATCAGTGCTTACAATAGCAGGCTTTTATTATACTCTAGACCTGATTCAGCTTGTATTAATAGTTGAACTGTATTTTTATTGTATGTCTTATTTTCATTGTTGCACAACTGTACACAAGCTAATCCGTGGAGCTTCAAATACAGATATTTCAGATGCTGATTTAGTATGTCGTGTCATGTTCCCTGTTTTTATTCCGTCTATTTCCTGTTCTTTTCTACCTTGACGGTAAACTGTGTCTGAAACTATCATGTTTTTAGGTTATTTTAGTGTTGCTTCTTTTGTTCTGCCGTGTTTGATTTCATTTTCATTTTCATTTTTACATACGTTCGGTCGGATCAACTATGGTTTTAGATTTCTGCCTTAAGGGTTTTTTTTCACAGCACACCAAGAACTATTTCCAAACAGGAAGTTAAAATGTAAGACAACAAAGGAATAAGTATTCCTTTTATTTTGAGAAAAAAGGTTTATTTTCACACCTTAAAATAGTTGTTTTCCTTCTCTGGTTGAATAATGCAGTTCATAACGGAGACTGCGAGCCATAATAAATCCACACAAAGGTCACAAATGCCCCCCGAGCCAGACATTCGGCAAACCTCTACCAGCCTTCTTTTTAGTGAAATTTGGTTTTGACTTGGCCATTTTTAATTCCAGCATATTTTCTAACATTTTTTATTGAAACTATGGACTATTTTAAGATTTGCTTCTGGGAGAACTGTGCGTTTGGGAAAGCGTGGCCTAGATTTTACTGGTTCAAACTTTAATTGGCTTCCGGGTCGGTTTGAATAAATAATGTGCAGCTGCAGTGCAGGCAGTAAACTTAAAATAAAACATGTCTGAGATATTCATCAAGATCAATTATTTTAATGGTCTACAGAATATTGTAAATAATATTGGGATTCAGGTCTTGTTGGTGAGAGAAGCGTTAATCTGTGAAGCTTTTCTGCTTTTAGAATATGAAAGCTATTATCTAGGGATTCTAAAGGGCAACTAATGTGAAAACCCAACTCTCCTGACTCTCTCACATGTTTCAAATGTTGAAACCTTCCTCTCCAAAATGAAGTCCCTCATCATGACCATGTTTTCAAGTTAGTACTTTATAAAGTTCTCCCTCCTCAACGAACGAGAGGTTACAAGAGCGTACATTATGACGTAATATCAGTTTCGCTCCTCCTCCAGCCAGCAGTAATCACGCCCGGCTTTGTTTACACAACGAGTCCTGGGGGTGGAGACTTCTTGGGATCGACGACGAGCCGTGACAAACCTTGACATTTGACCAATCACAGCAGAGTGGAGCAGGGTTATAAACCGTCTTTCATCTCCGGAAGAGGAAAGTGTTTGCAGTGGGCGGGGCTTAAGATCATTTTCTCATTCAATAAGATAAAGTTTTGTACAAACAGACACTGATGATACAATAGAGTCAAACATCTATTTAAGACACACTCAAATCAACACATTAGTTCTTTAAAAAGATCTTTTAAAAATGTCGTTGCCTCGTGTGATCGAGTCTGAACTAATACATCCTTTAAGAAACATCTTAAGACGTTCCTATTTGTTCAGGCTTTTCCTTGATTTTCTGGAACTCCTGTTGTGTTCTCAGTTTTATCTTGATCTTTAAAATATATACTTTATTGAATATTGTTTTGATTGTTTAAGCGCTTTGTGACCCTGGTCTGGAAAAGCGCTATACAAATAAAAATGACTTACTTACTTACTTACATTCAGCTCTTGTCACGACCACGTCCTCCTTTGTTTATACAACGAGTTCCTTTGGAGGCGGAGACTTCTGGCATTCATGACCCGTGGTGAAGAACCTCAATGTTTGACCAATCGCAGCAGAGTGGGTGTGGTTAAGATTTTATCTCCAGGAAAAGCTTTTGTCAGTGGGCGGGGCTTAAGCACGTAGTTTTCTAATGTAAATATTTCAATTTAAAGAGAGTTTTTGTACAAATAGACACTGATGATACAATAGAGTCCAACATCTATTTAAGACACACTTAAATCAACACATTAGTTCTTTAAAAGATCTTTAAAAAATGTTGTCGCCTCGTGTGATCGAGTCTAAACTAATACATTCAGCTCTTGTCACGGCCACGTCCTCCTTTGTTTATACAACGAGTCCCTTGGAGGCGGAGACTTCTGGCATTCACAAACATCAATGTTTGACCAATCACAGCAGAGTGGGCGTGGTTATGTTGAACACGATTTGATCTCCATGACAGCTTTTTTCAGTGGGCGGGGCTTAAGCACGTTTTCTAATGTAAATATTTCAATTTAAAGAGAGTTTTCGTACAAATAGACACGTACTGATGATACAATAGAGGTTTCAAGATCAATACTTGGTTGTCAGGAAGGATTTCAAACCTTGTAATCATTCTCTACAGCTTATTTCGTATCCGCCGCTGCAAGGATCGTGAAGGTACATACAGTTTTGCAGTTCTTTCCACTCGCACGTCGCCCACTGTACACTGCCTCCCTCTGCCGGTGGCGCGCAGGCGTGCACGAGCGCGGTGCTGGGAGGCTGCTGGTGGATCTGCTGGAGGACACGATGGGATAATCACGCGTGTCTGGCTCCGGGCGTTGATGCAGCTGCTGGACCAGGACTCGGGACTCAGGGACGCAGGGTTGGGTTCTCGTTGTTCACGGACGCGTTGGCATGATCCGGAACCTTGATGCTCTGGAACAAAATCCTCGGAAGACGCGACGGTTCGTTGGGCGTGAGGGGACTTGGTGCTGCAGATCTTTGACGGAGACATCGACCCTAATGGAGGACAGGATCCACCGGCGGTACTGAGAACTACTTGGGAAAAGGGAAACAATCCCCACCTCGCATGGTTTTCCAAATCGGGATATACAGATAGAAGGACTTTTCCACGGGTGGGAGCGGTGGATGGCGAGGGCTCAGTGAGGGGCTCAGAACCGGCTCGGACGGAAGGGAGGACTGGGACGGTGCGAGGCGGCTCCATGAGCGGCTCCTGCCGGGACCAGAGCCCCGCCGGAGCGTCCCCGCCACGGCAGCCAGTTTGGAAGTTTTGATGCATATGATCACAACCACCATGATTTTTATGATTCTTGGTGCTTCAGTTGTAATGGTAAGATCCTTCACTTTACTTTACGAGTGTGTTTTTAAAAAAAAAATACGCTCACCCCCTTTGGACTCCAAACCCATTTGTTCATCTTTTTCTTTTTTTTTTCTGTCATATTTTTTAATGATATTACGGGGAAGATGATTCGCTGCTTCCACGTCTTGACATGTCCCAGCTGACTGCATGTTTCCCTCGCAGGCGATCGCCTGTTTAATGGACATGAACGCACTACTGGATCGCTTTCACAACTACATCTTACCGCATCTGAGAGGGGAGGACCGGGTCTGCCACTGCAACTGTGGAAGGTAAACACCACCAAAAATCCCGCACGCTTTTTTTTCCATATTTCACATTTATTATAAAAAAAAAACTGCTGTATTCCCTCCTCCCTCCATCCCTTATCCAAGAGGCCCTTGGATGTGTCGGTGATAGCAGCAGCTCGACGCGGTCCTAATATCTTAACATTTCCACCACAGTAATGATCAGAAATGGCAGATGGTTCAGTTTTTTTTTTTCTCACACAGATTGACGTTTTTTTTCTTCTTTTTTTTGTGCCTCTGCTGCACAAGCTGGGGTGTGCCATAAATAGGTAATGAGCAATCCGAGGATGCTCAAAAACAATCTGAGCATCAAGTGCGATTCACATGGGCCTGCATCTCCAGCCTGATGCTGCTGCTGGATCAACATATGGTAGGGGCTGACAAAGTGCTCCTGGAAGGGGTTCGCTCCCTGAAAAAAAAAGTCTGAATATATCATGAATATATGAATTCAACCTGTAACGCAAAGGGTTGACAATAAGTATCAATTTTCTTTGCTGCAATCCAAAAAGATGCTGCTTAAAACAAAGCAACAGTGTGATCGGCGTGTACTGCAGTGAGGGGGTTGAGAGTGTTTTTACTCCCCAAAAAATGTGTCATGATGACAAGTAGGAAAATGCCACTGGTTGGGCTTGTAATACACTTCAGATCGTGAAGAGCGATAATCTCAATATCGGATCGTTTTTTTGTTTTTTCTATCGTTAGTGCAGACGCTTGCAGAGCCCATCCTGTCTTGATAGTTTTTAGGTTACTATAGCAACACTGTTTTCTTCCCATATGGCTTAAGACATCCGAAAGAAAGAGGGGTAAAAACAGGCTCATGATTTATATTATTTTTAAATTAACATTAGAGTAAAGTTTGCAATTTTAATTCATCACGTGATTTTAAAGGCTTTAATATTCCCAATATGAAGTAGCGGCAGCTGTCCATGGTGCTGAAGTTCGGTTGCTCACCAAGAGAGTTTTTCTTCTACTGCTGCTTAACATCGCAATGAGTCAACACTTAATGTATTTATCGGACTATATAAGGAGTCTAATGATAAACTCATTCAATCGCCATGACAACAAATATATAAGAAGGACATAGGTTCAATGACAGTTCCATAATAAGCAGATAATGCAATAAAGTCGTGCTAAGAGCTTCTAATCTCCTTATCTCCTACTGTTGTCTTCTTCATATGGATGTCTCGGTTTGGGTATTTTATGACCACTTGGAAAATGTATATCTAGTCCCCCTCATCTTGTCTTGGGCCAGACCCGTCGTCCTACTATCGAAAATAAACCCATTTATAGGTCATCCTAATGACCTCCTTTCTGATCAAATCACTTGGATGTATGATTTAGCTCTCACGTATTTAAGCCGTTCATTTTGTTTGGTATCTAAGTTTTATTTTGGTTAAAGCAGAATGTAAGTGGTTATGGATAAACAAAACCTAAAATATGGATAAGGTTTATTAAGATATAACATTGAGAAAAAATTACATTTGTATTGATTTGTCATAAATACCACATATACTTATAATAGGAATATATATGAATGTATATATTTATATATATGTTCATATAACTATGGACCAAACTGTGTATTAAATCAATGAAAGTAATATCTTGGGAGTCCTCAAACTGAATAGTTCTTGATATTGTTTCACGATTCTTAGTTGTTTTAAGATCCTCTGGTATTTTCCATCTATCAAAAGGTTTCGAGATGAAGCGTCTGTCCTGACAGGAACTTGAAAATGAATCAACACTTTCTGAATTAACTTGTCTCAGAGAAAAAAGTCCCCGAGGAGGAAGAGTGTTCTCTCTTCCAGCACTCTTTCATCTCTCTCACTGTGTCCTCGTACGCTGCTTGTTAGCTTTAGCAGAAGCTCTTGTCATCAGCGGAGGCGCCGCTCAAGTCTAGCGAGGATTTTCGGAACAAGCAGGCGTCACTTAGTGGAGCTTAAAGGCGGTAGAGTTGAGGAAGTTGGTGTTTCATTTTGATCCGATACAAGTTTAATTTCAATATGTCTGACCAACTATTCACATGTCTTGTTTCATTTAATAAAAGGTTGGGACTGAACTTTTTAGTGTCCCGTTAATGACTTATCTTGGGCATAGGTAAAATAAATGAACTGCCACTTTGTCAACATACTGTACATATTAGGAATCAGACCATATGTGGACTTTAATACAATTGTAAATGTCCCTCATAATTATATATATATAGAATTATTATTATAATTGTATCACTGCTCTCTGTTCTCTCTCTGCTTCTCTGAAGCAGTAAACGCCACCTCCGACCTTGATGATAATAACTCAATTCAAGTTTCCTCTTTTATTCGCTTGGAGTAAGATCATTAACGGCTTGTGAAACCACGACAGAGATATACCAGATAACTAACACCTCTGTGCTTCATGAAAAAAAATCAGACAGACATGTTAACTCTGTTCTACTTTTCTCACTTGTATACAAGTGAAATGTGTGACTTTAAACCATATCTAAATACTATTCTTTGTTTAAGTTATTTGAAGCTCTGATACCAGTTAAAAGTGAGTTTAAATCAAATCAGTATATCTAGATAAACATTTTGATCACCACACAGAGACTAATTTGTAGCCCCTTCTTCAGTCATTATGCTGAAAATAAATGCCAAACGGAAGAGTTGAGATAAAAAATTGTAAAATGAAACAAGTGAATTTATCATGAAAAGCAGAAGGATACACTTTTATCTGTATCATCGCTAATAATAGAGAAATAAATCACTTCTCTTGGATCCATAATTTGAGTGATAACACATGTTTTTTCCTAAAATAAAATAAGAATCAAAGAATAAAATTGATCCAAAATGCTGATAAGAAGTCTGCCATGGCTTATTTGAATTAGAAAAAAGGTTTATTACTTTTACTTACCGAATAAATGGACGCAGGGAAATGGGAGAACGTAGTTGATAGATTGACTGTACAGAGTGTCCTTCACCTATTGCCCTTTGTAGCTGGGTACCTCTAATGTCCTTCTCAACCCCATCAAGGGATATTGATCCTGCAACCTTCAAAGGACTATTACTTGATGTAATGTTGTAATGTAAATGTATATAAGAAAAATGGATGCTCTGAAAATGAAGCTCAGTAGTTGCTAGTCACGGCGTGGACAGAATAAAACACAGTGGAAGAAGATGGTCGTCTCCTGGGGCATGTGGACCATGACGTCATTTAACACGATCACGTCACCACGGAAGCCGTGACCGTGATGATGCTAATAAAACATGTGCCGCGTTATTTTCGCTCCATTTCTCAGCGTAAACGACATGATATCTGCGCAGGTGCAGCTATGAAGACCTTTGTCAGGAGGTCTTTGACCCGAGAGCCGGATCACTGCTTATTATCTGTTTCTTTTTAATGGTCTCATCTGTCCATTTATTTATGCTCCTATACCCTCAGAACTTTATTACATTTAACTTTGAAGACTCAGGGATGAGGATCAGCATCTCTTGGTTTGGTCAAAACGCCAATAGGTGTATGATGTATGAGGTATGAGAAAGGGTACTTGATAAAGCTCATCCAAAAAAGTATTTCAGGCACTTTTACAACATGAATATTTATATTACTTGCTCTCTTTAATACTTTACAGATACAATGTTGTTTGTATTTCCCTTGATGTGCATAATTCCCTGGCCTGTATTATGTCAGATATCTTTTATATTATTGTTTTTACTCTTTGCTTTTCGTCCACTGTAATTATGAAGTTCTCCACCTGTGTGGCCAAGAAGAAACTTTTTAATTAAATCTAAATAGCTAATATGAGTAGGAAGGCAACAGCAGTAACACAGATTCCAATAAAGTTAAAGCGTCTCTATAATATGAAGTGAGGAAAAGAAACGGATGTAATAGTTTGGATTTTGATTTTTAAATTGACCTCTTAATCAATCAAACCACATTCTTAGATTCTCCATTATTAATCCCTTGCTTATTTCATTAAAACATTTTCTTTAATTAATATAATAATCTGATTCGTTTGAGCCATTGAATGGTTTGATTGGAATCATCAAGTATGAGATTCTTCATTATAAAGCATCACAGTTGAAACATTTTTCCGCTCATACATCGAAATCGTCATTGAAATCTTCAGATTTAACAACCACTTTAATTAAATGGCTTCTTGAAAATGAATCCACATGTATTGTATCGTGACTAATGACAATTTTACCGTCTTCCCTCCAAGGCATCATGTCCACTACGTGATCCCGTACGACGGGGACCATTCTCTGGTGGACTCGTCAGAGAACTACTTTGTGAGTGACAGTGTGACCAAGCAGGAGATGGACTTGATGCTGGGCCTGCTGTTGGGCTTCTGCATCAGCTGGTTGCTCCTATGGCTGGACGGAGTTCTACACTGTGCCGTCAGGGCCTGGAGATCAAGCCGCTACTACGGTAAGATGAGAGAGTCTTGAAAAGCGAACGGTACGAAAACACTGGAGACGGAGTGCAAGTTGGAAGCACTCCAAGTGATCCATTTCTCTATGATCTCCAACTGCAATCACTTATTAAAGTACAACAACAAATATTTTCTTTGCTATTTTTGGCAATCTTTCATTTCATATCCAAACGTAAGGGCATCTGTGGTATAGAGCTATACATTTTTAATATTAATGGATTTAGAAATACAGTTACAATGTGAAGAAGAGGGCAGGATGGAACATAGAAATACTTTGTTGGTCCAAAATATTTGTGTTCTCTGCAATAGGTCGAAGCACAACCTTCTTTTGATCCTACTCTTTCCATTTAAAAGGGAATTTTTAAAGACTGGCACATTTCAGGGATGCTCCTCACTGTTAGCTCCAAAAATAGCAGCCTACTTTCCCTCTCTCTTCTCCACTCTCTGACACCTGTTGGAATTCCAGGGATGAGAGAAAGAGCTACTGCAAACCCAAGTAGGCGGCACCGAAATAGCCGGGAGGTTCATTTTCATGCCAGCATTGCTGCATGCCGCACTGAAAAAAAAAAAAACGGGAGCAGGGCGTTTTTACTCAATTTAAAAGTCACCCGCTTTGTCCTTCGCATTGATATCTGAGTAGAGTGACACATCAGCATCATTCCAAGCTCACTGCAGGGACACAAACTCCAACTTGAGCAAAGAAATACAAGAGTAAATCACAATATTAGATATTTCAAACACATTCTAACTGTTTTTATATTGTCATAAATACTTAAAAATGAATTTCAATACTCATTTACATCAATAAATAGATTAAAACTTTTATTAAAAATTACATTTATTTAAAGGTAATAGCTAATAAAACAAAAATATTAACTGATATCAAGAATATATATATTTTTAAATAGTGGATATGACTATAGGCCAAACATGAAAAAGGATATTTTCAATCTAAATCAAAATATATATATTTTTTTTAAACGGATAAATCTGGACATCTGAAACATGTTGGGGTATCAAGATTCTCAACCACGAGAGTCTCAATAACATTTATCTCAGTGGTCAATTTTGGACCCCTCTCCTCTCCTCTCTTCTTTCTCCCCCATTTCCATTATATTATACTGTATATAAATGGGCAAAAATAGTGTTCAATACTAAAACATATAAATCAACAGATGAAGTTTAAATATCAGAAAAGGACCTCAAAACCCCAAAAAATAAAAATTTAATTTTTAGATTTTACACAAAAACATGACGGGTCTGCAGTCCTGACTCCACCACCAGTCCAGGATCCATTAAACTTGCTGCGGACATGAGTAACATGAGACACTGTAAAACCTTTTTTAAACATTGTTTTTTCATGTTATTGAGGCAGGAGAGCGACAGCTTGCAGATTCCGCTGATAATGAAACACCTGTGGGAGGCATTGAAGATGCCGTGGTGACATCAGCTATAATATAAGACTGATGAACAGTGTACAGTAGGAGGTTCGCTTCTGTTCTCCCGCACGAAGCCAACTTGGCATAAATCGCAAACCCGCTGAAAGGAAATACAGTAGAAAATAAAGCCAACCTGCACAAACCAGCAGGAGATTTTTTTTGGCTCTTGTATGGCAGTAAAAGTCCGACAGCCCTTGCATCTTTGAAGGTGCAATCTTTTTATGTCACTGGCATCTATTCAAGCGATGCTGAAGCAGCGCTTGGTCGGAAAATATAGTAAAGCGGCACTTCTTTAAAAGACAGGCAAATGATGATAAAGTGTATGTCAATGATTTATTTTTTTAAAAACCCCTTAAGCAGGGGAAGTTTTCGGTTCAAAAGCCACTTCACGTCTCGAGTAAACGGTTGCGTTTTAAAAATAGTTTGGCAGCTGACAATCACATCTGGTCTTCACACGCCTTCACAGTCATGCGCAAAGTTTTAAAGGGCATCACTCGTTCAGGGATTGGTTCAAATCAAAACCTACTTTTGCCTGAAGATTCGCCATATGTGCTCGTGACATCTGTGCGTCAGAACAACGGGCAGATTGGCGCTTACAATCCCTGTAGTTGTCATCCAAAAATGATAGTTTGCTTGTATAGATATGATATTTAATGTGTCTATGTGTCGACACACACACGTACACAAATGGTCCCTTAGCTGTATTGTTATAAACTCCAGGAGCAGAGCACGAGGGATGAATGATCTTCCACCATCTGCTGTGCTACATTTACACATAACATATGTCAAACACACTCAAGTGTGATTGTAGCTCCTACATTTTCCTGCCTCCCATCAATGCCACAAATCTAAATATACGTGTCATTATTTCCGTGTTCACGACCCGCAGATGTGGCAGATGGAAAAGGATGGAACGTATATACTGCGCCAACGTGGCATGAAATGGTACTAACAGACAGGGATTGAGAATTCTACATTTAAAATAAACAAATAAATAAGATCATTTTAATTCAGTTCAGTACATGATCTAGTACATTAAATATTTCAGTCAATCCTTTAAATGTTATTGTTGCTCAGCTTTCTCATATATCTTTACCAACCCAAAGCAAATAGATGGTCTACATTTGAACTCTTTTATTCCAAATGTGTTATTAAATTGGAGATTTACAGTTGTTTTCTACTCTCCCTCATGTCGACTAAGGGTTGGGATTATTTTCAGAGTAATCTGTTCCTTTTTAGAATTATAGGCAAGTATGTTTGTTCATTTTAATGTAGCAACTTCAGCTGAGTTGTCTTTTTCGTCCAAAAAGACAATTAAAAACATCCAAATACCTCCATACTGCTCGTTTGTAACATCCATCTTGTACTGAAGCGTCGACATGAGCAAGGGGTGCGAATTTTTCTTTAACAAGTCTACATTTTAAGCGTGTTTGTAGCAAAAGCTTAAAGGCTAACATGCTACACAGAGACACGAAACTCCGGGTAAATATCTACTGTCTACTGTTGCGATACTTCAATACAAGATGGACGCTACAGACAAGCAGTGTGGAGGTATTTTGGATGTTTTTATGTGTCTTTTTGGACAACAAACTGAGCTCCTGTTGCTACATTAAAATTAAAAAAACATTTTTGTCTATAACTCAAAAGATGAATAGAGTACTCTGAAAATAATCCCAAACCTTAGTCGATACAAGGTTGAGTAAAAAATTAGAAATTTAATTTTTTTTCAATTCACCTCTGAATGACTGCACTAAGCTAAGCTATGCTAAGTTGCATTCCATTTAAAAGGTCTTTCTTTTGTATAGTTGAAGCTCTTGTCTGGGTTCATGGAGAACAATGCTTCTTCAGGGCATCACTGTCAAACACATCATCACGAAAACCACCCATAGAAGAAGAGGCATCCATATTCATCAGGTGTGGGGGCGGGGGGGGTCGAGGAGGATTCTTTCTTGGTGCCGGACGGGAATGCCCGTCGCTTCCACGGCGATGATGCTGATGCTGGGTCAGAATCATTTAGCCTCGTTGAGATGAGGAGTGAAGGTGAGGCTGACCGAGCAGTCAAGGGTGTAAGGTGATGGTGTTGGAGGGGGGGGGGGGGGTTCGGGATGGAGTCACATCCCCACCCCCACTTTCACACACACTCTTTCTAGAGCTATAAATAGAACGAGAGAGCAGCTGGAATGGCAAGTGAGACACACACACACACACACATGCAGCATCATTGAGATGCACATTGATTCTCACTTCTTTTCCCCTCCTTCTTCCATCTCCAGCTCCTCCCTTACTCCTCCCTCGTTCGCCTAGAGACACTCTCCTTCTCAATCTATGGGTTTTTATGTTTAATACTTCACCGCAACGCTCCTCCGAAGCTTTATCGATATAACTGAGACCTGTATTTATGTGACCCTGTTCCTTTGGATACCCTTCAAATCAGTCCCTGTGGACAGCATTGCCATTCACAGCTATAAATAACTCCCTCCCTCCCGCTCACCCTCACATCTCCTCCACCCAGTTTCAACCACACCAGGAACACCCCCATCCCTCTCCTACCAGCTCCTCCATTTCTGGTTTTTTTTTGCTGTCTGGGGCTCTTCCTCTCGCCTCAGTGGACCACGCTCTGCCTCGCCAGCTCCGATTTAGAAGCCGACATGTTTTTTTCATTCACCTGGCTCTCCATTCATATACCTTATTTATTCTCAGGTCTGTGACGGATTCTAGTCGCTGGCCTTTAAGTCTAACTAGATAATTGTTCTCTTCTTTCATTAGATGTCTTGATTGTTTGTCTTAATAAAAAAAAAAACCAGCAACTCTCCTACTTTCTAGTTTTTTATCGAATCAATTGTTCTTCTGTCGGCCCAGCATGCACTGCAGGGCAGAAGGCTTTCACTTGGCTTCTGATTTCTTCCCTTCTATATGGAGGTCATCTTATCTTGTTGTGAAAATCATTTACGTGGGAGTGTAAGCGGTGTCAGATAATCGGTAACTGCTGGTCAGCAGAACCAATGACACATTTTGGAGACAAAGTGGTGGAATAAAGAATTCAATTTGGGCAAATAATTTGAGACCAAACGAATAAAAACCTCCAAAGGGACTAACATTTGATTCATTTATTACTCACTCATGTCGACAAAGGTTTGGGATTATTTTCATGGTAATTTGTTCATTTTCAGAGGTATAGACAAAAATGTTTGTTCATTTTAATGTAGCCCCTCGAGCTCAGCTGTCTTCATTTTCATCCGAAAAGACAAACTGAAAAACATCCAGATACCTCCATACTGCTCACGAGCAAGTGATCCAAATTTTTTTTTTAAAACTCTACATTTTTAGCTTGTTTGTAGCAGAAGCTAAAAGGCTAACATGCTACACAGACAGGAAGTACTCCGGGTAAATATCTACTGTTTACCGTTGCGATACTTCAATATTAGATGGACGTTACAGACAAGCAGTATGGAGGTATTTTGGATGTTTTTAAGTGTCTTTTTGGACGAAGATGAAGAAGAAGCTCCAGTCGCTACATTAAAATGAACAAACATTTTTGTCTATAACTCTAAAAAGGGACCAGATTACTCTGAAAATAATCCCAACCATTAATGTTGGCAGAAAAAAATTAAAAAATCCAAATTGTCCAAAGATCAGCCACTTTTTCTCAGTTATGGCGTCACATCCTTCATTGGCTTCCTGTCCATTGGATTCATTTACCCTTGAAATAATCAATCCTTTAAAGTCTGTCTCGGATTGTATTGTTCTGATTCCAATACTAGCTTTCGTAGTCTTCAGAAGAAAGAGAGCGAGTAACACAATTCAATGTCAATCGAAGTCATTTATGAAACAAGAAAAGGTTAAAACTGCCTCTTAACTCCTATTTATCTTGATGCCCTTGTCATCCTTCCAGACACTCCGTCCTGGTCCTGGCTGCCCCAGTTCTGCAACTTCCGAGAGCTCCGTCGCCGAGCCCAGCTCAGACAGCTGGACGATTCCAGCGGCAACATGGTGCACATTAAGCAGAAGCTGTACCACAACGGCCACCCCAGCCCTCGCCACCTCTGACTCCCCTGAATAAAATCAAAATAAATAGAAGAAACTTACTCCCCCGGTTTCTCCTCAAACCTGTGCCAAAATCTGGTTTGCTGCAGTTGTTGCCTCAGAGACCCTGAAAACTGCCCTCTTAAAACCAAACAACTGGAGTTTCTTATGTCACAACCAGGCCACCGTCACCCACTGATAAAAGAAGAAAAAAAAATCCCAAATTATTTGTGGCCACTGTCGTACGTCGTGGGAGGAAGAAGCAAAACATTTTGAAGGTTGTTTTTTTTTTTTTCTGTATAGAGACATTTTCTGTGTTCATTGTTCAACTTGGCATGCTCTTTTAGAACAGGGTAAAATGTGGGCAGAGTGTTGACAGCAAGGAGGGTTGTTTTTTTATTTCTTTCTTTTTTTTTTCTCCCCTCTGTCGGGTGGGTCTGTGTTGGGAGGGGGTGAATGTGACTGCTGGGTGGGTGGGTTTTTTTATGGTTAGAATGCTGCTTCTGTAAATAGTTATAAATAGTTGGAGGTTTTTTTCCGTGAGTAATAAAAAGACGAAGGCTTGTGTAGGAATGGATCTGTGCGATGTTTTAAAAAACTGGATGTGATGTGGTTTCTGCTCAAAAACACAGATTAATTAGCTTTGTTACTTAGTACCTGAATGTATTAATTTTACCTGTAAATACGTGAGGGTGAGGGGGAGCAGCAGGGGCGTCAGCGATTCTTTCTGCCAAACGTTTGGAGACAACGGGGAGGAGGGACGCAGGAGCCAAACGCCAGCCAGGATGAGTCAGTTTCGACGGCGTCCATCTTCCACACACCGAGCTCAACAGCCCCAGTTCAATTTGCTTTATCCAATTCCCTCTCACTTATCAGGAGCAACCAGCCTATCGGCGGAGAGAACGCCCGCCCACCAACACCCCCCCTCACCCTCTCTGTCCAGACATTGCTGTTGTGAGGATGAAATGTCTGTTTTATTAAATGTGCCATTGAAGCACAACAGTGACCTCTGATGTTTGAGTATGTCATTCTCTGCTCGCGGCGGAGCACCGAGGAACGCATTCAGTTCTCGATAGAAATGAAGCGGAATTCTTCTCATGAATATCTAAAATTAAATTTATTCAAACACTTATTTAGTGAAATTACACTGAAATCTTCGGTTTTCTGGCAATATTGGGATTAAAAGAAGTTGGATCTCTCATGGAAATACAAAAGGAAGTTGACATCTTCAACTATTTATACAGTTTTCTTTCTTCCTCAGATTTCAACAAGATAAAATTCCTCTATTTAGGAACCGATCTGGTTAAAATATATTCACATTTCAACCTGATACTCCCCAATTAAACATAATATTTCATATTTACGCAACATATTGTTTTCAAGCAAAATCTGTTAATATATTTAAAGATAAACTTGATTTTTTTTAAATGTATTAAGTCCCTTGTTTTATCTTTATTTTGTATATGAATATGTAATAGTCTTAAGGTTAATTTACACTTTAGGTATAAATGGAGGCTTTTTAAGGCAGGGCTGCGGGAATTCAACGACCTCATTAGTTTCAACACAAAAGAAAGGAGGGATACAGAAGGAGCCTTTATATTATGTAAGAAAAAAAAAAGGTAAACACAAAATCTCAAGGGTAATTATGAACATACAGATACATAATTGATCAAATTTTGATCTTAAAAAGTATTTCAGGAACATTAAAAAAGAAGACCAAGGAGTACAAGGCAATGCACTAACAACCCTTTATACAATTAAATATACAATTTATTCAAAATTAACACAATTCAGTTAACAGAACACACTACAAAAAAAATGCCAGGAAGTCTGGAAAACAAAGAGCAAATCAGATGCACGATTCACTCAAACAAAAGCACAAATAGACAGTTGATGATTTAAAAAAAATGACCAAAACTGAGTAAATAAACAAGAGAAGACAGAGACCGGAATGGGAATGGACAAAATAAAATGTCTCTTAAGGGAATCATCACAAAGGGATTTGTTACATGTTTTGTTCTGTAAAATTAACAAGTGGGTTAAAAAAACATTTTGATTGGAATCAATGAAAAGTAAGTATGTTTTATATTGTTTGGACTCGATATTCTTGGCTCATTTCTTGCAAACGCGACTCAAATGATTTCAGTGATTATGTGTAAAACACACGTAACTACTTACTGCACCCTTTAGCTTTAAGTATAATGTCTCTTCTGGTGGCTCTTCGGTCACTGAATTATTTAACATACAAAGCCGCGTTCTCTTCTCCCCGCAGAGGGAAAGTGCACTGAGTGTGTCTTCGAGGCCTTCGGTGATCGCTCTTGGAGGGTAAAAATAAGAACACTGTCTATACAGTGTGGGATCAAAACATGGTTCAATTTAATAATACACATGTGAGACGACAATGAATATGTAGAATAGAGGGAGAATTGTTCTGAACATTCTCTGTGTTTTGCCAGAAGGATTATTGTGTCGCATCTAGACTACTTTCAGACTTAAATGTCTTTTACACACTTTTCTCACAATAAAATTATATTTGTTTATAAACAACGTCACTAACTGGTTAATTGGATATTATATATTATATTAAAATTTGTAAGTGATGGTCTGTAAAAGCTTCATGAAGCAGTGTCATTATTTGTCAGTAGATGGCGGACTTTGCACTATTTTCCTTTGTTTTGAACAAATGTACTAATGAAATTTCACATTATTTTTAAACCGATGGCGCCACCTACTGACCTCTAAACAAACATGACACTGTTTCATGAAGCTTCATCAGCTAGTGATGGTCTGTAAAAGCTTCATGAAGCAGTTTCATTATTTTTCAGAGTCCACTAGATGGCGGTTTCTGCACTATTTCCCTTTGTTTTGAACAACTGTACTAATGAAACATCACATTATTTTTAAACCAATGGCGCCACCTACTGACCTCTAAACAACATGGCAATGCTACATGAAGCTTCATCAGCACATCACTACCAATAGATAGATAGATAAAACTTTATTGATCCTTCTGGATCATTGTGTTTTTTTTTTTTAAATAAATCTATTTTTTTTATAACACTAGTAACTCAAAATCATCCTCATGTCAATTATATTTGTTTTTTTGTCAACATCAACTTCTCAATTTGGTCAAACGATGTCAAATTTTTGTAATTGTTTAAATCTAAAAACACATTTTAGGTTCTCACTGATACAGAAACATGCTTGTGTTATTGAACCTTCACTGTCATCATAAATTGTTCACGCATTTCTTTCTAAAGGCCAAAAAGACAGTTGAGTAACTGACCGGCCTTCAAAGTTCTATTATCCAACTTCGGTGGAGGAACGTGAACGCACCGTTCTGACGTCAACCTACGCGCTTACGTCACAGAGTGGGCGCGGCCTAAGGTTATATACACGCTGAACTACTGGAAGCTACTTCAGGGTCTTCCAAAAAAACAACAAAATCTCGAAATATAAGAACATGTCTGTGGTTTGTTTGGCGTTGAGTCGTAATGCGTTGGCCTTCCGTAACGCAGGAGGGATGGTGGTGAGTGAAATATACGTTAATGTCCTTTAAAATGGCTTATTCCTCGTTTTATAATAACGCTGAAAATTGCTAGAAATTTCACTGTTATTAGGTTTAAATAAACATTTTTATTTCCTTAGTAGTTTTATTATCTTATTTAAAACTTTATTACTGTTAATATTGACTGTACAATGTAGGTTATGGCCATTACTATTTCAAATGTTTGTTTACAACATTTATGTCCAGTATTTTTCTATACTTTTTTTCTTTTCTTACTATATAATGTAATGCACTTACTTTAATAATATTTACGGCCAAAATTAGAAGTTTTATTGTTCGAAGGAGACACTTGTGTAACATGAGGGCGAATCGTGATGTAACGTGGTTGTTGAAATTCACCCCAATGGCCACTAGGGAGCAGCACCTACTATTGAAACGACAATAATCTTGTGATTGATTATAACAAAAAACGAATATTTACTTCAATAGAGAGGGATTTTAGATTTAAATGAAGTATTATTAGATGTGCTTCTTTGCACGATGTTGAAATGAAGAAATCAATCATTGTTGGATATTTAATTGATTGAAGGAAAATAGATTGATTGAAAAACAGATAAAATAAACCCATTATTGTTGTTTTTTTCTCAAATATATGTTATTAACAACTGACCACAATTCTTGAAATGACAATCTTCAGTTTTTTTCAGGGTATTTAGAAAGTAGAGAATTTAATAACATGTTTTTTTTTCCCGCAATACTTTTTTTTAAGTGACAATGTTTAAGTATTTTCCTTCCATAATTATAAAGTCCTTGCAGTTTTTCATAGAGCCGAGCTGCTGGGTCACTTGTCCGCCTGCAAACCTTCTTGTTTACAAGTCTCCTCAGTTTAGTGAACTGCTGCTTGGGTTTTACTAGAGGGTGTGTGTCATAATACTAAAGATAACACGGAGAAGAGTGAGTGTAAAAACCCAGTAATTATATCCAGGATGTAAAAACATTTGCTCGCTATAATCCTCGGTTATAGATGGTGCGGTACGCCCAGACGGCAGCCGCTCCGGCTCCTGAACCACGGATTAAGAAATTTCAAATCTACCGATGGGATCCGGACACGGCTGGAGACAAACCACGGATGCAGACGTATGATATCGATCTCAACACGTAAGTGTCACAAAAGAAAGAATGTGCAAGAGCTTCATTGGTTCATTAATTAATCAATTTTTTTTGTTTTAAAAGGTGTGGTCCAATGGTTCTGGACGCCCTCATTAAGATCAAGAACGAGATGGACCCCACGCTCACTTTCCGACGATCCTGCCGAGAGGGTGGGCTCAGATTTTATCAAAAGTTAAAGAACAAGTGGTGTGAATGAACCTGAAGATAATTTTTTTAATTTGTTTTGGTCTTTCAGGGATATGCGGCTCATGTGCCATGAACATCAACGGAGGCAACACTTTGGCTTGTCTCAACAAGATTGACATCAACACAAGCAAACCCACTAAGATCTACCCCCTGCCTCACATGTATGTAGTGAAAGATCTCGTCCCGGTGAGTCCAGGTCAAGCATGTGTGGATAACACTGTAGAACAGACAGTCATAATTCATTGAATCCTTTTTGTTACATTTTCTGTCTTGCAGTAAAACAAATATTTGCGAAAAAGCTAAGCACTTATAAAAACAAGAACAGGATAAACCTGTAAAATAGAACAGATCTGTAAATTAGCAAGTTTTAAACAAGAATAAAGATCTACATTCTGGTTAAAGATGAAATGGTGCAAGAAGTAAGTCATGGTATTAGAAATAAGGTGTTCATCTGCAATCATTTTATCCGCCCACCAGGATATGAGCAACTTCTACGCCCAGTACAAATCCATCGAGCCTTACCTGAAGAAGAAGGACGACACCAAGGAAGGGAAGGAGCAATATTATCAGTCGGTGGAGGATCGACAGAAACTGGTGAGAAAATCTGTCTTTTATATTTGGATAAAAGTTAGTTTAGGACGAGCATTGAAGGAGAACTTACTTGGTATTGTTTGACCACAGGACGGACTGTACGAGTGCATCCTCTGCGCCTGCTGCAGCACCAGCTGCCCCAGTTACTGGTGGAACGGAGACAAGTACTTAGGACCTGCTGTTCTGATGCAGGTGAGATCCACCACTACTGAAGTACATCAGTGCCATCACAATATTAAATGGTTGAATTTATTTTTTCAAATAATGAAAGGTTGAAATCATTTCAATATTTGTTATATTTTAATTTCAATTATTCATTTTTTTTTTTTTTAATTAGTAGTCTTTAAAATTCAATATTAAAACATTTAAGCCTTTAAAATTCATTATAAAAAAAATACGAAGCCTTTTAAATTCAATATAAAAAGATTTAAGCCTTTTAAATTCAATATAAAAAAAAATACGAAGCCTTTTAAATTCAATATAAAAATGAGTACCAAGTTACTTTAATAAGTTTCAATTATTCAAAAATTTTAAATTAGTAGCCTTTTAAATTCAATATTAAAAAAAAGACACCAGCCAAAACCAAACGAGTACTGAGTTACTTTTATCATACTTGCATGCATAAACGATCAGGTGAATTTAAAAGGCTTTGAATTTTGAATTTGAAATGCTTAAAAAAAACGATATTGAATTTAAAATGCTTCGAAATTTTTACATTGAATTTTAAATACTTCAAATTGTTTAATATTGAATTTAAAACGCTCCGAATTAAACAAATATTGAATAATTGAAATTAAAATATAACAAATATTGAATAGTTGAAATTAAAATATAACAAATATTGAATAATTGAAATTAATTCAACATTTAAATATCTGAAAAGAAAAAAAATCCCACCATTCAATATTCTGATGGTATTAATTTACTTCGACAGGTTACTACCCTTATTGCCATAACTTCTTTTTCATAAACGTACAATAACTCTGCATCCCTTTCCAGGCATACCGGTGGATGATCGACTCTCGTGACGAGTTCACGGAGGAACGTCTGGCTAAACTTCAAGACCCTTTCTCCCTTTATCGATGCCACACCATAATGAATTGCACTAAAACTTGCCCAAAGGTAATTTGAGTAAATAGTGATTTGGTGTTTACACACTTTTATTTCTCATGCTGTCTACTCATCTTGTCTAACAGGGACTGAACCCAGGAAAAGCCATCGCAGAAATCAAGAAAATGATGGCGACGTACAAAGAGAAGAACGCAGCAGCTTCATAATTTGAATATAACATGTTTTTTTTTATCATGTTAGACGACAAACTGGATGTTCTATAAGGGAATATGTCGCTGGAGGACTATATTTCTTTCATCATTTAGGTGCATGTGTTTTAAAATGTTACGAATGATTTGATTTTGTTGTTTACTTATGAGTAAATATACCTCAGAATGTAAATATTCAGTGCTTGTCTATATCAAACAGTTATTGTGATTAATAATATGTAATACTCATCTGTTTAAGCATGGTGTGAAATAAACTATTGATCTTGGCTGACTCTGGTAAATCTACATGTACAACATGAGACTAATAATACATCAATAAAGTTCTATCTATCTATCTATCTATAAACTAATGTGTAAATAAACTCATATAATAGGTTTTAAACAGTGGCACCATTTGCATACGAGATGTTCTGAATTTGTCGGTCATTTATAGGAGAGGGTATAGACTGGTGATGACTTTTTATTTTATTTTTTTGGCTGATAAAATCAGCTTCTCTGAATGCGATGTAACCACGACTCAAGGTCTCGGAACTATGAGTAACAGGTCAACTTTGAAGGATTATCTGGGTAAAAAGAATGGTTGGTTCGGTTTTCTTTCTTGGGTAAAACTAATGTAAAATTGAAATTCACTGGATAATTTCAAAAAATGTATATTATTTATTAAAATATTTATTCATATTATATTATACATATATTTTTTAAATTAAAATTATAATCTATATTTGAGTATTGTCAACAAACACCAACGTCTACTATTATATTCAGTATTTGTTGATTTGTTGATACTCGCGCTAAAACTGAATCTGATTCGCCATTTTGGTCCATATTGCTTCCCGTAGTTCCCTCAGTCGTTTCTCCAATTGGTTGCTGGTTCTTCTGAGGACCAGCCAGCATGTATTGTTTGTGTTGTAAAAATGTAAAATTGTTTTATGTCACGTACTGTATCCAAAGACAAAATGGACCGAAGCGGTGAGTTTTTAAATGATTATTTAATCTTCATGCTACTGATGCTAATTGTGATGCTAGTTCACTATCATGTCAACATATGCTAGTCAGCTGGGCTAATATTGATGTTTTCTATAAGGATTATTCAACTTGAATGTCTTTTCTGTCTGTCGTTTAAGCAGCGACTAACTATTTTAAACTGTTAAATAAAATATGTGGTCAAGCTGTCAGCGAAATATATACTTTTAGGAGTCATTTTTGTTACTGCCAAGATCGTCCCCCAAGTGGGGCCTGTGTCACTATAGTTGTGTTCTTGTGTGGAATCCTTATGAACAACATTCTAGGAATAACAATGAAAAGGTCAAGAGCTCCTGTTTTAATAAAGTTATAATTAGTTTGCATAAGAGCTCGTTCACCCTGTGACGTGGTCAGTGCAAATAAGTAGAACGTAGACAAGAAAGATCAATGATAAAAATGTTATACCACCTTAAATTTAATTTAAAATTTGAAATGGCAACCAAATTCAATTTGAAGAAACTGTAGCACGTAGTTTTATTTAGTCATGTTTATTTAAATACTTTACAAGTGGACTGACTGTGAGTGTTTTGAGTCATTTAACAAATACTTTACAGTGTTGTTTATTCACATCATTTAAAGCTGACATTTGCTTTTCTACTGTTGCACTTTGTCCTGTTTTTTAAATCCGATGACCTTGTCAGACGACTGTGTCGTCACTTTTCATTTCCCCTTTTTAAGAGTTAAGATACGAGAGGTTAAAAAAAGAAAATCGACCCAGTGTTTGATGTGTTTGTCCTTAAAAGGAACACACAGTGTTTAAATGGACATGTATAACTGTACAGTATATACATTTAAAGGAGATTCTGGGAAACAGCTTCTTCTAAAGTTAAAAAAAAAAGAACGGTTGTGTGTTTGTTCGTGTTAGTTATTCCCAATTTCCAGCCAGAAATATAACGTATAATTTCCAACAGCTAAGATAATAAACAGCATTTTACATGTGCTATTTGTTTAGTTACATGACTAGTTAAACCCAATGTTATCTTTGCACTGACTGATGACTTAGTTCATTAATAATGTGTTATTGTTGCCATTAGGGTCATTTATTTATCCACGATAAGCGAGTCCCAACAAATGTTGCCAATAAAGTGGCACAGCAGAGTTTAAGTCTGTGTACACGGCAAGCCTGTATGTGTACATATCACTCCACAAGTTCTTATAATAGTAGCTTACACGTCACCTTTAAATTAATCCCTCTGAACGTCACATTATTGTTTATAAAACTTGTCTGTGCAAATAATGTTGTAATAGTCTCACGTTGATGGCTGTGCAGGTATTTTAAAGGCATCATATTGAAAACTGGGGAATCACACAATTGAGATCCTGTTTCCTTCTGACCTAAACTTTGTTCCGCATCTCCTCCCATAAATTGTATCAGATTTGAACCGTTCAAAATTCAGCTCGTTTCCGAAATGCGGGCTATGTTCTATCTTTCTTTTATCTCTTCCACTCTTTCTTTTATTTCTCTTTTTCTACCCCATTTATTTCAATAGGAAACATCTTCAACTCATGTTTCAACTCCTTCCACTTCTACTACTAATCCTAATACTACTTCTACGTTTACTACTAATGCTACTAGTACTTTTACTTTTCTGCAACTTTAACTTGTACTACTAATTCCACATCTTCTACTTTAACTACTATTTCCACTACTACTTCCACAACTACTTCAACAACTAATACTACTACTACTTCTACTTGTCTAATACTTCTGTTGTACTACTAATTCAACTTCTTCTACTTTAACTACTACTTCCACAACTACTTCTACAACTAATACTACTACTACTTCCATAACTACTTCTACAACTAATACTACTACTACTTCTACTTTTCTACTACTTCTGTTTTTACTACTAATTCCACTTCTTCTACTATAAATACTACGTCCACTACTACCTTTACTTTTATACTACTTCTATTTTCAATACTACTTCCACAGCACAGCAGGGTCAGCATTCACACTGCATTTTCTTCTGGAAATGCATTTTTCTAGTGTGAAATCTGATTTCGACTCATTTGAATGAACAACAATATTCTGAACAATAAATCGTATATAGTATTTTTTTTTTCATACAGGTTTTGTGAGTGTTTAAAGTTTAAATTGTTTATTTATAGAAACGTCTGATGGATTATTAATTCAAATAATAAATCCTTTAAATAATCCTTATTTTTAACGACTGATAAAAAGTAAAAACATACTGGCAATTCCAGTCCTGAATCCTCTTTGACCTCACCAGGTAAAACAAACAAACCTGGATACGCCCCCTATTGTCAATACAGGGAGAATAAAACCTGGTCTCAGGTCTGATCTGCTGTCGTTCCTGGAGGTCCTGTAACCTGTTCCACAAGTCCACAGGTGTTCTGAGGGAAGCGAAACCTTACCAGCCGGAATAGCGCTTAAAATGAATTCTTTTTTTGTGGATTAAAAAAAAAAAACCTGCTTGAATTGCTGTCGTCGACGGTGAGCGAAATCTCGGCTAAATAAAACAATAATCGTTATCAGTAATCGAGTTAACGCGAAAGTTACGGAAGTTTGTTGGACTAATGTTTATATTTTTTTAACGAGTTTTTTTATATGGTCCTTTTGTATTCAGTGGTCGTATTATTCAGCTTTATTATAGGATAAGTATGTATTTTACGAAGTGTTTATTGCTTTTTAAGTCATAAACGTCCACGTTTGCGAGTTGGTGCGTTCAATGGACTCGGGAATTTCCATGTTTTGAAATCGAAAGAAGATGTGAGGATAATATGGACTTCTTACTGAATTATATTCCTTTAATTTTTTTTTTAAGTTTCGTGTTTTAGCATTGAATTATTGTTGTGCAAAAGATTTACAAAATAAGTCGCAGTTTGAGGTGAATATAATGAAATGAAAGCAAATATAGTTGTACTTGTTTGTAACGAAACATTCGTTGAAATCTCTCTGTATATTAAAGGAAAAAAAAGAACTAGCAAAGTATGACAGCCAAAATAACATTTTAAAAGCCCAAGTTCTGGAAAATAAAACAAATGAAAAGTTTGATCAATTTGTTTTTCAAACAACTTAAATAAAACATTTTTGCTGTGAGAATATATTTTAAATGTGTCATGTTCACATAACCCTGTTCAAAATAGCTTATATATTTATATATATATATATATATATTTCTTTTAATGCTATTAATATTCTTTTAATGCAGTTATCAGCATTGGCACATAAAAATTGTTTCAGAATTGTTTGAGAATATTTTCCAACTTTGAAATTCCTCTCACAGACTGTTCCTAGATATCAAGTAGAACTACCTCTGAAAGTCACAAGCAGCTCAGTAAATGTCAAAAATGATCCAGGACTAATGCAAATTACTTGAGTTGTCATAATATAATTGTATACAAGGAATAACGGTGTTTAAGTGTTTTCTTTAAATATCAAGCGTTGACAGAAATGTTAAAGCATACATACAGTTAGTGATGTCATTATAGATTGTTACATATAAGCTATCAGACTTTTAAGAAAGATGTATTCCCTCTCTTTCAGGGTGTGTTGTCGACCTGCAGAGTGGACTCCCCTCACCCAATCTACGCAACCCTCTGTTCAGTCCTGACGGTCAAATGGTGAGGCCAGAGTCATTGTTTGCATTGATAAAATGTTGAATATACAAAGCAAATTGAATCTTACTATTAGAATTTTAATTGTGACAATGAACATGTTTCTCCCTTCCATCAGGATGTTGTGGGGTATAAGTGGGTGCAATGGCGAATTTGGATGTGCCGACTTGGAGCGTTGTTGTCCCTGGGCACACTACTAGTCCTTTTCCACTGGCGCCCCAGATTGGCCGTCCGTGCCCGCTGCCGTTCCTGCCCAGCAGTTCTGGCCGATGTTCTGATCATTACAGTAAGTTTTCCTTACCTTTATTCTTTTATGTATTCACCTTTGTGTATTTTTCTTGTCCTCCACCTCACCCTATGTATTTCTTATGTGTATCTTCTGGGAGGAGCTTTTTGTGATCTATTTACTTTTAAATTTAAATATTAAGAGAACAAACCCAATAACGTTTGAAGAATAAAAAGAAAAGATGACGAGGAAATTATTGATTTTTTTATTTTTTAGGATGGTTTTGGCCGGCAGCATGTGGTAGATGTTCAAACGGAGGAGACGGAGGAGGGAAGGTCAGTAGTGTCGATATATCATACCAGAGAATCTTGAGTAAATCTAATCGGTTCATTTCTTTGATTGTTGAAGTTTGGGGGCGTTTGGGGACCTTGGGGAAAATGAATGCCGAGATACGATCCAGCTCAACAAGGAAAATGTAAGTTGTATATTTCAACAAAATTCACTCACCTGTTGTTTATGTGTTGATAGATCATTTTTGTTCCAGAAAACACTTCTGCGCTACTACATTTATGAAGGATCACGCTTTGTCTGGTTGGACCGGAAAGGAGCTTTCTGTTCTGTTGGGTAAAGTTTAAACTCTCAAGTCTTCATTGTGTTTGTACACATTAGGTTATTGAATATTCGGTCACAATCAGCAGGACTCCACAATCTCTTAGTTGTTGTTGTTATGACACATTTTTTAGCATCAGATATGCGTTATCTAAGTTTTCTGGTTCTATTAATAGACCATTTGTTATTGCTTTTTTTTTGTCTCGCATTTGAACTTTAATTGCAGTATCAAATCTTGAATATATATTGGACTAAAGCTCTAAGCCCAGCTGGCCTATAATTGTAGCACTAGGAGATTTAATAAGTTTGGCTAAACATTTAATTACGAAGGTGTTTGTTAACAGGGTTTACTAATCCATAGGAGACAAAGGCGTCAATATTTGTCTCGTCACATGGCTTAATTACCTCCGCAAAGAAGGTGATGAACTGTCTGTCTTTCTATAATACCGATGACATTTTCCTGGTATGTTGACAATGGGACGAAGAACAGATTATTAGATTTTGGTGTTGACGTCATTCACGGTTAAATCATGTCCCAGTTATCATTTTTATTGAGTTTAATAAATTATTACATGGATACGAAAAATATAAAAGATGCATGTATAATAGAAATAATGACAAATAAATATAGTACTTGTCAAGCTTCCTCTTTTTCATCATCTGTGTCAAAGTCTAATTTGGTGCCATTTTTAGTGTCCTCAATGAGGACCGGACCTGCAGTGACCTGCACAGCCTCCAAAAAGGTTTGAGTCTATACGACCAGAGCTCAAGGTCAGAAGCCACTCAAGCTGATGGATCTGAAGGGGAAAGAATATGGCGCTTTAACCTTTTACTTTCCTGGCGTCTTCCAGGAGACAGATTTTTGGTCCCAACCTTATCGACGTGCCCGTCAAGTCATACCTCAGGCTGCTGTTTGAAGAGGTGACGTCTTATTGTCCGTTTATCGTTTGATCTCTCTCTTATAACTCTACATTCTGTTTTGTGTTTAGGTCCTGAACCCATTTTACGTCTTCCAGATCTTTAGTATAATCCTGTGGAGCATTGATGATTATTATTATTATGCCTCCTGTATATTTTTTATCTCGGTTCTCTCCATTAGTGTGTCACTGTACGAGATACGAAAGGTGAGTCACTAATGAAGCCCCATTCTTTTTCTCGATTAATAACGCGACTGATGTTACGTTCTTAACAAAGTGGAAAGAGTAATCGCTTCTCTGCACTCACAGCAAAGTGAAACGCTTCACGAAATGGCCCGTTTGGTCACGACCGTCGTCGTCCGCCGACAATCGGGAGGTAGGTTTGCATCTGGAGCTCCATTTTTTTGCTGATGACGTCGCTCACTCTTCTCCTTGCTTAGAGGAGCACAGCGTGAGCTCGGTGGAGCTCGTGCCCGGCGACTGCATCCTCATACCTCAAGATGGACTTGTGTTCCCATGTGACGCAGCCCTGCTGAGCGGGGAATGTCTGGTCAACGAAAGCATGCTCACAGGTGAAAGAAAATCTTCGGCATATCATATAAATAGACTGAGATTATTGTGGTATCCTGTTTTTGTAGTTTATTAGATGCGTTGCAGCCTACTCCCATCAGTATGTGATTGTGTCTGAATGGATGATTTATATACATACTGTATATATGTATATTCCATGTTACTTGTTTTACTAGTTTACAGACTTGTGTTTTAAGTAAACTTGACAGAACACAAGCTTGATTCAGATAAAATGAACACTGTGTTATGCTTTAATAATCAATACAACAGAAATTTTATCCGTTCTTTGTTTTCAATTTCTCCAGGTGAGAGTGTTCCAGTGCTGAAAACACCGTTGCCGGGAGGTGAAGGAATCTACAAATCCGAGACCGAGCGTCGCCACACAATATTCTGCGGGACTCACATTATTCAAACCAAAGGAGGAAAATCAGGAGAAGGTGGTGTTGCTATAGTAACCAAAACGGGTACGGAGATTGTTGACGATGAATATCTTTGTATTCATTGAGATTCCATTTCATGTCTATGAAGGTTAACGTTTAATAATTTTGCAGGTTTCCTCACAGCCAAAGGAAGCTTGATCAGCTCCATCTTGTATCCTGAACCAGGCAACTTCCGCTTCTACCAAGATTCCATTAAGTTTATGGCCGTCATGGCTCTTTTTGGTGAGTAACGGCAACAATTTCGTCAATAAAGAATTGGAGATTAACGTTTTCATCCTTTTTTTCAGCATTCATTGGAACCCTTTACAGCTTTGTTGTCTTCTATGAGTATCATGTAAGAAAGCTCTCATCTGGTGTGGCATTTAAAAATAAAACATAACCCCTGACTTATCCTTTCTGACCAGGCAAGCTGGCGGGATATCATATTTCGTAGCTTGGACGTAGTGACCATTGCTGTGCCTCCTGCTCTGCCGGCTGCACTCACCATCGGGACCATATTTGCCCAGAGGCGGCTGAAGAAGTTGGGCGTGTTCTGCATCAGTCCACCGCGCATCAACGCCTCTGGAAAAGTGTCCATGTTCTGCTTTGACAAGGTGAGGACCTCCTAGAGTCGTAGATAATTATCGATGGAAATAATAGCACTGTAAACAAGGCAGCCGAATTAAAAACGAATCAAAAATTATATCTCGGCCTCCAATGGGCAGTTTGTTCTTGTCTCAGTGATGGTAGTAACTAACAATGTAAGTAACAAACTATGAATCCTCACATTAAATCTTTATAGAATGATACAAAATGCATACAAATGTAGGCTGTGCATCTCTGGTCCTGTTGGGTCCAATATTAAATGTACCACAACAACAATAACTATGCTTAAACTTGCTATTGACAAAAAGGCGTGTTGGACAATGTATACCTCACCAAAGGATATACACAATAGTGTTGTGAAAAAATAATAAATAAAGATTTATCAGATGGCAATCATGAAGTCACATTGTACAGTTAAAGAATCGCATAAATAAATTCAATTTGACGAAAAAATGCTACACTTGAAGCATGTAAGATGGCGCTAAAGGAACCAATTAAATTAAGCGTAAAAAAGGAGAATAATTGTATTCATGTCTTAATTAACAGTAAACTACAAAACATATAGTCATCAAATCCATGTCACTTAAAAAATATACCTTGTCTTTTTTACTGATCTAATGTATTTTTTGAATTTTCTCTCTTAAATATTTTTAGGAATGTTTTATAAATGTTTTTTGTTGCCTCATTTACCATAACACTGATTATTTTCTTGATTCTATTTAATACATTTCTCCGTAATATCTTCAATACTTCTACCGCACAGATGGACACGTTATTCCAGGCCCTATGGATGATATCTATGTTATCTTACTACATTAAATAATTTGTTTATCATGATATGGGCTTCCTTGTGAACTCCTGTTTCTGTTACTTGTATGTTTGGATCTTTACTATCTCAATCAAAACATTGCCAACAATAATGTTTTTCAAATCAGACCTAAACACAAAGTATCAATCGTATAAATCGTATCAAGTATCAATCTTGTCTGTCATTGGGTTGTAAAGAGGAATTAATCTTCTATGAAAACTGAGAAAAACATTTTTTATTAATAGTATTCAATATCAAAATGGGAATACATTTAAAAATGGTTATTGAGACTGAGGCTGCCATCTCTTCTCTTCAAGACTGGAACCCTGACAGAGGATGGTCTGGATGTGTGGGGGGTGATGGAGGCGACACCTGCTGGCTTCTCAGATTTGGTCTCGGACCCCGCACTCCTTCCTGCGGGGCCCATGTTGTCAGGACTGGCGTGTGCCCACACGGTGACCCTGCTGAAAGGTCGGCCGCTAGGAGACCCTTTGGAGTTGAAGATGATGGATTCCACTGGCTGGGTAAGATTCGCATTAAACACATTTAGACTGTTGTAATCGATGCTAAATTAAATTGAATTGTTTTATAGACTCTTCACGAGCCAGAGGGAGATGAAAAGGTGCTCAATGAGGAGTTTGGAGGTCGCAGAGTTTTAAGCGTCATGAGACCACCGCTTGATAAACCAGTAGGTTTTTGTGCCACGAGGTAAAATAAGCCCTACACAGAAACCTTGAATCTCCTCATCCTCCTCAGAGTTCCTGTGAGGCGGTGGCCACCGTTCAGAGGTTCCCCTTTTCCTCGGTCTTGCAGAGGATGAGTGTGGTGACCGCGACCAGCGGGGGGCGCTGTGTCGCTTTTATGAAAGGCTCCCCAGAGATGGTGGCCAGTCTCTGCCACCAGAACACAGGTGCACGACTTGATAAGTGTTTAAGCCGCGTCTACAATGTGTTAATATTGAAAACCTTATCCTCGACAGTGCCGCCACAGTTCTCAAGTGTGCTTAAAAACTTTGCCAGTGAAGGTCTCAGGGTTCTCGCGCTGGCTTATAGGACCCTAGACGACAGCAGCGACTTGACGGCCATCAAACGGTAGTGAACGAAAGTCGCTTTCTGGTCAATTTTTGGGAGGATTCAATGATTATTCCGTCATCAGCGGGGAGATCGAGAGAGACATGACGTTCGTGGGCATGTTGATGTTGAAGAACCTGATCAAGCCAGAAAGTCCCAAGGCCATCAACGTCCTGAGACTGGCTCATCTGCGCACAGTCATGGTGACGGGTGAGAGAACCTCAAGACGTCTGAACCCCTCGAGTCATAATAAACGAGCGATTGATCACTTCCCAGGCGACAACCTCCTCACAGCCGTCAACGTTGCCAAGAACTGTGGGATGATCGGAGCTGAGGAGAAGGTGATTTTCATCAGCGCCACTCCAGCAACAGCCGAGGCCATGCCGACTCTCAAGTTCAGCCTGGAGGGAGTCGAGTCTACAGACTCTGAAGAGTCTGCAGAAACTTCAAGACAGGTCTTTCACTTTCATTTAAGGACTATTTTGACGTGAATAAACCGATGAAGAATTTCAGTTTCATGATTGAAGTCTGTCTATATTGTTTAACAGCAACTCTACCAGGGAGGATGGGAATACCACCTAGCCATCAGCGGGAAGTCCTTTGCTGTCCTCTGTGATCACTTTCGTGATTATCTGCCAAAGGTAAACGAGAGCCGAGGTGTGAAAATGGGATCATCGAACCTCCGACTACGGTCTGTTGCAGGTTTTGATGAAGGCGACAATATTTGCTCGTATGGCTCCCGACCAGAAGACCGAGCTGGTGAAGGAACTGCAGGACCTACAGTGAGTTTTCACGTTTTTGTGTCGCACGATGAGCTATAGATGAAGAGCTGTTGTTTTTTAATTCTACTTCAGTTACTCGGTGGGCATGTGTGGAGACGGAGCCAACGACTGTGGAGCCCTCCGGGCCTCCGATGCCGGCATTTCTCTGTCTGAAGCGGAAGCGTCCGTTGCTTCACCTTTCACCTCCAAGATAAGCAACATCAGCTGCGTCCCGCTGCTCATCAGGTGAGATCAGATCAAAGGTTTGCCGAAGAATCAGCCTGACTTTAATATTCCCCGTCGTTTTCCAGTGAAGGCCGATGCTCCCTGGTCACTTCCTTCAGTCTCTTCAGGTACATGGCCATGTACAGTATGATCCAGTTCCTGTCTGTGCTCATCCTGTACTCGGTGAGTGGCCGTGGGTGGGGGTACGGATACAAACTATTCTTCGGGAACTAATGTTGGTTTCCCGTTTCAGCGGCCTGAAATACAATGTCCATTACTGTCTTTTTAACCTAGTTTAAAAACTGATTACGTTCAACTGGTTTTAGTCAATAAAATGTTTGTTTTATTCTATTCTATTTAATAATGCAATTCCATTAACCCAACTAATAATGTATAATGTAAGTAGCCAATAATGAGTGTTATGGGAAACTTCACTCTCTACGTGAACTAGTTCAGGTCATAGTTCGTTATTTAAATTGTTCAAACGTTCACTGATCCAAGGATTAATTGGTTCATAGAACTCTTTTTTATACCTACTGCCACAGCCATACATGACCACAGACGGCAAATATTATATCTGTTTAACTGGATTCAAAATATTTTATTTTATTGTGATATCAGACACGATTTAACATTTATTCTGTGTTTTCTTAGTATTGTAAGAAATAAATATAAAGATATATAAATAATGCATAAAATAAACATTTATAAAAAAAATGAATTTAGCAACTCGTACATTTGGTTCACGAAAACCAAATATCACAGTTATTTTTACTATAAACATAAATTGCGTTCAAAGTTATGTATCTTATGTTTACTTAATTCACTTTCAAGTAATGTTCTCATGTTATCACATTACCTGCGTGTCGGTGTGATGTGTGACAATTTTTCGTTTATCCCTTTTCCCCCCCACAAGAAATTCTGTTTTATTTTCCATGTCTGTGTAGAATTCTGCTCATTAATGACTGCCCTGGAAGTGAAAGACACGAACCACAAATAGAGATAAAATGAGTACGTAAATAAAGACATTTTAAGACCAAATTTTGTTTCTCCGTGACCAGGTGAGGACTTCTCTGGGCGACTTCCAGTTCCTCTATTTTGACATCTTCCTCGTGACCGTCCTCGCCGTCCTCATGGGATTAGGAGGTCCAAGCAAAGAGCTTCACACCCGCAGACCCCCGGCCTGTCTTCTGTCGCTGCCGGTCCTGGGCAGCGTCGTCCTCCACGCTTGCGCTCTCTTCTCAACTCAGCTGGGCTCGCTCTTCATCACTACCTCACAAACGTGGTCAGTAGAATATCTCGCCTCACGTTGAACTCCTACCGTCCTCGTCACGATCCGGTTAATCACCACACTTCGTCGTTTAAGGTACGTTCCACTCAACACCACCCTGGTTGGAGAAGAGAACCTTCCGAACATGGTGAACACTGGTGTTTTCAGCGTGACTGGATACCAGTACATCTTCATCGCTGTGGTGCTCACCAAAGGATATCCTCACAAGCTGCCGCTCTACCGCACCCGTGAGTCAAATCAAGCTTGAGAAGATGATGGATTGAGTAAAGTGAGGTCATTTTTTAACTTCTTTTTTTTACAGCGATTTTCCTGTTCATCATAATTGGCCTGTTTTCCGTAATGACCTGGATGGCTTTGTATCCGGGGAAGGTTTTCGGCGGCTTGCTTGCATTGTTCGACTTAAGCGATATGGATTTCAAGCTGCTGTTGGTCGCGCTGGCTGCTCTTAACTTCCTCGTTTGCTTCGTGGTGGAGGTGAGTGACGAATGAATAGAAAACCTACCGTTCGTTTCAGGCTGAATATCTCATGATGACCACAGTAAAGATTAAACGTGCGTCTGCTTATTAAAGAATATCAAAACTTTTTATTCCGCAGCTTCTGATCGACAAGGGTTTGCTCGATTTATTCCGCTGTCGAGCAAAGCGTCCGTCGAAGAAAAAGTACAAGCTTCTGGACACGCAACTCGCTGGGTCGACCTTGTGGCCTCCGCTTAACCAAACCCTGTTTCCGTCGGAGCGGACAGTCATCAACTGCAGCTAACACCAGCTACCTCTCTTCACCTTTGGACTACATGAAGGTTTTCACTTGATTAAAAGCATTTTTTTTATACAAGCGTTTCCGGGTTTTGATGGCTTTACATAAAATGAAGGAAACTACACTTTTCTTTTTTATTAAATCTGTTTTTTTACAGGCAGTATTGAGAAGTACAGTTTGACTATTAGAACTCTTGATTTTTCTAACTATTCTTTCAGAACAGGCTGGAAATAAAGAGTCAGGAGGCACAATCATGACACGGCCCCAGCAACTGAGTTATGGCTTTAGATTTTCCAGTAAAAAGTGAGAAAAATAAAACATTTATCCAGCAACTACAGCTGAAGAAGTGTTGATCTTACCATGACTGATGATTTTATTGCGAAAATTTGCTTCCTATGATGACGGTGAAATCGATCAAACTTTCAGGTTCGAGTGGTTGGAAAAAAAATATATATATACAATCTCAGTTCATTCAGTCTGGCCAACATTCACCGTTCCTTCCAGCTGCTACACCAGATCCTGCACATATTTAAAAACTTCCTAGAGATACTTTTATATACACTTTGAGGGATTTTGGTAGGATTAAAAATACTTGATTTACCCAAAAAAAGGCAGAGAAAAAAAAAAAGGAAATTTAAAAAATAGATGAGGTCAGCAGTCTTGGTGGAGACAGCTGGTAAAGCACAACTTATTTAGAAAAAAAAACAACCCGTAAACATACACAACTTTACATTCAAACCCCGTCACTCTTTAAAAACAAATGGCAGCATGATTATGAGACCGACTGACACCACAGCTTGGTTAAAAAAAAAAATTAGACAGTGGAGTTGAACCTTACACTGACTGGGAGAGAATAAGTTGCAACTTCGACGGGTGCTGAGATTGTGGAGAAGCATCTCCTCTGGTAGTCTGTCTGCAGGGGGGTGATGGGTAAAAAAAAAAAAGGGGTGGATCTTTTTAAAGGGATCTTCACAGTGGATCCGGGTAAAGTCACAGTGTCAAACGGAGCGGAGAGAAAAGGGCCGAGATCCCATACACGCACACACACACAGTCTCATCTGAGGAACTGAACCACACACTCGCAAACACACACGAAAAAAAATGGCGCTGCTCTGCAGTCCAATTATCTGAGCTGCCGGAACCCGTGGTTGCCGTCAGGACTGGCTTGCTGCCGGACAGAGCTATTGTTGGATCTAGTGTCCTCAGATGATGATGAAGGGTTACCTCTTCCAGACCTGCTGGGGAAACACAAACGGGACTCGGTGTCATTCATGTTCAGACAACGATAATTACTACTTTGAAGATGAGAATATTCCGCGTATCTGTTGTAGAGCCTGGTGGGGAAACACCATCTAAACCATGTGGGAATTACAGGTTTATGTTCAATCATAGCGACATGGTAAAGGCAGTCTCACACCTCAAGTCATTTACAGCTGAACTCTATCACCGTTTTCACAATTCAATTAAAAGAATAAATATTATGAATTGAATCATTAAGTCAGCTTTTATCTGCTGGTGAAACAAGTGTTCATTCTTCATTGTCATTTTTGCTCTGTTAGACTTGGATGATTATGAAACACAGCAAAGCAAACATCCCGTGTGCCTCTGCGGTTAAGACACTCTGCTTTTACTGAAGCAACACAAGTAAGATTTCAGGTCTGTGATCTTTTCAATCATGAGAGTTGTTTTAGATAGATGGATAAAACGTTATTGATCCCTCTGGGGGTCTCTTTCGGGGAAATTGTTGGGAATAGTTTGCTGCTTTTTGGTTAATTTACCTGTCGTTATTGGTTTTATTATCCGGGGGCGTCTCGTCTGGACAGGCGCTCCCCAATATTCTTTTCCGGGCCTCGGCGTACTCGGCTTCTCGCTGGGCCAGAGACTTGACCTGCGGCGTGGGTCGGCTTTGGTTGAGGGGCGAGCCTAGGGACCCGTTGCTCGTGGGACGCTTTAGAATCCTGATCTGTGGTGGCGGTGCCATTGGGAGAGAGTCGTCCTGGATGACAATCGATGCCATCAGTGGAGGGGGCGAATGATTGTTGGAATCCCTGAAAAAAAGATAAGAAAATGAGCACAACATTATATTTTAGGAAGAAAATAGTCACAAGATGTAATCCAGAAACTATTTTTAAACATTTACTATAGTTGCATAATCTCATGCTGGTTAAGATCAAAGTCTTACTTTTCTCTTTGACTTATCCGTAGTTTCTCCTCCAGCCGTCTTTCCATTTCCTGTATAGGATGGAAAGAGGGTCAACGAACAAAAAACACCTGAATGACAATGATACGTGAATCCTTAAGGTGGGGCGAGGGCACCAGAGTGAGGCAAATAGAGGCTTCAGTTACGGAGTTAAAAATACACAGTAGCGGCAGCAGTGCCAAATCCAGCTCTGCAAGTCAACATCAGTGCCTGATATCCTCACACAGAGATTTAATTCCCCTGGTTTTATTGTACTTTTCACTCTTAATAAAGAGTTTTATTCCTCTTGAACATGTTTCTTTATAATACCATATTTAGATGAATCCAATGAATTTTGTTAGGTCAACATTAGAAATGAGAATCCAAATTAAGAAACTTATATATTAAAACAAGATTTGTTTGAATTTAAAAATGTGTATTTGCCTTAATAAAATATGTACCTCAATTGTAAAAAATAAATAAATAAAAAATAGTGATAATAAAGACCATATTTTATTTATATATTTGTTTCTACAATATGCACTTTTAAGAGTTGTTTTGTAATATTATTCAGTGAAAAAAATGTTAACGTTAATAAATAGAATTAGGATAAAGTTATTCTGTTAAACAATAATCACGATAAAGCCGGAAATGTCGTAGTTTAGCACCAGCCGATGAACTTCAATCAGTTCTGATCGTGTCAATCATCAGTGAAGTGAATTCTGGGAAATAATCCAGACATACCTTTTCTCTATTTCATTGTAAAAACAGACGAATGACGCCATTTTATGAACATTTCCGCGGTGAGCAACAAAAAGTTGATCATCTTCATTCAACAAACTTGAAACCAACACGAAACCAAACAAGCCAGCTTTCGAATTCAAGGTAAGCGAACCTTCCGAACCTGGAGTGAGAATTTACTTTAAAACAACACGTATTTGTCAACTATTTAACAATATAAACTGATAAATAATACAAATAGAATACGTTAGGAGCCAAGTAACAACTTAGCATTAGCTAACAACTTTAAACACATACATTAGCATAGCTCGGAATTCCCTTTAAAATACTACAATAGACTGGATAAAACAACGTCCGTGTCGTTTAAACTAGCTAGTAAACGTGTAGTTATTTGAGTTAAAGCCTTAAACTTGTGAATTTAAAGGTAGCTATAGCAGCTTACTTTCCCGACGCTAGCGAGTTAGCATTAGCCACATTGTTGGCCCACGAGACTTGTTTAAACACGAACAACAACTGACTCCAGATCAGCCGAGCGGGTCCAACGAGCGGATCCGAGAGCGTGCGAGAGTTCTGTGCGGTGTTGTCGTTATTTACCCCACTATCGGCGGCTTCCTCCCAACTTTCCGCGATCTCCTCATCCATGTTTCATGTTGCTTAAGACACGCTGAAGAGTCGGCCGGGATGCTCCGCCTCCATCGCCGCGTCACCTCCTCCTGAGACCGGCTTTCCCACAGCTCGAACTCCGCAGCGAAACTTCAACTGTGAGGGAGGACGAAGAAAAAGATCAACACACGAGTATGTACACAAAGAAAATATCTCGATTAGATAAATTCATCTTCTAAAAAACAGAACCTTAACTCACAATATTTTACAATTAATGTAGAACAAAAGTCTATTTTGACTTAAGCATCTGTGGTCATATTTCCACCAATATATTTGTTTTCTTTTGGGGTTGTGGAGCTCTTAGATTACTCTAGCTAATTGGTAAGAGAGGCGAGGGACACCCTGGACAGGATGCCAGTGCATCAAGAAAAAGCCATTTTTTGTATTCACATGAAGGGATTTAAAAAATGCATGCTTTTAATATGTTCCCTTATTAAGGTTTTGTTGAAATATATCAGATATTTCCATAAATATATATATTTTAAATGATTTATTTTAGCTTTCTAATATACAGTAGATAGATAGATAGATCAACTTTATTGATCATCTATAGAGTCGACAAATATGTTTTTGTCATCGCAAAATATGTGTTTATCTAAGGGTTTAATGATTAATACAATTTGTAGCCGGTTGACCCACAATAATAACACATTTTCTGCGGATAATTGAGATTAAGGAGCTTTGTGAGTGTTTGTCCAGAACACTGTGTTCCCACGAATATAGGTTTATTTTCTAGATATATAGTAAATTGCAGCTCACTGTGGTGGGAAAAAAATAGAGTAAGACCTTAACCAAAAATATATATTAATAGAAACAATATTGGAATAATATTAAAGTAATAGTGAGTGTTAGGTGTGGTATTGTTATAATACTTGTGTCATTACAATCAGCACACGGATTTTCTCAAATTAAAAGCATTCCATATAGTATCCCGCAGGGGGCGCTACTTGTCTATTCTAACGTAAGTTAATTTGCTGCAGCATTCAGGTGGCTGCTGGCTAGACAGCTCCCTGCACCATGGCATGAGTCATGACTCTGTAAGAACCCCTCAAATCACAGGGCTGCTGGGACATTTGCTTCACATCGAAACACACCTCACCCTCAGCCTTATTGCTGCAGTCAAAAAAACACAAGTTCAAGTAAAGCGATGGGTTATTGACGTCACATATAGCTAATGTTGAACAGTCTTAACTTCTATTTATTTTAAAGGCTCACATTAACAACGACTGCTACTCTTCATTGAGGCATCTTAACAAGAGAGGCAATGTCTTGCCTGGTGAATTCTGATTCTGATTAAACTCTTGGTAGATGTGCTGCACATTCTAATGTCTCTCTGGGGGGAGATCAGCTGTCTAATCCTGACAAAAGGTCCTCAGAAGGTCTGCACTGATCACTACCACCACACTATCCCCTTTGCACCCTGCATCACTTTGCACTTTTGCACTGAATCTATTACATCCGTGTGTGTGCATCAATCATATGTAGCCTTTCGTTCGATGAAATAAAACCTAAAAGCTTCCTGCACTTTCTGCAAACTGTGGTATACGACAGTCACCACTTCCTTCCGTGCAGCACGACAAAGTACTTCTCTGTTCACTTCTGTTTCAGGCAGAGTTTTTCATATGAATATTAGTATGCATTAATAAAAAGCACTCATTAACACATTTCTTATACTGCTTCCACTTCCACTATAATATCTTACCACTCCACATTACTACAACAACCAATTTTACATTAATATCACTTCATTTGTGGTAAGAAAATGGTTTGTTAAGCATCTTACATTTATATTATATACATTTTGCTTGTTTTTAATAGAAAATAAATGTGGTTATACACATTTTCTTGTTCATTTTATGCATTATTTTGCATCTGGCTGTATTTACAAACCCATCCGAAACCACACGTTGACGGTAAAAAAATCGGATCGGCCTTCAATGTCATCCTTGTCTTCTAGGCGTAATTCAATTAGAAAAAAAACGTTCGTTTCGTGTTATTTTCAGATCAGAAAGCAAGCAAATGGCTGTCAAAAAACATTGTTTTTATAATTTGACACAAAATGGCGTTTGACAAAGAAAGCGATCAATCTTCACACCACAAACACGGAAACTCATTTTTCTTGCTATTTAACCATTAAAAAAAAGGAACAAGACAAATTGACGGAATTAAAACAGCCCAATAAAGTACTATTTTTTTGTTTTTCAGTTTAATCTTATTGTTCAGTGCAGCTCATGTGTGGGTCCAAATTCGCGTTTGTGGTTCCGATCCGATTTTCTTTTCTTCCCTCCTCGCCATAATAGAACCTACATCACAACACACTCGTATCCACATTATGACGCCCTTATCCGTCCATTATCAAGATGCTTTCTGCTTCACTCGGGACTCCACCAGCATGGCAGTCCACAGTCCCCAAAAATAATCCAGAACCACGGAGGATGGGTTTTTATTTGCGGTTCACCAACACATGAAAATTGTACTTCCACTGGTTTATTGTTTTTACAAGATCCACAAGGAAAAGTCTCTGCAGTCGCAACGTATATGCGCTCCAACTGGTCTCCGCGTTTATCTTCCTTTCTCCTGTGAACGCCCACACCCGTGTGTCCCTCTCTGATTGGCTCGCCGGGCGCATGCGCTCGTCCTGTTACCGCAGTGGCGCAAGCGCACTTCTGCCCTGATACAAGGCTAAAAATAGCGGCTGGAGCAGAATAGACTTGTGGCATGGAAACATGAGAAAAAAATATAATTGCTATTACAACACAAGTTTTATTTATATAATTAATGTTTTCAATTTTAATTTAATCTTGCATTTTATTTGTAAAAATTCTTTCTGAAGCGGCATCTCTGTTATTATCTGTTATTATTGTCATCCTGGGAATTTGAGTCAAGTTTAATTGACTTCTTTCGTCATATTTAAACAAGAACTATTATTGATTTTAATTCACCTGAACTTCTATTGCTTTAATTTTTTTTTAATTTTTCGAAGCAACCAAAATAATTTAAACCAAAATACGTTAAGTGAGTAAGTAAGTAATTTTTATTTGTATAGCGCTTTTCCAGACCAGGGTCACAAAGCGCTTAAACAATCAAAACAATATTCAATAAAATATATACTTTAAAGTTCAAGATAAAACTGATAATACAACAGGAGTTCCAGAAAATCAAGGAAAAGCCTGAACAAATAAAAACGTCTTAAGATGTTTCTTAAAGGAGTCAGTAGACTCCATCAAAAAAAATATGTTGTTCATAACTTGAGTTGTTTGTAAACCAAGGTTTGAGTGATTTTACAGAACAGCTATTGCCTGGGGGAAAGAAGCTGTGAAGCAGATGGTATTGGAGCTTCGTGCTCTTGATGGTCTAGACGAGAAGGATTTTGCGTTTATTTTCCACATCTTGAAAAGAGGTCATCTATGAGCAGATCATCCTATCCGCATTTGTTTTCTTGTTGCTTAGTTGCAGTGCAGAACCAGACGCTGATGGACAAACAAAAGGCAGATAGGATCTTAGACCTTTAGAAATACCCTGGCAGCTTCTGGATCAGGTCATACTTCTTCAGTTGGGCGACATTGGAATCTATTAAGAGATTACACAGCCCATAAAGCTCCTGTCATTCATCATTGGCACTCCTCCTGCAGTTGCCTTGAATTGACGCACCAACTCGATCCAAGATGCAACCTAAGCATTTACAAGTTGCTATCAAAGTCCTTTCTTTGGACTTTGGTCAGGGGACTGATTGCTAAAGTTATTCATTACCTAAAAATAAAGAACAGGCTAAAGTCTGCGTGCTATAATCTCAGACTGGAGGGACATGATAGTGAGTGAAATAAACAGTACACATGTTTACGAACACTACATCTTATAACACAAACATTGCACATTTTAAGCTATGTTAAACATGTGCGTCAAATCAGAAGAATCCGGCGCATGGCAATACACTTTAATATCTAGATAGTTCTTAAAAGCCACATTTTTAAAATCATCTTTTGCTTTTATATATTTAATATGCGAATCATTAGTTGTTACATAAAAGATACACATAAATCAATTATATCTTATATCTTCACTGATTTAAGCAAGTACTATTTTCATGTTGTGATACTGTTGTTTGTCAATATAAAACCAAAATAATCCATTTTATCAACAAAAGTTGCTGACTGGACACATATTCCACATTCAATTTAATGAAAAAAAAGAATACATAAACAATAGAGCACTTAATTGTGGATTATGTTTGTGCATACACATTGTATTCGTCGTCAATTTGCATTTTTACATTGAAAGACCTTTCGTTTGATTTATAAGTCAATCCATTTTACCCAACATCCTCGGTTAATTCCTCCCGTGAATCCCTCAGGTCGGAACTGCCACAGGGCTTTTCTCACGCATGCGTGCTGACAGAACACTATCTCATCGGGTGAGGGAGAAGAGAAAAAAAAAAAAGTATTTCGCACACACAAAGCCACGCCTGCGCGGTGTCGACTCTCAATACAAACTTGCTGCATCTTTTTAGGAAGCCTCATGCTTTCTCTCGACAGGCAAAGGTCGCATGGTGTCAGGGGCGCGCCTTATCACGGGAGCAGTCCTGGAGGCGCGTTCACGAGGAAGCAGGGTCGCGCTCTGAAACAGCGAAGAGTATCAAAAGGGGATCCAAACCTGGTGATTTTTTTACCCCGGGTCACCACCACCAGTCAATGATTTGCACCGCGTGTGGTTTGTTTTTTTTGCGCTTGTATTTTTTATTTTTATTTTGCACTGGGATAAACTGACAGAGCCAAAGTCATCTGTATGATCGCGGAGCAGGAGCTCGCAGTATGGTCCGGGAAACCAGACATTTATGGGTGGGAAATTTACCCGAAAATGTCCGAGAGGAGAAAATAATTGAGCACTTCAAGCGGTGAGTGGGAACCGTGTTCTCTCCGTGTATTGTTGTATTTTCTCTTCGAAAATTGACGGGGTGCACGAGGAGCATCACCAGCCTTGTGTTGTCACATTTGTGTTTGGTGGGATGAGACCTGTCTGTCAGCTCTCTCCCCCATAACACTGGACACCCCACAACACACTGGACACCCCAGCTCCCAATCACAACACATGTTTTTGTCATTCTCACGTTAACTTTCGCCGAGGAATTGGAATCTACTCAATATTTGACTTTCCACGTCGCTCGTACTGTAAACAAAAGTTACCGGTGTCCTGCTCAACTAGCTGTGCTTTTATTACCTCTATAGCGTATTAAAACTAACACAATTCTCAACTATTATTGTCTAGTATTAAGGTGCGTTTTTAGCTTTATGTTTTAATTTACCTCAACAAAAACAAAAACATGTTGCACTGTCCTAGAGGCGGGATGTTTCTGTTTTCATGTCAAATTTGCGACATTTATTCTTATTTTTTGCGTTTTATTATTGTAAATATGATCCGTGTGTGCGCTCCCACACCATCCAGGAAAGAGCAGCTCCGTCCCCCCCGTCCATACGCGCGCAGAGCATCACCTTTAAAATCCGTTAAAAAACGATAAATTCGGAAATTAAGAAGCTTTACCAAAAATGAATGCTTCGCCTCTTTTGTTACCCGGAGCGCGCTCCGCACATGCAATGTTTTTTTTTTTGTCATGATGCAACGGACATGTCTGATTCCTGCAGCCTTGAACGCACCGACGTGTATTTTATTTACGGTGCTCAGGGTTGGTACTGTGGCGGGCAGTGATGTTGCGACGGAACCAGGCTCCGAAATAATAATAAAAAAAAGGGTTATTTTGCGTTGTTCCGCCTTAGCGGCTCGTTTGTTAACCCCGGAGGTTGTCCGAGCACGCAGGTGCATGACAGCCTCCCCCGATGTGTGATAGAAGTCATTGAAGATGGGGGACGGCAGAATGAGTAAGCAGCAGTGTGAACAGCTTTTTCTAAAATGGCGTCCGAGCTATTCAATGTTGTAAGTGGCATGCCAATAAATTTATGGGCAGCCTGTCGTCTCTTGTCTCTCCGACAGAGGAAATGATTTCCCCAGACGGTGATGATAAAACCAAATTTCTGAAGTCATGGCATTCTCTGCAGCGTTGACATCCCATTTTTTTTTTAAAATGCATAATACTGAATAACACCTGCTTTCAGTATTAATAATGTAATATTACACATGCATACATCGTGTGAAGAGAATGGGAAAAGTGATCTCAATGGAAATTTAAAACATGCATGCCTCTTATTAACACAAATCTAGTTGCTGGGTTACTGTTTCCCTGCATGACGCTTAAATACAAGACTTTTAACTACAGTGTGTCCAGTTATCAATAGGAAGTCAGTAGAAAATAGGTGAATAATTGACTTATTATGTTACGGCGTTGCAAAAATAAAATACTTTGCACCTAGGTTTATCTGGATGACACGATAATAAATAACTAGTTGTTTGATTTAACTATTTAAATCAGTGTTGCCTTGAAAATCTTGATTTATTTCACAAAATGAATTATACTTGACTTCTTTGTTTGACCTTAGAAGAGTAATATGTTCTCCTTAACCGCAGTTTGGTTTGTGAGGACATTTTTTTTCTCACGAGGTCGCATCAATTTTCAATGAAAATTGTAAGACGGTGTTCTTGTTGCTTATTGTATTTATTTTTGTGTGTCCACACTCTCGGCAAATAGAAACCAACAATAATAACACAAAGTTCTCAGGTCCTTGAGTATAATTTATAATTTATTTTTTGTTTTTTTTAGGAATTATTCTTTATTTATTGATATGCCATTTTATAGTAATGTCGATTATTTTATTTGAATACATGCGTTTTATTTTATTAATCACTTTTTATTATTTCATTTTTATATTCTGCATGTATTTTGCATCTTATTCTGGTGCAATCTGTCAAGGGAAAGTATAGTGTGGGAAATCTTCATAAACATATTTTATTTGAGATATGATTGTGTATGCAAATCCAAGAACAGCACAACACCATGAATGCATTATTTCTAAATGTCGCTGAAAAGGAGGCATTTGACAATGAGTTGTCAAATGAATTGTGAAAATTGTAGGGTTTTTTTGCTGGACTACTCCCAGATAACGCTGTTTGAATAACAAATTTTCTTTTCTTTCTAGGTATGGACGTGTGGAGAGCGTCAAGGTCCTCCCCAAGCGAGGATCTGAAGGTGGAGTCGCAGCCTTTGTGGATTTTGTGGACATTAAAAGTGCTCAAAAAGCTCACAATGCTATCAACAAAATGGGAGACAGAGACCTACGCACTGATTATAATGAACCGGGCACAATTCCGAGTGCCGCCAGGGGGCTGGACGATAGTCTATCGCTAGGCTCTCGTGGCCGGGATATATCAGGGTTCACAAGGACAGCAGGGGGGTCTGTTTATGGGCCTTCTGCGTCACTGCACAGCAGAGATGGACGCTATGAACGGAGACTAGACGGGTAAGTGGACCAAGTTTCTCTAAAGAAAGAGGAATCAATGGTTTGTGACAAACACCTCACCTCCAAGCATCTTTCCACCATCTTTTCATTTATGTGTTTTGGGGCCAACAGAGGTCATACTAAAGAGTTAATCTCATAGTGGTTACGTGTTACCTTTACGTGAGAGGTTTTTTTTTGGAATTTTCTCGTGAATTTAGTTAGACCAGAGAGGTGGATGTATCAAATGAAGTTCGGGGCAAGATTTGGTGGTGTAAAAATTTCCCCGGAATACTGGAGATGACTAGAGAGAGAATAAAAGAGAGAGTGGTCCAGCAACCATACCTGGGATTCCATTTAATCTGGAGTAACATTCCATGCCTGTTGGATTAATATCATCCCCTTTTCCTCATCCAACATAACCAAGAGCGCATATGTATCAGACCGGTTTGGATTAGCCTAATTTGGTTTTTGCTCAATGTGATCCCTCAAGATCTGGAGTTATACGGATAACCTTTCAAGGATATTAACTCTCCTCTCCTGGATTATATCTGGTTACCAATTGGAATCCACATTCTAATTTAAAAGATCTTAATTTGTCTTAAAACATCATTCAAATTTGAGAACTGGGAGATGTCGACTGGACTGATAGAGACAAGTGAGCAAATACTTTTTTACTGAATTGTCTTTTTTATTGTGGAGATTATATTTTTTCTCTTTTTCTTTTTTTTCCTTTTTTGCTTTTCAACATCCAAGACGTATTCCGGAACATGGGCTGTGCTTGGAGTGTATAATTCAAAGGCAAGATGCCGGAAAAAAAAAGTCCTTGACTCTGGAGATAACCTACATATCTGAGGCGTGTGGATTAATCCCCTCATTTCTTGGAATGAAACTAACATAACCTTGGATTCAATCAAGACTTTAAGAAAAACATGCCTTTGCCTCAGTTATATCACTTGACTCAGCTTTAGCTTGGACTATGTGAACCCTTTTTTGGTTTCTAAAGGAAATTCTCTGATTGACGTTATCACCCACCGAGCCAAACCTGGATTGGTTCAGCGCCACTATATATGAGAAGACGGATTATCATCCAGAAGCATCATCTTCCTTCATTCGCTCTTCTCTTTAAAAAGAATTGGACTACTTTGATGTTATCTCCTGGAATATTCTGGACATTACAGATGACAACGCCAAAAACCGATCCGACAATATACTGTTAACAAGAAGAAGGCTCTTGGATAACTTTTTTCCTTTTTTTAATCACTGACTTTGGATGTAATGATGGACTCTGCTTGACATTATCCAGCTTCCAAGACAACCCGGATCAATACGGCACACAAGCCATCACGCTCTAAGAACGAGGATTATGTTGGGTTTTTTTTTTTTAATGTGAAACCTCTCATCTAACTCCACTCATCATTTTTGCCCACCTTTTTCTGCTCACAAAGTTCTATCTCCCTAAATTGTATTTGGAATTATAGGTCAAGTTACCACTCTCTCAAAAGGTTGGTATGTTCTGCCCTGTGTATTTTAGTTCTCCTCTCTAACCCCCTAGTTTGAACCCATCTCTCTCCATTCCCTCCACTAACCGTAGTAGGTGGTATGTAGTTTATTTCTGTCTTCAAACGCAAACGTCTTTATCTTACCTTGTGTTGTTTTCCTTTTCTCTTTCACTTACTTGGCCCCACCTTTTCCCTTCTTTCCTGAAAAATCAATGCATTAATCTTGCAGTCGTTCTTCAGTAATACTCTTGTACGGCTATGACCTGCTGTCTTTTCTCGCAACTATCACACATGCTCTCTGTTAAATTACTTTTAACAACATTATAAATATATGCAAATTTGACACATTGATTGTTTTGAAAACAAGAAAGCGAGTATGCAAAATCTTTAGGTGATATTATTTAACCATTATATATACTTTATTTAAAAAAAACAAACGTCTAACATGATCCTTACACTAAATAATTCTAGGGTGTGGACAAAATGTTGTTTGTGTTTTCTACTCCATACAACCTATATTGTTGTTTGCTTTCAGTGTTGGCTGATGGAATCATGTTTGTTGTTTTAGAGAAACTAAACGTTAAGGTGCCGATGCAGGCTGAGATGGGAGGTTTGAAAGCTACGAGGGCAAAACAGCCTAAATAATCATTAATCACTATTTATTTTAAATTTACTTTTGCGGAAAAATAAGATGAAGAAAGAAAAGAAAATCATTGGCAAAGGCAAATTTATTTTTTTTATATTTAAAAAAGGTGATGGTTTTAAATGTTTATCAAGATACTGATGTTGATTAATTTAATTGGGTAAAACTGTTAAAATATGCAGAAATATTGTAAATTCAGAAGCCAAAAAAAACAACACATTTAGCCACTTAACAAAACCTTGAATCAAATGTAATTTTTACATTAATTACAATCAATATTAACATGATCTTACTATAGTTTAAAAAAAAAACACAAAACAAAAGAGAAGCAACATTAACTATTCACTTCCAAATAATAGGCATTTTCTTACCCTCGGATAAAAAAGAAAAACCTGCAATGTTTCTCATGCAAACATTCTAGTGACGTTAGATTTATGTATAGCTCTGCTGTTGCTGGGAGACTGTGGCGCATTGATGTTCTTTTGATGTAACTGCATTTCCCTCTGAAATTTAGTTGAAATACAGGTGGATAAGCGGAGATAAGAAACATTTTAGCACTCGATTGAAATGCATGATTGTCTTCAGTTTGGATCGATTAATTACAAACGTAGATGACAAAGACAAATCTTGTAACATTTACCTGAAGACGGTACAATGGGATTGTAGCTGTGCTGCTGTTTATAAAGAAATTAATGATCATTTTGAAAGAGAGATGTTACAAGGGATGTTTATTTATTAAAATGAAATATTTTCGCTTTCGAAGACATTATTTAGACATTATATGACTGATCATATGTAATATATGAACTGCAGCAGAAATACAATAGTAACAATGACCTTTAAAAACACCTCTAAAAACAAATCTATAGTATTAAATGCAGCGATGTTTGGATGCAAGTAACCTGCCTATTTTCCTAATTGCTGCTGGAACGCATCCCATTTTAATTAAAGCCGAAAGACAGAAGCGCCAAACGGCAGATGTGCTTTGCATGCACGACGGCAGTCTAATAATCAAATACTGATGGAAATTCTGCCAAAAGAACCACATTTTTTTTCAAGGTCCATGAATAATGGAGCGCTGGTATTGTGCAAAGTGAAATTGAAGGCTGTCTATTGAGCAGTGAACCTGCACTGCTAAAATTTGCATTTTCGAGAGCATCTAGGGGTCAAGGTAATCCATCAATTTCTCAGCACGCGTCATTATTCCAAAGATGGCATTCATGAATCCTGCGCATATTTGATGGATGCCTAAAAACTGGAACAGAATGTCCCCTAACATCTTACACAGAGCGGATGTGTACGACTGCTCTACTACTCTTGTTATTGTATATAAGTTATTAGGAATTACATTTTAACAAAACAGTATTTAATATTTGAGCACTATATGTATTTTGTAAGTATATATGGTTTGTTATTCACAACAAATTACATATAATTATAAATATAAGCACCAACCGTATGAAACATAGTAGAGGTTGTTAGTTCTCTGTCCATATTCAATGACTGTAGCTTAATCATTAAAAATATAAATGGATTTGAAAAAAGGAATTACCGAGAACCCATAGGTTTCTCACAGTTATCAAAACAATTTCAAGTAAAAAAAGATATATTATAATAATATAAATATATATATATATATATATATATATATATATATATATATATATTTGTATTGCATTATGCATTACTAAAATGAAACATCCTTCTAAAATAACTGCATATAATATCAATTATTATACGATCACATTATATTTATAATTGTAATTTCCAGTTGGTTAGTGTATATATGCATACAATAATTAAATTGAAATCTAAACACAAATCCATTAGATTAGCTTAAAAGAAGAAACCCAAAGCAGTAAGCACATATTTTTTCAAATCTACTGTCACTGAGAATTAACCTAAGCTCACTGTTATATCGCTTTTCTAATTAGCTGCCCGAAAAATAAAAAGGAATCAATCCAACCCATGTTCTTCTCAGTACAGCAAATATTATTGAAGCATAAATTGCAAAGAAGTCTAATCTCAGAAAAGCTGTAGAAAAGGCAACGAGATACACACAGTCAACCGGGGGAAAAAAGCATTTGTCAGAGCAGCTAGTCATTAATATGCGAGAAACGGCTTCTTTAATCTATTATTTTAGACGTATGCTTTTGAAGTGAACACTCACCACCAGCTTGCAAATCTCAACTCTCCGTATGCTACTTTGCTTAAAGTCACCCGAGCTTTACTGCGAAAACCCTTCTCTGAAAAAAACCTTCAGCTACTTGTTTAATTACGAAGAACCCTCCAAAAGCATAGCTTGTCCTCTTTCTGATACCAGCAGCTTTCTGAAACCGTTGTGTGATGGTGGCTCTCTTCTTCTTGATAGGACCACTGACACTCGCGAGAGGGCCTATGATCACAGTGCCTACGGACATCACGAGCGACCTGGTAGCAGTTTTGAGCGCCAGCGTCACTACGAAACAGACTATTATCGCGAGGCCAGAGAAAGGACTCTAAGTACTCCCGCCAATGGTTCTGGTACATCCAGTGGAAGCAGTACCACGGTGACGTCGGGCGCCGTTGGATCTATTGGAGTTGTCCCTGGTGCTGCAACTAGCGGATCTGTCGGTACCACAAGCGGAGTAAGTGGCGGGTCCGTCTCCAGCGGTGTCGGGTTCTACCGCTCTCACAGCAGGAGTCCGTGTCGTTTTGAGACACCAGAGCCTCGCTACGAGTCTCGCACACGGGAACCTTTCACGTTGGCGAGCGTGGTTCACCGGGACCTTTACCGGGAGGACCGGGGTCGACGCGCGGAGCGCTCTTATCGTCCCAGTCGCAGTCGGTCTCCTCACTCAACTCATTCACGAAACCCATCACCTCAGAGACTAGCTAGTCAGGCCACGCGGCCCATGCGCTCTCAAAGTGGGTCCCGCTCGCAAAGCCGTTCGTCCAGTTCGGATTCGGTCAGCAGTACCAGCAGCAGTACGAGTGGAAGGTGAGTGAAAAGCTTCGTTGTTAAGAATGTGTGAAATCATCAAACCTTTTACCACTAAGAATGAATAAGCATTAAACATTTTTTGAATTGTTGATTATTACAACTCTACGAATTGACTTGTCTTTTCTGGACACAAGATCGATTCACTGCTGTCAAATCATTTAAGATGTTTTTGTTGAAGGTGACACGACATCGTGAATGGAAATTGCATTTGTAGATGATTTTAAATGTGCTGGGAACAATGTCTTTGATGTGACGAAAATTGATATTATGCATGTCCAGGAAAGCACAGGTACTGTGCGGCAAGATCCCCCCAAATTGCTTGGTTTGAGCAAACGTTTTTTGCCCTTTAAAGCCAAAATCCTAAAATGATCAAAAACTCATTAATACATTGTTAACTGAATAGTGTTTTAAGGTTAAAAACCAGCAACATAAATGTCCTAATGGCTTGTATTTGTGGTTTTAGTTTCATGCGAAGCACCCTCGTGTGGGTGAAGATTTGGTTCCTCCCTCTTATTTTTTTTTTTATCTTTTAACCGCATCCTCTTACGATACCGTCGCTCCGAAAAAGAACCGGAGCGTCACATGCGGTCCGATGAGGTAGTGTTTCAAGAGAAATATCAGGGAGATGGTTGGCATTTTCTTTCTCGCCGCCTACCTCCGAGAGTGTGTACGCTTTTTTTGACTCCCCCCCCACCCCCCCGCCTCCGTGAGATCCAGTTGGAACTGGAAATTTCTGGCCAGCGCTGGCTACATGCCCACTCCCACAGGCCAGGCTCCGTCAGCGGCACTTCCGGGAGTGTCTGAGCTCAGGAGGAGAAAGTGAGAGGGAAAACAACAGAGTGCTTTAAAAGCTGCGACAGGCGCAGGACTGGGTTGAACAAAACTGTGAATGAGGCAGCGCTGATGCGTGAAGCCTTTCAGAGCCATCAGCCGCACTATTATGAGGGATCTTTAAGGATAAAAAACCATTTCCCGCACACAGATTATGAGAGAATAATTAATCATAGTCCATTATTCGCAAGTATTATCATTAAAATCAATGTATAAATAGACAATATGGGTATTGAAATACCTGAAGATGTATTAATTGCCAATTGACGGACATGTTTACCAACTTGAAATTCGCCATTGAAAAATGAATAATGCGGGTGGTGACCTCGGAAATCCCGGTGGGTGTCGATCAACTCGTAGAGACAATGTTCCTTCTCTGCCTCAGTGACTCAAGCAGCAGCTCAAGCGACGACTCTCCGGCACGTTCCGTACAGTCTGCCGCCGTCCCGGCACCCTCTGCACTTCCATTATCCTCCCTTGACAAGGAGGAACCCCGTAAAAGCTTTGGTATCAAGGTCCAAAATCTTCCTGTGCGGTCTACAGGTTAGTTCACGCACTAAAAACACTTGGGTTGACGGCTTTCATTCATGCTAAATGACAAATGATCTTGACTGCAGATACCAGTCTAAAGGATGGTTTGTTCCATGAGTTTAAAAAACACGGGAAAGTCACATCCGTACAAATCCATGGAGCTCTGGAGGACCGATACGGACTTGTGTTTTTCCGACAACAAGAAGACCAAGAAAAGGCTCTTACCGCGTCCAAAGGGAAGCTTTTTTTCGGGATGCAAATCGATGTCACCGCTTGGAACGGCCCTGGTATATTCTTATTTTATTGGCAAATCTTTCTTTTGAATCTAGGATATTACTAAATTAACTCTTTTTTTCACAGAGACTGAAAGTGAGAATGAGTTCAGGCCATTAGATGAAAGAATAGATGAGTTTCATCCAAAAGCCACCAGGACATTATTTATCGGCAACTTGGAAAAGACCACCACCTACCATGACCTGCTAAACATCTTCCAGCGCTTTGGAGAAATAGTTGTATGTATCTCTTGGCTTGCTTCTTCTTTTCAATACCAAACATAATTCCGGGTGTTAATCACTTTTCTTAATTCACCAATTTAGGATATTGACATTAAGAAAGTAAATGGAGCGCCACAGTATGCCTTCCTACAGTACTGCGACATTGCTAGTGTCTGTAAAGCCATCAAGAAAATGGATGGCGAGTACCTCGGTAACAACAGATTAAAGGTGAGAAACTGCGTAAACAAACATTCTTATTTTTAAAAAATTCAATTATATCATTATGTTTTGAATAGTTTTTCCGCTACAATGAACATTTTGGTTCTTCTCTATAGCTTGGCTTTGGAAAGAGTATGCCAACAACTTGTGTTTGGTTGGATGGATTGGCATCCAACACAACCGAACAGTTTCTTACCCGCCATTTCTGTTGCTATGGACATGTAGTAAAGGTAAGCATTTTACATAATCCTCAGCATGTACCCAGCATGAGCCTTCTTGCACAATGTAGTTACTATCTGGCTACTTTTAGGTGGTTTTTGACAGAATGAAAGGAATGGCTTTAATCCTATACAACAATATTGAATATGCACAAGCGGCTGTAAAAGACACAAAGGGATGGAAAATAGGAGGAAGTAAAATCAAGGTATGTACTGTAAATCAAGCTTGAAGAATGTGAATAATATTTACTTTATTTAAAACTTCTACGATATATTTTTCTTGCAAGGTGGACTTTGCTAATCAGGAGAGTCAAATGGCTTTCTATCGATCGATGCAGTCGTCTGGTCAGGATATTCGAGACTTTTATGACATTCTTTCTGAAAGGAGGTTTGTTCTTTTCTTTCCCCTGAATTAAATAAATTGAAAATCTAATTATTGACCGAAGTAAACTCGCTCTGATTCTCTCTGACAGGGAGGACCGTCGCTCTACTTATGAGTTTCAGACCGACAGACAATACTACGATAATGTACGAACTCCAGGAACATACACCGAAGAACAACGGCGTAAATACACTTCCAGGAATCGGGAATTCTACACCGAATGGGATCCGTACCAGGGAGATTACTATGAGACCCAGTACTTTGAAGATCCCCGGGAATACCGGGAGTACAGATCTGATCCTTATGAACAGGACATCCGTAAATACAGCTACTTGCAAAGAGAGCGAGAACGGGAGAGGGAGCGCTTTGAAACAGATCGAGGACGGGAGCATGGGAGGAGGACCATCGAGCGAAGCCAAAGCCCAACTCATAACACTTCCAGGAGAACCATTAGCCCAACTGCATCTCCTTCCCTCTCTGAAAGGATCAATAGCGACTCGGACCGTCTGATTTGCTGTCGATCCTCTGAAAGAAGCGGTAGTTGTAGTTCAATGTCTCCGCCCAGGTTTGAAAAGCTGGAAAAGGTTCGTACCGAACAGTTTGCTAAGCCTGACAAACTGGAGAAGGAGCGCATTTTTGAAGTTGAAAGACGCAATTTGGGTGAAAAGGAAAAAAGAATGGGACGAAAAGAAAGAGGGGACAAAGATAAGAGTGAGAAACAGAGGCTTAAAAAACTAAAAGTTGCATCCCCTGTGTTTCAACACTGTGAGACTGAGCCTATCCCTGAAAGGGATATCAGCCCAGAGTCTCTGATTCAATGTAAAATCAGCAAAATCCCAAGGGAAAACTTGAGTAAAGGCCGGTTGGACCTCCTCCCTTGTGTGGTGCAGTTAACAAGGGTGAAAGAAAAAGAAGGAAATTTGGTTTCTCATACAGGACAAGATAAACAAATTATGAAGTGTGACAGTCCGAAACTAGCGTCACCTCAAGCTGACCCGAGGCCCAAGAGTCCACCTTTTCTTTTTGATCAAAAGAGTGAAATTGCAAAGCACGGAAAAGTCCATAGAGAGAAAACTATACAAACGTTATTGGATCCAACAGACAAAGTTAATAAAGTAAAATCCAAGAAACATGGAAAATCAGAAGTAGGATTAGAATGTTCAATATCGATGGATAAAGACCGCTCTGCTGCAAGGAAAAGGCGTTTCGAGGAACCCGGTAAAAGTGAACGACAGAAGAGGACTAGTGAGGATGACCTCGGAAGACCTGGACTCCATAAGATATTAAACAATTCTAAGGAACGAGATTTGATCAAAGCTCCTCGTAAAAAGGAAATCCTCAAGGATAAATGTGACCACATGGCATCGGTTCATAGTCCTAAAGAGGGGCCTGATTCTGAAAGCAGCTTCATGCAGTCCCAGCTTTTGGAACCACCAGAATATTCCTCTATTCACTTAGATTCTCCGCAACCTAAAGTGGAATCAGAATTATCTGCAAGTGAAAATGGCTCAATTTTGAGAAAAGCTGATGATGTCTTTCTTGATTCCGAAGAAATTCAAGAGCACCAGAAGCTATCTGAAAGCGACCTACGAAAAAGAAAGCAAAGAGAGGCCGAAAATGCTGATGACTTATTTTTCAAAATTGACCTGGCAAACACTTGTTCAAAACAAAATGATCAAAGGCGTTGGCAAAAATCAAAGCATAGCGAGCTCGACCATTTTTTTAAGTATGAAAACACATCCTGTGTTGAGCCCCGAAACTACGAAAAGGATTACATGTCTTATGATGTTGGAAAACAAGTTGAAGGCATGAACAATGAAGACATGTCCTGCAAAAGAAAACAAAAAGAACTCTTTGACTACGATAGTTCAGGTGAGAGAAGCGAGCAGAAATTGTGTAGTTCTTTGAAAGAAAAAGAAGACATTTATCAGAGAAGATTTTCATCTATTGATGAGGAGGAAACTGCTCAGATCTCTGTGTCAGTTACAAAGAGGGAACGAAAATCTCTGGCCTCTGAATTGTTGAAAAGCAGTTCCAGTCTGAGGCAGTTTCATTCACCAGACATCGAGGCCACAAAAGTAAAGATGCAGCTGCTTGACAGTAATGAAGAATTCATGCACCAGTGGGAAACAAGGATTAAGTCAGATTCGCTCAGAATGAATATGAGTTTCCCTAACTACCTAGCAAAAAACGATACCTGCAAAAGCCAAGATCAGGATCTGGAACCTGGGGAAGTTCAGTCCGATTCCGATGAAGATGACGATGGAGACAGTAAACAAATGTGTTCTAAATCTAATCGTACTTTATCTTATGTTCTTCAGGAGCACGATGAGAGAGTCGGTGAACTCAAACTTTCTGGTTCACTCGAAAAGAATAAGTTTTATTCATTTGCGTTAGACAAAACCATAACTCCCGACACGAAAGCGCTTCTTGAGAGAGCTAAAACGCTCTATTCCTCCAGAGAAGACAACTGGTCGTTCCTTCCTTCACGTTTCCCTACATCCCACAGCTGCTCAGATAAGGACAAGGTGGAGCTAACACCGCGCCCTATTCCCTCATGGTACAAGAAAAAGATTCGCACAAACTCTGATGACAAGATACTTGACAAAAAGGAGGAACATCCGGATCAGGATCAGGAGCGGCAAGAGCTTTTCGCTTCCAGATTTCTACACAGCTCAATCTTTGAACAAGATTCACGCCGATTGCAGCATCTTGACCGTAAAGTCCAAGATGAAAAAGCTAGCTCATGTAGAACATTAATAAAGACAGAGACTCCAGAATTACTGCCTAAAACTTTGGACAACAATGCCACACATGAGCCAATAGTCTTATTCCATAGCCGTTTTTTGGAACTGCAGCAACAAAAAGACAAGGACCTTTTTCAACCAGATGGTGATTCAGTAATTCAGGATACGGACCAGAGTGACTCACAGAATTGTGGTGATGGGCTATTTGATAAAATGACTGACACAATTCAGAATGTGGACAGCAAAGCGAACAGTCCATCTAGAACTTTATCAGTTTCGCCAACTCTTTCAGTCCCTAAAGAAACATCCCCAAAAAGAGAAGTCATATCACCTCCTTCAAATCAGCCATTTGTTTGTCTTCAATATGAAAAAGCCGAGACAGTTCAAGAATCTGAATCTGAAGTGCCTGCTCTAGAGTTTGTCAAACCACTTTCTCCAAAGCCAACAATATCCATACTTCATGGTTCAGAAATAAAAGCAGAATCCAAAACAGATGTAGTGGTCAAAACAAAGATTAAGGAAGGTGTGGCATTGGAGGCCAGTGTTGACCAAGAAAACCTTCTCTCTGCCAGTTGTGCCTTGGCCACCTTTGAAGTCGAGAATGTAGAATCAACCTCCTCTGCCACTAAAACCGCAGAGGAAAAATGTGACAACTTGGAAGAAAAAACAATCGACATTGATCAGGCTGTAAGTAGAGAAGCAGAGTATTTTGATGAACATTTGAAAAATGAGATGGACACTGACTTGTCTAGGCCACACCTGGAAGTTGAAATCAAACCGTTGACCAATCGCAGACAGCCAAAAAGTAAAAGAGCAAAACCATTGTCCATACTGCGGTCCCTACAGTCTTTCCAGAGTGAGGCTGCAGAGAAACCTGCAACAAGAAAAAGTGAAAGAATTGACAAAGAGAAACTCAAAAAGGCCTCGTCTCCCCGGGCAGAAATGCCTAAAATTTCTGACTCTAGAACAAATCTCAACAAGTCACCAATTAATGCATCAGATTCCGACCAAAGTCTGGAATCCGGCTTGGTCCAAGGACGGACACGTCGCCGAAATGTGAGATCAGTCTACGCCAAGATTGGCGAAGGAGACCAAGCAGGCAAAGATGCTGTTGAGCCGTCACGCTCTATGCGCAAACGCGTTGCTGATAAGGATCCAATACCGAGTCAAGAGTCAAGCCCCCAAGCCCCGCCTACTCATGCTCGAAGAGGACGACCCCCGAAAAGAGGTGTGAAAAGAAATCAACCTGCACCAGTAAAAATTGAACAGCAGAAAATAACTGAAGTGGAGATGGAAGAGGAAGAAATATCAGTTGAAACAGAAGCTGTTAAAGGGTTGGAAGGCTGGCGATCGCCACGAAGCCAAAAAGTACCACAAACAAACAAGAAATCAAGTAAAACTGACAAACAATCTGGCATTGCCAACATACAACCTGACGAGATTGATCAGGAAGAGACTGAGACAAAAGAAGATTTGGAAGTACTAGGTTCACTATCTGAGAAGCTGGATGGGACTTCTGCACCTTTATCCAAGAAGGAAAAGGACCTTAAAGATGCCTTTGGGAAGAAAGCAGTGGAAGGGGCCGACTCTTGTGAAAGAAAGCTCCCTGAAAAGAGTGTTAAATTAAAAGGCACAAGATTTAAAAGGAACAGTAAAGCAGTCACCGATGATAAGTCACATGCCCTGAAGAATCTTGAGATCCGCGTCAGCGTTGATGATGTTAAAGATTTACTCAGGACTGAGAATGATGAGCCTCATTCGTTCCAAGTTTCAAGGCTAACAAAAATTAAGACATTGGTGCAAGCTCAGGAGGAAACGCATGTGTCGGGTATTAAAAAGGAAGCAGTGGAACCTGCAGTCCAGGAGGTAGAAAAGTGCTTATCTGAAGATGAACTTCCCATTGATCCAGCTACTTCTCTGTTAGCACGCCAAATGGAACTGGAGCAGGCTGTTGAAAATATAGCTAAGCTCACAGTTGAGCAAGCTCCTCGGCCTTTTAAAGAACCGCCAACCGAGCAGCCAGTCTCACTGCCTCCTGTTATTGTAGAGCAAGAAAGTGAGGCTGAAGAAGAAAAGAGGGAAAACCCTGCCAGTGAAACAGAACTTGCAGCAGCAATTGATTCCATAACTGGTGAAGTAACCTGTGTAGAGACCGATGGATTTACAGCTTCCCCAACTTACACTCCTCTCATCTCTACACCAGATTCCTTGGTATCCCCCTCCTCCAATGAGATAATGGAACCTGAGACCCATATGGTCATCAACAACATTCTAGCTGCCAGCTCAGATGATGATTCTCTGCTGCCCAGCCCAAAGAGGGAAATGCCTGAATCCAAGAGAGACGAAGAATCACTTATTCAGGAAGCAGCTAAAAGGTTGAGTAAAGTCAAACCTAAAACCACACAGAAGAAGCCCAGAGGAAGGAGAGGCACGTTGAACAAGAGAGGGGAGTCTTCTGCCAACGTTACTCTACCTGAGCCTTCCTTAGTGAAGTTACCTGAATCGATTCCTGAAGATCCAGAGTCCATCAAGTCAAAAGCTGTGGCTGTCACAGCTTGTACAACTATTGGGGCATCTGTAGTTACCGCAGTCACAACATGTAGACAAGATGTAACAAGTGCTATAACTGTTAACACTCCTAGAGAGGCAGAGCATCCTGACGTGGAACAGCCTGTTCCCAAAGAATCTGCCTTCCACTCTGGACCTAACAACAGCTCAAGGTTGAGTAAAATCCCTACACAACCACCAGATTTGTCCTTTCCTGTCCTTGCTCCTGCAAATCCTCAACATTTATCCCATATTAATGTCCCCCCACTTCGTCCACCTAAAATGTCCCTATCCCAAGAGTGGCCTACGAGAAGTGAGGAAAGTAAATCTGCTGCCGCTTCACGTCATGTCACAGTTGTAACTCCTACTAAGCAACATCACACGTCAAACATTCTGGGAAATCCTTCTATGAATCCCACAATGCCACCTGATACCAAGGCTTCAGATATCGACACAAGCTCAAGCACCTTGAGGAAAATCCTTATGGAGCCTAAATATGTAACAGCGTCAATTAGTAACTCTGCACACACCACCGTGGTGACATCTTCTCTTGGTGACCTGACACGGATGTCTGAGAATGAAAACCCCTCTGACACAGTGGGCTCAAGTCGGCTGTATCCAAAAGAGCGATCTTTACCGCCACAGCCCTTACTGCACAAACCATCCCCGCTAACCGAGTCCCAACAAAACTGTGGAGAGAAGACCCAGCTTCCATGTATTTCTCCCGCCACTTCAGTTATTAGTCGCATCCCAATGCCTTACGACACAGAGGAAACTCCAAGGATTTCTCTTAGTAACCGAAACACTGGTGTCAACATCTGCAAGCAGAGATTTCGATCTAATTCCAATGAAAACAGCCGCTATCATGACATGAACGTTGCTGAAGATGAACCAAGAGGGCACTCTGTTGTTGAGAGCAATCCCTTCAACCCAAGTTCCTCAACTGGTTTAAGACTTAACACGTCAGAGGGGGTTGTGGTGTTGAGTTATTCAGGCCAGAAGACAGAGGGCCCCCATAGAATGAGAGCCAAAATAAGTCAAATCCCTCAGGCCAATGCTGGAGATATTGAGTTCCAACAATCCATGTCCAAATCACAGACAAAGCAAGAGTCTCTAAACCCGGCGTCTCAGACACCATCTCAAAAAATAGCTTCTACTTCTTCACTGTATGGGCATACAGGCGTTCTCTTAACCAATCAGTCTTATACCTCTCAACCTTTCGTTCCTAGCACCAACCTTGAGAACGTTGGTTGTGACAACTCCGAAGCCTTGCATCACACGATGTCACAGGGCGGTGTTGTTAAAATGTTTCAACAGCCTATCAGCTCCCCGAAGGTCTTGATGTACAACCCGGCCGTGATCCAACAACATCATGGAAAGAGAGGATTGGTCACGGATCAGTTACCAAAGAAGGTGGACATTGCCGTTCAACAGTCAACCCGTAGTCCGATCGTGAACCATCCATCAGTAGCTAGTTCTCACACTGGCTCCATTGTCGGCGATAGGTCGCCGCACCTCCTGAAACAAGACCGCCAATCACCTCAAACCACAGTTCACTCCTCTACTTTTATAAAGACAAGTAATCCGCCCATGGGTGCCTCGGTTCTTAGCCACGGGATGCCGAAAACAACCGCATATCATTCTCCCATGCATCACCCGGAGCAGTCCTCTGTCATAATCCAGCCTCACAGCGTCACTCAGTCTATTGCACACGAAGCAAGGATAAACTCCTCCCAGATGCAAGGTATGAACCTCGGAAGGAGAAGCGAAACGATTTCATCCCAGAACCCTGCACCCGCACAGCGCTCGAATACACCTCAGCATAATGTTATCAGAGATATAGTCCTGAAGAGTCATTCCAGCCCTCATCGCTCCTTGTCGAACATTGAAAGCGGCAGCAGTGTAATCGAAGACGATATACGACACTTTACTCAAACCTCCGGTCGACCTCCTGTGTCACAGTTCCAGACAGAGCTCATGATGATGCACGGCGACCAGAGAGGACGCCACTCGGCGATGAGGATGGAACAATATAGAGATATGCACCAGCGCATACTCATGCACCAGCAACTGGGAGATCAGGCCCCGGCAGAACCCAGGCAGGTGCGCAGCTCGGACACAGGAGCAATGTCGTCCGGCAATATTTTAAGTCCCGGCAAAAGTTCAATTGTAAGAAAGAGCATGGAGTTCCCAACAAAAGAGTCTCTCAAGCAACTCGAGGGGAAGGTTATACATCAAACCAGCAACGAGAGCAGAATCATAGGAGTCCATTCAACCAGTCCAGTCATGGTTTCCCCACACCTCCACGGCAGTCCACTGGTCCACCCAGGAGGAACGAGCTCTTTCCCAATATATCGGGACACCAGAGGCTTTCCATCCCAGTTCCCTGGACACAATGTTTCCAATCAAGGCCTGGCATCGTCACAGGTGAGTCCGAGTGTCAACGTTAGCAAATATTTACATCCGTTAATCTTGAAACATTTCCAGCAGGTATCCACGGAGCATGAGTCGAGTCAAAGGGCGAAACCGGTGCAGTCAAGTTTGGCGGGAATGGACACGAAGCTGGAGAGTTCCCATCTCCGTCACACCACGTCCTCCGAGCTCCCCCACTTATCCAGAATGCCCGGCGAGAGGGTCTCACCCTCGTACCCGTCTCCCATCACCTCCCCTATAGCGTACACGCATAAGACGGATTTATCCCTCCAAAAAGCCCCGCCCTCCTTCTTGCCCACGACTCAATCAGTCGCGCCCTCGCTGGAGCACGGCGGACACCATTCCGTTGACACGGCGCAGCTCTTGGCGGTAAGATTGCGGCGATGGCGAACCTCAGGGATCCACCCAGAGTCCATTGATTTTTTTTTTTTTTTCTTTCTCCACAGAAATATCCAATCGTATGGCAAGGCCTGTTGGCGCTCAAGAACGATCAGTCGGCGGTCCAGTTGCACTTTGTCTCCGGTAACACCGTTCTGGCCCAGCGGTCCCTGCCACCACCCGAGGGAGGCCCACTCCTACGGATCGTGCAGAGAATGAGGCTGGAAGCGTCACAACTAGACAGCGTGGCCCGTCGAATGACCGTGAGTGTCTTGATGTTTTTTTTTGTTTCCGGGGTTATCTCTGACGGAGCGTTCACTCAGGTGGAGAACGACTACTGTCTGCTCCTGGCTTTACCCTGTGGCCGCGACCAAGAAGACGTCCTGAATCAAACCCAGGCTCTGAAGAGCGGCTTTATAACCTACCTGCAAGCCAAGCAGGCGGCTGGAATCATCAACGTGCCTAACCCTGGCTCCAATCAGGTCAGTGTTGCCCATTTCTAACTCATATCCTCCCGATTTCGCTAACAATCTTCCGTCTCTCCACAGCCGGCCTACGTGGTACAGATTTTCCCGCCCTGTGAGTTTTCAGAGAGCCACCTTTCACGCCTGGCCCCGGACCTTCTCAACAGCATCTACAGCATTTCCCCTCATCTCATGATTGTCATCGCCTCGGTTTAATCACCTCCACGACGGGAGAATATCAGCACCAGCCCTCTTGTACTGGTCCGGCTCTTTAAAGCTGGACTCGCCTCATGTTTCTACTGGGATCAGCATTGACTCTTTTCTCTGTCACCTCACCATGTCCTTAAGTGAAGACTTAAACAAAAGGGTGACATTCCACCGGGATCCTTATTCCTTTTTTTTTTCTTTTTTTTTTAATCATGTCGTTTTTGTCATTCGAATCAGTGTTTTCTAATTTGTAGCGTTCACAAAGCTGCAGATTTAGAATGTTGCTACTGGATATTTTTATCTTCAAAGAAGTATTTGTGATATATTTTCTCTTTTTTTAAAGAAAAAAAATGTGATACATCATTGCACTATGTTGAGGAAGAATTGTGAACTCTGTACAGATTTGAGTATAAAATGTAAATGACTTGTATTTAGCCGAGCTTGTGAGTTAAAAAAAAAAAAAAAAAAAAAGACCCTTAAAGGATCAATTCAACTTCTTTTGATTCCAACCTAAAAAACGCTCCTTCCAGAAACGTTCAGTTGTGGAGTTTACACTCAATGCCTCAAGTGGGACTTTATTTCTGTTTATTTGTGTCTTTGAACTGTAAATATCACATATTTAAAGCAACAAGAGGAGACCAAGTGAATTGTTATCAAGCTACAGTTTGTTTTTTCTCAGCCAAGGCTGATACAAAAAATATTTTTAAACAGAATCTGTGCCAAAATATCTCAATGTATTTAAAAAAACAACATATTTTCTTCATTTTTTTTACGGAAGAGTTTGTACAGTTTGTTGTTTTGGTTTAATTTTATTACCACTTCTCTGCTGCCCCCTGCTGTATGAAATCAACAGAACTATCTAACTCACGCATGCGCTGTTTGGTTTTTATTTTTATTCTAGGGGGAAATCATCAAAAGAAAAATGAATGTGACTTGAATATCATGCCGCTATTGGATGTGTTGATCGTCTCCCTTAACCTCTGACCCTTTCTAACGATCTTTGAGCTGTAAATACCGACTCTACGTGTGCGCTTGCGTGAAACCCCTCGTGCGTCTCCATTCGTTTTGTGTGATCGAGCAGAGAAGTCTGACAAAGACGAGGTCGTACCGATGCTGAAAGTAAACCGTGCTTGCAGGTTCTGTGTTGTAAATATATATATTATTTTTTTCTTTGCAAGCCGAAAATCCTCATGGTTATGTTGAAGGCACTTGTAATTTTTTAAATAAATGAAATGATGAAAAAAAAAAAAAAGAAGTAAAAAAAATGAATAACTTAAAGCGGTTATTATGAAAAAAAAGAAAAAAGTCTTTTGATCGATCTTCATTTTAAGTGTATTTTGCTGTTCCTCCATGAGGACATTTTAAACTGTAAAATAAATGGTTGTTTAAATCCTGAAGATCATTAAATGGTCAATCATTGCTGTTTTCTGAGTCTTTTCATCTTTAAAATTGCGTGAAAAAAAAAATATATATATTTCCCTTTCTTTGTCATATATATATTATTTATTATTATTTCTTGCTGCTTTTATTGAGACGTTACTTCTTTGTTAAAAAATTAATTGAATTTATTTTTTATTATATACTGCAAAGGTTCTTTTTACGATTTTACGCTGTAATATATATATTTATATATTTTATTTTAAACCAACTATATATTACTATTGTTCATTTACGATGTAAAATCGTAAAATAAGCAATAGTAGTATATAATTTGAAAAAAATCAATTTATTTATGAACAAAAAAGGAAGTGACGTCTGTATAAACGAGCAAAAACTAATAACATGTATGTTTTAATAAAAGAAAATGAAAAAAAAGAAATCATTGACTGAACTATTTTTTTTATTTGCAGGCTCTAGTTATCATGGATTTGTATGATCATTTCGATAAAAAATAAAGAGTGATATTTCAAAATAAAACACCATTTGTTATTTAATAACTGTAGAAGGATCTGAATGTTCAGTAGAAAAAAAATGTTTTTGCACATAAAGCTGCAGTTCATTTATTGCCGGTAGAGGTCAGTGTTTATCTACAAGTGCTCTATCAACCAACGTTAAACCATTTTCACCTTTATTTGTTCATTATAATTTAATAAAAAGCTGATTTCCTTTACCTGATGATTAATAATATTATCATGGGTTATTTCAAGCATCACTCGGTGCTTCCCTGAGCTCCACCCACCATAGTGCTGACTCAGATATCTGTGAACTGACAAACCTGCATTCAAAGAACCAGGAACTATCACTTACGGGCTCATCCTAGAACACAGCGGCATTGGGGTTTTTTGGAAAATTTTAAGACTGCGGCCGGGACATTAGGGTTTCCGGTTGCACCCATGCAAATGTGCCCGGAGAGGGATGCAGACTGGAGGCTTTTTGGTGGCCCTTGGCATTCTGCAAGGAACATTTAGTGGTCAGATGAAGAGAGAGCAGCTACTTTTTGAAAGTCGAAGAACGTGAGATTAATATAAATGAAAAACCGATACGAGCTTCAAACTATAGTCGATGTTGGATAAAATATAACAATGAGATTCAATATATTACAAATGAAATGGATTCATTTTTACTGCAGTAGAAGGAGCTCTACAGCAGAGGTGAACTCAAGGTTATTTATGGTTTTCCCCTAAAAGCCACTCGGAATGTTAATTGACGCACTAGTTGCACAACAAAAAATCTCAAACCTCTCCCTCCGTCCTCCATCGGCGAGGATCTCGCTCGGGTTCTTACCTCATCCAGCAGCTCCTCGCAGCAAGGTTACATTTTTTTAATTCCCACTTTAAGCCCGAAAAGAATTCCGACTATTCCCTCGGTTGGGTTTTTCCAGACAATGATAAGTGCATGTTTGCTTGTTTGTGTCCTTCTGGAGCTGCGATCGCAACATTCCTCGCTGCCGCCCGGGTGCGAGCGAGAGGGATCGGGGGGGATGGATGCCAGTGTGGAGTGGAGGCCGCGCTCCAGTTGAAGTGGTTTTTCGAGTAAAGACCCGCTCTGTTTACAGCGTGGGGTCAAAGGTCAGAGTGGCATCTACCTGCTAGCTTGTTTGGTTCACTTAAGAGTTTGCTGGATGCAGTGCATCGTGGGGCAGGAGAGTGATATATTGCCTGCCTTTTGGTAGCGGATGCAGCAGAGAACCAGATGGTGATGGGAAGGGTAATTTTGGATGTTGACAAAGGAGGCTTGTTTTAAGTATAGTAAGAGTAAAACACAGATTTTTTACGTTATTTACGTTTTTGTCAGCAATTTATATTTGCTTTTTAAATAATATATAACTTATCTGTTACTATTATGTCACTAATTTTCCACTTTTTCCTCTTTTATTTTATATTTAAGGTTTAAGTTTAATTGAAAAAGTTCGGGTTTAAAAAAAAACTATCTATCTGTCTGTCTGTCTGTCTATCTATACCCATCCATCCATCCATCCATCCATCCATCCATCCATCCATCCATCCATCCATCCATCCATCCATCCATCCATCCATCCATCCATCCATCCATCCATCCACCCATCCATCCATCCATCATCCATCCATCCATCCATCCATCCATCCATCCATCCATCCATCCATCCATCCATCCATCCATCATCCATCATCCATCCATCCATCCATCCATCCATCCATCCATCCATCAATCCATCCATCCATCCATCCATCCATCCATCCATCCGTCCACCAATCCATCCATCCATCCATCCATCCTTCCATCCATCCATCCATCCATCCATCCATCCATCCATCCATCCATCCATCCATCCATCCATCCATCCATCCATCCATCCATCCATCCATCCATCCATCCATCCATCCATCCTTCCATCCATCCATCCATCCATCCATCCATCCATCCATCCATCCATCCATCCATCCATCCATCCATCCATCTATCCATCTTAATTTGTTGTGTTTTATTTTATGAATCTCTTTTTATTTCATTCGTAATGTTTAATTTTTATATTCTTTAATTCCACCACTAAAAAAGCCAGTGTTGTGTTCACAATAAAACTTTTCTCCAAATTCCTCTCATTAAAAAAAACAAAAACCCCGCAGCAACTTTAACTGTCCACCCCTGAACTCCTCCTGTGAGTGGTCCAGTCCGCTTCCTTTCTTGACCTGGAGCCGATTCCCTGGATGTCGCAGCTGTTCCACTCAGAGTCGCTCCAGGATGACTGAGCTGTTGCCCTTATCTCTCCCTCCACGGTCCAGACGCCCTCCGGAGTCTTGTTGTTAATAGCCAGCTCCCCTTTTTTTCCTCACCATTAGATTGTTCATGACCTCCGAACCCGCCCGACATCTCACCCTAAAACTCCCTTCCTTGATTCCTCCGGAAATATCGATGCTTCCCAAATAAATAAGTCTTCGGAGGTACAGACAGAGCCGCCGATAAATCCCGCCACGTTGTAAACAGACGAGAAGTGAAGTGGCCTCCGGGGATTTTAGGGCGACCTGCTGTTCGACAGATGTTCCACGACAACTGTTAAATCAAGGTGAGCAGCTTATTAATGAGAGTGAACGAGCGTTCCCAGATCCCTTCCAGTGTTTTCCTTCTGCTGATTCCAAACAGCTAAATTTAATCCCAGGCACCAGAAAAACGTCTGTCGCTGGTTTGGATGGAAATGAATCGCGGTGGTGTTGGATAGTAAGTGTAAATGGACAGGCAGTGGCTTCACCTCCTCCCTCCTCAGGGCGACCAATTTGGGGTCTGGCTCCCGGGATTTGATTCGTGGTTTTGCTTTTTTCTTTTTTTTTGAAGATTTCTTTTTTTTGTCTTTGTATTTTTGTATTCATCTCAGGATTGTGACTGCAGGTCTTTTTAAGGCGGGCGTGGGTTGGGAAAGAGGGTGTACCCGCCCTCACTTACTCTGAAGTCGGCGTCCAGCGGAGACCATTAGGCGGAGGACAAAGAGCTTTTCTATACTCCAGAGAGCTTCATGAGCACCTTCAGGAATGTGCCGGGATTTGCCTCTTTTACTGGGACATGATGGGATGAAAGCTCAAATGTTTACACAGGATCTCGATGGGTATAGTTTTAAAATCTTTCACCAGGAATAGTACATATACATATGAATAATGATATAAAAAAATGAATAAATAAAAAGAAAATAAAGCGAATGAGGGTGTCCAGGGTGAAAGGGGGTCGGCTACAATCCTGCCTGCAGGCCTCGATGTCCTGGTGACGTACAGTTCCCGTAGAGATGGAAGAGAGCAGCCAATCACCTTCTCAGCAGAACGGTTAATCCGCTGTTCTTGTCCGTAGCTGTTGCAGCAGAGTACCACACGGTGATGAGGGAGGTGAGTGTGGACAATGGTGTAGAACTGCACCAGCATCATCCGTGGGAATTGGAATTTCCTCAACTGACACAGGAAGTACATCCGCTTCCGGGGCTTCTTTACGATGAGACTGATGTTCATCTCCCACTTCAGATCTCCAGTGACGATGGTAACCAGCTGACGAACAAATTGTCTTTCGGTATCATGTTTATTCCACTGCATATGTCAATGTACAGATTGGAATCCAGTAGGATCTGGAATTGTACTAGTACAGATTGGAAGAATCTATATTTAGATCCAAGTTCAGTAGTAGGATTCAATGTACTAGTACAGAGAATCCTACGACTGAATTGTTCCCATGGTTACACTGTGTATTGACAGAAGGGTTATCAGATCTAAAATATGAAGTATTTCCCCTAGAATAGTAATGGTAAATGTAGGCTTACCTAAGCTGAAATTGTAGGTGTGAAATGATTCATTTTCAAAATTGTTTTTATGTAATCCGGATTTCTCCTATTAGAATTGGAGATTGTCCTGGTAGAATTCCCATTTGTCCTAGGACAGATTGGAATTCCAATATTCAGATCCCAATACAATCTGTACTGCTACTATCTGTACTAGTACAGTACTAGTACTAGTACATGGATTTCCAGGGATTCCAGATACCACTGGTAGAGATTGGAATTCCAATCTGTACTAGTAGGATTCCAGATACTACTGGATTCCAATATGTACTGTGACACTTATATGGACATATATCCTTAATTATTTGTACCTAACTTTGCTTGAGGATAATGCAACAAAAGTTTGTGCAGTTGTGGATACTTCAATGAAAATAAGTATTTCTAAGTCTAAGTAAGTTTTACTGCCTTTAGCTCACCTATCTAACTGGTCATAGGCAGTAGAAAATGAATGTCTTTATGCATGTTAAGTCTTTTATTGAGTAAAAGTTAATTACAGCTAAAACATTTATTTTATTGATGTTTAGCAAATATCTGCCCATGAAGAAAATTGAAGGAAAGAAACCAACTTCAAGAAAATCCGCTGGATTCGAATCTTATTTGCAACTCAATCATCTGAGACGAGAGTTTTCTCGAACAGGGAGCTGATCTTACCTGACATCTGGGCCAATCAGACGGCCAACCCTGGCGCCGAAAGCTGCAGCTACAGCGCCCAAACTTGCAGCACTCGTAATGGGTAACAGATGCAGGAGAAAAAAATAAAAAAAAAACAACCTTCGAGCATCGAAATTTGTTAAATGGAGCCTCCAACACGAAGAAATAAGCTGTCAACAGTTTGCCGTAATTGAAATTCTTGTGCCCGCAGAGTTGTCGAGACACTACAGAGCTTTTTATCCTGATCGCAATGAAGTGAAACTTTTTCTTTGTATGTGCGGTAATTTTTGGAAACGTACGATCTTTACAAGGAGTCTTGGACTTAAGGTGACACTCAGACGTGAGGTGAAATTACAGTATAGGAAATAAAATGTGTCAGTGGGTCAACAGTGTGTGTATTTTATTGTCATAGATGGTGTGTGTTACATGCTTAAGACACCTGAAACGATTGGTTGTCTAATGTTTTTTGTTTCCTTTTGATCCAAAATTGTTCCAGATTCTGACACATTGTCTAAATCATGACATTTCCAAACATTGTAACTTATTATTTATTATTAAAATAAACTAAACTTTATTTATTTGTGTTTTTCAAAGTGACTCTGCTCATAACTCCACACCTGTTTGTGATAGTAATCTATCATTTATAATTTTGCTTTTCTGACTTAAAATCAACAATTGAGTTAATTTAAAATAAGATAAATGGTATTTTTGCAATTGTAGCTTTAGTTTTAAATTGTTTTGCCACCAAAATACATTCTTTGATAAAGAAATTAAAACATTCGTATTCATTTATCCATTATCTAGTAATGATAAATTATCATTAGCAATTGAGTTGTATCATTTAAGCATGTGCAATATGTGCTAGTAGCAAAATAAACTTCTTTTAATTTTATTACTAATTTAGCCCAATATAGTATTGTAATTAGCATTTTAGCTTTAGCATTTTTTAAAATGTCTCATTTTCCCTTTTGGCCTTGTTTTATTCAGCAAATAAATTGAATTTAGCCTTTTATTTGGTATCAATTTCCTTTAGCAACACAGCCTTTACTGCTATAAGATATATTTTTGCTACTTGTTTTTAACCGTTATCTACCCTCTCTATCTGGCCAAAGGTGGTAGAAAAGCAATGGCTTTTATGCATGTTAAGCTTACATTCTTCAGACTTTTAATATTCATTTAGTTAGTATTTTCATGAGCATTTTAGCATTAGCATTTTTTTTTTGGCAGTTGCTGTTTAGCGTTGTTTTATTTAGCAGATTAATTTAATTTATTTTAAATAAATAGTGGCGTTGAAGCTTAGCTGTATTGCTTTTTAATATTCGATCTAGTTCAAAGAAACAATATATTTACGTTTGTCATTAAATAACAAGAACATGAGACTTGTGTGAAATAAGTCATCAAAGTAACTACTACTGTGACTAATAAGTAACAAAATGTGTTATGACAGAATATTAATAATGATAATGATAAGGTAACATCACACCACAAGAAAGAACAGCAGCCTGGAGCAGAAATTGCAACAATTATTTTTGTTTTGAAGCTGCCGGCCGCCCCCGCAGGTGCAGGGGAGGAATTGCTTTGGTATTTTGTTGAAAGCCATCGACAAGCACTAACAGGCTGTCATACAGCAGGAGACTTGACGGGGAAATGAACCACCGACAGCTGTCACTTTCCCACCGCACCACTGTCCACCCCGATCAATGGCAGGGAACCCCCCGCAGTGCAGGCAGGTACATGGATACACCTGTTCTGTTCTCGCGCACATCCATGCACACACACTTGGTGTGTGTCTGTGTGAGCGGCAGCTGAAGACAGCCTGTCTAAACACAGGAGCCTCCTCTGACTGAGCTGTAAGTGAAAGTGTGTTTCCACCATCTGGAAGGTCACTTTAGGTGCCATGTGGAGGGAGGAGGTCACCGCCGAGCTGATAATGGCTCATTGTTTTACCGCGCCGAGGGTTTTCAGATTCATGCAATTCTTTTAAAGTCAAACCTCGACATATGTTAGGTCGCGGCCTTTTCCTGAACCTTTTTGAATAAACCATGAATGAATAATATCACATGAAGATACCGGGGTGATTTTAAGATGAATACATTTTAATTAAGCCAGTAAATTAATCTTTAAATCGTATTAATTAGAACAATACATTGATTTATTACATTAACAACAATTTAAATAATAAACAATGAGTCCTCGGATTAATCTTTGTAAAAATGATACAAAAATGATTTACTTAAACATGTCCAATATTGTGAAATGCTATTAAACTTAAACTTGCTACTTTGTAACTGATGAAAGTTTGAAAAGAAAAAATAAAGAAAAAAAAATAGATGGTATAAAAAAAGACAAACTGAGAATAAATTTTCCTCTCTAATTTCATTTAAATGTTTATTTTAATAATGTTGCATTAAATACCCAAACTTAAAAAAATTAATTATTAATAAAAGATGGTTGATAAAGACAAACTGTTTATTTTACATTCATTTTACGTAGGAATAATTTATTTGTTTCATTCTCTCAACTAACAATATACATTTTGGAAGTTAAGTAAAGAAAGAATTTTATTATTTTAACAATATTATTTTTAGATTTTCTTAAACCTGTAAACATATAACATTACTTGCAGGATAGAAAGTTGAATCATTAATATTTTATATATCTTGTTTCACCATTTAACATTATTTTAAAATAGTTATGATACGTTATGATAAATTTGTAATACACTAAAAACGGTGATTTATGAGATTGTGTCTCCTCGTTAGTTCGCTCTGAGTAGGAACTTTCATTATAATTATTTGTTCCCCTGGGACCTTTTAATTGGACGGACAATAACATTATGATTCCATTAAGAACTTCACAGAAGACTGAATTGTTACTAACAACATGAGTCAACCGGGTATTTATGTACTATTGTAACGTTTTATTTTTGTTTTACGTTGCTATTGTATTGTGTTTGTGACTTGTGTGAGTTTTTCAGTTCAGCGTAAGTTAAGAAATAAAGGAACGAAAACAACCAAATGCGTCTGTCGCCCTCGAGAAACCTGCATCAAGGTAAACATTTAATAATAATAATAATTAAAAGAAACAACAACAATATGTTGATTATATTTAATAATTAATTATTATAACTTTACTGTGAAGTTTAATAATAGAAAATAGTCACCAAAATACACGTTTTTTTAAGTAGTATTTAAGTATTTAAAGGGCGTTCATAGAAAGGAGTTATAAGAACAAAAAAATGATTAATATATATCTGGCTCTGTATATTTTAACTTGTGGTCTTCGTCAGTGTGATTTATTTTTTTTATGCATGTGACAAAAGTATTCATGGCAACAGTGAAGATTAATGAGCATCGAATGAGCAAAAATAAGCATCGAAATGATTGTTTGCATTACATGTCACTCCCCATCAGTTTGTTTGTGTAAGTACCCCTGAAAGTTGAATTAATTCCAATTCATTATCCTTTTACAAGATCCCAAAATAAGCTTCCTGTGAGAGAACACACACTCAGCTGTCCGGCACTTTCATTGGCATAGCAGCCGTCTGTTGCCGTTGGAGTCACAGTTAGACATGCCAGACATGCCGACATCAGCAAACCACAAGTACGGGGTGGGGAGGTGGGCTCCGGGACCACCAGGACAGGTGCTGCGCCAGTGACTTCACCCGAGGAAGTAGCAGCGATGACAGCAGCTACTGCCAGATAATGGAGTTATTACAGTTCGGAATTATTTGGGAACGTTGTTCTTGCGATTCTAATCAGCAAATATTTTAGTCACGAGTTGACGGGCGAGAAATGAATCGCGTCCAAAAGTGAATCGCACAACCTGTTTAAATAAACTTGAGCTGAGATTGTGCGGCGTGTTCAAACATTGTAACGCTTGATGTAAGTTCAGCAAAGAGACTTTTGTATTAATAATTTCTCTGATTTGTCAGTTTCTTGGCAGCGGCGCCGACACGCTGTGTCCTTTCAGATTAAGTTAATGTCGTTTAAGATCCCGGCCGAACGCAGAACTTTGGTCCGTGTTGTCAATCAACTCCTGCTAATTGCTGCCGGCAGGGAATGCGGACGAAGGCGGGCGGTGGGATTGTTTATCTCGCTCGGTACTTTGGGGAATAATTATTTCTGGTACCTCAGTCCATAATGATGTTGGTTAGCTCAGGGTTGCTGGTTCATACCCCCAGATGGACCACATACACAGCCTGTAAGAACAGATGTAGGGATTCATTTTGCAGCTTTTTTTTTGTACGTGCCCTAGAGCAGTACACTCTTCTGCTTTAGGGCACTTAACAACATGTGCTAAAAACATAATGAAGTAGAAGTCAAATTTACTAAGACATGCTGTAACTATCCTATCTTAATTATACTCACTATGGCCAGACTATAGATGTCCTTTGAGTAGAAATGTGTCTGTTCAGGAAAGATGATATGATTACAAATACGTTATTGATGATACGATACAAATGCATCTACTTTAAGGGCAACTAATGTGTCAATTTAAGTGCGTCTTAAATAGATGTTGGACTCTACTGTACTCATCAGTATGTGTCTGTTTGTACAAAACTCTCTTTGCATTGAAGTATTGACGTTAGAAAATGTGTTTAAGTCCCGCCCACTGAAAACACTGTTTATTTTTTTAGATGAAATGTTTACCATTACCACACCCACTCTACTGTGATTGGTCCCTCCAATGGACTCTTTTTATAAACAAAGCGAGGCGTGATTACAGCTGGCTGGAGGAGGAGTGAAGCAATTATTATGTCCTAATGGACTCCGCTCTCGTAACCTCTCATTTGCCAAGATTTATGACTGGGGAGAAGTAAAGTTATAACTTCAAAACATGGTCATGATGAGAGACTTTTAACATTTTAAAGAACAGGAGAATTGGGTTTTCAGCATTAGTTTCCATTTAATATCTCCTTTAAACTCCCTTAAATTAGTAAAGGTTTATTTAAATCCTTGAATTCAGAAACTCATCCATTCATTGTTTCTCTTTGTCCTTCTTGTCCAACACCGGTGGGGTCATGTGGAACAGAATCAACAGGTGTTTTCTTTACATTGAGGCCCTCCCTCTCCTCCTTTTTCTCTTCAACCTCTCTGAGAATCCTTTTTCTCCGCTCTATTAAAGGTCTTACTATGGCCTTTGGGTTTCCCGGTCACCTGATCTGGTAGGAGGAGAAGACGTAGGCGTCTGAAGGACCAGGTCATTCTACTTCGGTGAGCAAATGGGAACATCTGCCGCTCTCTCCTCCGTCCAGAGTCTCCAATAAAATGAAACACTGGAGGCGTCGTCTGAGAATATGAGCACGTTCCAGCTCAGGGCATCGGAATGCTGAGATAATGTTGTGATAAGGTTTGGATGGATGGCTCGGCACATTTATTCCGCTCTCCAGTGGTGCTTTCCAAGGACAGATAGCTCTAATGAGAGCAGTGGAGGTTGCTGCCAAGGCTGGAGAGCGTCTTAATCTGGGAGTAGCTGTTGGCATGCTATTGGAAAATATATGAGGTTCACATGATTTCTGACACAGGGAAGCAGGAGCTACTTTTTGAGTTAAAAGAGCTGCTATCCTCGGAGCGTTGTGGAATCTCTGTGTGTAAAAATAACATTTCTGCCGAATTACTGTGATCCAACTCTTACTCATCAAGTTCCAAGAAATTCGTTCCAAACAGGTTGTTTTACAGAGAAAAGAAGCTCATTTCCTTCTTTTCATTCTGTTACTTTCGTTTGACCATGTTCTCACCAAGGAGTTCTAAATAAACTAATACAAATTTATATGAAATGATACTGGAATTTAAAAAAATAAATAGCATGTCAGCACCCACATGTTAAAGAAAATATGATCTCGTCTACTATTTACGTTTTTCCTCCTTTTTTAGATTGTTATTTTTAATTAGGTCAAAGTCGTCATAATAAGTTTATATAATAAAGCTAAGCTATCTTGTTAGCTGACAAATAAACAACAAGAAACGTAACAAAATCCTGAAATAATCTTCTCAATAATGTGTTCATTTATACAGATATTCAAACTGAAACTGAAGTGACAGATGAGAGTGACATCGCAAAACCAGCACTGAAGTCAAACCCCTGCGTGTGCGACTCATTTCTCACTGTTTTTCGAGGCATCGTAACTTGTTCTAATTTGCATGGAGAGGAACTGAAGAAACCAGTTTGAGCGTTTGACATGTACAGACAGGTTTGGCGGAGCATTGTTCAACAGTAATTGTTTGATGAACGCAGCAGGAAAGGAAGTTCATATTAACACGACAACGTAAAGACTTATTTGTCGGACAAGTTTTTCTGTTTGTCCAAGGTTTGCATCGTAAAGTTGTCCCCAGACCCTCGGGTAAAACTGCTCTGCAACGTATGGAGATACACAACTACTTGTTTGTTAAGCTCATTTTGGCTGTGATGTTATATTATTAAGACCCAATTTAAAGATTTATAGGAGGTAAAAAGAAGACTTGTTGTTTTTGTTAAAACGTAATTACCTGTAAATATGTGGTCCCGTCTCAGGTTTTAATTCCCTTCGCTATTATCTTTCAATTCGGGACATAACGCACAACAACTGTTTCCTAGTCGTAAAAAGTGTCTTAAATTTGATATTAGACATTGTTTAGATTTACAAAAATGTAATCTCAGAATGACTAGCTAAGTATACAATTCATTGTGAATGTAATAGTCATGTGTAAGTGTAACAGTAATGTATGGGATGATCACAATGAAAAAAGCAGCTTTATTTAATCATTTCAGTAGCAAGACTATGATTTTGATATTTTAGGTTCAATAGATGATACGTCCATTAACATGAACTTTTGGGTTTAATTGACCTATTTATAGTTTTACAATAATTCACAATAATCTTTTTTTCCATTTTAAATAAATTTTTTGTTCCATTTTTATTATTTTGGACAATCATAAATTGGACACAAACCTTTTTTTTTAGTACAATGGAGTCATTTATTTTTATTATGAAGTGTAAATATCTATAATATAATGGGAAATTAATTAATTAATTAATTTTCTGTAACACATCCCAGAATTTTCGGGCGTGAGGGTGGGGACAACCCGGACAAGAGGCCGTAGGACACACAAAGACACACAACTAATCACACACACATACTCATACCTATGGACAATTTCACCAAATTCACAATCAACCTCTGTATGTTTTTGGACACTGGGAAGAAACCGGAGTAAACTTACGCAACACAAACAAATATTATCTTAGTGATAATTCTGTGATGCTTTTAATATATAACATGCAATAACTTGACGACTACATACAGAATCTTCTAGTAATTTCGTTTAAAGCACTAGGAAAAAACACAAGAAATTGGGGGTAAAGTTGTCAAGAATGGTGAAAATCGCAGAATCATAGCATTGCTTGCTTTAATGGAATCCACCCCATCGTTTGTTTCAAAAACCATTTGACGCCAGATCTAATCGAATGATGAACCCACTTTATTCCAGTATATCTGCCACAGAATAATCCACTGTCTGAGTTTGTCTCTGTGTTTTAAAAATCCTGTCTGTCCAAGTACAACATTTACACCATGGTACAGGCATGTGAGATGCTTTCAACAAGAAAAAGATTAATCTCAGCCTCAGCTGTTGTCGGACGTTTCCTCTCCCCTTCTGTGTGAAATACAAACGACCAACAGCTCCGATGGTTTACATTACAGCTCGACAGCAAGGTCACACCAGTCGTGGCAAACACACACACAAGCCTACTGTACTGTTCGAACACATGTACGCACAGAGAAGTATTTTGTTATTAGCTTGTACGTTCTTGTACCGGCTTCTGTCTCGCTAAGTACATTGTTAAAACAGCAGTTAATGTGACATGAATCATTATTTTTCTAAGGATCAACAGAATAATGGCAGGAAAAACATGTAACTCCCTGCAACCAGAGGACGAGATAAACAGGTTTAAAATGTACTGGTTTCACAAGACTAAGAGGGTTTTGAAAAAATAAGATGTTAAAGGACACGTGACGGCCTAGACCTGGGAAAAGTTTGCCTTTGCCTGTATTCGTGTAGAACTGTCCAATTTTATTTGGAGTTTGTCTTGTCTATACATAAATACTTCAATTCTAGATAGATTTCTGCAACTGAGTGTTGCTGAATTATGTTGTTTTCTACAATATATTACCATAAATTATATTTAAATGTTTAACTATTCTTTTTATTCTTTACAAGTATATTTACCACTTAAATATAATTTATTCAGACCTTTAAAAATCTATACATAACACATATATACTTTATACTGTATAGTCAATAACTTCACAACATGTTGATACTTACTCTACCGTACTTTTAGTCTTTGTAGTACATTTTTCGAAAATATTTTAAGAAGGTTTTTTGCACTTTTTTGACTTCCTGGTTTTAAAAACCAACACAACTGTGCCCGTAATTTAGAAATGAATACAAACTTTTCTTTAATTGAAGAAATCAATGGAGTTTCTGAAGTGTTAATCTCAGGATTTGGACTAAGCCCTGAGGACTGTTTTATAAAACATCTAATGAAGATATAATCCAGGACAAACCTTTATAAAATACTATCACACATAAGGTATACATTCTAATTTAAATGACCAGTTTATATATTTTCTTTAAATGGAGCATTATTTATATAACAGGACTCTATTTATTTTCCATAAAGAGCAAATAAATCATATCAAATTCTGTGGGAATTTTCCAGCAAAACATTTTTTTTGGATAATGATTGACATTGAAACACGCTTTAAGTGCTTCTGAACACCTAAGTTAACAGTTCAGCTCATGAAATTGATGACTATTCTGGTAGAGTGAGCCCTATGGTGCGTTTAAGGCCCCAAATCTGGCACCAGCCTTTGATGGATTGAAAACGACTTAAGACTCAATCAGGCCAAAACTTGAGCTAGTTTTTTTTTTCAAAAAAAAAGGTCATAAACGTCTTTTCGCCGCATCTGTTCTCCTGACCCGTCCTGCCAGAAACGGTAAACGTGCGCCGCTGCACATGGAACTATTTTCTCACGTCAGGTCACGAACGCGTCGGATCAACTGGATCAGGTGTGGTTTTGATGGGGTTGTTAGAGGATGGAAGTGAAGCTAATCAGACTAACAGATGAGTTCAGTATCTGTGTGTGTGTGAGAAACAATGGTCCCGCTGTTTGCCGTTCGCCCCACTGTTGCTAGAGTTGCCTTACACCTGTGCTTGCCTCCTATCCTGTCGCCCCCCGACGCACATATTCTCACACACACATTGAGCCCCTAACTACCCCCTCAGGCCCTCCGACACACACCCTGATCCACTTTAGTTCTCGGTTTACAGCCTTACATTGGCTCTTAATGCTGCACCACAAAAGGGGATACATATTCAGCAGGCTCACGGGGTCACGTCACGCATGTGGGCCCCTTCAGGCACGTCTCAGCGCTCCATATCAATGTGGACGGAATCAAAGCGTTCTTCCACTCGACCGCACTCATCCTGTCGTTAAGTGAACCCACAGACCAGTCCCCCCATCACTTCTGCTTAGAAACCACTGGAGTTGAAATGGGAGTTGATCAGAGAGGAGCCGCTAGTAAACTCTGCAGTGAGACTTCTGATCTGCTCTAGTAGAAGAACTCACATTTCCTCGATCCTTAAAACTCTTCACTGGCTGCTTCTTTCAGGATTCATTTTAAAATTCTGGTTCTTACTTTCAGATCTATTCATGGTCAGGCTCCTCCTTACATCAGTGATCTGATCCAGCCTTACACCCCAGCTCGGGCTCTGAGGTCTGTGGATCAGAATCTACTGATGGTTCCTCGCACATGGTTCAGGACCAGAGGAGAGAAATCCTTCCAGACTGTTGCTCTTAAACTTTGGAACGATCTTCCTCTCCCTCTGTGATTGATGGATTTACTTACTCCTTCAAGAAACAACTTAAGACCTTCTTATTTGTGCAGGCTTTTCCTAATCTTCTGAGACTCCTGTGTTTGTCTTAGGTGTCTTGATCTTTTAGAGTTTTTAAATTTCTAGGTATTTATTAAATGTGTATTGCTTTGGATTTTTAAAGCACTTTGTGACCCTGGTCTAGAAAAGCGCTTTAAAAATAAATATTATTTACTCACTTAGTGTCTGTTCATCTCGACAAAATCGCGTTACATAGTCACGTCTACGGCAGGAGGGCGAGTTTTCTCGCAGCATGCGAAGCGTCTGGAGGGTTTTGTGTAACCGAATCCTCCTCGGGTGAGTGACGGGGGGGCGGTTTAGTATCACAGTAACTACTTTCCTCCCGCGGTGTCGACATCACAGGTGCGAGCTCCGGTGCATGTGTGCGTTTCTCGTCAAAAACCACGTCGAATCAATGACACACTGTATTGTAATTATCTATTGTGTTGACCTCGAAGACGGTCACGAAAAACCAGGAAGAGCCCGGTTGGCTGCTGATAGGGCGACTCCTTATCATTTGCTATGGCTCAACATTTTGTCATAGTTACACTAAGCGGCAAACAATGAAAAAGATAAGCTTTACACGGAATTCCACTCCTCACCAGTTGCTAGGATTTCCCCCCTAATTCCCATATTCATACTGGACTCCCCAGACCTCTCTCCCACACTCACTCGTCAGCTTAGAAAAACGTGTCTGGTCCTGCTTTTTTTTCTTCATAAATCGTGCAGCAACTATCTTCAGACATGGCAGGGCGCAGCATTTTTAGGATATTTTCCATAAATTATGACGGGCTATCAGTGGGCCGGCTATTGAGCCCAGCGCTGGTCTTCACGCTCGCTTTTATGCTTTTATGAATACATTTCTCTCCGGCTGTCACGTCTATTCTGCATCTGTAATGCGGAGATGACGAGAACAAAAACACGTCCAGTAACTGCTTCTTTTTTTCTGCCCCTCCTCGGGTTTCTTTCAACAATAAGTGAATTAATATGCGGATGCAAATGATCGGGCCACAATGCAGGCAGCTGGATTGGAAGGTCGTGTAGTCATGGTGCGTTCAAGTGCAGTTTCTAGAATCAGGTCAGGATGCTGACTAGTGACTGTAGTTGGACAGAGACATTTAAAAGAACTTGTGGTTCGTTTAATTAACAGCAATTAGTTGATGTGAATTTTTACATATTCTCAAGACCTCAGCTGATCACAGACAGACCACTAATGATAATAAATTGTTGTTTCTTTTGGGTAAAATAAAACTTTGCAAGGGGTAGTTGAGCCCATGTTTAGGAACGTTATCATTTTTTAAATAACATAAAAAGTAATTATAATAATAAGAATATATTTTATTTATATTGTACTTTAGATCCGCACACAAATCTCAAAGTGCTAAAAAAAGTAGAAGTACAAAGCAGATTAATTGTTTTCTTTCAATGCATCCTCATTGATCTGTCGGTTATTGAGGGTTATTATATTTGTGGAGTTTTTATATTATTTACGAGTTTGAGTTTCCTCTGGTAATTCCATTTTACTCCAAACAAATGGGTTTGTTATCAAAGTTCCTTAAAGGCAATAAGATAAACTCAGATTATTATCTCCACCAAGAAATTCCCATGTTGTGTTAACAACACTGGCGATTAAAGACGCTGATTCTCATTCTGATAAAGCGGGTTTACTTCTTTTTTTTTAAAGGCAAAAGAAAATAAAAATAAAAAAACACCTAAAGTAGGGTTGGGAAATAATATTTTCAATGGGGTCACACTAGAGGTTGCCTAGTCATTTTTATTTAACATATACAGTATACTTCGATTATATAGTATTTAATTAACATTTTGTTGATTATTTTGTATTTTCTTTCTATTTAAGTGCTTAATTTGTTGTAAAATAAACTAGAAAAACATATCCCAATGTATAGGGACATGAAATATGCCCCAAAAAGGACAAATGATTTCATATATTTTTGAATATAAATAGAGGAATAAGAGTAAAAAGGCACTTATCATTGAATGTAATGGTAATGAAAAAGTTAAAAATGAAGTTGTTAGTGTTATCATATGATCTGTGAGTCACTCTGACTCCATGAGAGCCTCATGAGTAACATGTGTTCTTACTAGTATAGACTTGTTCATGTCCAGTGTGTCCTGCCCCAGGTAGCTGGGATTAACTGTGAAGCGACCTTGAAAAGTGCTTATAAATAAAATGTATTATTATTATTATTATTATTATATGATTTAGCCTCATCTGACCTTGTTCACAAATAATAAAAAAAAAACTCTCCAATAGAGGTTTGAAGACTTGAAGTTAAAAGTCACGTGGTGTGCTTTCAAATAGTAATAATAAATGTTTTTATAACAAATAAGTTTTATTTTTATCGCAGCTTTTGAAGTAAAATAAAACCCACAGCAGGTGATATTTCCGCCTGTTTCTAAGGGTGGCAAAGTTTATACTGTGAGCTCCTCCGCCCAGTTCCCCCTCACACACACACACACACACACACACGCACACGCACGCACACATTCCAGCAGGCGGGGTCGCCGCTGAATGAGCCGCAGCAGCAGCGACTTCGCTCCAGAGTCTCTGCGGACACACACAAGAACACACACCAGAACACAACTGTCTGCACAAATGGATTTCTTTACGGGACTCAGACCTTTACTTTTCTCCTACGTCCTCATCAATGGAATACTGGTCACTTTGCAATCCAAAGAAGGTGAGATCTCACTTCAGTTTTATTGTTTTGGAAACTTTTGCAAAAAGTCGCGTGCAAGTTTTTTTTTGTTGGGGGGAGAAGAACGTGAGCCCACGCGGAGTTTTTCCTTGAAGAAAACTTTTGCGTGTGTGTGTGTGTGTGTGTGTGCGGGAACTTTATTCCACGCGTGACAGGAACTAACTTATTAAAACTGGAATGACAAGTGACGTTTATGATTTAAAGACCAGCTCAGGTGGACTTTGTAACTGCCAACAGGTGAATCATCATAACAAAAAAGAATAAAAATGACCAAAACGGATCTGATCGATCGAATCTCAAGCAATAATTTTGAAAAATTAAAATATAGAACCTCTTTATTTTAGTCAAGTGTTCTTCCTCTATGAACCCTAAGGAGTTAATAGTTAATCTTAATAGCCTTCTATTATCATGCTAATATTTAAGACACTATTGTAATGCAGATTAGACAGATTATATTCCCCCCTTTATTTCCGATTAAGTTTTTCATCAAATGACAAAATCCCTATTAAGTCAGTAAATATTGGAATGTTTTGAAACTAATGCTAGTGTAAATGAAATCAGGTGAAATTGAAGGATTTTGTTACCATTTTTTCTCAATTAATATCGGCCTTTTTTCTAATAATTGAGACTCACAGTTACTTTTTTTTCTTTGCAGAAGTTCTCCTGGACATGAGGGCAGCAGGAAGTGAGCTGGGCTGGCTGCCCTGGTCTCTGGATCAAGGTGACAGGTCCGGGGTGAGTGTTGCTCAAGTTCTCCTCCAGTCTGCACCTGGAATTTTGCCCGAAGGATTACATCCGTAGAAATTGCTGAGAAACTGATCTATGACACTGAAATATTTGACCGTTTGCACTCGCTGTGAAGTGGCGCCCCCACTCCGAAAGTGTGTGTGTGCGTGTTGGGTCCGAGTCCCCGCCGGTTGCCCTGGATATGAGGATGTGAGATTGCAAGACTCATGTTGGGAGTTGCCCCGAGTCCCTGAGCATGTCTGGGCCGCGCCGGCACCCCGGCAGACACCGGAGCTCCTCGCACCAAACTGGCGAATACTTGTGGCTTCTTGCGGTCTTGAAGGGCCTCCACTCCTGAATTGTATGTTAGCGAAGCAATTAACCTTTGAAAGTCTGCAAGATGTGGCGCTACTTTGTGGAGTTAAGAGTGGCACGAAGGGAGGAACTCCTACTTTTACGGGATGAATAGTCACTTTTGAGGGTTGGAAATAAAAGGAAATTAGACGACATTGAGCTCATCTGGGGCTTCTTATTTAGGGGCCACATTTGATGACTTTAAAACGAGCAGGGGCCAAACAGCCTATAAAGCTATAGCTTATATCTTCACCCAGTTCAACAAAAATGGCAAACTTTTACCGCAAGTAAGTAAGTAAGTAATTCTTATTTGTATAGCGCTTTTCTAGACCAGGGTCACAAAGCGCTTAAACAATCAAAACAATATTCAATAAAATATATACTTTAAAGGTCAAGATAAAACAGATAACACAACAGGAGTTCCAGAAAATCAAGGAAAAGCATCAGCGTCAACACTTCAATCAAGTCGTGATCTTGGTTGGTCTTTAAAAAAAGGTTGTTTCGAAACTCATGTCATTTTCATACTGACTCTGGATTTTCGGTCCATTTTGATTGTAGCTCTCTTATCCAATTGAATCCACTTATCGTGGTAGAAGTGAAGACTGTACGAGATGACGGACAGCATAAGCGATCGACCCCCTAATGTGGAATAATGTTACGACACAGCAATTGTGGGAAGAGATCTTGAGGTTCCAAAAGTTTGACAAATGCCTTTTTTTCAAGCTCATCTTACATTAAAAATGTCCCCTTAAGTATACAAATCCCAGTGGACTGAACATAGTGGACGACCAACCGTTTAAATCCACCAATCAACTACAGAGTTGTTTTTGGACCGTGGGTGGAAACACGGCTCTCGGGGGGGAAGTCCACCAAGTACAGGAAGAACTGACTTCTCTTTACAAAAGTCCGTACATGGACAACCTAAATCTCTTAAGAGGTGATATCTCCTGACACGTTTTTTTTTTTCGTGTGTGTTCTATCTCTTAAGATAAAGCAAAGAATGTGTGGCCGGGGCATTATCGTCGATAAGGAGAAAACACTGGAAGTGTTTGTGGTCAATTATTTGCTCGTAGGATGAGGTTTTTTTTTATTGCGGTTTCAAAGTACTGGACCAGTCACTAATGCTAATTTCCTTATTTCATGTGCCGATGACTCAGAGGCATGTGTGTGCGTGTCGCTAAACGCTTCTCGAAAATTTTCACTTAAGTTTCAATGTTGGAAACTTTTTTTTTTATTGCGCCAATTTTCTCCTGTTACCACCATCAGTAGTGATAATTATTATTTTAACTTTTACGCTCCCATTATAAAGAAATGTTCCCCAAACCGTTTTAACTGCCTACTGTCGAGTTTTTTAAACGCCAGCAGAGCAACAGGGGCCACAAGCGGAGAGCAAAACCACAGCCTCGGACCCCCTCGGGCGGGGGGGCCGTTGTTGCAGAGCTATGTTGAAACATGCTGTCACATTTTTTTCGGGATATTTGCGGTAGCGTTTAAGCTGCGATGCCGTTCAAGTTTTCGAAGCCAAAAGCAGCAGCGAATTGTGAATAATTTGATCACTTGAATGTCTGCGATCATGCTTCAAGTTGCATTAGCGCCCGGGGCCACAAATAGCTACCCAGAAGGCATCACGCATAGCAGGTGGCCCTTGTTGCCTGCATTCCGGTTCCCACACATCTGGAGCTCACCTTTTAGTTAGTGTGTGTTAGGAGTGCTCACACGCTCCACTCATTCTTTAGGAAAGAAAGGTTAAATCTAGGGTTTTTGAACTACAAACTATAAATACGAAGCCATACAGAAACTACATTGAATTCATATTAAAATTAAGTTTACTGAAATGACTTTTCTTAGTTCTTTGACAAAATAAAAAAACATGTTTATACATAATATCCATTTATTAGTAATACAGGCGGACAGCTTACTTACTTAGGATAAGTAACTTATGCTAAATGCTATAAAAAAATGTTTAAAATCCATGTGTGTATTAGCAGGAGACTATCTAGTTTTTATCCCTTGGGTCACCTTGACCCAGAGATAACGCACAGGTTTATCATTGGCATTTATCTTTGGTCCAGCAGTCACTCTAAAGGAGTGATGGGAAATTACTTTTTCTCAGGGGCCACATTTTTTAAAAGGGACTGTTTAGCGAAAAGTTTAACATAGACTATTAAGAATTAAGCTTTATATGCTCAAATTATTATTTGATTTGATATCAATTTTATTAATATACAAAACAAATCTTATATAAAAGCACCTCTTTTATCCATATATCTTTTTATATTTACTTATATCTTTTCAAACGGCAATAAATACTCACAAAAATGAAGAAAAAAAAGAAAAAGCGGAGGACAAAAGTCCTGAAAAATATTGTTTTTATTGTATTTTATAAAACTTATTAAACAGAAAATGTCATACAAAACCGCCATTTTTCCAAATAACTTTTTATATTCACTTTTCTTCTCCTTTCACAGGCAATGAATACTCACAAAAAGGCCAAATTATATAATATAACATTTTTTCCTAAATTATTTTTTAATCTCACTTAAACCTATTTGTAAAACAATAAAATAAAACTCTCAAAATTGACAAAAGCAGAGGGAAAAAGTTGTAAAATAAAGACTATTAATGATGAGAAGCTAGACTGTAAATAAATAAATACATTTTAGTTTCTATATGATCTTCAGTCTCATAAGGGCTACATAAACACTCCGCCCTGGTCTAAACGACACTAATAACCGATAATTGACAATAAATAATGAAGTCATTAGCATATTGACTTTTCCCTTTCTAAATTCTTCTCCTGAAAAATTGTTCGTACCAAAAGCGGTGAACTACGGTCGAAGCAGGAACTTAACGAATTACTGATGGGTCACATTTCAACAAAAATAATCTTCTCATACCGATATAACCCAAACGTTTTCTGGGCCACCGAAAACTTTCGTCGAGCAACTAATTTGGGGAATTAAGTGGCCCTCGGGATCAGGATCATTGCTGTCGTTGGGAATCATGTTCCGCACAGAACCCTTGAGTTTGGATCTATAGTTACACGGCTCAACCTCAAACTGAGAGTGCATACTTCTGGGTAATTGCTTAAGTGTGGTGCCATGAGTCCTTCGGCTCGCTGGCTGTTTTGACTTCAAGGTTCATGTTTCGGCACTTGAACCCGTCGTGAAAATAAGAGGGGTCTTCTTATTTTTACCCCAGTTTTGGTTGCAAACTTACACGTCTGTACCTTTTTGTTTTGCTTCAGTGGGAGGTCGCTCAGAAGGCGCTGAACGGCTCACAGCTCTACACCTACTCCATCTGCAACGTCGGCACCCCGGATCAGGACAACTGGCTCCGCACCACCTTCGTCCAGCGGCACCCGGCCGTGTTCCGGGTCTTCGTGGAGCTCCAGTTCATCGTGCGGGACTGCAACTCCTTCGGCGGCATCTCCATGACCTGCAAGGAGACCTTCAACCTCCACATCTCGGAATCGGACGCCGACGTGGGCACGACCTTCCGCAAGGGCCAGTTCAAGAAGGTGGCCACCATCGCCCCGGACGAGATCACCAGCAAGAACGAGCTGCACATCAACACGGAGACCCGGGTCGTGGAGAGCCTGTCCAGGAAGGGCTTCTACCTGGCGTTCCAGGACATCGGCGCCTGCGTGGCCCTCCTCTCCGTCCGGGTTTACTACAAAATGTGTCCCGCCATCGTGGCCAACCTGGCCTCGTTCCCCGAGACCGTGGCCGGCGGCGAGAACCAGAATCTGATGAAAGTCAGCGGGGTGTGTGTGGATAACGCCGTCAGCGAGGAGCTGCCTCTCATCTTCTGCACCGTGGACGGAGACTGGGTGGTGCCGGTGGGTCAGTGCAAGTGCAAACCCGGCTACGAAGAAACGGAGGACGGCTGTCAAGGTAAGACCTTATTGTTCATGTCTTCATTTTTTATGGTGGTCAGCAGGGCCGGGTCTAGACAGGCATGTATGAGGGGGCAGCCACAAATCTTGAGGGGGCATTGTGCTGTTACTTACTTACTTACTTACATGTAAGTTTGAGGGGGCCAGGCCCCCTCTTGCCCCTGCCTAGACCCGGTCCTGGTGGTCAGAGATAACTTATGAACACGTTCCTCTAGAGATGTTCTAGCACAGTTAAAGGAGATGAACTATATAGTTTGATCTGGTCGCAATTATCAGCTGTAAAAAAAAAGCCTGTGTGGCTCCAGGGTGTGAAACCAAGATGCCGTTCTCACGAGAGTCCTTCCAAAACCAGCCATTTGGCATCTCTCGCCCTCTCAGCCTCCTTCTGATTATCATTGGTTGTTGTGACTTATTATCATTGTTCTGAGGTATTCTTGCCCTCGGCTCCGCGAGGCGGCGTTTTTTTTGCAATGGAAGGAATGTTTGGTTCTGGTGGTGCATGTCTCGGCGTCTTCCTTCGAAGCTGTTGGATTAGGTAATGTTCTGTTGGGCTTCAGCTATTTCGGTCCTGGGCTTGTTCTCCTCCGGAACATCTGGGAGGATGCTGATGCAGATGTTGGACATTGGACTTTCATAGAAAAAAAGATTTGTTGCACATTAAAAAAGGACTAGTTACACTTTAAATTAGCCAAACTTGTATTATGTATGTATTTCACAACTAAGAGGATTTAAAAAGTAATAATATTTGTTTCTCTACTATGTTCTAGAATTGACTGTCAAACTTCTCTTCCTGTCATTTTATTTGTTTTGTTTGACATTATTACAAAAGCTTTTATTGTTGTGGGACGAGCTGTCGGTTGAGTGAGTGATCAAAGGGGTTTTATTTGTGGTGGTGGCGGGGGGGCTACTGTACTCTACTGGATTAGCATCTTCAATGCTCCTCGGGGGGGCATAGGAAGCCCCTTTTGTTCTGGAGGATCATCAGAGAAAACCTCCCTCTGTGAGCAGGCTTGTCTTGTCCCAGGATCCTCGTCTTCCCCGCTGTCCCGGGACCATGTGCGGATCTCGGAGCTTTGGGCTGTTTTTCTATCAGGCCGGCGATATTTTTAAACAACAGCGGCGTGCCGGGACGTGTCGTGATCCGTCAGCAGACTCTCATCAGTGAGCGTTCCTTCTCCGCCTCCGCTGCATTTCTTTGGCTCATTCATTAAAGAACATGTGGATCAAAACAAGGGTTGGATGTTTGTCCAGATTGCGAACACTTTAAAAAAAAATTGTCCTTGAGATATAGAAGCATTATGACCACCTTTGCAGACAAGAGTGAGTTTCGCTTCTTACTTGGACCATTTCCGGAATAAGAACCCATTCGTACTCCGGAAAGTCAGGCCTGGGGGCCACAGGCGGCCCTTTCACTGTATTTATGTGGCCCTCATGAGGTCAAAGATCGTGTAGAGAACTTATGTTTTTACTTATCTATAAGGGTTGTTTAAGGGCTTTTATCCTTGGCTTTTGATTTAAAGGATAATATAAGATAAGTTATACCTTTATTCTTCCCATATTGGGGAAATTTGAGTTGTCACCGCAGTTCCCAAAAAAAGATTAAACATGCATACACATTGTATTAAAACATACAGTGCACATATTAACAACGAAACAATAATATGTATTAATAAAACAAATACAATAATAATACAACAAAATTGAAATAAAAAACATAATAATAAACAATGTTAGTGTATCATTTAAAAAAATTCCCTGAAATATTGTAAATTGTTCCCTTGAAAAAAGACTTCAAAAAATACAAGTTATACTTAAATATATAATAGTTTTGTATCAAATTAAAAAAAGGTATATAAAATACAATTCATAGTATTTTTTGCATGTTTAGCTTGATTTTATTACTTCCTATCCAATCCCTTTATTTTTGCTTGATGGCCCCTCACATTTTACAAAGTTTGGCGCCTGAGGAAATTAAATTGCCCACCACTACTCTAAAGTAATTTCTCACAGGGCGAACGACGTTTCAAAAAAATATTTTCCTGTGTCAAAAAGGAAACCTCGTCGCTTGTATTTCTAACTCCATAGCAACCTTCCAACTGGATCTATTTCCCGACGGCTGTAGGAAAAAGTCTTGTGTCGGTACGTCATATTTTTCAGGAAAGTGCCAGGTAGGATGATTAAGAGAAGAAGGGAGGAGAAGGAGAGGCAGGAAGGAATGAGAGAAAAGCAGCGGAGGTCGTGTGTTTAGCGGAGGGGTGTGATTTTTTAAACACACAGAGGTGAGGATCGGTATGTAAAGGTAGGAGGACAATGAAGCTCTGTTTCCACCAGGAGCCCGTCTCTATCTCCACCTCCTCTCTGTACATTCCTGATCAGATCGCTCCCGAGTAGACTCCTTCCCATGGGTGGGGTGGAAAAGGTAGGAGAGGGGGCAGAATAGGGTCAAGACCTCACATAAAAACGACTAAACAAAGAACAAAAAAACGACCAAATTAGAGGTCGGGGAGATGAAGGAAGCGGATGATGGTGGAAATGAATCGGGAGGTTGTGGCGGGTCAAGATGGATGGTTGCGCGGGCTTAGAGCGGAATCTCCTGCAGACACGTGCTTAATCATTCTGCCGACTTCTGTCCACCACTGTTCGCCGCTCAAGGAGAAACCACAGAACTTCAATTGTGGTGTTTTTTTTTTTCTCCTCCACGTTGAGAGATGCCTTCAGTCACTTTTTACGACTCCTCGCCCCCCCTGGGGGAGCCGTTTCGAGTGGAGATCGCCGCTTCATCTGGTTTCAGTCTCACTCTCTTCATCAGCCGTCTCTGTTGTTGCCTTCCGTCCGTCAAACCGAGCCCCAGTATTTTCTTTTTCGACTGCACTTCTGTCGTCGCTCATGTTAACCGCTGGACCAACAAACGCTGAAGATGAAAACAAACACAGGCCAGACCCACTGGAGAGTCAAGAACAGCAAATAGAAGGTTTTTATAAAGTGGTTATGAATCTTTTTTGTCAGCAGATGAACAGAGACCTTCGCTTGTGTTTATCATAAAAACAAGCTACAGTCGTTTAAAAATCTTACTTTGGCTTTTGACCCACAAATCCAACTCTAAAGTGAACTGTAATGAACTTGAACTGGAATTTGGGTATAAATTAGACTTAAGACGTATAAAATATTTTTAGTCTTTCGTCTGAGTCGTGTCAAAATATACATTCTTTTTTTAAGTCCTGGAAAAACCGTTTGTGAAGTGGTCAGGTTTGAAAGTGGCACTGTGGCCTCACCACATGTGACTCACTGTTGACACTGGGAGTTGATTGGAAGGTTTTGGGTTTGAACCCCAGATGTCCCTGCCGGGGCGAATCCCTGCTTTTTCCTTACACTTAGTGTGTTCATGATGTATATGAATCCAGTTGTCAATACACAATCTTACATCTATTATGTTACCCGGTGTGGCTATTTTCACCTGTGCAACATCAATCACCTCCTCTTTGGATCACTGGGATTCTCTCCTTGGCCTCACTTACAAATCCCTTTAAAAACTTCATCTGGTCCAGATCTCAGCTGCTCCCATCACCACCAAAACCCCCTCCATTCAACACCTCCTGTACTTCAAAGTCTCCACCGGTCAGTTCTGTATTCAATTCAAAAGTCCTCATCTTCACATTCAAGGCCATCCATAACCTCGCCATCCAGAACTCATCTGTTAAAAAGTCCAAAAACACACAGAGGTTCATTGGGAAACTTAGGGAAGGTGTCCTTAGATATGTGTGTTTGTGTGAATGGGATAAAGTGGTAGAAAATGAATGAATGTGTTTTGATGTTTTGAATGTATACAGTACAGGTCAAAGGTTTGGAAACACCTTCTGGGCTCATTGAAAAATTGTAAAAACTTGAGACTGACTAATTACATTTTTTTAAAGTAATGATGGCCACTCATTTCTCCTTACTTGGCTGATTGGTTCCTTCTGTAAAATGAACTATAAGATTGTGGTCCAATGATCCATTAACAGTCCATTAATAAAGCAAAAACTTCCTCTAGGTGACCCAGAAATGTCTGTACTGTACTCACTCACCATGTCCATAAAGTAAAGGATACAAAGATCAACATAGAATAGAATCTTCCTTTCACTTCACTCCTTCCCCGAAACTCAAAATTAAACAGCCTAATATCATGAGGTATGAATGAGTCCCTGAGTCTATTAGTGTTGCTGCAGGGGAGAAGCATTTAAAAGAGGAGAATATAAGTATTTTCTAGCATCCACGTTTTGCTGCTGACCCAGAATGTATGTGCTCAGTCTCGTGAGGAGCTAAGCTGCTGTGTTTAAATTGATTGTGTTCCATGATCTAAAATGATTTAACGTTCGTCGTGACTATTTCGGTGAAAGGTTCTCATCGGAATACTGTAAACATTCTTGATTAGGGTGAAGAGTGCCGTTCCACCATCTGCAACCATGCTCTGTTTACCAAGACATCCCTCACTGTTGAAGATTGCGTTTAATAGTCCAAATGTGCATTTCATCAGCCTCTTTAAAAGACTCCTAATCTATTATTACAGCGGAGGATGAAGCCAAATCTTTCCACAAATCAGTGAATCTTTAAGGCTCTTGAAGCAAATGGTGCCTCAGTGGAACAACTGGGTTCCAGTAAAGTTATTACTTCTCGCTATAAAAAGGTTCCAGTAAGCTATTTTCTCCTGTTCCCCTCCTTCACATTCCCAACTCATCCTCTGCTGATGTAACAAACAGTTGGTGACTGAGTTGTAGCGCTACGACTGAGCGCTGCGGTGAGTGATTTGTATGGGTAGTAATTGACTTGGGTGTGTTTGGGCTTTTTAGTGAAGTAACTACTAGTTCTGCATGCTTTTTTGCCTTTGTGTAATCTCTTCTTCTACTGCGCCCCACATCCTCAATACGCCCACCTTATGTTTATTTTAAGTACATTTATCTCATTACATTCCCATCTTAACTAAAGTCTGGGTTGTATAACATTGACAAAGTTGTGCAAGATTCCCGAAGAGCAACTAAACAAAACAAGTTTTTCCTCCGAGCACAGTTTCTTGTTGTCCGCGAAATCACAGAGAGGCTGTTATTTTTGGCCGACGTTCCCGTCCTGAATATGACACCCATAGAGTCGGAACATCCCGGTTCGCATGGCCACGATGGTTCTATTTGGGCTCAACAATTTTTAACTTTTACTCGCCCGTCAAAGACATATCTGCACCGGCCGACTCGAACAGACACATAGTTTGGTTCCTTTTTCAAACAAAAGAGGTTAAAGACTTACTTCCATGTTGCATATTTTGGAGAACTTGTAAATTCCCTGTCTAGATGTTGAGGAGGAACTTGGTTTAAAAAAACGTATTAGTTGTTTGTTAACAGCCTAAATACATGAAGCGGTTTTAAAGTTTAAAATAGCGAAACCCTACAGTAGAAAGGTCCTTCTTGACATATAATTACATCTTTTGACCCACTGGTGCCCAACCTAGTCTGTTAGGAAGTGTTAGGAAAAAAGAATAATCGTGTAATATTTCTAGTGTATTTATAACAAAAGTCTAAAATAGGTTTTTATTTTTATTTTTAAAAAGTGACTGGATTTTCTTTGAAGTATTTTCCAGTGCTTAACTCCGTCACATGATACATTACTAAAATAACTTGTTCGTGGTACACAAAAAAGGCAAGAGAAACTCTAACCAGTCATCTAAATTATGGGGTATCTAAAATTCTATATTGGTTTTAGCCAACATATCCAAATAAATATTTTGAAAAAACATGAAAGGGAATAAAGTACCTTTAATAGTAAACTATTTATTCATTCATTTTCTCTATACCGATTAATCCCTTATGGGGGTCGCGGGGAAACTATCCCAGTTTCTTTAGGCTTTAGGCAGGGGGACACCCTGGACAGGACGCCAGTCTGTTGTGAGTTAAAATAATATTTACTAAGATCTAACAAAATATGTTAGAGCTGTCGAATGCTATTTAGTTTTTGGTATTCCATGTTAAGCAATGACGGTGAGTCACAAATTAAAAATCTAATAGAGGGCGATGAGCACATGAATCAGATCAATGGCAGGAGGTATTTGGACATGCCGGCTCAAAATAAGTGAGCTGTCCTTAAAAAACAAGTGTGTTCAGGTTCATTTCCAGCCTGTACCTAGAGCAAAGTGTCTCTTGAAAATCCCCTTTAACCTCTTAAGTCGAAACCTTGTGCAATTCCGAGCTTATCTGATGGATGTGTACAAAGCACCACGAGAAAAACCACCACGCCTTAAACTGGATTAACCATAATGGAATCATCCCACTTGTGCAAGATAATCCTCCACCAAACTCCCTTCGCGATCCCTGGACTAGCTTGAGCTACCGAATCTGTCTTAAGATTTACGGTACGCAGTTATGAAAGCTGAGATAAGTTTTCCTTACTCATCACCAAAGCGCTTTGATTAGCCCAAATGTGTGTGTCCTTCAGATCTGCTGCCAGGGGAACGTCTGCCTGGCGGCCTGAGTTTGAGGGAGTTGGCTGGATAATGGGAGTTGCAAGGAAAGGTCCTTTCAAGTGGTGGCTTGCTCCGGCTTGTTCCACGTTCCTTCTGAAGTGAACTCTGATAATTGCACCAGAGGAGTTGACAGGATATGTTGCTGTTGATGTAACTTTGAAACTATTATTTCACAATGCATCAAATTTATCAAAAAAGTTTATATTAAGTGACAAGTCTGAGCCATGATGAAATTCCTTTCACAAAGATCAGATCGTGAGATATAGTTGTTTTCTTTTAGCATCAAGTTGCAGATCTTGTCAACCTGCACCATGACTCGCACAGGATTACTTGTGGAACTTTTTTTATTTGTAAATTACACCCCACCTCTGTGTTATTTTAAGTACATTCGCACGGGATAAGCAACGTCTGTAAAATAGTGTTTTTACTGACATTACGGCCAGATATGTCGTCACATCCGACAAGATGGCTGTGTCCGATGTACCTCGCGCTCCGAAACGTATACACTCCAAAAGTAGGCACTGGACTCGAGACGAGACAGTAAATTTAATATCGGTATGAGGCGAGGCCCGATACCAACGAAGGTTCGAATCTATAATAATAATAATAATAATAATAATCTCTATTTATATAGCGCCTTTCTAGTGCACAACAGATCAAGAGAAAGGTAGCATAAAAGTGGCAAGATGGAAAAGCACCCCATTACCATAATAAACACTGGGATAAAGTAGGTCATTTGCGGCGGAATTATTACATTACAAATCACGGACATTCTCACGGGATTAAATTATCTGACATTCTCCGCAATTATTACTAATCGCCTTTGGTCCACAGGTAATATTTATCCCGTGCGAATCGTGAAATAAAGTTGAGTAACTGATTCATTATACTCCGGTTAGCCTGAAATAACGTTGTAAAGTATCCAAGTTCAATGATGATCTCTATTTTTTAACCCACAAGTACGTGGAATGCCACCATATTTTTCCCCGGTGTGACATTCCTGAGCCCGACGCTTACGTGGTGTTGGGATTCATAGCTATGTGAAACACATTGTTTTGTAGTGCTGGTGTGTGAGGTCAGCACTTTCCTCCCCCCACTCCGTCCACTTCTATTCACTCGCAGCCTTCAGCGCTAACAGGACGAGTCCACAGCGGAAACCGGAGGTCACCTAATCCCTCGGTGACTCCCCAACCCGTCGGCTCAGGCCTTTTTCTATTGTCGCCCGGTGCTTCGACGGGCCTCGCTCGGCCACTTTCTATTTTGTGGTTCTGTCTAATAAGTCGTTTTTGTTTATTGGTGCATCTGGTTCCATTTGGGCCCCCCTAAACCAGGAAGCAGACGTTTGTCGGCATCCAGTGCGTGACCTGTGCTGTGAAGTGGTGTTGAGTTTGCCACCTGGCTGGCTGCTCACAAACGTGACCACATGACTGCGAACCTGTGGAAGAATTCTGTCGCTCTGTCGATCCAGTGAGATTTGCATCATAGTTCTGTGGTTTGTGAAAGTTTTTTCTTAATTTACTCATGTGAAGGATCTTTGTATTTGGAGGAAGCAAAGGATTCTTAAAGGAAAGAGGCTCAGGCTTCCCTCTCTCAAGTAATCTCTAAAAAAGTTCATTCTTTATCTACTGGGTCTAAGAACAGTGGTTATTCAGAGCTCTAGTAAAGCAGGTCCCTAGGTTCTTTAGAATGTCCCCAAAAATCGTTCTGTCAAGAGGTCTGTAAGTATGCTATCTTAGATATTAAAAATGCTAAAAAGGAATTGAATGATGTAGATTAAATAAATATAGAGCATCCATTTTTGTGGCGTTTCCAGTTGTAGAAATCTGTGTTTATCCTTAAAGGGAAAGTTCACCCAAAATGTTAAATTCACTTATTCTCTTCTCACCACTCTTTGTGTTATTTGTCTTTGATCTATGTTCTTTATACGTAGATTTTGTCATCTTGCACTTTTTTTTTTTGCACTTCGCTCTTATGAATCTATCTTCTGTGTTGCTGTGAGCTGGAAAACCAATTTCCCGAAGGAGACCTCCAGAGGGTTTAATAAAGTTTATCTATCTATCTACCCTCTTATCGGCTACATTTTGGGATTATTTTCAGAGTTATTCATTCCTTTTTATATATTTAGGAAAACATGTATGTTTATTTTAATCTTGCGCTCGGGTTTATTCGTCTTCATCTTCCTCGAAAATAAAAACAATCCAAATACTTGAGTACTTCCTGTCTGTGTAGCCTTTAAGTTCTACAAACAATCTTAAAATACAGAAGTTTTTTTTGAACAATTGAAACAACAACTCTTGTTTGGACGTTAAAGACGAGCAGTGCGGAGGTATTTGGATGTTTTTAAGTTTGTCTTTTTGGACGAAGACCAAGACAACGGAGTCGCTACATTAGAATAAACAAACATTTTTGACTATAACTCTAAAAAGGAACAGATTACTCTGAAAATAATCCCAACCCTTAGTCGACATGAGGGCGAACTATCACTATCGAATCTAAGGCTGTTGTCTGTGACTGACAACTGAACGAGGACCAATCAGAGCATTCATTGTGTTGTTAACAGCGAATGCAGATGAAAGCCTGAGAGCGATTGTAAAACAGATGTAATGCCCTCACAGCTGCTCCACCGGTCAGCTAATCCCTTTGACTAATGACCACCTCCCCTTCGCGCGAGCAGCCTTCCATCAGCCCTGACACCTTGACCGCCCGCCCCCCCGCGACCTCCTTCCTCTCTACCTCCCTGACCTCTTTCACCTCCAGCCATCAGAGGCCCCCTTTGTCCCGGCACAACCTGACTCCCCCCCCCTCCATGCTAATGATATGTTGTCACGCTTCACACAAACACAGCGACATGATATATGGCAATTATGGGGTCTTGACCGGCTTCGGGAATGACTCACAGGGGTGGATTGTGTCGTGAAAATATTGTCCTTCTGACTCATAATCCCCTTAGAGTGACTCGTTTCGGTGCTTTGACTAGTCCTTGGCTGTGTAAGTACAACTCATTGACATTGATTGATATATCGACTTTCACGACGTGAGATGAAAATGAGAGGCTAGAAAATAAATGCTAGTGTCATCTGCCATAAAAGTGAATCAACATTTCGTAAATCCAGATGCAACTTCACAACATTATCAAAGTATATTTTTATGCCACAAATCATATCACTCCTTGGAGGGGGTAATAATTCCAGTGCTTTATCAGCATCTTTGACCTCAAAAAAGAGAGCACTGTGAGGTTAAGACATGCCGTCTGAGCTTTCCAAACCAACTTAAAAAGAAGTTTTCATCCTCCACTTTAAGTGGAGTACAACTCTTCCTCCTCCTCCTCCTCCTCCTCCTCCTCCTCACTTCATCCATGTGTTTGTTTTACTTGGCCGCCGACTCTGCGTCAGCCATGCACAGTTTAACTCACAACTACCCCGAGGCAGACATGACCTCGTAAAAAGCTCGGTGCCCAAACTCGATTGCGTGGGGGCCCCCTTCTACTTCTTCCCCCCTCCAGTGCTGAGGGCCATTTCTGTTGTCAGGCCCCTCATGTTTCCCATTCATCCAGCTATCCGGCCGCGCATTCATCACTGTCGCCATCTCATCCATCTTAACTTCTGCCGACAAGCCGGGCGGCGTGGAGGGAGGGGCCCCCGAGAGCCACCGGGGCTCCCTTAATGTAATGGACTCTCGATAAACAAACACAGAGCCACTCCAGGCGTGCGGGGGCCCCTCGTATGACAAACAGTGCTTCACTTTTTAGAGAACCAGAGCAGACGTTGTGGGGACGCTTGAGTCCAGCGATTGTGTTCGACGGCGCCTCAGTTTCTCGATCGTTTCCTCGCATGTATTACTCTTTTCTCCGCTTTGATGTTCGCTCTGTCTTGTCGCCGTATGTTTTCACACTTTGATTGGCTGCCCGGAGGAAGGAAGAGCTGCGTCACCCGGCGCTTCCTGCTTCCTGTTGTGGTCCAGCAACGATCCAGTGGAACCTGGAAGTTTCCTTTCACTTCATCTCAAAACACACAAAGGACTTAAAAAAAAAAAAAGATAAACCAGCGCAGAAGGATGGTAGTCGACCACGCTGAGCTCACTGGAGTCAGGCGGGGACACGCGAAAAGACTGTCTCCGTTGTGTCATGTGTGCAGGAATGTGTCTTGATCATAGACTAGGGTTGAAAATGAGACCATGGAGTCCGCAGACTTGACCACGGCGCATCACAGCCGACACTGCGCTGCCTAAAAGAGGCCAGTCCTCTATTCAGTTGCCATGTGGCATATCAGCCGTTACCATCTGCAGCCGTGTGTGTGTGTGTGTGTTTCTCCTGAATGGCATTCTCCCTGCCTGCTGGTCAGCCATGAATTACAATGTTAATGGGTTAGCATGGAGCCGTTTCAGTACTCGGAGAAAGGAGGGGAGGCAGGAATTTAGGGATTACGAGTGAGGAGAGGTAGGGAATGAATCGGGGTCCCGGGGCAGCAGCTGTTTCCCCTTCTCAATAGAAGAATCGGGTCTTCTCCGTACCCCCTTGCTTAAGAGCGGTCCTCAGCAGGATACAGTATTCCTCTCCAGAACCTTCTGTCTCAAACCATCTCTCTCTCTGCCTCCGTTAATGAGTAACACTTTCTGTTATTGAAACATCTGTCCGAGGACGGTGTGGAGATGATGCCTTCAGGGACTCATTACACATTCTTCTTGTTGTGCTTTAGGTTAATAAACAACTGCGTAGCAACACCAGAGGGTGTTTTGAGAACGAGTCATTTATTTTATCGTATCATCTTTTGTTTTCTTGGTGGTAAATAAAATGGCCACGTCACAATGAAGCGAGTTATTTTCCCCATTTCTGAAGCGCACACTCCAGTCGTCCGTTGCTTTCACCTTCGTCCGGAAACTCATCACCTTCAGGATGTAGCGTTTCGGAAGCTTGCTCGGCCCGTAAGAACTCTTTACAGCGAGTAAAACCTTCAGTGGAAACATTAAAACGTCACTGCTTAAGACTTTAGGGGAAACATAGGTTTTACATTCTTAAGCTTCTGTACTGTCGTGTGCTGCTTAAGGGTCAACATTGTTAACTTGAACACTTCTTTATCACTTGGTAAATTCTTTCTTGAGCTGTTTTTTTCTGTTTCTACAAAAACTCTTCTTACTTGTAAATCTTCTTCCTGTACAAAATAAAGCAGGGAATGTGTGCTTTTGTGTCAGGCACAGTTGTGTTGACTTCTTAACATGTTTAAAAATATATATTTTTTAATACGTTAAGAAGAATTACATGGACGATTTCAACAAGTCCCATTTTATAAATGACAAATTATAAATTTACTTACTATAATAATTGCCATACATTTTAAAATAAACTCAGTTTATTATTGTTTATTTGTGCTTTTTGGTAGTTAGTTTGGATCCTTATGTAAAATAAATAGGGGATTATGAAAATTAAGTTTATTTTTGAAGTGTAAGGTGATAGAAATGTTTACTGGTTAAGCTAGTCGATAAAAAAATTCAACTTTTGAAGAGTAGAAACTACATTCTGTAAAAAGTATAAGCATTATTCTTAAGATTGTGCATCTTATCCTTTATGAAGTGTCTTAAGATGAAATGATCAGTTCCAGATCCCCGAAAAAAGGCACTTTTGTTGTTGAAAACATCCCTTTTTAAGTTTAATAAAGCAAGAATTTCCCCTTTCCGTTATCCATCTCCTCTGCTCTTTCTTTAACCTTCATGTTCATCTGCATCGCCGACATCTCACGACATCTGCGGAGAGCTATTTAAACCCTCTTGAGTTGCAGGCGAGGAAAAAGGGAAAGTGTGAATGGATATGGTTGCGGCTCAACTGAGTTGGAGCGACGTGAACAGGTGACGGGCAGCTCGTAATCCCTCCTCTGATGTCAGATTTACCAAGGCGTCCATGCATACATGTATGTGTGTTTGCCGCACATGTGGGGGCTTGTGTGTCGTGCACACACACGAGCGTGTGTTGGTGGCGAGGACGTGCGATGGTGTGACCGTGTCAGCAACAGCCGCCGGAGCGCTCAGGAAAGGCTCGTTTTCGACTCTCTTTTACGGCCGCCTCCTTAGAGATTTCACACCGTATTAAGTTCATATTTCACCACAGCTGGATCTTCTACCTGCTCCACTTAAGATGTCAGGAGTGTGTGAAGGAGTTTCTCATGTGGTCTGGGGAGAAAAGAAAAATAAGATGCTCTGTTGTCTTTGACTTTTTAATGCTCTGACTTGCTGCAGAGGAATGTGGGACAACCAGTTGTGGGAGCCGGTAAGAAGGAGGACGGGGGGGGGGTTAAGTGAAGGAGTGCCACTTCTGAGACTTCCTGTAGATTTATTATTCCACTTGCTGATCAACCGATGAGCTCTTTAACAAGCAGATGCACTTCCCTCCCGTCTATCTGTCACGAATTTGACCTTTACCCCGCACACGTCCACACAACGTAGCTCAGTCTCACACACTCGAGGTGAAAAGTTCACGGGATAATTCATCATCCAAAAACGACTCGTATCTGAGTTCAAACCAACCCCCTCACCTGCTCACGTGTTTTTTTTTCAGAATGCAAGGCTGGATCCTTCAAGGCCGAGGCGTCCGGGGAGAAGTGCGAGCCGTGTCCCGCCAACACCCACCGACAGGAGGCCGGGGCCGTGGTCTGTCCTTGCATGGATGGGTTCTACAGAGCCCCGAGCGACCCGCAGACCGGACCCTGCTCAGGTAGGCATCTTTGATTATAAATAAAAATGTTTGATTTTTTTAATTAAACGCTTCGTTCTTAGGTCTCCCTTCGGCTCCACGCAACCTGGCGGCGACCACCACTCAGCTCTCCGCGGGAAAGCTCCTCCTCACCTGGAGCCCACCCGAAGACACCGGCGGTCGCTCCGACATCACGTACAGCGTGGAGTGCCAGCGCTGTGACGGCTCCTCCTGTCAGCCCTGCGGCGAGAAGATCCACTACGACCCGGGGAACTCCGGCCTCACTGACACCAGAGTCTCCGTCAGCGACCTGGAGGCTCACTTCAACTACTCCTTCGTCGTGGCGGCGCACAGCGGCGTGTCGGTGTTGGACGGCGAGGGGACGCCGCGGGCGAACAGGCCGCCGTCCACCAGCGCGCTCACCACCTCCCTGCACTACACAGGTGAGGGATTCTGGAGAGCAGATGTTTCGTCCATGTTCAAGCCTTAGTTAATCATCTGTCCATCCTCAGATCCTCCGAAGATAACCTCCATGTGGCTCGTTGAAAAGAGCCCCAATAGCTTGTCTCTGTCTTGGGACGTCAACCCACGACCAAGATCTGCTCACCGGCCCTTCCGTTATGAACTCACCTACCGGAAAAAGGTACATAAGAAAAGTTATTTTATGTTTCCCTTGCAGTAGGACAACTAATGTGATTTAAGCCTGTCTTAAATACAACTTGAACCTCTATTGTACTCATCAGTATGTGTCTGTTTGTACAAAATGCTCTTTTCATTCAAATATATACGTTACAAAATGTACTTAAGCCCGGCCCACTGAACAAAAACGTTTTGTTTTTCTGGTGATTAAATCTTGTTTACCGTAAACACACCCAGTCTTCTGTGAATGGTCAATCGTCAAGATTTATTACCACGTCATCAATCCAGGAATTCTCCACCTCCAAGGGACTCGTTGTATAAACAAAGCGGGCCGTGATTACAGCTGGCTGGAGGAGGAGTGAAGCCAGCCATTTTTTATAATGGACTCTGCTCTTGTAACCTCTTGTTCGCTGAGATTTTCAGAAAGGGGAGAACTCAAAAATCCTCACGATAAAGTTCTTGGTGTTCTTATGGTTTTCACATTAGTTGTCCTTTAATGTTAAGGTATTAATCTCGGTCCGCAGCTGATATAGAAACTTTCATTTGCTTTCAACAAATTCCATCTCTTTTCTGATTTTCTGGATTCTTCTCCAGGATGACAACCTGGACGCAACAACCTACATTGTCCGCATCTTGGAGAAAACCTCGGTGCAGATCTTGGAGCTCAGCCCGGGGACCCCCTACTTGTTCCGGGTCCAGGCGCTGACCAGCGACGGTAGTCCGGGAGGCTCCAGCATCGAGGAGCAGTTTGAGACGTCGTCAGAAGGTAGAGAGCGACTCCTGTTTTTTGTTTTTTTTTGTGGGTCATCGTTCTTTCCTGGAGTTTTAACGCGTGTCTTTCTAGGGAATCACAACACCGCCGTCATCATTTGCTCAGCAGCCGGAGCAGCCGCTCTGTTGTTCGTTGTCGTTCTGGTCCTTTTCTTACGCAGACGGTGAGTAACCCCTCCGCTAGTTTCCTTCTTCTATTCTTCCTCTCCTCTGTCGTGGCGCCTCCTCACGGCCTCCAGAACCTCTCCATTCTCTCCCCGTTTGGCCGGCGTTCTGTCCTTCTTCGGTCGAGGATCTGTGTCGTCGCCCTCCTGGTGACCACGACTGTGCAGCTCCTCAATGCCTTCATTCTCCGCTGCCTTGAAAAGGAGTTGTGCCGAGAGTGCTGCACTGTTGTAGAAGAGAGACTCGCCACAGATCCTGAGCTCTCTGTTTTAAAGTTGACCCGTTCCATTGGTCCAGCTGACCTACTCTTCTACCCGCTTGTCCTCCTTTTCAAAAGTTCTCATTCGCTTTTTATCCAAGAGAGACTGGATCTGCTTGAACAAGGATTCTTTTGATGACGAAACTAGCCAGAAATGTTGTACTGATATTAAAGCAGACACAGACAAGTATTGTTTTATTTATTGGATTTGGTGTTTTTCTTTCAGGAAGAGAAACTCTCACAGCAGACAAGGACCAGAGGACACCTACTTCTCAAGCTCAGGTCAGGATTTGACTTTAAATTGACTTTATTAGTTTACATTTTTTTGCTTTATTGCCGTCTGTAAAAATCAGCTCTATCTTCTTTCCCAATCTCTACATGAAGTGTTTTTCTATTTGTAAACAAATAATGTAATTTGAGCTGCTAATATTTTAACAAAACACTTCACTACGGAATGACACAGCACATGGCATTTGCATTCATTTCCATAAATCATTGACAGTACTTTCAATGTTTCCCGGAAGACTTTATCACAAACCATGTATAACATTTGTTTTTATTTTATTTTCTTGTCATTCACTACGCAATGAACCTGCACAATACTGCATTTACATTCCTATTCATAAAGTTCCTCGAGATTTCCAATAAGATCTGAACACAAACCCAACAAGAGCTTTTTTTTTTATATTAAGTTAGCAAAATCTAATGGGTAATGTCACAAAAGTGCTGGATTCTTTTTTATTTAAGAAATTGAAATTACTCTTTTCTAACACTGGGAGGAGCCAGACATAAATATATTCAATCTTACTTAGAGCTTCTTTAGGTTGATAAATAGTTTTTTATAATGCGCAACATCTTAAACAAAAAATCGAATTTTAATTTTTTTCTGTTTGTTTCCTCGCAGAACAACTGAAGCCCCTGAAGACGTACGTGGACCCCCACACATACGAGGACCCCAACACAGCCATCATGAAGTTCGCCACGGAAATACACCCGGGCCACATCACCAAACAAAAAGTCATCGGAGCCGGTGAGTGACATCTCCCCTTCGAGAGCGGATTTAACTCTGATCTGTCGACAGACGATTCCTGACCCTAAATTTGCTGTTGACACAGCATGTTTTTTTTTTCCCGTACTGACAGTTTGATTGACAGGAGTTACTTTAGCAAGATTAGCATCTTTTTGCCAGCAGTTCTTGCAAAACAAGTTGAGACCGTTTTTTTTTTTCTTGTTGTGGAGCAGATCTTGGCCGCCACAAGCCAGTTTTGGCACCAGATGAAATGCGAGTGTTAAAGATTAACATCAGGAAATCACAGCAAATATTTCCTCGTACGTTTGAAGGTTGATTAAGGTTCTCAGTAGTAAAATAATCATGAAAAAAAACTGGCTGAATTGATTCCCGACAATAAACGTCAAGTTTTTTTTTGGCATTTATCATTTGATTACCACAGAGTTACCCTTTGACCTGTTGTCTTTACAACCCCCCGCCACCCCACTCTCCCTCACTCTTCATGTGACAGCTGACTCCCATGTTCCCACACCACAGGCCACTCACCAATTATCCTCCTTGTTGCTCTTCCTCGAGCACCTCTGTGTGAGCTTCCTCCTCTGTTCGCTCCGCTGCCGCTCGAAAGCCCCCGCAGGCAGAAACCCAAAACCCACGTATCGGATGTATCGGTATCAATCGTCTCCGTTCATGTCCTTTTCAGGGGAGTTCGGCGAAGTGTATCGGGGAATTCTAAAGGTGCCGGGGAGGAAAGAGGTGGCCGTGGCTATTAAGACACTGAAGCCTGGATACAGTGAGAAGCAGAGGCAGGACTTCCTGAGCGAGGCGTCCATCATGGGCCAGTTCTCCCACCAGAACATCATCCGTCTGGAGGGGGTTGTGACCAAATGTAAGGACTTCTGTGAGTCCTTGACCTTTTTTTTTTTTATATACACACCTTTTAAAAACTATCGACTAAAGTCTACTGATGTGAATTTATGTTAAATGTTGTTTTTTTTCTCGTGCAGTCAAACACGCCATGATCGTGACTGAGTATATGGAGAATGGAGCTCTGGACCGGTACCTTAGAGTAAGTTTATATTAAAATGTATAAGTCAATTTGACCTTGGCTCCCTGCGAGACTTGAAAAAAACATGTTTCGGGTTGTTATGTTAAACTACAGGATAGACATAGATCATAAATATACTTTTATAAAAGGCATATGGTGTAGTAAACGCCCTATAAGTTCAAAATATATATTTTTAATAAATATATTGGGCGATGAATGTACATGAGTTTTTCTCCTCAAGGATCAATTGTTCTTATTGAAGGTAAATAAAAGGTAGATAGATGGATGAATGGGTGGATGGATGGATGGAAGGATGGATGATTTCCTGGATGGCAATTAGGTTCCACTTCACAGCAAGTTTCATAAAAACAGAACAAGAACAAAGGTCAAACAAAAGAACTAAGTGCAAGAACATAGATCAAAAGGAAATAACTCAAAGAAAAATAACAAAGAAAGAGGATACAAAGATTAACATAGAATAGAATCATCTTTTCGCTCCACTCCTGCCCCCAAACTCAGAATATTAATAAACCTAATAATACGAGGAATTAATGAGTCCCTGAGTCTATTAGTGTTGCATCATGGGAGGAGCATTCGTGCACTTCATCTTCTTCTCTGTTCACTGATGACAGTGTTCAGAGGATGACCGTCATCATCCATTATTGACAGTAGTTTGTTGTCGATTAATATTAACCATGACATTGAAATCCACGTCTTCCCAGGACCACGACGGCGAGTTTTCCGCCTTCCAGCTGGTGGGAATGATGCGCGGGATCGCGGCGGGAATGAAGTATCTTTCCGAGATGAGCTACGTCCACCGAGACCTGGCGGCTCGCAACATCCTGGTGAACAACACGCTGGAGTGTAAAGTGTCCGACTTCGGTTTGTCTCGAGTGCTGGAAGACGACCCCGAGGGGACCTACACCACAAGCGTGAGTTTAAACCTATATCTAGTTTTAACGTTTTCTATTAGGTTTGCGTTTTATAATAATCGCTTCTGAACAGGGAGGGAAAATTCCCATCCGCTGGACGGCTCCCGAAGCGATCGCTTACAGGAAGTTCACATCAGCGAGCGACGTGTGGAGTTTCGGGATCGTAATGTGGGAAGTGATGGCGTTCGGAGAGAGGCCGTACTGGGACATGAGTAACCATGAGGTGAGTGAGCTTTATTGAGCGGTGGTAGTGGGTTTTTTTTTCAACACCAGACTAAAAAATGACGAATGACTCACAGGTAATGAAAGCCATCAACGAGGCGTTCAGGCTCCCGGCGCCGATGGACTGTCCCTCCGCCGTCTACCAGCTGATGCTGCAGTGCTGGCTGCAGGACCGGTCCAAGAGGCCGCGCTTCGGGGACATCGTCAGCCTGCTGGACAAACTGCTGAAGAGCCCGGACTCCCTCAAAGCCATCGCAGACTTCGACCCGCGGTAAGTGTTTATTTACAGTCCCGGCTCTAGAGCTGTGTATATATGTCCCGACGCCACAGTAAACAATCCTCTCAGACACTCGATCCCAAAATGGATTCTACTTTTAGTGCACTTACTTCTTCATCTTAAAAGACAAGAACAATTTAAATGACAAATAAGAATATTTTTAATGAAACAAAATAAAAATAAAGAATGCAGTAAGTCTCTCATTATGACCATGTTTTGAACTTATTACTCTATAAAGTTTTCCCCACGTCCAAAATCTTGGCAAACGAAAGGTTACAAGAGCAGAGTCCATTATGATGTAATAATGGCTTCACTCCTCCTCCAGCCAGCTGTAATCACGCCCCGCTTTGTTTATACAACGAGTCCCTCAGAGGTGGAGACTTCGGGGATGAATGACGATGTAATAAATCTCGACGCTTGACCAATCACAGCAAAGTGGGTGTGGTTAGGGAAAACGATGTATTAGTGGGCGGGGCTTAAGCACATTTTCTACTATAATAATTTCAGTGAAAAGAGAGTTTTGTACAAACAAACACATACTGATGATACAATAGAGCTTCAACATCTATTTAAGACACACTTAAATCAACACATTAGTTGAACTTTTAAGTTATTTTTAGGTTTTTTTTACACACATAATCCATGATTAACTTTAGTAATTTATATAATATAGTTGTATGTTTAGAGTTTCATTCTGGACATATTAGGAACATTCATCCAGAGATTAATTAAGCTTGAGTTTAACCAGCGTATTCTCGCTCCAGACACCGTATGTGAGAACATTGCCGCGCCTGTGAGATGCATAATGCTCTCCAGACTTGAACGCCATTAACTTGTCGCACCTCAACACGTGACGTAGACTTGATTATCCTCAGACTTGGATCGACTTCAGAAACATTCTCCCATTTGTTGTTTAGGGAAAACAAGAGTAAATGGCTTCCAAATAATGTCTATTAGGAAGCAGCAGACACCTGGCTTAGGTGATGATGATGATGATGATGATGATGAGCCAGTGTGTGCTCGTTCAGGAGCTCTGTGAGATCTTGTTCTTGAGCGTTGGCAGTGATGACTTCCTCTGTGCTCGGACACAAAGTGTGTCACGCTCACGTCAGTCGGCCTCCTTTTCATCTGTAATTACACGGCTCTGATGTGGGAAACGCCGAGCTCGTCTCATCTGGATCGACTTGTTCCGTCTCCTCCTAGAGTTTCCATCCGCCTGCCGAGCACCAGCGGCTCAGACGCGCCATTCCGGACGGTGTCGGAGTGGCTGGAGTCCATCAAGATGAACCAGTACAGCGAGAACTTCACCTGCGCCGGGATCGTCACCATGGACCAGGTCTTGATGATGAAGAACGAGTAGGTTCCTATTGTTCCTTCCATGAGTCCTGCATACTTTTCTGGAGTCGGCGGTTCAGTGTTTTTTTCCCAGGAGCGTGTGTTTACTGTCAAACAAAAACAATCACCTGTGTGATATTTTAGTGCCGCCACTGTTGTTATTCTGGGGCGGGTTTTCTAAACAGAAGTCGGACTTTTGTTGACGACGGATTCAACAAAAATAAACACACAACTTTATGCAAAATCATTTCTATTTTGGACCAGGATGTCACTCACTAGCTTGTACTGTCAAATTGTCGTTGTTCAGCAGCCTTTTTCCCACGCGTCCCCAAAGAATTTGTTTTCAAGTTCCTCTCGAGCATTGTGTGCTCTCGTAAACCTCGACATGAGAAATCCTCCGGAGGGAAAAAATAAATGGGGGGGAAATAAGAAGTGGGTTATTTGTGGCGGGGCTCGACGAGAGATGCTTGCGGTCTCCTCAGTTCTTATTCTTCTTCCCTTTCTTCATTCTTTCTCTGATCCCTTCATTCAGCCACACACAAGCAGCACTTTTGCTTGATCCCCCCGTAAAAACCGCCAGTTCACTGTGGGGAAGGAAAAAGGCAGAATTCCCAGTCAATAAGCAGCGACGACTCAGGCTCTGAAATAGACGGATGCGATTTTTGGATCCTCGGAGACGGTTCCTCTTTTAGACAGAGGTCAAAACTGAGCCCCTTAAACTTCTCACCGAGCCGTCTCAGGCAATTGTAGCTCATCAGATGTTCGTTGAGAGCATGATTTACTGAAGTTTAGGGGGGAAAAAGGCTTACTGACTTACTTACTGATGCACATAATAAAAGGTGCTGTGGTGCAGTAATGAGGGCCAGAGATTTTCCCCTCAAACTCCAAACCCTCGACTCTCTGTATCACAGTTTCGAGGAAGATGGAGCAGATTGTAGCGCAGAACCAGAAACCTTTTTGAAGATTTATGTCGCAGTGCATCCATCTGGCAACACTCCGGGGAGACCAGAAGTTATTTACAAGTCTCTGTTTGCCAGACGAGCGTTCACCGTCATCAGGGAGAATCCTCATTAAGTCACGCAGGATGCAATTAAGGTTTGGACTCGGAGGAAGTACGTGCTCCGGCTCTAAGAGCTGCTGTTAAGGTAGAAAATATGTAGATGGAATTGGAGGTAAAAGCTCACTTCATTTCTTTTAATCCCTTAAAAAGTAAATTACAAATCTGAGACGCCTGTACATTAACCTTTAACTTTATTTTTAACTGTCAGAACTAGAGCTTTGCACTCGTACAACGGTCATTACGGTAGCTCCCGCAACCACACAAACACAGACCGGATTCAAGAGACAAATCCTGATGCAATACAAGATATCTTTCTCTCAATTACTTGCTTTCATTCTATTTTATTATTTTTTTTCAATTTTTTACTTTGCTATTTTTTTTATTTGTTTTTAAAATGAAGACTTTTCTTTCAAAATAATAAACTATATATATAATAAATAATGTATATATATTTGTTTTTTTTCAATTACTTGCTTTAATTATATGTTCTTTTAATCTAATATACATTTTTTTACTTAAATAAAAACTAAAAATAATATATATATATATATTTATATATATATATATACATATATATATATATATATATATATATATATATATATATATATTTATATATATATATATATATATATTTATATATATATATATATATATATATATATTTATATATATATATATATACATATATATATATATATATATATATATATACATATATATATATATATATACATATATATATATATATATATATATATACATATATATATATATATATATATATATATATATGTAATAAATAATTTGTATTTTTTCTTACATTACTTACTTTGTTTCTATTTTATTTTTCTTTAAAGCATTTTTTAATTTTTCTTCTCTTTTTTTTAATGAAGACTATTTTCTCTCAAAATAATAAATAATATATATAATAAATAATGTGTATATATTTGGGGGGGTCTCTCTCAATTACTTACTTTATTATATATTTTTTTGTTTGTTTCTTAACATTTTTCTTTTTTTTCTCAAGATAATAATTATATACATAAATAAATAAACACATAATATAACATAACATATATATATATATAATTTGTTTAGTTTTTTCTTCCTCAATTAATATTTACTATTACTGTTTTTTAATTCTATTTTCTATTTCTTCAAATTTTTCTTTTCCATTTTTTTTAACATTTTTTTTAATGATGCCGTCAACTCACTGTGTGTATCTAGATTTTCGATTACCTTTTTTTGCAGTAAAAGTATTTTAAAATATTTTGTGTTTAATGGATATATAGATAAAACATGTTGGAAAAATGTAAGCTAAATTTCTAATGACAAGATCATGGAGGATGAAGGTAAAAAATAAGGAAGGCCACCTGATCATCTTCATCATCTCTTGGTCAGATTTGATGATCATCCTACTTCTGACGCCGTTTTTGAGAAAGAATAGAAAAAAAAACATCCAGCGTTTGGTCTGTAAAACACTAGGAAAAGTACGGATCTTCATTCATGACTGAAAACTGAACAACATCCTACTTCTGACGCTATTTTCTTCCAAGTGTTGAGGAGTTGAACTGTTACACTAACGTGTTATCTTTCTCTCTCTCAGGGACATTAAGAACATCGGGGTTCGGCTGCCGGGACACTTGAAGAGAATCGCCTACAGCATCCTGGGCTTAAAGGACCAGACCAGCACTCTGAGTGTGTTCGCCGTGTGAACGCCGACCCCCGCGGAACGGAACAAACAAAAAAAAAGTCAGGCACTGAAGCGAACAGCCCGCTGAACTCTTGAGCTCCACATGTCGTCGGCAGAACCGGGACCATCATCTCCCTGCAGACAAAAAAAACCCAAAGAACTTGGAGGAGACTCTGTAGATTTCTATTTTTATCTGTTGACACATATTTTCTTTTTCATTCCTGTTTTGTAAAGAAGAATCACGCGGGCTCTCGAAATACATCTCGGGGCGTCCGAGACGGAAGAGTGACATCCTCGCCCCCGGTAGGAAGTCGACGCCTGATTCTTGTTTAAGCCAATCAGGAAAGAGCGTCAGGAGAGGCTGGACTCGGCTTGAGTTGGCCCGTCCACGATCATACAGAACCTCTGCTGGCTCAGTTCAGGAATGAAGCTATGATCTTATGAGAAAGAGGCTGTGTAAGGTACTCTGTGTACAGTTGTGTAATGTTTTGATGAAACCACTGGGGTTTATCTGTAGCACTTGGATCACCAGTTTAAAAAAAAAAAAATCCCAGAAAGAAAGTTGTATTTTTCAGTGGAAAACGTATTTTTGCAAATAATTATGAATTTGAGTGACGATTTGATAAGTGCCTTCGTAGATGTCGTGGATGATTGACAGACCATCGTTTACTTGAACTCCATGGATCTATCGCTTGCTTTTTGGAAAAGGGATTGAATTTTTTTGACATCTGGTTTACTGGTGGAGTTTTAACCATTCATAGATTCTTTGTCTTCCTTGTTTTCCCTCTGCCTTTTTAAACACCTCCTTCTTCTGAACCGATGTTTTATACTGTATTTAATAGTCTATTTATTTTATACTTTTATTTATTTATCCTGATAAACACTGAGCTGGGATTGTTAAGTGAAGGCTGTTTTCTCTCAAAATAATAATAAAAAAATAAGCTCAAACTGTTTTTCTGAGTCGATGTGTCATTTTAATGAGTTGATATTTCTTTCTTTCTTTTATAGTCATTACTATTTTTATTTTAACCAAAAATGCATTTATATACACCAAGTATATATGTTTTGTATTAATTAACGACATTTCTTTTCAATTGAACTGTGTGTGTCTAAATATTGGATGACCTTTTTTTGCAGGAAAAGTATTTTAACTCATTTTGTATTTACTGGATAAACTTTTTTGTACAACTTGAGTCTCATAATAAAGTATTTTGTATGACTTTAATCCCGTAATAAATAATTTTTTATGACTTTATTACAAGATTAAAGACGGACGAAAATACTTTATTGCGAGATTAATTATACAAAATACTTTATTACGAGATTAAAGACGGACGAAAATACTTCATTACGAGATTAGTCGTACAAAATACTTTATTACGAGATTAAAGTAGGACGAAGAAACTTATTACGAGATTATTCATACAAAATACTTTATTACAAGATTAAAGTCGGAAGAAAATACTTAATTATGAGATTAGTTGTACAAAATACTTTATTACAAGATTAAAGTCGGACGAAAATACTTTATTACGAGATTAGTCGTACAAAATACTTTATTACAAGATTAAAGTCAGAAGAAAATACTTAATTATGAGATTAGTTGTACAAAATACTTTATTACAAGATTAAAGTCGGACGAAAATACTTTATTACGAGATTAAAGTATTTTGTACGACTTTAATGGCTCTCTGCAGTGTCCCCTAAAATATTTGTATTTATTCATTATTTATTTTATTTTTGCTGGATCTCAGTTCAACCCTGACATGCTGGGAACAATAACAACGAATTATTGTTTGTATCTAAATAAAAAACGGTCGGTTGAAATCTTGAAATTACAGCAACTTTCTTAACTATGACCCAGAGGCAAAGCAAGGGATACCACAAACACTTTTTTTTTCAGGCCTCCGTGTCACCTTGACCCAGAGATAAGACTCTCCACCGATGGTCAGAACGATGAAAAACCTTTATTTCTGTCACTCTGCAGCAGAGACGCACCGAGAGAGAAACTGAAAGGAACCTTCGAGTCGACGACTGGTCTCGTGGCTTCAGTAATCTGGCGTGGATTCCTCGCTGTCTGGTCTTGTTGCACTGAAACGTTTCAGGCGCTAATGAATCACCTGGAAACCACATAATAACCTCATTATAGGACGAATTCCAGCTAAATCAGAATGTAGGCTAGACCGAAACCAAACACCTTAAAGGTCACTTTTGCCTCTCAGGAAACATTTTTATTTTTATTTTACATCAGTCTAATGCTGCTAATGTTGCTAATAATAATGCTGCATAGCATTCAGTCACTAGTTTTAAATAAAGATAGTAAAGATACTATCTTCCACTTTTTTTTCTTATCATTTCAAAAGGAGCGATGAAAAGAAAAAAAGTAGATAATTTTAATGAAATAACTCTTTAAGAATCCTGAGGTAATCTTTATTCGAAACTACATTTTGCTATGCAGCATTATTGTTAGCAACATTAGCAGCATTAGACTGATGTAAAATAAAAATAGAAACATTTTCTGAGAGGCAAAAGGGACCTAGAGGTGCTTGGTTTCGTTTATTCTGTGGTTTCCAGGTGATTCATTAGCGCCTGAAACGTTTCACTGCAACAAGACCAGACAGCGAGGAATCCACGCCAGATTACTGAAGCCACAAGACCAGTCGTCGGCTCGAAGGTTCCTTTCAGTTTCTCTCTTGGTGCGTCTCTGCTGCGGAGTGACAGAAATAAAGGTTTTTCATTGTTCTTGTACTGGACAGTATTATCTCTGGGTCAAGGTGACCCGGAGGCCCTGATGTGGCGTACATGTGGCGCCAGATGAGGGATCGATGGCCGTCATAAACACATCTTTCTTACAGGTAATAATTGATCATGACATGAAAAGATCCAGGAACTTGTTGCTGAGGACCAGAGGAAGTATTTTCAGGAATGTGAAGGTGGATTTGTTTTTTTTTTGTTATATTTTTTTGTTATACCAGAGCCAAGGTGACCTGTAGGCCCCTAAAACAAATGTGTCTGTGGTATCCCCTGTGTTGTCTCTGGCTCAAGTTGACCCGGAAGCCTGAAAATAAATGTATTTGTGGTATCCCTTGCGTTGTCTTTGGGTCACGTTGACCCGGAAGCCTGAAAACAAATGTGTTTGTGGTTAACCTTTGTGTAGTCTCTGAGTCAAGGTGACACAAAGGCCTGAAATAAAAAAAAGATTGATAATAACAAAACACAAAGGTCAGTAAGAAATAGTTTTACCTTTCTTTGGTAAAATAATTGATCATGACATGAAACGATCCAGGAACTTGCTGCTGAGGACCAAAGGAAGTATTTTCAGTTGTTTTTTTTTAGCATTTTTATCTTATAAATAATATTAATATACATTTTTATTTAGAAATATTTGCCTGATTTCCTCTATTTTCTCTTCTCACATTTACTTTTTTCCCCTCAAATTTAGATAATGATTTTGTTAATATGTACTACTATTAATACTAGATTAATCTATTCATGTCATGATCAATTATTTTACCAAAAACAAAATAAAAGTATTTCTTATTGACCTCATGAAGACACTATGTGCCTCCAAAAAAATGGGTCTAAAATATTCAAGAGTGTTTTGTTATTATCGATCACATACCTGTAAGAAAGGTGTGTTCATGGCGGCCATTGATCTCTCGTCCGGCGCCACGTCACGACCCCACGCTGTCGTCTGCGGGACGACCCACTGTTGTTCTTCACCTTGAGCGCCGCACTTATCTCTGGGGCCTTCGGGAAAGCGCTCGACTGACGAAGCCTCTAATGGATTCTGCTGATAAGGGACAGGAATGTCAACATTGAGGGGAATCAATTTAATCTGGCGACTCCTCATCTCCTCCTGCGAGGGAGGAGAAGTTAAGTGTCGATGGACGCCACAGAGAGAGATTCTCCGGCAGACATTTTTTTGATCTTGTCATTAAGACGGTAAATGACAGGGAGATGTTTCTGTGTGGATTGAAGCAGCAAAGAGAAACTTCCCTGCAGGCCACAATAGCATGTGTGGCGATTGTGCCAAAGCTGTTCACCCCTTCCTCTCCTCCTCCTCCTCCTCCTCCTCCTCCTCTTCCTGTGGCCTGCTCAGCCTCTTTGTTCTCGGCCTAAACAGCGACACAGAAAACATCTCTTCATGTGCGACCTCTCCCTTTCACCGCCACCACCGCTCTATTTTTTAAAGGTTTTTATGTTTTCCCGGCAGCTCCCTCCATGTCATGCGTGGATTTTGTGATCGCTGAGGAATTTACATCCTGGCTAATTTTAGCTCCGGTTCCTGACCAGAAAACACATCCTCCAATTTCCGTCTATATCGGTCGTCGTGCGTCTTTCCGTTCGTCGCAGCAGAGACGCAGAAGTCACTGGTGGAGCTTATGAACGATGACTCAGCGTTTGATATCCCTGAAGTTCACTTTTAGATTGTTGCAGTACAATTGACATGTTAAAGTGCAGCATTAGCTTCAACTAAAAGTAACAGTATTTATCAGCTGTCATGAGGTCAAACTGTGACACTGTATAGTTTTTTTCTCCTTTTGCTACTAAATTATAAATATATAACATTATGCTTAGAAGTTTATGATTTGTATTTAAAGCTATTGACAATGTATCTTCTTTATTTTACATTTAGAAAACAAAAGGCATTTGTGAATTATTGTTAAATACAATAAATTCTTATTATTATATATTGTATATTTTTAAATGTAGTAAAATAGACAAGCATAGACAGTATTTCATATAATTGTGCCTTCTATGATTTAATGCATGTATAATGTATAATGTTACACTAAAATTGTTTTATTTATTCTTACTGTATTTGCTAAAAAACAACAATAAATCTTATATAGCCTCAACAGACAGTTGCCGCTTGTTCATAAACAGTAAATATACTCTTTTTTTAATCAGCTTCTGGTTAAAACTTCAGCGACCTCTTTTAAATGTTTAACCCTGGAAACAAATGTGGTTGTGGTATCCCTTGTAGTGTCCCTGGCTCAAGTTGACCCGGAGGCCTAAAAATAAATGTATTTGTGGTATCCCTTGAGTGGTCTCTGGGTCAAGGTGACCCGAAGGACAGAAAACAAATGTGTTTGTGGTATCCCTTGAGTTGTCTCTGGGTCAAGGTGACCCGAATGACAGAAAACAAATGTGTTTGTGGTATCCCGAGCATTGTCTCTTTGTCAAGGTGACCTGAAGGCCCGAAAACAAATGTGTTTGTGGTATCCCTTGAGTTGTCTCTGGGTCAAGGTGATCCGAAGGTCTGAAAACAAATGTGTTTTTGGTATCCCTAGCGTTGTCTCTTTGTCAAGGTGACCTGAAGGCCCGAAAACAAATGTGCTTGTGGTATCCCTAGAGTTGTCTCTTGGTCAAGGTGATCCAAAGGCCTGGAAACAATTGTGTTTGTGGTATCCCTTGTGTTGTCTTTGGCACAAGGTGGACACATCGTGAACACAAGGGATACCACAAACACATTTGTTTGGGGCCCCTGGGTCACCTTGACCCTGAGATAACACAAGGGTTAAAAAAGTCCAGCCTAACAATGCAGACACAGAGACACATTCAAGTACTTTAATAACTATATTCAAGTGGTCTAATAACTATAACTCTAACTTGCAGTCTGAGTCTCCCTCATTCCAGAATCCAGAGTCCTCCCTAGACCTCATCAAAAATGCTCTGCCCATGAAAAACAAACCCAGTCGCTGAAACAACATGTTTCCCAGCTTTAATAGAATGTTGAGAAAATAATTATTGCCTGCATGAAGCGTCTCACAAACTGTGGTGGAGATTTGCTGGATGTCAGCAGCAGGGGGGGCCGAGAGAAGAAACTCAAGCCGCTGTTGACACAAGACTCCTCTTGTGTATCTGAAAAAGTCTAATCCGACCCATATTTCTGCTGCTGACCTCACTGATGCTTCTCCTCATGTGGAACTGACCCGCTGGTATTATACAGTTTAAATACGCTTTTTTTTTATGTGTTTTTAAAACACAAACAAACACAAACAAACGAAAACCTTATTAGGTAATAAATATATATGTATATACAATGTAAAACACCAGGATAAATAATTATAAAATGTATATATTTTTCTTAAATTAAGTGAAAGAATATTGAAATATTACAACTAAATAGTTTAGTATTAAGTCATGTACAGTTTGTAAATAGTGTATGTCATATAAAAAAATTATAAATGTTGTTTTCTTAAGTTATTTATTTTAATTAGAATAGAAAAAAGGCAATATTTAGCAATTCTTCTAAGAAATATGTGCTGCTAAGAGATTGATAAAATTAAGAGATTCATTTATTATTATCTCTTATTAATGTACCCAATTCCTGGATATTTTAATCTTATGTAAATATCTCTAAACTTGAGTTTTTTTTTATTATTATTATTAATATATTTATTAAATGACCTTTTGTGGCAGATCAACGATAGATATATAACAACAAAAAAAAGTGGCTTCACAGGGTCATTTTCAAAACAGAATTAAATAAATTCCAAAAAGTTTCAAATATAAAATGATTGTCAGTTACTAAATCTCTAAATATTATAAGATATATAAATAATTTAATTTAAGTGAGTGAGCTAAAGAAGAAAACAAATACATTACATTACATTACATTACATAAAAATAAATCTACGTAACATTTTTGCTATAAAAATGAACACAAATTGAAAACTTGTTTGATAGTTTAAGAGCTTCATCAAAGTGTAAATGTTTGCAAACACGTTCCAAACATGCTTGAATAGAACTGTTATAGTGAGGCTGAGGGTTAAATAGCAGGATCTAGTCTCTTGTTAGTTGTCATCACCGGCATCCCATAGTTTTTATTTTATTGAACCACAAATAACTTTCATTTCTGGTGTTTCCTCGCCGGGCCTGGAGACGATTGAGCGAAGCCACAAGCATGATGTCGGCATGATTTAATCTGCTGTTTTATAAACTCCAGAAAGCCTTTTGGAGTGTTTGGAGAATATTTTCCGCCCTCTTTATCTTCCCACTGTTTTCCTTTCTGCCTCATTAACGTTTCACTCGCTGCTCTCTGATCACGCTGAAGGAATCTTTGCGAGGCTGGATTCACATGTGTTCAGAGGACACTACCAGACATTTTTTCATGGGATTCAACAATGATTTTTTAGTGTTTGAACCATCAACCTGTGTGAAATGCCTTCAAGGTCTTGCAACAGGAGTTGCGTCTGTAATTTTGTACAGACTTTCCCTTTTGCCTCGAAGGCTGGAACCAGGAGGTCGTCACGGGGTCGTGACCACAAACGTCAAAATAAATCACAATTTGCTGGTGGAAAAGAAGAAGAGGTTGCGTCATTTATGAGCAAGTGTTACACATTTCTCAACGTAAAACACTTCATATCTAATCAGGCAAGTACATCTCAATAGAATACAGTGTGGGTTTCAAGTAGTAAAGCTACACATCTTGATTTACTGTTGTGATCTAAAAGTCCAGATTTCACTCGTCAAAAATCACACGCAAAACATCTAAGGCAGGGAAAACATTCATTGGAATCCCTTTAATAATAAATGTTTTACCTTTAGCAGTGAGTCTTCCAAGTGATTCTGACCTGTGACATGATATTTGTTGTACAAGACAAATTGTCCACCACAAAAATCCATAAAACATTAAACAACAAAATAAAATCAACGTTGCCAAAGACGTTAAGAAAAATAAATACTCCCAAACTCATGTTTACTGAAATTTTCCGGCACTTACAATGTTAATTTTATGAATTTAATAAATTAAAAATACACTGTAACAAAGCTTTATGCTTCCATTAATGTATATTATACAATTATAGTGCGTTTGTTCAATTTTTTTTTTATGCATATTTTGAGAGACACATTTTTTAATTAAACGTTAATGAATTGATAAAAAATATAAACATACATGACGAAACCAGTGTTTTCTGTTTCATGGTCTAACACGCTAACCAACATAGCAAATTAAATATTTAGTAAGTTATTTTGAAAGTCGGATTTAACAAAAATATTGACTTAGTATTAAAAAGTTTGAGCGGAAATTCGTGCATTTTCACTGGTTTTAATAATCCATAACTTTCTTAATATTTATCAGATAGAAATTACACTTATATCACTGGAATCTTCTTTACAATAATTATCTAATATTTAAATTTTAAAAGTTTTAGACACATACCAACTAAGATCTAATTCTTGTTAAAAAATCGGTTACTGTCTCTTTAACGGAACAGGGACACCATGTTGTCACCTAAATTCAAAATTGGAACTAATAACAATAACGAAAATAAGAGTGGTGGAGTTTTGCTATTAATCCAAATAATATGTGTAAATTAGGTCGATTAATTAATATTAATTTATTAATATTATATTGTGATAAGAAAACCATAAGTAAACCCGAGTGTCCACTTCAGGTAACCATGATGGTGATGGCGCGTGAACTAGCGTATGAAGTTCAAGATTAAATGTCCATTTTTCGAAAGAAAATGTCTTCGACACGATGTTATGTGTTTTACTTTCTTTATTTGATATAACTTTATCTCATGCGTTGTTGTTTTTTCATCCTAAAGTGAACGACGGACTCGGGAATGGAACGTGAACGTCGCACTAATGCTAACAACAAGTTAGCAACGTAAGTTACACCATTTTGTTTGTTCACTTGTTTAAAGACGGTAAGGTTTTGAAGCCTAATTTGTTTCTTTACAACCTACAGTTACGTTTGCATGAATATACACTTAAATCCAAAAGTTTAAATCAATACAGAGTTTAGCTTTTAAGAAGCAAGTCCCAATATAAGTTAAACAGTTAGTTAAAAAGGTGCATCTTTAGAAATTGTAGGGTGTAAGTAAGTTTTCAACAATATTTGTTTCAATTGTGAGAGGTACAAAAAATATGGAAACAAAACTATTTAAGAAAGTGTTTGGTGCTTCATTTTATTTTAAGAATACTATTATTGTAGGGAAAAGTCGAAACAATCAGTGCATCCATTGTTTGTTTTCTCTAACACAGCAAGGATGTGTGACTTTTTCCCCTCCTTTGAAACTCCTCCACCTTCTTGTCTTAATTTCCGTCTGTCTGCATCTGTTTTGGAAGCCATTAATCGTCCTCCGCACCCCGAGCACCCCAGCAGATAATAACGGTCATTAAAGCAATTAGGGAGCGCATGGAGGGAGGTTCCACTCCAGCCCCGAGGACTCCCACTCCTGTTCCTCGGTGGTCCGCTGTAGAATCTGGCACCAGGCGTTGCAACAAAAAAAATGATGCCAGTGAATAAGGTTCAGCTGGGCTCGGGATTAATGCAGCTTCCTGTTGGTGTAGCCTTGACGGCGCTCGCCAAGAACTATTAGCAAGTAAAAAGTCCTGCCCACGTCCACATCCTCCACCAGGTTTTTTTGACTGTGTCATCGAAACTCGCAGCTGGGTGGGGATCGGTGGGAAAAAATGAGAAGGTTTGGGGAAAACGGGAGATAGTGGTTTTTTCATCCATCACGCCTCTCCTGGGCTAATATTATTCCTGCGCTCAAACTTACAGAGCGTTCAACTGCTATTGCTAATTTATTGAGACAAATGGAAATAGAGCTTTCCTCCCAGTCACCGTCTCGCGTGTAGACAAGCCACAAAAAGTCCCAATTGTGATTCAGGTTCCCAGAACTCGGTGTTGTCCTTGGAGTTCACCGACGTGGCGGATGCCAAGCAGGAGCTTTTTCACACGTTCGCCGCTGATTTATGAATGAGCGACGTCGTCACGACCGACAAAGGAACACTTTTTTAGGTTCGAAACTTCAACCAAGAGAAATAAGATGTCGGTCCAGACGGTCCTCCGGGTCGGGTCGGCTGTACAATCCTTCTCTTTCACAAACGATGGAAAGCAGTTCAAAGTAACAACTGGGATCAGTTTTCTTGTTTCTTGGACAGAACACAAAAGTTCTGCTAATAGTTTTTGTGTTTATACAGTCACTACCCATGCACCAGTTCATTCGTCTTTTGGCTGCAATTGACACATTAATTGACACAATAATATTGACAGGAAAGAGTAATCTTTGCATTCTTTATTATTTCCCTTCTTTTTGGGAAGAAGAATAATTTAAGTAATCTTAAGTAAATTCTTGTGGCCCCGAATCTTAAAATCGTATTAGGTTGTGTCAACATTTTTCGGCCAGCTTACATGTATTTAATCTTGTGCAGTATAATTATTTCATATTTATCGATCTTTGAGAAAAAGCTTAGCAACTGTTATCTTTAAACATTTAAATTTTTCGAAAGGCAGAAAGTTCCGCTTGTGGTTTTTGTGTTTATATACTCACTGCTCAACCAGAGCAAATTCTAACTCGTCTTTTGGCCTTAATGTGTTTACAATTATGAGGAATCGCGAAAGGAAAGATTCATCTTTTGCTTTTTTAGATAAAAGCCAGTGAATTGGAAAAGTCGAGATTTCCCTCAAAACAAGCACTTGGTGAAGACAGGAAGTGGCTTCTGATATTTTCATTTTATGAGATCAGAACTTGTTTGTCTTTCGAAGGTCGTCAAAAGTGTTTCTTCTTCTTTCGCACGAGTGTCTCTTTTCACTGTTCGTGGAATATAAACACAGAATGTCGCGGATGGTTTTCCAGGTCAATTCAGCCAAAATGGAAGTGTCCGAGTTTTGTGAATCTTGTTGAACTCTGACTAACAGCAGTCGTGTTGCGCTAGATTTAATCCAGCAGAACCCCCCGAATGTAAAATGAAAACAAATCTAAAGCCGTGGTTGGATAAGTAGGGCCGCAGTTTGGATCCCATGTGAGCCGCTCGGTGTGAAGGAAAATAATCTTTCATCGAAACCACAAGCGCCGTTTCTAGATCCAGAACTCTGTTGGTATTTCAGCGACCTTTGACTCTCGTTCTCCGTTAATGAGTTTAGATTTCTCCAAAAGTGTCAGGAGAGAAGTGTGTGTGTGAGTCACGGTGGTCTGATCCAGCAAATTTCATTTTTTTCCCCCCGTTATGATACAAACACTCCACAGCCGGTTTGGAAACCACTTCTGAGATAATATCACAAAATATATATTGATTTTCTCTATCAGCTGATGATCTGGTTTGGATTCCTGTGTAGATGGCTAAATAAACACTTTAATAGAATATGAAAAGTTAATGTTGGATCATGTGTTTCCACGCAGAAAAACAGAGTCTCTGACCGACTGACTGTGAGACTCTCAGCCTCATGACTAGTTCAATCCTTTAGTTTCTTGGACATTTTGCCCTTTATTTTAACACTTTATAATGGAAATTTAAAAAAATTACCTTCTTGATAAAGCTTATTGTCCACAGTAATGATCACTTATTGTTTAATGCCCTAATGTATTTTTTGAGCACTTCACAAATAAGGGAATTATAAGAAGTACTTAAAGATAAACTTTATTTAGCGATGTTGTTGCACTTCTCGTGTTTGAACACTAGAGGTCATACTTCTCCAGGCTAATTTTTCATACCGCATTTTTCGTTTCTTTCTCTCTGACGATCCCTTCTTTTTTGCTAATAATATAATTTTATAATGCAATAACTTACGTGTATTATCGTGGCCACGATTATTTAAATCTTATTAGTGTTGTCTGTTAACATTTTTAACTCACCTTATATATATTTAATCTTAATTGTACAATAACATGTATCAATGATCTTTAAGAAAAATCTAAGCATCTATCATCATAAAAAAATTTAATTTCTAATGTCAATGTGTGTAGATGAGATGGTCTTTTCTGAAGATCAACTTAAAAACGCGATCAAAACAATTGGAATTCAATCCTTCTATATGCAAATGTGAACAACCTCTTCCTCTATGTGTGACATCTTCAGTCGCACTTATTTTTGGATCAATTAGTTGAGGTAAAAGAGCGAAAAGTCTGGAGTGGCTTTGTTGCCGTGGTAACAGGATTCTCCATATGATGGCGGGAGACCGGCTGTTGATTTGGGTGACGTCAGTCAAGCTGGTTGTTCATTTGTAGACGGAGGGAAACGCTAATCTCCAGGAAATTCTGAAATATTCTTTTGATGTGAGCTGTGCCTCAGGGACAACTACTATCACAAGACATGCAATTATTATTTTTTTCATGGAAATTAAGAAACAGGAAAATCATTTTTTAAGCTTCTTTATGCAATAACCACATTATACGCAGCTTCCAAAGGTTATCTGATGTGAATGTACAGATAAATGGAAAGATTGGATTGGTGCTACAACATGGCTGAAGAATTATATGTACAATTATGATTATAAATTGATAGTGTTTGAAAAGTAGATACTGAATTATGTGTGGATAATAGAAATGGATGGATGATTAAAGGTGTATATTTGGATGATAGATTTCTCTCTTTGAAAAGACTGAGGAATCAATACACAAATATGAACTGGTGACGGATAGATGAAGCTGGGATAGAAAGAAGGGTAGAAAGATAACCAATGAATTAATTCATAAGTTATGGATGGTTGAAAGCTGGATGTTTATTTAAACAATTAATGACAATTGAAGGACGAAAGGAAAGCAAGTTAAAGATGGAGTAAAGAACTGATCACTTGGTTAAGATTGTGTTCAAATTAAAGTATGAAATGTCAGATGGATAGATGGTTAAATAATTTGAATTGGAAGGTTCATCTTAATTTAACACAAATCATCAGAATAGTTACATTTTAGTTGAATATAGAAATCAACTTTTCTACCTATTAACTAGACGAAACCATTTAAAAAATAGTTTTTTTTTTTCTCTAAATAAGTTAGTTGCCCTACTTTGAGGCTCAGAGTAAACATAGCTTATTTCTGATTGACAACTGGCAACTAGACTCATCAAACTTAAAAGATTAAAAAAACTTCAAATCACTTTTGTAAAAACCCTGTTTTATCAATGTTGCCTTCCATATGAGGCAAGAATGTATTTGAATGCTTGTAATGTACGTGAACATGGTCTGAAATGTGACGCATAAGGTTGAAATGATTGAAGTAAACCTGTGAGAAGATAAGGGCAGAAAAGAAGCTACAAAATAGAGGGGAGGGATTAAGGAAACGTCAGCACTGCCTTTGACACTTTCTCCACATTCCTCCCTCTTTTTGTCCCCCTCCTCTCTCTCTCTCCCCTCTCTCTCTCCCTCTCTTCACTAAGAAGCTGATGCTCATCAGGCACCTGCTCTTACTCCTCTCCAGCTCCTCCTCTCGGATCTGTTTCCTCGTCCTCGGCGCACCATGGGGACCAGATAACCGCCCGGCTTTCCGGCGACTATGGGTGCCTGCCTCTGCAGAGGTCACAGAGGTCAGTGACACCTGTGTTTTGCGAGGGTGGATGAACCTGCATCAAGAAGTTGAATGCAAGAGAATATGTGGCTTTAGAGTGGATATGAGCAGCTGACATCCTTGAGAATAGAAGAAGCAGAAGGTGAAACTGTTTGTAGAACATATTTTTTGCCTGACCTAGATGTTTGCTAGGCTCTGAAATTGAACAGCAGAAAATTGGTGTGAAACTTATTTCCACCTTCAGTATCTGCGTCCATCCCAGACTTTGATGATGAGTGGATGTTGAGCAGCGGAGGACAACAATTGTCGTGACTGAAAGATGTGACCTGGGTCTTTGATGTGATGTTTGCGTTACGTGCTTCAGATGGGCCACGATAGTTAAAGCCTGGGATGGTGGATGTAAACGCAGATCGTTTTTTGTTCGGAATGAGCAAAATGTTCGGAATGACTCGACGATTAAAGCTATTTTGTTGTCATTTTGACTTTCTATACTTTGTGCGACGCTATATTCAGATAGAAGAATAATCTAATGACTTGCAGACATGGTATGAGAGGATATGATATCATCATACATGACCAGAACAAGTATTAAGCACAAAGTCTAGAATGTCTTGTCCAGGCTTAAGATGAGATCCTTCAACTTCAAGTATGTTGGGTGAGAGATGGAACCATTTTATGGCTATAGGCAGCCATAGCATAGAGGAGGCCCAGGGGCAGATCCAGAACACACTTTGTCAATCAGTATACTGCATAAAATGAATCCAATTTATTTATATCATTTTTTTGGGAAAGTGCATAAGTCATAATTCTGATAGATTTAAAAAAATGTGTGTGTATATATATGTATATATATGTGTATATATATATATATATATATATATATATATAATGCTAAGTATGATTTGGTATATACATTTCAACACATTTTTAGTTTTGAGAAAAACTTCTGTTCAACTTTTAGGACACAAACGTAAACGGTCTGCATGAACAGGAGCTAATTGTATTAGCCCAGGTAGGACTAAAGTCACTCCCTCTATTGGTCAAATAGATAACTACAGTTAAAAGCTCATGTATAAGATTTAAATCCTTAGCTTTATTGTGGATTTTCTGTAAATTCGACATGAATCAGATTTTTTTTTTCCATGACTATCTTTTTTCCTATTCTGTGAAGTTTTAACTGTGTAAAAAAAGTAACAAGTTACAGATCAAATGGTTTACAATAAGTAACTTCCAAAAGATTCAACAAGTTAAAAAAGAACAAAAGAAGAAACCAGCTTTCAGCAGCTGGTCGTCTCAGGACATTTACGTAAATATCAGGTTATCATGCGTCATGTTCAGGCTCTATATGCGATGTGAAGTGAAAATATTCCGAGTAGACAAAGAGGAGTATTGTTCACAGAGGTGTAAAGAGCAGACGCTTTCAACCAGCAGAGGAACAACAACAACAACAACAACCGCAGCAGCAGCTGGGAAGCTCCAGACTAACACAGGAGATAAGAGAGGGTGGCTGGCGTGTGCGCCTGTGTGTGCGTTAAGATTCAGCCCATCATTTCAGGGTGGATGCATGACCTGCTGCCATCATATGAAGCCCCAACCCGTCAGCGAGTTTATTGTTGGTGTAACCTTGATTTCACTGAAATATTCCTGGTTATCTGCACTTCACAGACCTTTATTCTAAATGAACTTGATTTGACACTATATTTGTTTAGTTGTGTGCTTGTTGTGCCTTAACGAAAGGATGGATTCATGGATTCATGACTTTTAAGGTCATCAATTAGAAGACAAACTAGTTCTGCAGTCAGTGTTTTAAATTAATTTTGAGGTTTGACATGCAAGTTTTTAAAGAGTTAAACAGGACCTTTATGTAATTATTCACGCCCAACTTGAGTGCATTGGACCTCCAAACACTCAACACCACTTACGACATGTTGCTCCTCCGTTTCCAAAGCAACATCCTCTCCATAACAACCTCCTGGGGAAACCCCACCAGTGCATTTGCATTCTTGTTCCTGTGCTCTGACCACTCCGATCAAATTTTCCATCCCCCCCAGTCTGAGCATGAGTCACCTCCATCAATCATGGAATCAGCAGGAAGGGAACTCTTCGGACAGCTTCCAATTAACTGACTGATTTACCTCTTCTTGACTTCAATTTTGACTTTTGAAGACACAAAAAAAATTGCTGTGAAAATGGAGCCAAGAGATGTTTTCTGTCCTTTTTCTTGTAGATCTTCACTATCCCGTGACTGGACTGACTGCAGAGGGTCAACCGACTTGTTCCAATGTGAGTCTTAGCCTAGACAACTTTATGTCTAAATTTAACTTTTACCATTCAACTGATTTTTATTTTAAAAAAGCTTAACCTATGAAAAATAGCGGAATTGTTTTCAAACTTTATCTTAAAGGTGTTGATCTTCTTCTCCAGGATGATCAGGTGCCATCAAATGGAACACTCTCAGATAAGGCGGACCAGTACGACATTGGCGAGTTGGCTACCTCCTCTCTGATGGGTGAGACTAACCAGGCTCTTGCACACTGACACACACACACACGCACACACACAAATATGCAGCTCATCTTGTCTTTCATTATAATTCAAATATATAAGAGGCTGGACAAAGCTTGCTTGGAAATTGAGTTAGTAGCAATGGGAGGTCAGTAATAGGATTTTTTTTTTTTTTTTTCTGCTCGGTGCTGCTTCTCTCAACACACACACAGACACACAATCACAACAACACTCAGATAATAAGGTGGTTACATATCCCTCGATAGTATCATTTTTCTTTTTACAGTATCACAAACATTTCAGAAAATATAGGTCAATCCAAAAAAAAAATCCATGTCAGTGAAGTAAATCAGGGGAATGATTCTATGAATACATAAATATAAAATTATGAGATATAAGATTGAATGCTAATAATAATACAAGCGCTGACAAAAGGTCAAACATTAGCAGTCATGGTGTCTAGAGTTTCCAGTTTGTCCTAAATCTGATATGCACACAAGCTTGTTGAGTATTTCTGTCCTCTGTCCAAGCCTTGACGTTATGACCGTCTGCTTCACATTTTCCCCACTTTTGACGCAAACCTTTGTTGTTTTTGCTTCTCTCTGTTTTGAGCAGCCAAATCTCAAAAAGTGATCAAACCACACACACTGTGAGACCGGTGAGGCATGACTGACCCGTGTTGTCCACTAATGTTCCTCCAAATTGTTGAAACATCTACTAATGATCGGAACAGCCGGTGCCAGACCACTCATGTTGCCCGTGTCGACCCCTGTGCTCATGGGAAGGCAACAAAATGGCTGCATCAAATTTGATAATAATCCCTCGACAATAGAAACCCAGAACATCCTGCGTCGTCAATGCAAGGATTGTATCATTTGTATTAAAACCCTGAATAACTTTATCATTGTTTTTTTTCCTCTATTAGAGTGTAGAGGGAAAATTTGGTAATATATACATTTCAAAGAATTGTGTTTGCACTCTCTAGATTCAGTATTTTATTGCTCAGGCAGCTTTTGTATCACTTCATATTCACGTCCTTCTCTCATCCTCTCTCTGTGTAATCCACTCCATCAAGACGAATCTCTCCTCCTCCTCGTTTTGAAGGTCTGGTGGCCACGATAAAGGAGCACATCACCAAGCCGACAGCCATGGCACAAGGTCGAGTAGCTCACCTGATCGAGTGGAAGGGTTGGGGGGGCGCCGGCAATGCTGGAGGAAATGCAGCTCGGGGTAAAGGGCCGGGCGGTTGGGGAGCCGAGCTGCAGGAGGACGAACAGTTCTACTCCCAGATGACGGACGAGATCAAGGAAGCTCGATTTGCTGCAGGTGAGAAGAGATCTTGTGCAGTTCCAGTGATGACAGTAGCTCTGGTCTCTTACTTGTTTTTTGTTGTTGTCTCGCAGGGGTGGCTGAGCAGTTCGCCTTGGCCGAGGCTTCCATGAACATTTGGTCCCTGGACGATGACTCAGAGCAACCGTCCACCAGCAGGCAAGGTCAGGAAACCACGTTTTACTGTCAGGAATGTTTTCACTTTCATATGCCTCATTTAGACATGTGGTTACCTCAGAAATCCAAAACAGGATGTTAGTGGACGCCAACATTTTTATATATGGTATGCTCACATATAAGCTGTTTTATAATTTATTCTCTTATTTAAATATTAGTAATATTTTCTTCCCAAGGTGCACTGCATCAGTTGGAGCAACTGTCTCCAAAGTTAAACTCTCTTATATATTTCTCATTGAAGATGTTTTTTTTAGATTAGATTCTGGGATGTGACCACAGTTTTGCTCATACAGTAATTTTGTGAGGAAGAAAAAAACTTCGACAGGCATAATATTTATTTGCAAAGTTGTAATTTATTTGGATGTTGTCGGTGGATTTCAAATACTGTAGATTTTGGAGTAGAAAAAATGAGTCTTTGCATTGGAGAAAATGTTTCCTGAATCTTAAAAATGTAAATATACGTATTTATGTTTGTAGGATAATTCCGTTTAAGGCGATTTACATTTTATTACTTTTAGAATATGCTTCTTTTGTAAGCTTAACCTAATAGTATACTAGTGGAGAAGCTCAGCTGGCTATGAGTCAAATAAAGATAAAATCACAAATAAAATGGAAAATAAAGATTTAAAACATCAGCTGCTCATCCTCAATGTGTGTAATTTAATTAAATATAATTAAATATTTAGGTGTATAAAACATGATACTTACCATGGCATTAAAAATAAATGAAGTAATTGGGTTTTAAAAAAAACGTTATTTAACGTTAGCAGCTCTGATTGCTTCCCTGCGTCTCCAGCTCCTCAGAGCCTTTTCCTGTCTCACTTCCTGTTGGACGGTGGAAGTGTCGGGGTTCCTCACCACCTCTATAGCATTCATGCTCAGAACTACAGCGACAACCTAGCAGCCAGTTTAGTCTCTGCATCCCAGCAGCACAATCCAAGCTCCCATCGTGACACCAACCCTCCTGTGGGGAACGGACTCCCTGCAATTGTGGGGGACACGGTGCGACACGTGGACAGCAGCTCACTTTCAGAGGACGATGTTTTTTACAATTAGACTCTCTGGAAAGCTGGCCAAAGGAGGGGACGGAGACTGCAACTGGTCTCGGAGTGGATTGTTGGACGGCGAAAGAAGTGAAACCCAGCAAAAGAAGACATTTTATGAAGAGGGTTTTAATTTGGTGACTTCTGCGAGACCAATTCCTGTACATTCCTAGGACCATTCACTGCAACCGCCAATCAAATCCTCATTTTTGATGTGATTAAAACTTTATTTGAGGTCAAATCCCTGCTGAGGAAAAAGTGAAATCTTTGGACATTACATGTGAATGTTAAGCTGGATATTCAGTGTTCAAAGTCACCGTGTCTGTTTTACTGTGAGTTTAAACTGTAATTGAAGGACTTGTAAATATCATAAATCCTAATTTATACATCAGTGTGTTGTCCTCCTTAATGGTGTTGGAGAAAGAGTGTATCTCAATTCCACTGAGTTACTCCCTCTGAATGACTCACTCGTATGTTTGTCTTCTCTGCAGTAAGATTTAATAGGTACATTGTGAATTGGACTAGAAGCGCAGAGAAGCACACGTTATCTTTTTGATAAGCTTTATGTGAAGCCAGTGCCGCTAGCTGTCATTTAATCACACAATAGGCTGAACCGATGGCCTTTTTTTTTTATTCCCTGATGCGTTGCTCATTGATGGTGAAGCAGAGGGGAAAAAAGGCCACTTGGAAACTATTTTGATTCACCCATAAGAAAACAAAACCCTGCTTTCAAACTGAGTTTTAATTAGTGCAATCACTTAGAGGATGAAGACAACAAATGCATGTTTTAATTTTGGTTCCTTAAAGGGTATTTGAGGCAAGAGAACATTAAACTGAAGAATTACTGTTTTAATTAAAGGTTCCAAATACTGCTATGATTCAGATGATTGTGAAAAAAAAAAGAAGAAATTGCAAACTGATTGAAACTAGTCTTTAAGAGAAATGACTGTTAAAGTACCATTTAAATCACTAACTATTGAGTTTTTCACTTCTTGTTTTGTTGCTGGTTCTTTATTAAGCTGTTTTTATTTAATTTCTGGTTAAATAATTGTTCATCCTGAAAGCACCATCAATATCCAATCTGATTTGGGATTTGAGTGTCGCTTTTGGAAACACTTTTTCACAAATCACAATTTTAAGACTCGGCTGCTTCACAATGTGTCACAGTTTCTTGGCTTATGTGGAAACTAAACTCCTTGTCTAGGACATCTTACCAATAATTTATAAAAGTGCCATTCATGATATCATATAGGGCAACACAAAAGTACTTTTTGATACTTAATATTTATTCTTTAACATCAATACATGAAGCCGTTAAGGCTGAAATATATTCATTCGAATAGAAAAAGGATAAATTGATGGCATTTTAATTTGGCAAATACATCAGGATTTATGAAACGATCCCTGGGGCAACAAAGGTGTTTAAATAAGAGGCTAAAAATAGGACGTGATGGACTTAGAAGAGCCGTGTTGCTCGAACCGGTGACTCAAAAGAGACCTTATTGATTTTCCCATTTTCGTACAAAGCCACAGTAGATGACACACTCTTACGCAATCAGTAGACTGTGACAAATTAACCTCTATTTCAATTTTTTTGTGTTGGCTTTGGGCACTGTGAAAACGGACAAAAGAACCCGCCTGTCATCTAGCACTCAATATTTCTGCTCAAATAAATCCAGGCCACATCTGTTCATTTCTCAACGATCGTTCCCCCTTTTATGTCTTTTATCTCGTTGAACATGAACTGCTCATTTGTTGATTCTTTGAACCTCTTGCCGCCTTTTCCTGCATCTTTTAATTACTTTTCACTCCTCGCTCTTTCTTATGCGTCACTAGCATCCGCCTGTTTTTTTTATGCATCATCCATCATTAGTAAAACAGTTCTAATCAAGTCACTGTTGCCGCTGTTGTCACCGACATCCTTGTAAATTGAAAAAGTGCAGCAGCCTCTGTGTTAATATGAATCTCACGCCTCTAAATATACACATTGTTAACTATATGAAAGTGTTTTAACAGATACGAACCGAGAGGAGATTGTCCACGATGTCGTCTCGCTAGACGCATTTTCAATAAGCACAGACGCAAAGTGGGGATTTGTCTTTTGTAATTAGTTTTTCATCTCCTCCGACATGAGTTTATTTTAATTTTGTTGGTGCAGCATTGTTCTCCTTTATCTCCGGAGATGTGTTCAAATTAAAAAGGTCAGCGGATGTTTTCTTTTTTTTTCTTCTTCTTCTTCGCACGGATGATTAGATTTCTTTGGCCAAGTCTTCTAGTATTCTCTTCATCTGAAGGAAGGCAACAGAAGGAAGGAGTTAATCAGTTCAAATCCCGTTGTGATGCTCTTGGAAGAACAGAAGACGCGTCACGTTTAGAGATAACAATGGAAACACTACCTCTTGTTTTGTGATGAGCCCCAACAGGCGTCCTGCCTCCGTCACAAACACAGTCTGAGCTCCCATAATATTCAGCATATTGTGAGCCTGCAGAGGCAACATTACATCTCAGCAAAATTACTGGCGAGAGGAATTCTGTGCAACAAAAGATCCGAAGAGATCGACGTGTACCTCTTGGACGGTGACGTGAGGCGATATTTGAAATGTATTCTGGTGAATGTGAAACATCTCCTCCAGTGGCTTCGTCGTAGTCTGTGGAGGCGACAACGTTCTCTCATTATCAGAAAGTATTTTCCACTGACTTTTGACCCCTGCTCTACAGAAGTAGTTACCTCACTTTGGAAGGTCAGCAGCTCCGATTTGAGGACGAACCCGAGGAAAATTGGCGACCCTTGAAACAAGCCGAAAAAAGGGAATTTAAGTTCTGGACCACAGTACCGTTTAAAGTGTGTGACTCTCATAATAATGACGGCGAACTGCCCTGTTCACATAAAAAAATCCCATCTCCCAGATTGCAGATGAAAAGCCTCGCCTGGCCACCTATTTTCGCACCCTCGTCAGCTCCTTATAGACGTTCACACCCGTGATTTGCTCTTGAAAGCTACAATTGAATAGCGACTCACAAAGGAAATGCGTATAGAATTTTTTTTGAGGTTTCGTTTGCTTCTGCTAACGGCAAAATTCTCCCCAGAAGCCTTAAGGATGGTTTATTTTGTCAGACGGCTTTGACGTAAGATGAGTGTTTAGGCAGAGATCTTGGAGATATTCTCATGAGCCCACCGTGTGAGTCCACCACGGGGATTTGGGATTGAGTGCCGGTGTTGACAGCGAGCTGAATCTCTTCTGAGCCAGCGGATCTCTGAAGCTGAAAGGTTTTACCTCCCAAAACCTGCCCAACTGGTGTTGTGGAGATCCTGTAAAAGAGATGCGTCATTGAAAGAATACATTTGGTTTATTAAGTCTGACTTTTTTATGAACCAATATGGTTCTGACTTTTTATTTAGTCTATATACACTGGGACTTGGAATTGTCTTGTATGCAATTTTGCTTGTTTCTACCTAAAAATCTTGTCTGTAATTTTGCCAATTGTGTGCTAGCTAGTTAACCATTTGGTTATATGTTTAAATTACTAGTTTAGGTTCTAACTGGGTAATCATTTTGTTTTGTTTTTATTCATGATTTTTTTGGTTGGGGCCTAATAATCTAGTTATTTTCTGGGGGCTAGCTGGATTATAATTTAGTTATTCTTTTATCTTTATACTTTGGGTACTAGCTGGATTATAATTTATTCATTCACTTGGCTTTCTACTTAAATTGATACCTGGAATAAAATGTAGTTATTCACTTATCTCTCTAATTTGGGTGATATCTGGATTATAATTTAGTTATTCGCTTAGCTTTATACTATGGGTTCTAGCTGGATTATAGTTTAGTTATTCACTTATCCTTTTACTTTGGTTGCTAATTGTATTATAATTTAGTTCTATATTTAGCGTTTTACTTTGGGAGCTAGCTGGTTTATAATATAGTTATTCACTAAGATTTATACTTTGGGTCCTAGCTGGTTTATAATTTAGTTATTCACTTATCTTTATACGATGGGTGCTAGCTGGATTATAATTTAGTTATTCGCTTAACTTTATACTTTGGGTGCTAGCTGGATTATAATTTAGTTATTCTCTTATCTTTATACTTTGGGTACTAGCTGGATTATAATTTATTCATTCACTTGGCTTTCTACTTAAATTGATACCTGGAATAAAATGTAGTTATTCACTTATCTTTCTAATTTGGGTGATATCTGGATTATAATTTAGTTATTCGCTTATCCTTTTACTTTGGTTGCTAATTGTATTATAATTTAGTTCTATATTTAGCGTTATACTTTGGGAGCTAGCTGGTTTATAATATAGTTATTCACTAAGATTTATACTTTGGGTCCTAGCTGGATTATAATTTAGTTATTCGCTTAACTTTATACTTTTGGTGCTAGCTGGTTTATAATTTAGTTATACACTTATATTTATACTTTGGGTTCTACCTGGGTTATAATTTAACTATTTGTTTATCTTTATACTTTGGGTTGTAGCTGGTTTATAATTTAGTTATTCGTTTAGCTTTATACTTTTGGTGCTAGCTGGAATATAATTTAGTTATTTTCTTATCTTTATACTTTGGTTGCTAGCTGGATTATAATTTAGTTATTAATTTATCTTTAGTTTAGGTTCTTACTACTATTCATTTAGCGTTATACTTTGGGTTCTAGCTGGATTATAATTTAGTTATTCATTTATCTTTATAGTTTAGGTGCTTACTGGATTATAATTTTATTTTCTTGCTAGCTGGCTAACAATTTAGGTATTTATTTCACTTCGAAAGATTGGATTTTTTATTTCAGCTCCTCTATGGTTTGAAACCTGAGTTTGCTCAAGTATAACAATGACTTACTGAAGAGACGCTAGTATTAGAGATGGCAGGTGTGGAAGCCTTTTGCTTATAGATATGGCGTCATAGAACGATGGGCGATTTCCACGGCGAGCCACAGCGTTGGCGACCAGCGTGGCAATGAGAACAGGGATGGCGTGGCTGAGCTGGCCTGTTAACTCCACGGCCAGAAGAGGCTGGAGAGAGAGTGTGTGTGACGGCCCCAGAGAACGCGGCGGCACCTGAGTAACATTGTATTTCATATTTAGGCTTTATAGAGTTTTTTTTAAGTAAGTAAAGTACCAGCTAGAGCGTAGACACCAGGGTTGATGTGAACCCTCTCTGGGTTTGTTGCGGCGTACAAATACGCTGTACCTTCTGCTAGCAAGCGACCTAAAGCAGCGCCTGCAAAAAAAAGAGTTGGAGTAGGATTGTATTTAGAGTGTAGTTTAACTCACCGTAGATGAAAACTGGCATGAAATACCCAGCTGGCAGCGGCAGCGTGCAGGAGAGCAGCAGCATCCACAGCTGACGAACACACACACACACACACTTGCACAGATGCCTGCAGATGTTGCTGACAATCATTTTCAAATCAGTGTCTCTTAAATGGGTCGTTTACCTCGATTGTACTCATCAGTACGTGTCTGTCTGTACAAAACTCGCTTTTCATTGAAATGTTTACATTGGAAAATGATCTTAAGCCCCGCCCACTGACCCACTCTGCTGTGATTGGTCGAGCAATCTAGGTCATCAATCCCAGAGGTCTCCATCTCCAAGGGACTTGTTGTATAAACAAAGCGGGTGTGATTACAGTTGGCCGGAGGAGGAGTGAAGCCATTATTACGACATAATGGGCTCCGCTCTCGTAACCTCTTGTTTGCTGAGATTTCAGACGGGGGAGTACTTTATAAAGTAATAACTTCAAAACATGGTCATGATGAGAGACTAACTGCATCATGGAGAGAAAGACTGTCATGTACTTGCAGAACAATGATGTAGGTTGTATGAATCAGAAGAGTTCTTTGAAAAGATCTCCACTCGTGTCTCATACATATCCGCGTTTTACTAAAATATGCTCTTCTTGAACGATTCCTGGAACGACTAAACTAATGGTTTAAAATTGTTGAATCCATTCTCCGTCTGGGAGCGTTGCTAGGAGAACGCATCGGGGCTTCAGTCGACATTTCAGCCTCAAAGGTTAAACGGTCTGTAGCTTCTGTCTGCAGTCTGAAGGGACGTGTACCTTCATGATGAGGAAGACGGCCAGAGGGAGGTGGGCCGAGGATTCCGGGGAGCTCCACCTCAACTGAGGCTCGGCAGACGTGTTGTTGGGGACGGCGGTCCACTGTGTGTTGTCCAGCAGCGAGGTCAAGAGCTGCTTCATGGTGAACTGAGAGGAGAGAAGCTGCGGTTAGAATGATAAATATGCTCGACTCCTTTCGGAGTCTCACCTCGGAAGCCATGAAACCACCAGCAGCGTTAGGATACGTCAGAGTCGCCAGAAGGACGACCACCACACCCGAGTACAGAGTCTTCCTGCCGATATTAAGGAAGTGTCACCAAATTAGAACATCAGTTATGCATTCAAATATCCATAAGATTAAGGTTAAAAACACAAATATTAACTAAAATAAAGATTGCAACATCATTCTCTCCAAGCATGTGTGTGGGTGGAATGTGTTTCGTTGACAGAATATAACCTCATGTCAAACAGTAATCATATTTTGACTGATTTGGACAAATGTATCATAATTATAAATATTACAAATAGAAATGCATAAATAAAATAATAGGCAGGAAAAAATATGCTAAATTTGTATTAAGAAATTAAGTGGAAGTTGGAGTAATTTAAGTTAAATCTTATGATTTTAAATCAATAGAAATAAGGTAACGGAGGCAAAATAAACATGGTTTAAAAAGAATCCATGAAAGTTTTCTTAATTCCACCCATTAAAAAATATGATGTATTTTTAAATATATATTAAAATGGCTTAACTCATTTATTACAGTGAATATGTATGCAAAACATAAATAAACAACAAACACAAAAATCCTACTCACTTTAATAACAAGTAGTAATAAGTGAGTATAATGTTTGTGTGATGTTGTGCTGCTTTTATTAAGTGATTTGCAATAAGTATTTTTTCTTTACCTGGTCCATAACTTAAACTTAATAAAACAAATCTCCAAAATGGCTTTTGAAACTATTTAAAGGTCACTGAGCAGTGGGTTTAGAAGCTTCCATAAGACCAACAAAACAAAAAAGACTATTTTATTTGTGTGTGTGTCCTGTTGCCCTTTTTGTCATCAATTATTTGGCAGCTCATTGTGAAGAAACGTTAAAAGGGCAGGTAAATACTCCGCCATCTAGTGGTGGGAGGTTGTCACTACAATGTCCGCTTTAGGCTTCTACTTTGTAAGCTTGGTGAACGCTTAATGTATCTTAATGGAATCTCTACTCTGCACATTAAAACATTGAATCTTAACTAGAAAAGCTCTCACTCTGTCGTCAGCATCTTGATGAGAAATGGGTTGGTTTTGGTAAAGTTCAGAATCCAGCGATGGCAGCAGAGATAACCGCAGCTCACCGTTCCACACAACAGCCTTAGAGTTTGAGTCGTGCACATATTCACAGTTGATTAAAAGGGAGGAAGTCATTTAGGATGAAGTAGATCATATTTTAGACTCACCCCAAAAAAGCAAATAGAAGTATCTCCACCGGGAGAAAATGTAAAGATGTGGAGACATTAGTCTGAACCAAAGCCTGGAGAGTTTCTGGAAATCCAAAATAAATTGGGGGGTCATGCTATTTTCAGCGAACGTAAGTAGATTCAAAACATTTCTCAACGCCTTCACCTTCCTCTCCACTCCACACCGGGAACAGACGGAAAGTCAGAGCCCCGCAGGCGGCCGAGAAGAAACATGGGTAGTAATTATTGAGGGCAAAGTGAGACGACATGACTTCCATGCTGAACAACACACCTGTGTGAGCGGAGAAGACAGGAAATAAAAGATGGTGAAGAGGGAGAGGAAGTCAGTGGAGCTTTCACACGGTGCTTTGTAAAAACAGAATAGAAGCGAATAACTAGTATGAACAATAATTTAAAATTAAACAATATATAAAAGTTGATAAAATCAGATTTTCAAGGTGTGTTAATGCTGCAAAATATTCAGTTTAACTCAATTCAATTTAAAATTATTACAAAAACGTTTAATGGTTTCAATTAAACTAAGAGAAAATAGAAGCAGGTTCCAACGAATCAACAATGAGTGAATCATAATGCGATTAAAAAAATACATTAAAAAAAAGTTTCTTTTTTTTCTGCTTCAAGTGTTTTTATTAAGACTTCTTAGTATTGATGCTACACATGCAGTAATATAAGTATGTACGAGTACAAGGTAATTAAAATGCATATCAATAGAATAAAAGATGAATTATATATTTAGGTCACATGTAAACAGGTAGTGATGATAATGATTGTAAGAAAAAACATTATGTAAACATGTAATAAAATATATATACTGTATGTGAATATATATATATATATATATATATATATATATTATGACGTTTAAATCTCTCTCTCTATATATATACATATATTTAAACGTCATAATAAAGTAAAACGCTATATGGTTAGTGTTCTTTATGTCACAGTAACTTATCAGGGCCTATATAAATATATATTATAATATCCTAAATAAAATTGCCCTATATTTCTGTATTGTCTTTGGACAGAGCAATGACCTGATACACTGGTGGTGCTCGGCGGGGGAAAGGTGAAGAGCCCTTGTAGAATAAAAGGCCGATGTGATCATATATAATCTGTTTTCACTCTCTCACCGCTGACAGGAGCTCCAAAGCAGCTGGAGACTCCGACAGCAGCAGCAGCAACTAACATCCCTCCATCACACTTTGCCTGGAGGACAAGGTTTTTAGTCTTTCTTGAACTTCCATTTACTGCTTAAAAGGTGAATACTCTGCAGATAGGTTTGTTCATATCTTTATTCTGTTATTGAAGAGTCTTTTACCTGCTTGTGGTCTCGGATCAGAGAGCACATGTTGCTCAGGTATCCCGCCAATATGGTGGAGAGATGCACGAACGGACCCTGAAGTTCAGGCACATGCTTCTCAATTGCTCACCAACGCATCTTGAAACACTTAGTGACATTACAAAGATAAATGTAGGTCATTACGCTTGAGTCACTCACTACTTTGCCCAGGAAAACGGAAGTTCCCGCTGCCAGAGTGCAGGTGAGGCCCAGAAACTTGGCAAAGAAGTTGGTCAGAGATGAATGATGAGGCATGTGGACGCCTGAAAGCATCACTCTCACCTCTGGAATCCCAGATCCTGAAGATGCCAGGAGACATTTCTTTTTTTTAATCTCTGAGAAATGTCTCTTGAGATAACGGAGAAAGCATTTAAAAAATTCCTCGGTCGCTTTTGAGCTTCTTCCTCTTCAATGCTTTCTTGATACAACCGTGTATGTGCTGTGAAGCTGTGAGGTGCATCATGGGATAAATATCAAAGATTTTGAGGCATTTACCTAAACATTTGCAAGTTTATACGAATGCATAACTATCTTACCTATGCTTTAATGGTTTCCTTTACGTGTATAAATATTTAACAAACACATAAACGTTTATTATTTTTTTTACCTCATCTGTATTTGATAATTTATCGTTCGCAGTGAATTCGTTTCAGTCGCAAGAGGGCGCTAAAAACAAGAATCGTGACTGAATTACATTGAGTACATTTAAAAAGTGTATAATGTATTAATACATGGCGCATAATACGTCAGTTATATATTCATACTTCAAAAACTTTAGTCAAGTTTAACATAAAACCAGTTATAACCAGATCCTGTTTATATTTTCCCTGGAGGGTTCCAATAACAAGATGTTGAATAAGAAAGGTGCAAACGATAACATTATCCATTTCTATACTGTGTTAATTAACCTTAAACATTTCATATTACCATAATAAAGAATCTTTAATCTGTATTTTTAATCACAATTGAGAACTGCAGCTGCAACAATCTCCTCATCAGTCTGATGAGCTAAAATTAGACTGCAGTCGCTCACTAACTGTGACATTAATTCTCTAAATCATTGTTTCTCTCGTGCGCCTCATAATTAAATGTGAAGACAGACCTGTGGAGAAGGGACAGATGTTGTCAGAGAAAGTGGACGCCACGGCACACAGGCATGCTGGGTAAAGAGTCCAACAGAAGAATTGCAGCAGACTGTTGCCCTCTAGATTCCTGTAAAGCCACTTGTGAGCTGGAAAAAAAACAGTTAAAGCATTAGTTTTCTTTAATCTTTTTCATATTATCTTATTTAGTAAAGGTTTTTTATCTTAATATAACACGTTAAAGTGTTCAACCTTCAAGTTTTTCATATCCCTTGTAAGAATATTGAAAAAAAATTATAAAAAAATTTACATTCAAGCAACAATTTTAGTTGTTTCTTGTTAATTTTACATTTTTACCGTTTTTTGGTTATGATATGTAGACTCTCAGACAACAACAACAAGAACACAGCAAGATAAATATTTAACAGCACCTCTTCTTGTTGTTTTTGTAAATATGTTGTGTATATATAATATGGTGCAGATTTCTATTTTATTCTATTTAGATTTTTTTCATTTTATTATTTTATTTCTGGGTGTTTTATTTGTTGTATATTGCTCTGCTGTTGTTTAAACCGAATTTCCCCTCGCGGGACAAATAAAGGATTCTGATTCGGATTCTGATTCTCTCTGTCTTCATCCCTCATTTCAGTTCTTCTAGATGGATGCACCTCAAGAGACCAATGTAATGTGGCAGCTTAGGAAATGTGATTGCGTTTCTACCTCTTATCAACTTGGTGACGCTGAGATCCATGGCATAGCTGAGGGTTGCGGTTGAAATCCCGAGTGCAGCGTAGCAGTACCACTCTAGTCCACACAACAAACACAAGACATCTCGGAGTTTGAGCAGCCAGCCTGTAGAAGGTGTAGAAAAATGTAAAATAATAGAATAAAATAAAAATATGAAACCATTTGCCACCAATTAATATATTTTCTGTTCTTTAAATATTCATTTTATTACAATTTTCTATGAAATACTGACTGTGTTTATCAAAAAAGTAACTCATATTTCAAAGGATCGCTAGATTTAATCCATAGCCAATTTAAGAATCAACCACTTTGATTTGATTTTATGACGCACATTCTCTCAATCTCACCTTTGACCAACAGATGAGTCCGTCTCTGAGGTCTCGGTCGATCAGAGTCGAACGGAGACTGGAACGTCTTCAGTAGATTTTCTCTCTGTTGGTCGTCTTTGTTGTGCGCGCCGGCCTCTCCTCCAGGGGTCTCCTGCTTCTCTTTCATTTTGTCTTCCAATAAGAGTCAAAGGAAAAGACTCCAATACACTTGCTCAGTCTTCTGATCCATCTGTTGCTTGTGAGTTGCGTAAATGTGTGTGTGTGTGTGTGTGAGCCAGTGGTGGGTTCGTGTGACCTTCGCGAAGGTTGAAATAAAGGCAATCAGGCGGTCATGGTTCGTTGCTAGCAGTATTTAATAGCTAACTGATGTGAGGGACTTTTCTTCATGTCCACTCGACTTTGAAAGCTGAAATGAGTCTGAAATTGAAAAATCAAGTCAGGTTAAAGATCATGTGACATCGCACCAAGTTGTGTAGTACTCTATGTATTTAATAAAGTGTATTTGTTGTGTGAAGCAGAGCTGGAGGGTATCCTACGCCACTGAAAGCAAGCGATGGGGAGACACTCTGGACACCTTCACAAGAGGCCACTTATACACTGACGTCAACACACAAATTAAAGTCACACATTGTTATAAAACTCGATTTTTAACCTGAAAACGCGAATCAGAAAACCTTTATTGCAAGTAAACGCAACACATGAATGTGTTGTGGTGTCATTACAGAATATAAAAATAAAGTAATATGAAGGAATTTTAATAAATAAAGTAGAATAAAATAAACAACATTACCTTGAAATAAATTAATGATTAATGAAAAGCTTAATTCTTGCTACAATTCTTCCTATATGGCAAATTACCCAAAACATTATGACCAGCTGTCAAATATTTTTCAAGGTCCACTTTGCCCTCAAGGTTTTTCCCTGATCCATTGCACCTTAAACTCCGCCTGACACTCCCGAGTGTGTCCTGAGGCATCTGACACCGAGGTGTTTATGGCGTTGAGTCCAGTACAATGCACATTTGGGCCTCTAGACTGTGAGCAGCATATCTTTTATTACACTGGTATGAAGAGGCATATAAAATGAACTTTTGATAAGGGTGAAGAATTTTGAATCAAAGCACTTGCTTGTTTCATAAAGTTGTTTCTGACATCAACATGCAGCATAGCTTGTTGTTGTTGGTATGAATTCAAAGATAAATAAAACATGAGAGGTGTCCACGACTGCAAAAATCTGCTATAATGGAGAATCGCCGAGCTCTACGAAAGGTCAGCGCTGACTGCAAATAGGCCTGTAAGTTCTGGGAGTTCTTGATATTCATGAGTATTGGTAAACAAACATTTGAATATGGAGCGGCCCTGAAGCGACCTTCCAGTATTCGTTCAATCAGATCTGGTCGCCTGTCTGTCTTATTATGTAACGCGGCAGCTGAGGCTGAGACAAACACATGCGTTTCAGTGTTCCATGCTAAAGCAGGGTGGAATGCTTCTACACACACACACACACACAGAGGTGACTCAATGTCACGAGTGGATATGGTGTGTAGCGGATCAAGTGGATGTCAACACCCCAACAGCTTTGTTGTTTTTACATATTTTGCCACACCAACGTCTGAATCACTTCACACTGTTGATAGAATCCTGTTGTTACAAGTCAAAATAAATAAGAATTGTGGCGTAGAATCCTTCAATAACACACAGCTTGGATTCATCCTTCAGTGCTTCTTCACCCACGACCTGAAGTTGAAGATTAACGCCACTGTGTTATTGACCAATCAAATTCAAGATGGCTGCCTTGACCATTTTTCTATTTTTATTTTTCTCATTTTGAGTGTCAATACTGTTTCTTGTGAGTCATATTCAAGAGTTATGAGTATTGGGTCTCGCCCTGTTCTCTTTCTACCCGTCTGCTGTCCCGATCATGATTACTGTTTAATTAAATTCAATGTATTTTATTTTTATCAATTATTCTTCATTTATAAATTATTTTATTTTATATAAATTGAATTCATATTGTTTAATTTTTATATTCTGTAACACTGGCAATAAAAGTTGTCTGATTCTGAAACAGTTTATCATTGATCACTGTGTGGTATTCTGCTGCAACTTCTGACGGCAGCATTAGCCCTGCAGTCCATCTTAAAGTGAAAGTTTTTAATGACCTCCTGCAACACCGTGTGGTATTCTGCTGCAACTGACTCAGCCCGGAGGAGAATAAATGAAGGATATTTCAATATATATTCATTTTATTGTGCTGAATTTTGTGAAAATAACACGGGAAAGTATTTATTTAAACCTTAAATAATCTTTTTTTTTTCTGGAGGGATACATCCTGACGGGGAGGAGGTGTGTTGCTGTGCCGAATTTAGATCTTCGCAGGGATAGCTTTAAGTTGTGCGCCGATAAGAACGAAGCCACATATCACTGCGTGGTGTCACTGCTGGGCAACCTTTCCAAACACAAATGCTTCTGTTGTGAATTTTCAGGACTCGTCGTGCACGTGTGTGTGTGTGTGTGTGTGTGTGTTAGACCCGGCAACAGCAAACTCCCTACATGGATCAAGGAAGAGGAGAGAGGCATTTTCTAATCATGACGAGGTGTTCCGTGCTCGTGGATATAAATAGACACAAAGCAATGACACTACCATGTCCGTCCTCTCGACAGTCGCTTTGTTTTCGTGTGCATTCTTTCCGTCTTTGTTGTCGTCCTAATTATGCTCCTTGATCACTTCTATTTTCGGCAGAAACCTAAAGAGAACCGGACGGATCCTAAACATCTAGAACATTATTGGAATAGAGCTATACCTACTAAAGCCTTCTTCCTCTATCTATAACCTTAAGAAGTTTTCCGACCACATCCATCCCTCTGTGTGTCGCCTGTTAAATATAGATCACTATTAGCTTTTTCCCGTAGAGCTGTGACACACATGCCCTCCCACCGCACTCATGGGACGACTATATAAGAGCGGCTGAGCATCAGAGGGGAGCAGTGATCTCGTCAGAAGAAACAAGGATTTTTTTTTTTTAATAACACAGAAAATCCTTTGGAGTCCTACTAAAAGGGGGAGGTCTCCTGTTTCCTCTTTTTTCTGCTCTTCTCTCCTCCTCTGCTTCAGTCAGCTACCCATGAGTGCGACCAACTCCTCTGCTTATCGGTCGGAGCGAAGTTTCCACCAGACCTCATCTTCATCCTCGTCCTCCACTAATCCACACATGGAGAAAAGTCGGGGACTTTTTGCAGAAGATTTCGGCTCCTTCATGAGACCAGGAAGTGACACTATGGGGTTCTCCAGTAAGTTATTTGTTCGATTGTTGTTACATGAGATGATAAGCTTCGTGAAAGTTGTGTGGAGAGCAGAGGGGGCGACTTGTTGAGCCTGGTGCTCACAGATGAGTGCGAGTGATTGACATCTGAACTTTAAATGGGAACCTTGTGTCAAGGCCAGAGCACAAATGATTCCGAGGGCAAGCCTAGAGGGAGCTGAGGAAAGAAAAGACAAAACAACACACTGAAGCGCACACACACAAACACACACAAGCCAGATATGCAGAACCACTTGCCAGCAGTGTGACTTCACAAACCCAGCGTCTCTGATGACGCCTCCATAAGGAATGACCAGATGGTGGCCTGGTGACGAATGTCCAAATACACACGCACACTGTAAGAGACTCACAATAGTTTGATGACATCACAAACTTTGAGATCATTGTTAAGGTCCAAAAAACACTGACCTACTTCTGTGACTTGTGATGACTTTATTTGTGCAAATGATGCCATTTGAGGCTAGATCTTGAGGGGAAAAAAAGAGAATTAAAGTGAAAGATTAGCAAACGTCTTTTATTTTGCTTTATAAAGTAATTTAGTTAATGTCAAAAGGTTAAAAGGGAGTTATTAATTGTAAATTATTGTATGCAAAGATGACAATTACCATTGAAAAGCAATATTATGACATTGACTTTAAGAAAAAAAGGTATAAAGATGTGATTTATCTCAGGAAGTTTAATTATGAATGCGAAAAAAAGAGAAAGAAAATCATCCATTACATTTAGTAAATAAGCCTTTAGTAAGATGGCCATGCCAGGAAGTCCATTTCCAAAGTGCCCCTCAGCCAAAACTTCTTTACCATAATGATTTTCCATCATCTGTATTTGCGTTCACTGTTATTCAACCATTGACGCAGCTAAGTAGTAGAAAGCACTCGTTTTTTGAGCTCGCTTTGAAATTGATCTTCTGTGATGCGTTCAGGTGGCGAAGGGAACATCAAGACTCTCGGTGACACATACGAGTTCACGGTCGATGTCCGAGACTTCTCCCCGGAAGACGTCATCGTCACCACGTCCAACAACCAGATTGAAGTTCATGCAGAAAAGGTACCAATATTTCCTTTTTTCGTTTTAATTGTAATGGGTCGAGTTAATCCTCCACAGTTGTGTTGTTTCTTGAGATGATTAAGAGATGTTAACCTTTCTCACTTATGTTTCCTGTCACAGTTAGCCCAGGACGGTTCGGTGATGAACACGTTCACCCACAAGTGCCAGCTTCCCGAAGACGTGGACCCCACTTCCGTGACATCATCACTGGGCACGGAGGGGACCCTCACGGTCCGAGCCCGGCGACACCCGGCCAAGCATGAGCTCACACAGACCTTCCGCACAGAAATCAAGATCTAGAGTTGGAAGGCGACTCCTGGAATTGTGTTTTATTTTGAAGGGTTCATGTTTCTTCACTGATGAGTTTCAAATTGAACAAATTGGAAATGATCCTAAAGTAGGTTTTAAAATTATTTGAATGTGATCAACAGCAAACATACGGATAATAATCTATTTAACAGGCTATTTTCTGAAGGACAAGTCACAAAGGTCAACAATGAATCTGGTTACTCTCAAAACAAGAGGTGTAGATTAAAGGAATTCAATCAAAGATAATGTTTTTGGACATTAAGATGAGAGGAAAAAACATGTCTGAGTAAATGTATTTTTGCACTGCTTCAACACTTGTTTCTTTTCAATTACACGTAGATAATGTTTTGTCCTGTCTGAAACTTGTTTTTAAAATCGTTGCGCAAGGTAAAAGTCGTAGCCATTAGTTTTTCCATTGTATCTATCCTGCTTTAACAATAAACGAAATAGTTTAGAACTTTTTTTTTGAGCTGCTTAAAATGTATTTAATATTAAATGCATTGTGTCAATTGTATCTAACATAATCACAGAAATGCATTGCTTTTAATTACTGTTTTGTCAACAACGAAATAAAAGTGTAGTTGTTTTAAATAAATTGGAAATAATCTGCAATTTTAGCGATGAAGCTGTATTTTGTCAATATGCATGTCTACTGACACGTGGCTCCACCACCCGGTCATAAGGAGTATTACAGAATCATGACGCGCGCATGCTCAGTCGACATATCCGGCTGGTCTGTATCAATCGATCAGCGAGAGGAAGATGGTGGAGGACGGAGCAAAGCTGCGCTCGATCGATCACCGAAAAACTCGATTGGGTCCGGGGATGCCAAATCGACTGAATAACGTCGCGGATCCGAAGGTTTGACAACGAGACCGCGTCACGGATAACAAGTAGGTTAAAGCGAGACGAGCGGACTCAAAAATGGCGCTTTTGATCGCCACACTTTGAGAGCTTTGTGGGAGAATAACAACGACTCAACCCTCAGCTCCGCCATTTTGCGCCCACAGCATAAACAGAGAAAGGCACGCTAAATTAATCCCCGATAGCACACGAGTGAAGATTTAAGGCGAAGTAATCGATGTGTCGCACTGTGAGACGAAACTGTTCTGAATACATCATTTAGATTCTGAAATATACCTGGACCTGACAGTTTAAATACAGATATAGTACTTCACGTACATTTTAAGACATTTCTAGTTGTTGATAGAGTTAGACATGTCTTATGGAGTCGTTCGATTAGAAAATAAATCAAAGGAAATAAATAATTTAATGAGCGCCTTCGCCGTTAAGTATAAAATATATACTCAATTATAATTTATATTTATATACATTTTTTCGTAATTTAATGTAACTTATGTATTACGTATTGCATGTTTAACTTTACGGTTTAAAGATAACGTGTGTCTTATGTATTTAATAATTTAACCCTATAAACGTTCTATTATTATTCAGAATCAGAAACTTTTATTTCCAGTGTTGTAAATACAACATATGTTTTGTTTGTGTTTTCAGTACAGAATAAAATAATTAAATTAATTTATTTTTATTTTTTAAAGCAATAGAACCAAGCACAAAGGCAGTCTTTCTTCGGTGCCTATTCAGCAGTATTATGATTTTTATTATTATAAATAATCTGGTTTATAACTGAGATATCTCGGAGTTATGTGACAAAGAGCAACTTTTTTTTTTGTGAACTATAATTTAAAAACGTACGTTTATTTTTTGCACCGTTACCATACGATTTCTGTGCATTAATTTAACAACCATATATCTTTTGTATTTTTCAGATAATTTAAGCTGCAAACGTTGAGATGGAGTTTCCCTGGCATAGTGAAAAAGTCCTGGAGCAGCTGAATTGCCAGCGAAAACAAGGTCTGCTGTGTGACTGCACGTTCGTAGTGGACGGCGTGGACTTTAAGGCCCATAAAGCAGTCCTGGCTGCCTGTAGCGCCTATTTCCGCACCCTCTTTCTCGACCAGAATGATGTTGTGCATCTGGACATCAGTAATGCAGCAGGTGTGTATCTGCATTTCTGCTTACGTTTACATTTCTAAATAGAATTTTTATTCATTATGCTCTCTCTAAATGTAAGGTTTGGGACAAATCCTGGAGTTCATGTACACAGCCAAGCTGAGTTTGACCTCGGAAAACATTGAAGATGTGGCAGCAGTCGCTAATTTCTTGCAAATGCAAGAAATTATAAATGCCTGCTCCGCTTACCAGTCGATGACGCATCCTAAACCTCCAGTGGTGAACCTGGACTTCAGTGCTGGTGAGTACAAATCTACTGGATATGCCGACAATCTTAAGTCTGACCATTTATCACAAACAGGGAAGAATCCTGATCTTGAAAACAAGGAGGAGGAACAGAGTCCAGAAGGTTCAAGGGCAGATATTTTGGATGAAAGTCAGCATGCTGCCTCAGAACCTAACAATAACGGCACCAATTCTAATCAAAATCCATCCTCACTGGAAAAGAAAATATCCATCACACAGGATGGAAGTGAGTTCCAGGACGACCCCTCTGATACGGACTTCTTGCCCAGTGAGTTTATAACTGATATAATGATGAATATATAATATAATGAATTTGATGATGCGTTTTTTAACATGCAAAATATATTTTTACTGCTTAAAGAATCACCCCATAAATCGTCCGGTAACTCTGCGTTTGTGCGCACTCGTGGGAGAAGAATCCGAAGGCCGCCTCAACGCAACTTTCCACCCGGTGAATAGCTTTTCTTTATTTTCACAAACATATTATTATTGTAGTTTTTGTTAGTATTCTTGTTGTTGTTGTTGTTGTTGTTGTTGTTGTTATTAGGTTAGGTTAGGTAGAACTTTATTGATCTCTCAGGAGGTCAGCCACAGCAAATACAGCAATTTTTCATAAAAAAAATAAAAAAATAAAATAAGAACAAGAATAAAGAGAAAGAACAAGATGATACAATCGAAGTCTAAAGATAAAGAACATAGATCAAAGAGAAATAATAAAGACAAAGGATACAAAGACTAACATAGAACAGAACATCATGATACTTTTACTCCACTCCTGCCCCCGAACTCAGAATTAATGTTATTCATAAACAGATCATGATGCAACTGTAAGAACCAAATTTACATTACGCTACGCCCTCTTAAATTATCACCATTTTGTTTGTTTCATGATCGTAACTTTAGATAACTCTTCGGACGACGAGTGCAAGGCGAAGACGAGCGAGGGGAAACTGACGGACGCCGTCGGAGAAGAGGAGGATGACACGGCGGACTTCGATGAGGAGGATGAGGACGATGAGGAAGAGGAGGAGGAGGATGAAGATGAGATCGGTGAAGATGGGGACAGTGAAGGAAGCCAGCAAGACGAGGATATGAGTGACGTGCACGATGGAAAGCAGACTTTGCTCGGGTCTAACGGCAGATCTGAATCAAAACCTTACAGCTCCATGACCCACAAATGCGAGGTATTAAATACAATAAAATATGATAATAATACAATCGAACATATATAGATCATTTAACTAATATTCAAGTATATATTTCTATTTTTTCCCCCTAAGGATTGTGGTAAAAAATTCACCCACACTGGAAATTTCAAGAGACACATGCGTATTCATACTGGGGAGAAGCCCTTTACCTGTCGAGACTGCAAAAAGGCTTTCTCTGACCCAGCAGCGTGTAAAGCTCATGAGAAAACCCACAGGTGAGTCACAGATCTTTCCTTGTGATTTATTTATTTTTTAACCATCGCTTCTGTTCTCTCAGCCCTCTCAAGCCGTACTGCTGTTCAACATGTGGCAAAAGCTACCGGCAGATCAGTCTGCTCAATCTGCACCGCAAGCGTCACACGGACGAGGCCAAGTTCAGCTGCGAGGTGTGCGGCAAACTCTTCACGACCTCCGGGAACCTGAAGCGCCACCAGCTGGTGCACAGCGGGGAGAAACCACATCAGTGCCACTACTGCGACAAGTCCTTCTCGGACCCCACCGCTAAGATGAGACACCTGGAGACCCACGACACTGAAAAGGCCAACAAGTGTCCACACTGTGATAAATTCTTTAACCAGGTACTTTTCTATTTAAAATTATGACACTGATGGTTCCACGCACACGGTTCAGGACCAGAGGAGAGAAATCCTTCCAGGCTGTTGCTCCTAAGCTTTGGAACGATCTTCCTCTCCCTCTGTGTTTGATGATCTACTGACTCCTTTAAGAAACATCTTAAGACGTTTTTATTTGTTCAGGCTTTTCCTTGATTTTCTGGAACTCCTGTTTTGTTATTAGTTTTATCTTGACCTTTAAATTATATACTTTATTGAATATTGTTTTGATTGTTTAAGCGCTTTGTGACCCTGGTCTGGAAAAGCGCTATACAAATAAAAATGACTTACTTACTTACTAATATACACTCCTTCTATCTAGGTGGGGAATCTGAGGGCTCACTTAAAAATCCACGTTGCAGATGGGCCTCTCAAGTGTCGGGAATGTGGCAAACAGTTTACGACTTCAGGTATAAGAGGACTGAAGGTGGATCCGCTTTTAGGGCGAGCTCAAACTGTTTTTCTTTTTTAGGTAATCTGAAGAGACATTTGAGGGTCCACAGTGGTGAAAAACCGTACGTCTGTGTCCACTGTCGGAGAGCTTTCAGTGACCCTGGAGCTCTGCAGCGCCATGAACGCATCCACACAGGTATTTCTTAAAGATTGTAGAAAAGTATTATACATTTGATTAACTTTTTTTTTTACAGGAGAGAAGCCATGTGTCTGTCCGACGTGTGGAAAAGCTTTCACCCAGGCCAGTTCTCTCATCGCACACGTCCGTCAACACACTGGAGAGAAGCCATACGTGTGCGACCGCTGTGGTAAAAGGTATATTCCAATTATATTATGTCAAGCCCTAAGAACAGTTCACTGCTTAATCATTTATTCCTGACTTCGTCGTACCTATTGCAGGTTTGTTCAGTCCAGTCAACTGGCCAATCACATCCGGCATCACGACAACGTTCGTCCTCACAAGTGTCAAATGTGCAACAAGGCGTTTGTGAACGTAGGGGATCTTTCCAAGCACATCATCATTCACACAGGTAATCTAGTGGCTAGAATGCTTAAAGGATGCATGTTTTTAACGTTCATTTTTTTGTATTGTAGGGGAGAAGCCATTTTTGTGCGACAAATGTGGCAGAGGGTTTAACAGGGTGGACAATTTGCGCTCCCACGTCAAGACGGTTCACCAAGGCAATGCGGGGATGAAGCGACTCGTCATCGAAGGGGGCTGCATTACTGAAGAGCTCGACATTTGTGCTGAGACGTCCAACTCTGAAAGCGAGATAAACATTGTCACCGTCACAACGGAGGACATCGTTACTCTGGCTACGGAGTCGATGGCCGCCACCAATGTCGCCCAGCTCACAGGTGAGGAAGTTGTTTCCGCACGAGTGGTCGTGAGAAGATGTTTCAGGAGTGTAAATCTGAGGTTTGTGTGTTCACAGTTGTTCCAGTTGATGCTGCGATGTCTGCAGTCGATGCAGAGGCTATTAAAGCAGAAATCAACAAAGCGGTAGAGAAAGCCCAGGAAGCAGGTAAAATAATTTTTGTTTTTTTAATCATCAAGAGTTTCCAATTTTTCTAATTTATGTCTTTGCATTTTATTTCGCCTTCCCTCCAGACCCGAACACACAAATACTGTACGCCTGCGATTCATGCGGAGACAAATTTTTGGACGCTACTTCCCTGGCCCAGCACGTGCGCATCCACACAGCACAAGCTTTGGTCATGTTCCAAGCGGATTCAGACTTTTACCAGTACACCACGACCACCGCCGAAGAGGGTGACCCCGGAACCACCGAGCAGGTGGTACAGGAGGGACAGTTCATCTGCGAGGAGGACACTGAAATGAGGGAGGTGGAGGGAGAGGTCCAGATCCAGGAGGAGATGCAGATGGAGCTGAAGGGTGAAGCCGTCCAAAAGACTTTTGCAGAGGATGCGGAGCAGGATATGATTTGTGAGGTTCAAGTGTAAGGAGTGTGTCTCTTGTTTAGTTCGTCTGCACCCCCAACCATTGGAATAGATGCACAAAACGTTAACTCCACTTGATCAATGAATACATTCGGATCAGTACTTGTTTTGGACACTAACATAAAAAAAAAACTATTTTAAAGTTTCCTTTACCCTGAATCACTGGATTGTTTTAAAGTAATAATTTCCATTAAGAAATCTAAGATATTACATATTTAGTAAGTCATACTGACTTTCCCCCAGAAAACATGAAATGTGTTTGTGTTCATCTGATGATTATTTGGGTTCCTATTTTAGTTCTGCTACTATCGTTCCAATCAATGTGAAAAGTTGGCTAAATGTATAGCTAATATCTCAGTTGTTCGAAGACGAACGTTTTGTCTCGAGCATTGGCAGGATCAATTCCTTTAATGCTAAAGTATATGTTTATATGTTTTGTGTTCTCTGGCTATGTACAAAAATGTAGTTTAAATATAAACGCGAAGTTATTAAATACGATTTGATATTCTCTCAACGGATGTGTTGTCTTTTATTTCTAAATAATAAAAAGTATTATTTTTATTTTCATATATTTTTAATGTTCGGATACAATAAACTCTTCCCTCATTGGTTTGTCTTCCGCCTTTGAGACGCGTTCCGCTCCGTGATTGGCCGACGACGCCGGGGGTCAAAGTTGACTCGAATACTAACGCTGACGTCTACTTCTACGGGAAAATGGCGACGTTGTCAGAAGACGTGCGGCCAGCTCGGTCTGGGTCTTTGCAGAAACGCAACACAAAAATGGCCCTGCCGTCGTTTACGTTCTTCCACAAGAACATTGTTGTGTTGCTGTCGCTAGCTTCTTTGTTGCAGTGCGCGGTGGCTGATGGGAAGACGCTGGTTCTTCTGGACAACCTGAACATCCGTGACACCCATTCAATCTTCTTCCGCAGTCTCGCTGGTAAGCGTTTACATTCTAGCCTTTGCATTAAAGCTACTCTATGTATCCCTTTTTTCTAGTGGTCAATTTAACCATTTTCATTCGTATGTTGAGAACTGGGTGGTTCACAATGAGCCGCTAACAGAAATGTATACGTGACCAAACGAAGCAAAAACGTCCTTATTCTTTTGAATAATTTCACTCATACTTTTGCAATTTTACTTAATTGATAATAGGAAGTTTGATTTAATTGTTGTTTTAAATGTCAACATTAAATGTAATAGAAATATAATTGTATCACTTATTAAAAAAATAGTTTTTTTGCAAGGTAAACTGAGTATACCCAAGTCAATAATGTAATATTGTAATCTTTTCATCACAGATCGGGGCTTTGATCTAACTTTCAAGACTGCTGATGATCCTTCCTTGTCCCTCATCAAATATGGCCAGTTCCTTTATGAACACCTGGTCATCTTCTCCCCGTCTGTCGAAGGTAAGGCTTTGACTTTTGTTCACAATGACGGTCAATGTTTAATTGCTCTTCTGTGTTTTATTTTTTTGAAGACTTTGGAGGAAACATAAACGTGGAGACCATCACATCTTTTATTGATGGCGGTGGAAACGTCTTGGTGGCTGCAAACTCAGATATTGGTGAGTTAACTTATGAATTTTTACTTGATAATATTTAACAGTGAACAGGGATAACTGTAAAATAAACGTGACCAAACAAAAAAAAAACTCCCTGTTGTTCTGAATAATTCCACTCAAACGTTTGATTTTTATATACATTTATATTGGGCTGTGATATAAGTGATTGTTATTAAATTTATCAACGTTAAATTTCAGCATGCCAATAGAATTGTATCACTTTTTGTGGATTTTTGGTTGTACTAAGGAAAAGAGAACTTTTCTTTTTAATAAAGTACAAAGTACTAATAGAGTACAAAATCACAGGACTATTCTTTTAATGTTTGTTATTGTTAGTTTATTATTACAATTATATTTAATAAACTACACTTTAAGGCTAAAAACTGTTTTATTTTACATTAACAAACCAGCTACAGTTACAACCTGGTCCTAGTCTGAGAGGAAACCCAACGTGATATCCTGTAGAGGGCAGAGCATGCATGAAGTAGAACTGTTGTTTAAAATTAGGAGAAAAATAAAGTACATTGTAACTCCATTTTCATTATTCAAGAGCAGATTATTAATCGTTTTTATGAACCATAAGAATCAAAATCTAATCCACACTGTCCATAATACCCAGCTCAAATGTACAGTATATACTTATGATGTCATTCCCCACTTCAGGTGACCCCCTGCGGGAGTTGGGGAGTGAGTGTGGCATCGAGTTTGATGAAGAAAAAACTGCCGTCATTGATCATCACAACTATGACGTGTCTGATCCTGGAGAGGTAAACATCATGAAGTTTACCTTGTGTGGGTGTCGCTCCTGTAGGGTTGACATTTTACTTAAAACAACCATTCTTTCCAGCACACCCTGATTGTTGCTGACCCAGAGAACCTGCTGAAGGCTCCAACCATCGTTGGCAAGCACAGAAGTCAACCTGTTCTATTCAAAGGAGTTGGGTAAGCGACTAAACCCACATTTGTATGCAAGCTTAAATTTAAGAAAAAAAGTTACAATTTGTACTGAACTCCTTTATGTCTAATACGATTATTAATATCTTATGCATTTATCCTTTTGAAGCATGGTGGCTGATCCTGACAATCCTCTTGTCCTGGACATACTTACTGGTTCTTCAACATCCTACTCTTTCTTCCCTGATAGACCAATCTCTCAGGTAAAGTATCCACACGATTGCATATTTATCATCTTGTATTTGTGTAACTGTAACACCTTGACCTTTGCTAGCACACAGACCTGAAATATACAACAGCTAAATTACATTCAAATCTAACCATTGTTTCCTGCTTAGTACCCTCACGCTGTTGGAAAGAATACTCTGCTGATCGCGGGTCTTCAGGCCAGAAACAACGCCAGAGTGGTTTTCAGTGGCTCCCTGGACTTCTTCAGTGATGCCTTTTTCAACTCTGCTGTGCAGAAGGCCACCCCGGGATCCCAGAGGTTCGTTCTATTTAGATTCACGTTATTATTTCTTGCCTCAATTGTGTGCCAGTATCTCCTGAATATATAGACATTTAATACTTTCTATGTCTCATGGACTGCTTTTAAATGGATAGATAAAATAATACTGAGCATTATTTAACAGTTAAAGTAACAGAGGATCCAGTCCAGTTAAGTTTTCTAATAAGTATTTATTGAATTACTCTCATATTACATGTATTACACACTTATTATTAATTTCAACCCTTCAATGAAGATCCCAAGTTAAATGCATTCTAATACATTTTGGAAAATTCACACATTAATTCTAAAGAATACTTGGGAATGAAGGCGAATGGGTCCAGAGTGAACAAAATCAATTTCATGAAGCTTTTTGCTACTCTGGTTTACAGCTCGTCAAGATCAACAAACTCTTTGTTGTGGTTTTCGTCCCATTAGAGGGATTTACAGTTTCCTGTCTGACAATGGAATTATACATACATATACATTATAAAGTGTGTAACACAATTGTCACAGTTTTTGTAAAACATTATGGTCAATATGTCTCCTTTAGGCACGAGCGGACTGGAAACATGGAGCTGGCAGAGGCCCTCTCGCGCTGGGTTTTCAAGGAAGCTGGAGTTCTCAGAGTTGGAGCTGTGAGCCACCATCCTGTTGGAGAGACCAGCCCCCCTGCAGCCTATACCATCACAGACCTTGTGGTGAGCTGTTAGACCTGATGATTTCCAATGATAAATGGCATATAAAATGGATATATTCTAATAACGAATTATGTTATCAATATGTGGATCATGTTTATTTAATGTTTGGTCGAACCTTTTACTGCAGGAATACAACATTGTCATTGAGATGCTATCTGAGGGCCGATGGATTCCATTTGATGGGGACGACATTCAGCTGGAGTTTGTAAGGATTGACCCATTTGTAAGGACTTACCTGAAGAAAAACGGTATGTTGTCATACTTGTGGAATAGTGTTGTTAAATGCAATGACTTTTTAAAATCTAAAATAAAAGATATTCTCTCGTCAAGGTGGTAGATACAGCATCCAATTCAAGCTGCCCGATGTGTACGGAGTATTCCAGTTCAAGGTGGACTACAACCGTCTGGGTTTCACGCACCTGTACTCATCCACTCAGGTGAGTTTGAGAGTTTGTGATGAAGAATGCATCAGTGTGTCACATATTTCTTATTTATTAAGAAAATTAAGTTAAATATAACTTATTAAATTAATTTCCTTGTAGGTGTCAGTGCGTCCTCTCCAGCACACCCAATACGAGCGCTTCATCCCCTCAGCCTTCCCCTATTACGCCAGCGTCTTCTCAATGATGTCGGGCCTCTTCATTTTCAGCTTCGTCTTCTTGCACATGAAGGAGAAGGAAAAGTCTGAGTAAAGACACTGCAACAATGGGGGCTGTTCAGAATTCGGCTGGGACTTCAATGTTGAGAACAGTCGTACAAAGACTTGGACTGCAGTCCTCATAAAAGACCATCTAGGGTTGGGTATGATGTCGCTCAAGTCCGTGGGTCCGGTAACGCTAATGTTTTGTTTTTTGGGGTTTTGTTTGAAGTTGTGTCGAACTTTTGCCTCCGACCTAAATTCTGTCCTTCTCGAGCGATTATGGTAACTCCATGCACTGAATAGGCCTTCTTTTGTGTTTTTTGATACTTTCAAAAAAGGGTTAACAACACGGTAAATAATAAAGAAATTGACATTCCACCTTGTCTTGTGTCACGAGTCTGATATCCTTTCAAATTTTACACATTGGAATACAAGCTTATAACAAGGAACGTTGGATCAAACGGATTGCAATGATTCAAAAAGGAATGTTCATTGATGATGTGTACAATTTACATTTTCTTTTCACCGTTTTTGTGCACTGCTAGAATACAATGGGGTCAACCATGCTTGTGAGCCAAAACTAGGGCCATTGTAAAAATAGTTCGATGCATGACCATGTTCGGTGTTTTTCCTAATTTCCACGCCATACAAAGCAGATATAAATAGTCGGGCAAATTTGACTGCGGATCCGGCCATAGTTCTCCAGCAGGTGCTGGATACCGGAAGTGACGTCACACTTCGTCTGGAAGTTGAATTTTGGAGCCGTTCGCAAAAGTAAGCCTTATTATTTGTCCCTTAATTTGACCTCTTAAGTTAAAAAAAATGTTAGTTTAATGCTACTTGTTTGCGAATAGTAACTTTATTTAAAATGCTAAGGTTATTAATGTTAAGGTGATTGGGAACGGCTACGTTTTTGTTTTATTTTTGTCAAAAAGGAGACGGCAAGGGAATGCAACACTTTTATCAGCGCGTTTATTCCTGATGTATTGGGCGTTTTTTGTGTATTTGTGACCATCCAAAGGCGTGTTAACGCTGTCAATGTGTGCAACATTGCAGTAGCTAGTTAGCTAGCAGAGCGTTAGCAAAACAGGGAGTCATCTGACAGGCGGCTGTGAGCTGCCAGCGCACGAGTGATGGATCAACTCAAAGTAAAAGACCGGATTTTGGAAAACATCTCCTTTTCCGTCAAAAAGGTAAGCGCCTGTCGACTTTTACACACGCCACTGACATTGTCTTGTCTTTTAAAAGTGGGTCCCATAGTTTAGTAGCTACTGTGAGGTCATCTATTGTCCGCGGAAGACGCTAACTTGGGTTGTTTTCTTCTGAGGCCTTTGCGTTTCCGGTTTAGGGTTAAAGTATTTGGTCATTAATATGTTGACTTTCAAACTGAACAGCTGTCATGTCGTTTATTTGTGTGGATAGGACGTGGAGCTCGCAATGATCCAAGCCCGTGGAGTGTTCACTGCGACATGCAATGTCAACACAGCTTCTACCTGAGCCTTGTTTACCTCAACACTATTGCATTGAATCTTGAATTCTAGGTGGTCAATATTTCTAGGCCCTTTCCAGAATCTAAAAAGGCCTTTTATATGACTGACTTTCACTTGGCAGATATGCCCATCACATATTTACTTTCACTTTAAAGCATAGCTCAAATAAACTTTCAGGGTTTTCTTTAAAACTTAAATTGTAGAAAACTCTAGCCTATTTTACACAAAACTAAACAATGTGTATCTCTCCTTATGTCTGTTTAGTTTTAATGTGTACTTAGACCACCCATGTATCCTTTATTTTGCTTTAGCAAGGGTGCTAAAATATAACAGTCTCACCAACACCCTCCATTGTTTTGAATTAATTTTTCATCTGCTGCTTAATATCTTGGTTGAATTGCAGTTGATACCCTGTACTGCACTCTCAGTCATAATAATTGTAAAGAATGAATCCCTGAGTCAAAACCTTTAATGGAATAAAGTGTGACCATTGCTTAATAATGACACCTTTCCTAAGTATTTAAGTCTTCCCAAAATGTTCAGAATTCTGACTGAACAACCAACATGCAGAACTATTCTTCAGAATTGTCTTAATTCCCATTTACTATTATTTTCAAAACATTCATATTAATGTTTTTCTTGCATGGTGGTTGTTTATTGTTTGTGTGATCTAATCAATATGAATGCCTGTTTGCATGCTTCATTTTTTTTATTACTTCCAAACACAATCAGTTATTATGAAATACTGTGACGGGAATGAACAAAAGTTATTTATATGCCAAAGGAAGTAGAGAATTTATCTCTTCTCTTGTTAAGCAACAACTAAGTTCTTCTTGCATGCTAATACAGTAGCATAAAAATAAAGGCTATTTAAGATTTATTTTCAGAAAGCACTATAACATGTTTGACTCTTTGTTGTTTGTTTTATGGTTCTTATGATTTAATTCCGATCATCGTGCTCTGATAGCAGAATTTAAAAAAAAAAAGAAGAAAAAAAAGTTTACTCTTGGCAAACACTTTAGTCATGTGAGTGTCGTCACGGTATGTGAGCATGAAGACGCTAACTTAGGTTGTTTTCTTCTAAGGCCTTTGTGTTTTTGGTTTAGGTTAAAGTATTTTCTCATGAATATATTCACTTTCAAACTTAACAGCTGTCATGTCGTTTATTTGTGTGGATACTATGTGAAACTGAAGCCTTTTGTGAATAATTTGCGTGTAAAATATCTACTGTATGGTCTTGTCTGTAGACGTTTAGAAGGCCATTGGTTAATCTGTTCAAGAACATTCCAGAGCTCTGACCTGTTTTCTTTGAGAATTAATCCTCCACTGCAACTCAGCAGTTATGGTACATTTAAATGCATATGGAAAAAAGATTCCGGTTTATTTTTTGAGAATCTTTCCGGAGATTCTAAATAAGGAACAAAGTGATAAGCAATACCAATCCCAAATCTTCTGCACACGCAGTTGCAGAGTTACTTTGCAGCCTGTGAAGATGAAACCCCAGCGATCCGAAACCATGACCGTGTCTTGCAACGGCTGTGTGAACACCTCGACCATGCTCTGTTGTATGGGTAAGTTCAATACTATGTTGAATTGCAAATAAAATGATCATCTAATCAGCATGGTTTCAGCTTCGACAATAACCACTGCCAAGACCTATCCATCGAGCAAATAGTCTAGAATAAAAAAAAAAGATTTATTCTGAGGAGGCTTCTTTCTGACATTTAACAACTGTCTACAATGTCATCGTTGGTACTGAAATGTATTTATAACAACAATCCTGTGTCTGATTCTTTCATAGTCTGCAGGACATTTCCTCTGGCTATTGGGTCCTGGTCCTTCACCTGACCAGGAGAGAAGCTGTCCGTCAGATTGAGGAGTTGCAACACATCGCCACAAACCTTGGCCGAAGTAAGAGATATTATTTTTGGGTGTTCACTCTTGGCAATGCAGCACATTTAGTTCAAATTGTAATGCCTCTGCAGGTCGTGCGTGGTTGTATCTGGCCCTAAGTGAGAGCTCTTTAGAGAGCTATCTGCGCCTCTTCCAGGAAAATCAAGGATTATTACACAAGTATTATTTCAAGTAAGTAGCGGTTATCAAAATAACTTCCATGGAATATCATGTCTCACCACCCTCGCATTTGGTTCAGTTTCAAGAATAAGATATAGTGTAAAGTGGTTTTCATGAGATCCTCTTGTGAGTGAGAAATTCTCGTGTCTTGCTGATAATGGTTTATTTTCAATTCTAGAAATGCTCTAGTCTGCAGTCACGATCACCTCGCCCTCTTCCTGACTCTGGTGTCTGGCCTGGAGTTTATCCGCTTTGATTTGGAGCTGGTCAGCATTTATTTTAGGACTACACTGTTTAACATGACGTTAACAATGTCTTGGCGAATGAAGAATATATGTTATACATATGCGGTTTATTTTGGCTAGGATGTGCCGTATCTGGACGTGGCTCCGTACATGCCAGAATACTACAAGCCCCAGAACCTGCTGGACTTTGAAGAAAGGCTTCCCAGCTCTGATAGCTTGTCCCTGCATTCCTTCACTTCTCTCACCTCCACCAACCTGGAGTGGGACGACAGTGCAATTGCCCCATCAAGTGAGGGTGAGTTTTTATTACTTGGTTTATCTTAATGGATCCATTTTATGGTGTTGTTTCCACATGATTAGAGTGCACAGGAACATTATTTTGCTAACTGAATTTTGGAGAGAGTGTGTTGACTATCTGTAGATTTCTTACAGATTGCAACAAGCACTTGAGTTTCACATCTACTTAAGTGCAATTATTTAGTCAGAATGTTCCATTTGAAGGATTATTAATCTAATTTATTTTTCCATTGTTTCCGTTTTCATTCATCCTCACTGTCATGTTCCAATTATCCAGATTATTTTCCTAAACTATTTTCTTCGAAAACTTCACTGTAAATATTGAAATACAATCGCTGCTAATTCATCTTTGTCACTGAATCCGAAGATGATCACACGTATCTCATCCTGATTTAAATGGACTGATTCATATATTCTTTATCTGACATAATAGAGTTGAAATATTATGTTTCCCTCTTAATTTAATGATCAAAATCATTTTGTTTCCGTCACATTTTTTCCATCTGTATTTGCTATAATCTGTTGTTGTTTTTTTTCATCCCTCCCTTTTGTTATAGATTATGATTTTGGTGACATCTTCCCTGTGTTGCAGTCATTGCCAAGTGCAGACTGGGAAGGTGGGACTTTAGTTGATGCATCCCCCTGCTTGATTCTTTTCTGTCATTGTTTTTTATTTCATCTACCATCTTGACGTATTATTTTCGACTAACGGGTTCAGAGTGATGCAAGTTGCACTGGGAATATTGAGGATTGGCTCTGCTGTGCATGTGTGACTCACCGGGGCAGTGAACGGCAACTTCTTGAAGACTTGAATATATTATGTGGCTTTTTCTTTCCTTTTTTTTTTTTATCAACAGACTGTCAAAATGTGGCTTGCAATTGACTCTCTTGAACCGTTGTGGGACAACAAAAGTATATTATTGAGGAATCTTGACACACATAAATGAATACATGCAATATTTTTAGTTTAAAAGAAGAAAAATGATTTGTTGTGAATAAAATATTTTTGTGTGCCCACAGCGGTCATGCCTCTAAGCAAGTTCTGTTTTTTATTACTGGCTGAGCTTATTTATGTTGCACCTCCTAACATTTGTTTTGTGCAGTGCTTGTCAAATTGTTGATCCGTGTGTTCGTATTTACCAGCCCTGTGTTGTCGAAATGTGTTTCTAGAGGGTGATTTCACAGACCATACTAGCTGCCTGCGCTCTAGCGGCTCCGATCCCCAGACGGTCATCAGCGAGGCTATGGTGGTACCTGTTGGGAGCATCAACGTGATGGTCGGAGCTCATCGCTCCCCAGACAGCCCGCCGCTCAGATCGAACCCTTTCAACGACGACTCGGACACGAACACCTCAGTTGACATCACTCCAGTACACGTAGCTAATTGTACCGCGGTGGCCATAAACGGAGATGAAGCGGAGAGCAATGAGCTAGAAGTTATAAGGTAACTTCTACTCATGTTCGCTCTTGCTTTGAATCCACGGATTACAGCTAATCTTTGTTTTGCAGGATGGCTAGGAGAAGGAAACCTGCAAAAAAGCGACGGCCAAAGGGTTCCACAGATTCAGCCACTTCCCTGCACAACTCCCTTTCATCGGAGCACATCGAGTCGGACAGATATAGTCTGACCACCTCAGCCGACCTTGACTCTATAAACCACACTGTGAATAACCTGGACTATGATGGCGACGTGAGGACGGCACAGGCGGGCTCTGGTGTGATGGAGGAAGCGGATGAGGATAGGATGGAAGGTCTACGTCTTCCAGAGATGGCTGACACCTCCATGGATAATGTCGGTCAACCCTTAAGTGACGTTATGGACAAGCTGAATGGAGCTCTGGACGGTGACGAACCCTGGGATCACCCTGGAGTGAAGGGGAGCAGAGGAGGCAGCAGCCACGGCACTGAGCCTCCCACCCAGCAGCCCTTTCGGGAGGACTCCGAAGGAAAGCCCCCCGATCCAGCCGACGACGCGCCGAGTCCGACAGACCAGCTTTGCTGCTTTACCCCCAACAGTCCAGACTCTGCTTCCACAGGTGGTGGCCAGTATGACCTTACAGAGTATAGCCAGTCACAGACTTGTTCAGGTAGCAATGAAGATGAAGGAGAGGAAGCGGCTGCAGGATCAGAAGCCATCGTGAGCAATGGAGGGAGAATCCTTCAGGAGGAAGGGAGGCTGAGTCCTTCGGAAACTTCTCATCCTGCAGAATTCAAGTGAGTAGAAGATCCAAATGGATTGAGTTATCTAATAGAATACCATCTGGCATTTTAACATTTGTGAAAAATCTATTTTTAGGGTGGACAACAACCATTTGCTGCTTCTGATGATTCACGTGTTCAGAGAAAATGAGGAGCAGCTATTCAGGGTAAAGATTGTTTTTTCCATCTAAAAGGTTTTTTATCAACAGTTTTTATTTTTATTCATTCCTATCGTCTGCTGAAATATCTGCCAAATCTCAATATCCACGGCAAGATAATGACTTCTTTGAATAAGGTTTTGTCATGCGTCTGTTTACAGATGGTGAGGATGAGCACCGGCCATATGGAAGGAGACCTTCAGCCTCTCTACTTGTTGCTGACGGACTGTTACATTTACTTGCTGAGGAAAGGTCAGTATTGAGAGAAAAAACTGTCATCTATAGTCTTATGTTAAAAGATATGGATGAATTTGAATAATACACCTGAAGATTTAAAAACATTTCTATGTTTCAGGTGCAGCAGAAAAGCCTTATACTGTAGAAGAAGCCGTTTCGTACAATGAGTTGGATTATTTGTCGGTAAGCACAGCATGGGTTTATTTTTTTAAATCAGGCAAGTAGCAACTTGCAATAAGGTGACTTGTAAAATCTGAATTGTTTTTTTTTAACCCCTGCATGTTTCAATTATTTAATCTCCTGTCGAGCATGAAGGTTTGAAGTTTAATTGTGTGTATTTTTAAAACTTTCTTATAGGTCGGTCTGGATCAACAGACGGTTACAATAGTTTGCACCAATAGACGGAGGAAGTTTCTACTGGATACAGCGGATTCTTCTTTAACCCTGTGAGTTTCATCCCATTTTTAATTCTATCAAAAGAATTTAAAAAAAAATCTATTGCCACTTTTTTCTTCTAAAATATTAGATGTGTCGTTTTATCAGATATTGGTGCTTAAAAAATAAACACGAAGGGGTTTTTGACACGTAAATAATAAAATGAACCTGGACGTGTTTTCATTGTAATACACCAAGTTCCGCGGTATGTTCTGTCAGTATTATTTCTGGGGATAAATCTTGTCAATTGTTCAAGACTCTGAGTTGCTTTCTGTCAGTATAAATTTGCTTCTGAATTGTGAGCGCGTGATACTATCGGTATTGGATAACTTTTATTGCCAGTTTTTTATGGTGATGAAAGTACAGAATGAAATAAGAATCTCTGCCAGGAAAGGTTTTGCTGACAGTCTCTGTACTGACTCTATTATAAAATACATGTTGAATGTTTGTGGGACCAGAATCTCGGTTGTCCTATATCTGATTCAGATATTTAATCGCTTCTATAACCATAATGTGTCGGTCTGTAGGTGGTTCCTGTCTGTGCTCAAATCGTCCATGGTAAAGGGGTGCAGGGAGCCTCCATATCCCTCCATCCTGACTGATGCCACGATGGAGAAACTTGCTCTAACCAAGTTTGTCTCCCAGGAAGCTCATTGTGAGGTATATATTTGTAACTTAGTAATTTATATGTTCCAAAACTTGGGGTGTTTCCAAATTGTCTATTGCACAACTTTGACACATTTACCTGAAGAAGTGTTTCTAAAAGTAGAGTTTTAGTGTAATCTCTATTGTCTTGAATTCTACTTGCCTGTTACATAATGTTGCCCTCTTCCCTCCACAGGTCTCTGAAGTCTCGATACAGTTATACTCTCTCATTCAATGGGAAGATCCTATGGACGTGTGTTTGTCACCTCAGGGGAGCTCGGCCGGTTCCAGGTCACTCTCCAGCACCAAGGAGGGCTCGGTTCAGTACCGAGCCGGGTGGTCCTACTTGGGAAAAGAGCTGTGGAAAAGCTGTTACCTCGTGCTCAGGTGCTGACTTGTTTCTAACGTCCAATTTGATCAAAACTCCGTCAATAAATTTGATTTGAATCAAATGTCTACCATAATATTTAACCAAATTCTCAAATATAATCATCAAATATATTACATTTACCATTTTTCTATTGTAGATATTTATTGATTATTAAAAATGTGCTTATTTATGCATTTTTATTGTTATAGATTAATCAAAATGCTTTCTTCTTTACAGCAGTAACGGGATTCTGTACCTCTACGCAGACAGAACTGACGTGACCCCTCTGATGTCCGTCACCATGGGGTGAGCTTCGAGTGACGATTTGTACTTTGCGATGCCTCTGAATCGTCTTTGATTGACATCAGGAGATGATTTGAGATGGTCTTCTCCTTCTGTGGTTTTAGAGGCGAACACTGCGGAGGATGCCGTCGCTCGAACAGTGCAGAGCGCCTTCATGCTTTTCAAGTTATCCTGACGGAGCGCCCCCCGCTGGAGCTGAGCGCCGACAACGAACAGGACATGGCTGATTGGATGCAGCTCCTCTGTCAGTCGGTCTCTAAAGGGGCAAGTGTCGATGACATCAAACTAAATCAACTTTTTCTATTGTGGTCTTTTTGTAATGGTCTTCGAACCTTTCCTTCAGGTCATCCCTCAAGGTCTCGCTCCAACACCGTGTATTCCATGTTGCCTGGTGGTGACGGACCAGGCACTGCTCACTTGCCATCAGGACTGTCAAACCAGCTTTTTCCGCTCACTTGGAAGTGTCGATATCTGTGACGTTATCTCGGTCAGCCTGGATGCAGACGAGGAGTACTGTGTCATCGTAAGTACAAGGTTCCATTTGGTGGAGTCATCAGAACCTACTGGCTTTGCCGACATGAGTTCAACAGTTGTTTTTTTTTGCCTGACACGCGATTTGATTTGCTTCCATTTTGTAAAGTGATAGTTCACCCAGAATGGAATTTTTCCTCATTTTCTACTCGCCCGCATGTCGGCTAAAGGTTACGATTATTTTCAGAGTTATTGATCTCTTTTCGAAATTATAGACAGAAACCTATTTGACTGTCACGGCTCTCCCTTTTCTTCGTCCAAAAAGAGAAACATAAAAACCTCCAAATACCTCCATACTGCTCGTCTGTAACGTCCATCTTGTATTGAAGCCTCGACATGAGCAATTGTTTGGGAATAAAATTAAACAAGTTCATATTTTAAGCTTGTTTGTAGCAGAAGCTAAAAGTCCAGCATGCTAACAATGTAAACATTATACACTGGGAACTCTCGCGATAATTACCCAAAACAGAAACTACTGAATATTGAACTAATATTGAAACTGTGACCTAATTCTTGTGTCTGCGTGCAGGAGTTTGCATCCGACCGCGCTCAGTTTCTCCCCCCCTGGGTCTTGTACTTCAGCGGCTGCGAGGAGAGGGATCGCCTGCTGGACGTGTTGGGTCGCACTTGGAGAAGCATCTATCAGGTGGGTTCAGGGATGTGCAGTGAATGAATGTTGCCCATTTGCGAACGATTAACCTTCACGCTTGTGTGCAGGTGGATCTCCCCCACAGGGAGGTGTGTGATCCATTAATGCAGAAGCGCTGCAGCGAAGCCCTGGCACTGATGAAGAGTGCCTGGCAGCGGGCAGACAGTCTGGCACGGGGCCGCGCCCAGCGTGAACCGTGGTGCTGACGGACATTTGCACCGACACCGATATGTGAATATGTCTGAGGTTTCCACAGAACGATGCCCTTTCCTGACTTTACTCGATTTTTTTCCTGTAGAGTGAAAGTGTTTTGTTGACTAACCGGTCAAACGTTGCATCCGAAAAATTTTGACGAGGTTTCAGAAGAAATCGTACACGTGAAGGACAACACTGCTGCTGCTTCATGTCAACAGTTGCACCTTTTGCCTTTTTTTCCACTGGTCTCGCACACACCGATCACTCAAGCGTGACTCGACAACTTGATACAAATGTATGTATTCATGCTAAAGAAAGACCCGATGAACACTGTCGTTGACGTCGTCCGCAACACTCGCACTGTTGCACTTCTTTGAGCGAGAGGAAACACTCTGGCAGGAGTTTATGCACATTTGCCTTGTTTTCTCCTCTCCTGCACGAGGGCGGAGGCTTCCGAGCAGACTTGCACATTTATATTTGCCTCTAGTACTTTCCTAGAAAGCACCTGTTAACTCGCTTCAATCGTAGCATGTGTTATGACTGCGGCAGATTACTGTGAGGAAGGACGCGTCTCAGACATGTAGCGCTACACTGTACAGACGTGTAAATACTTGTATATGGATTCAATTGGAAAGATGAAGGCGTTTTATTCATTACTTATTCAGGTATTTCTACAGCAAAGGTTCACCAATATGTGGGTCACAAAATGGTTTTGCCTTCTGACAAGGACCTGCAGACACATCCTCTCATACGTGCTTTAATCAAAGTGCCACCATCTTCTCTGCTTTTTAAAAACAAAAACCTAATCTCAGGTGCCAACGGTACGTGACATCCACACCTTTTAACTGCTGCTTTTTGTTTCGTTGGTCTTTAATACAAAGATGTTGCCGTGTTTGAATGTGGAAAAGGAGGCGGAGCTGTTGACGAAACAGTGTTGAATAATAGAATAGATTTTAAAGTCGGCAGTAGCTCGCCGAGATGTTGGAATAATTCCCAAAGTTCAATATTGAGGACGTGTGAAGGAAAGTGCTGAACTTGCAAAAGTTACTTGAAACACAGTTGACTAAACAATCAGGAGATGTTGGCGCTGTGGTGAGGAAGGAGGAAAGTAAGACATTGCTGGACAATGATGGATGACATCACTAAGATGATGCTCGTGTTTTATCTTAAACTTGGGTACTCGTAATGGTCAGTAAATGATTAACCAAGGACACACTTGGGAAAATCTACTGACTGGCATTCTAGGTTTTCATGTACTGCTCATGGTTTCATGTAATGTCAACATAATATACATGTATTAAAGACTTTGAATGGGAATGACTGTCATACATTAACCTATCACGCATGTACAACTACTAACATTGTTTGTGTTTTAAGTAGAAACATGGACAAAGATTGACAGCTAGTAACCAAATGAAGTGTACTCCAGTCTAATGGAGTTTGGTCTTCAACTGATGTATTTAGAAATTCATTTTGATCTTGGATATTTTCCTTTATTTATAATACTTATCTCTGATAAGTAACAAATTGGGAATATCTTTTGGGCTATTACTTTTTTTGTACTATAAACTTTAATCTCTGCATCTGAGTCGCAAAGTTTGTATTTTGTTTTGTTTTGACTTTATTTGGAATATATGTAACTAATAATTTCTTGCCTAATATTCGCTTTGAATGCCTCCCATTTATGCCGTTGCTAGATAAGTGTTTAACTCAAAATATCTATAAATACACTTTAATATATTAAATAAAAGCTGGGTCTCGTAGCAGGTAGACCGGAAGTCTCATTGTTTTTAAAAGACAACAGAAGCCGTTTCTAGTAAGGTTTTATCAATTTTATTTTATAATACAGCCAGTTTTCCATTTTTCCCGGCGTTCCAACTGGATATCATATCTGAAAGGACTCTACTTACCGTAATACTTTACTTTAGTTATCAGTTTAATAATCGGTGCATGCACGTGCACACTCACAGAAACGTGCGCCTTCTTGACCCGGAACTCAAAATCATTTTGCTGATACACCTGCTCTGGTTCGGATCCCCCGGCGCTGGCAGGCGTCCGCAGTGGACGTTCTTGTCCGGCTCCAAACCGAACTGATCGCTTCCAACCCCCGCACCTTTCTGGACAGATTCTTCCTCCTCCCTCGGTTCTCCAGGTAAGGCGTTAAGTAACCCTTTACCCGCCATCTTCGCTGCTTGTTTTGAAACTTCCTTCTTCAAATGTGCGACTTTACGGTTCGACATGTTAGCTTCTGTTTGCTCCCGTGACGATTTACCGATGGTTCGTCTTTTCCGAGTGAAAGTTCCGCCTGATATGACTGAAGTAGCGACTTTTATTCAAAAATGGTTTCTTGAGTTACGACTAGAAACCATGTTGGCAGAGGCTCCTGAAGTAAGTAAGTAGCTTAAATAATTAAAACAATACTCATAAAATATATGTAAAAGGTCAAGACACCACCCTAGACAAACAGGAGTTTTTAAAGTGCCTTTCTAGACCAGGGTCACAAAGCGCTTGAACAATCAAAAGCAATACACATTTAAAAATACCTACTGATTTAAAAACTCTAAAAGGCCAAGACATAAGACCAACATAGGAGTCTCAGAGAATCAAGGAAGAGACTGCACCAATAAAAAGATCTTCAGTTGTTTCTTGAAGGAGTCAGTAGATCATCAAACTCGGTGGGAGAGGAAGATCGTTCCAAAGCTTAGGAGCAACAGCCTGGAAGGATTTCTCTCCTCTGGTCCAGAAGCTTGCGTGTGAAACCAACAGTAGATTCTGATCCACAGACCTCAGAGCCCGAGCTGGGGTGTAAGGCTGGATCAGATCACTGATGTAAGGTGGAGTCTGACCATGAATAGATCTGAAAGTAAGAACCTGAATTTTTAAATCGATCTGGAAGAAAATTGGCAGCTAATTGAGTTTTAAGGATCAGGGAAATGTGAGTTCTTCTACTAGAGCAGCTCAGAATCCTCGCTACAGTTTTCTATTAACGGCAGGCGAGACAGCTTCTTGTTTAGGCTGTTCAGCTCATCAGGATCGGACTGCGTCACTGGAACATTACATTTTGGTCCAGAACACAACTGACTGTTATTATATAGTTGAGGCTCCATATAAACTCTTTAACGTGTTATGTTTTTGCTCAATAGAATGTTAGTATTTCCGGGCTGACAAACGAGAATCTTCGTAAAAATGTTGGTATATTTCGCCATCTTGTGGTCATTAGGTTTATTGCTTTCAGGTAAACCCAAAGAACACGTTTCCACAACTCCACAAACGCATCAACTTCCCAACACGAGGTACAGAAGCACTCCAGGACTTGAGAGCTCGGAATGCAGCCTTCAAGGCTGGAGACAAGATGGTTCTGAGGACGACCAGGGCTAACCTGTCACGAGGCATCAAGATGGCCAAGAGGGAGTACTCCAGGAGGATTGCTGACCGCTTCAGCAGAGACACCAGGAACCTGTGGCGAGGGATGCGGACCATAACAGACTATAATCCCCCTCCTCAGACCTGTGACAGCTCCACCTCTGAACCAGCTGAACCACTCATTCGCTCGCGTCGCGGCAAACGACAGCACCCCAGGCCCAGAAGACAACGCCACCTCCTGAGGACCAGGTGCTCACGCTATCCCTGCAGACGCACAAACCTGACAACATTCCTGGTCGTGTCCTGAGGGACTGTGCCGATGAGCTCACAGATGTTGTAACCGACATCTTCAACTCCTCACTGAGACAATCTGTTGTCCCCACATGCCTCAAAGCCATCATCCCAGTCCCGAAGAAGTCATCCAGCTACAATGACTACTGTCCGATCGCACCCACTTCTATGTTCATGAAGTGCTTTTGAGCGGCTAGTCCTGCAACACAATTGTCTACTTCATGTTTTACATTGTGGGTCTATCTGAGAGGACTGCAATTTCATCTATGCTGTATGTCTTGCATACTTGTATATTTGTGAATAAAAGAACTTGAACTTGAAGTATTAATCGTTATAAAGCACCTCACTAGTGCTGTGTCAAATCGCATACTTCTCTAAGTTCACTGGTATAGTGTATGTACTAACTAGTGCGCAAATTCTCGACAGTGTGTAGCGGCAGTGTTTGATTTGAGACATACTAACAGCTTCTTCTTCTACTACCTTTTAACGATGATTGCAAGCACCTGTAGGAACACTATCACCGACACCTGCTGGCAGCACATTTTGTTTGGATCAAGAAATATGAGAAACAAAATATTTGTGAGATATTTACGCCGGTATCAGCACCAAAGACATGTCATTTTCTTACTGCTGACTGAAAATGCACCTGTATATGCATATACATAGATGTATATGTATATGCATATACAAGTATGCGATTTGAGACACGGCTCAATGTGCTTGTGGCACATGGCAATGTGTGAGGAGGTTGTGGTGTAGTGGTAAAGTTCTCACACCTGAAGACAATCAAGTCCCATTTTGGTCATTTCAGCTTATTCGACTTAAATTGAAAATTCTTAAGTATTGATCCAAAATGTGTGTTATAAATGTGGTGGGAGTACAAGCCCAAATGTGAGGAGGTTGTGGTGCAGTGGTTAATTTCTTGGACTTGAACACAGCATGCCAAAAGTTTAGTGAGATCAAGTCCTGCCTCGTGTGTTAGAGGAGAAAACTACCTAAACAATTTTTAAATAGTTTTTCCTCTTTGTTTATTATAAATGTGTGCAGAGCACATGTCCAAATGGGGAGGTTCTCTGTTCCTATTCCCTCCAACACTAACTAAAACAAACTGAGTGGGACATGGGGAGCCTAGAGGTAAGATTTTAGTTTGTCCTCAGTATGCTAAATACGCCCGGAGCACAGGTCCAAATGTCAAAGTTCTATGGTGTAGTATAGAGCAAGTGCCTCTCAAACGCTTTCGATTTGGGTGGTCATGGGTTCGATTCCCGTTTCCTCCACCACCAACAGAAAAACGAACTGAGGTAAGATTTAACGTTTGTCCGCAATATGTATGATAAATATGCCCGGAGCACAGGTCCAAATGTTAAAGTTCTCTGGTGGAGTGAATAGAGCAGGTGCCTCTGAAACCCTTTCGCTTGTGTTAGTCATGGGTTCAATTCCGTCTCCCTCCACTACCAACTGAGGTAAGATTTTAACGCGTCTGTCCTCAATATGTCTGCTAAATACGCCCGGAGAAGAAGTCCCTATGTGAAAGTCCCGTGGTGGAGTGAATAGAGCAACTACCTCTGAAACCATATTGGTTTGGTTAGTCATGGGTTCGATTCCCACTCCATCACAAACTGATCGGGACATGGAGATCCAAATGGTTACATTTTAACGTGTTTGTCCTCAATATGTATGCTAAATAAGCCCGGAGCACAGGTCCAAATGTAAGAGTTCTGTGGAGGAGTGAATAGAGCAAGTGGCTCTGAGACCCATTCGGTTGGGTTAGTTGTGGGTTCGAGTCCCACTCACTCCATCAATAACTGAAACAAACTGACTGGGACATGAAGAGCCAAGTGGTTCAATTTTAACGTGTTTGTCCTCAATATGTATGCTAAATACGCCCGGAGCGCAGGTCCAAATGTGAAAGTTCTGTGGTGGAGTGAATAGAGCAAGTGGCTCTGAGACCCATTCGGTTGGGTTAGTTGTGGGTTCGAGTCCCGCTCACTCCATCAATAACTGAAACAAACTGACTGGGACATGAAGAGCCAAGTGGTTCAATTTTAACGTGTTTGTCCTCAATATGTATGCTAAATACGCCCGGAGCGCAGGTCCAAATGTGAAAGTTCTGTGGTGGAGTGAATAGAGCAAGTGGCTCTGAGACCCATTCGGTTGGGTTAGTTGTGGGTTCGAATCCCGCTCACTCCATCAGTAACTGAAACAAACTGTGTGGGACATGGAGAGCCCAGTGATGCGTGAAGCCCCTGGAAAAAGTGACCTGGTGGAGTGACAAGAGCAAGTTGCTCTGAGACCCGTTCGGTTGGGTTAGTCGTGGGTTTGAGTCCCACTCACTCCATCAGTAACTGAAACAAACTGTGTGGGACATGGAGAGCCCAGTGATGCGTGAAGCCCCCCGAAAAAAGTGACCTGGTGGAGTGACAAGAGCAAATGGCTCTGAGACCCGTTCGGTTGGGTTAGTCATGGGTTCGAGTCCCACTCACTCCATCAACGAACTGTGTGGGACATGAAGAGCCCAGTGATGCGTGAAGCCCCCCGGAAAAAGTGACCTGGTGGAGTGACAAGAGCAAGTGGCTCTGAGACCCGTTCGGTTGGGTTAGTCGTGGGTTCGAGTCCCACTCACTCCATCAACGAACTGTGTGGGACATGGAGAGCCCAGTGATGCGTGAAGCCCCCCGGAAAAAGTGACTCGGTGGAGTGACAAGAGGACCCTGAGACCCGTTCGGTTGCGTGGGTTCGAGTCCCACTCCATCAACGAACTGTGGAGAGCCCAGTGATGCGTAACTGGAAAAAGTTGCTCTGAGACCCGTTGGGTTAGTCATCAACGAACTGTGGGACATGGAGAATGTGAAGAGAGATCTGGAGTGACTAGAGCAAGTGGTTAGTGACCAACCGACCTGGTGTCGGAGCCAGTGTAGTGGGTTCGAGTCCCACTCCATCACTGACATGAACTGGACTTGATGGAACTCTCTTGTCACTCCACCAGGTCACTTTTTCCGAGGGGCTTCACGCATCACTGGGCTCTCCATGTCCCACACAGTTCGTTGATGGAGTGAGTGGGACTCGAACCCACGACTAACCCAACCGAACGGGTCTCAGAGCCACTTGCTCTTGTCACTCCACCAGGTCACTTTTTCCGAGGGGCTTCACGCATCACTGGGCTCTCCATGTCCCACACAGTTCGTTGATGGAGTGAGTGGGACTCGAACCCACGACTAACCCAACCGAACGGGTCTCAGAGCAACTTGCTCTTGTCACTCCACCAGGTCACTTTTTCCGAGGGGCTTCACGCATCACTGGGCTCTCCATGTCCCACACAGTTCGTTGATGGAGTGAGTGGGACTCGAACCCACGACTAACCCAACCGAACGGGTCTCAGAGCCACTTGCTCTTGTCACTCCACCAGGTCACTTTTTCCGAGGGGCTTCACGCATCACTGGGCTCTCCATGTCCCACACAGTTCGTTGATGGAGTGAGTGGGACTCGAACCCACGACTAACCCAACCGAACGGGTCTCAGAGCAACTTGCTCTTGTCACTCCACCAGGTCACTTTTTCCGAGGGGCTTCACGCATCACTGGGCTCTCCATGTCCCACACAGTTCGTTGATGGAGTGAGTGGGACTCGAACCCACGACTAACCCAACCGAACGGGTCTCAGAGCCACTTGCTCTTGTCACTCCACCAGGTCACTTTTTCCGGGGGGCTTCACGCATCACTGGGCTCTCCATGTCCCACACAGTTTGTTTCAGTTATTGATGGAGTGAGTGGGACTCGAACCCACGACTAACCCAACCGAATGGGTCTCAGAGCCACTTGCTCTATTCACTCCACCACAGAACTTTCACATTTGGACCTGCGCTCCGGGCGTATTTAGCATACATATTGAGGACAAACACGTTAAAATTTAACCACTTGGCTCCTCATGTCCCATTTAGTTTGTTTCAGTTAGTGATGGAGTGAGTGGGACTCGAACCCACGACTAACCCAACTGAATGGGTCTCAGAGCCACTTGCTCTATTCACTCCTCCACAGAAGTTTCACATTTGGACCTGCGCTGCGGGCGTATTTAGCATACATATTGAGGACAAACGCGTTAAAATGTAACCACTTGGATCTTCATGTCCCGAACAGTTTGTGATGGAGTGGGAATCGAACCCATGACTAACCAAACCAATATGGTTTCAGATGTAGTTGCTCTATTCACTCCACCACGGGACTTTCACATAGGGACTTCTTCTCCGGGCGTATTTAGCATACATAGAGGACAAACACTTTAAAATTTATGTACCTGGCTCTCCGTATCCCACTCAGTTTGTGATGGAGTGAGTGGGAATCGAACCCACGACTAACCCAAGCGAAAGGGTCTCAGAGGCACCTGCTCTATTCACTCCACCACAGAACTTTAACGTTTGGACCTGTGCTGCGGGCGTATTTAGCAGACATATTGAGGACAAACGCGTTAAAATCTTACCTCAGTTCGTAGTGGAGGGAGACGGAATTGAACCCATGACTAACACAAGCGAAAGGGTTTCAGAGGCACCTGCTCTATTCACTCCACCACAGAACTTTAACGTTTGGACCTGTGCTCCGGGCGTATTTAGCAGACATATTGAGGACAAACACGTTAAAATCTTACCTCAGTTCGTAGTGGAGGGAGACGGAATTGAACCCATGACAAACACAAGCGAAAGGGTTTCAGAGGCACCTGCTCTATTCACTCCACCAGAGCACTTTGACATTTGGACCTGTGCTCCGGGCATATGTATCATACATATTGAGGCCAAACGTTAAAATCTTACCTCAGTTCGTTTTTTGTTGGAGGGAACGGGAATCGAACCCACGACTAACCCAACCAAAAGGGTCTCAGAGGTACTTGCTCTATTCACTCCACCACAGAAAGTTCATAGTGGAAACCTAATCACTTGGCTCTCGGTGTCCCACTCTTTTCAATTAGCGGGGGAGGAAGTGGGAATCAAACTCACAACTAACCCAACCGAACTGAAAGGTTTCAGAGGCACTTGCTCTATTCACTCCACCACAGAACTTTCACATTTGGACATGTGCTGCGGGCATATTTAGCTAATTTAGCTATTTAGTTAAGGTTTAACGACCAAAAATGTACAAGTGAAATGTGATCTAGTGAGATTGAACCCACGTGTTATCCAACTGAAGAGTTCATCAGGTACTTGCTCTACCCATCACACCACAGAATCTTCATGTTCACATATGTGCTCTTGGCACATGTATCATCAGAGGTCAACCTTGAACTTAAGTATGCCAAGAGGTATCAGGAAGTGGAGACTGAACGACACCATCACAGTTCATCAGCCAGATTAAACACACAAATGGGATACAAGTTCCAAGCGCATCCAGTGAGGGTTCATGTGGTGTTCAAAGATATTCCGTGACTAACACAGACAAACGAAAATACAAAAAACCTTCCACTCTTATGAAGCTATAGTGGACGATTAAAACGCCACCCACGAACCTAGCAGCAGCTCTGGAAACTTTTGGACTTGCAAACAATCGATCCACATCTCGAGACATGTTCCTCAGAGTGCACGAAAGCTTTCAGATGCACTTTTCTCTTTTTTAAACATCAATACAATAATTTAGCAAAATCACATATTCATAGTACACTTATTATACATCCGGGTAAACAGGATCAGGAATTACATCTCAGCAACGACATTTTTTCTCTATTTGGCAAAAGGATCACTCCTGGCTAAGCTTCTTTTTTTTAAAATCATCTGCTGCTGGTATAAAAACCAAAAATATAAATTATCTTTTCGAAGGTTCAATTGCACAACTCACCCAAAGAAACACAAGCTTTGGCCAACATGGATTCTGTACATCATGATGTTGCAATCTCTTCCCTACTTTATACACAAGCTGGTTTGAATTCATCGGCTTTTGATTCAACATCTGATGTAATTGGTTAAACATTATAAAATGCAAGGCTTTCCTGATTAATATTTGTATTCATATTATATGGAGTGTTAAGGTTTCACATGCACAATTGTATTAAAAGTCTCTTAATTTCTTATAATTTAACTTCAAAAAGTTGGAAATTTTCTCACCAAAAAACATTTTTAGCTTCACTACGGTTTCACAAACTTTACCAAAAGAAAAAATTAAAAAAGGACAGACACTTAAGACATGACTTTAGTTGCATATCTATTAAAATATATATTGGTGAAAGTAGAATAAAGTTCTGGTACATTCATGTGCTGGTGGATTCTTATTAGTATTTTTATCTATTAAGTCAATTGAAAGATTTCAGTGAAAACAACCCACTTTTAAACAACAACAGAAATAATGTTTGGACTATGTTTTGAACCAGAAAGATAAATAATTACAAAGTGAATCTTCTCTTTCAACCTTAATATAGCCTAGTTTCTGTGCATCTTTAGTATCTTTGTTAGTAAAAAAAAAACAACTCATCATTAAATTAAATCAGCCCTGACCAGTTGCCAAGTAAAAAAACGGTCTCATAAAGTCTAAAGAACCAATAGTTAACGTGACATTCTTATTCTTGTTTGAAGATTTTTTACTTGACTGAAACCAGACACGTTAAAGAATCAAAGGCTAATGTTTTATTGATTTTACAAGAGAAACTCATTTGATACATGATGTGATTAGCATGTTGAACTGTGAACCCCCCCGTCGCCCCCCCCCCCCCCGTCCCTCACTTGTCTGGTCTATTCCCACAAAACCAATATGATTGATTGACGACCTCTTAAGAGTCTCACATTGTCCTGAAAATAAAAAATATATATTCTATTGACCTCAAGTGTACAATGTGTTTTCTAACTTTATGGAGATATGCTTTCACAATGCAAGCTAGGAGTTCTTTCCCACAAACTCACATATATTGTAACAAAAATAGTTTTCATTTTTTAAATGAACATATACAGTATATTTGTGTGAACATGAACATAAATAAGGCTCACAGGTTTCAATACACAACTGTATACATGAATGTGTAAAAATGTTAACTATGTGCAAAGCATTTTTACATCTCATCAACCAGTGTTTCGAAAAGGGTTAAGATCAATATTCCTTTGCCTCACTTTCCTCATGACACCTTTCCTTTCTCCTACTCGAGGACATCCAAAACTTTTAGGGCTGCTGAAGAAGTTGCACTGGGTCGTGGGGTCTATGAACTGCAGGGTTGTGTTGTTGTGCTTGTCCTGGCTTGCTTAGTGCAGGTTCTCTGGGCTCAACAACATCCTAGAGGACAGGGACACATGGACATTATGACTCAGACATGTATGGACACAATATACAAAATGGAGCAATAGTGTCATTTATATGAATGATCTATTGTTCAGAACAGTCAAGAGACACACACATGGGGAGAGCAACAAAGAGAGAGAGAGAGACACACACACACACACACAGGGAAAAAGACACACATACAAGATTATTTAAGCCTTAATAATAATAATATTGTTGTTGGTGTTTATTCTGTATTTAATATTTAATAATAATCCTAAAAAAACATACCTTATACTTTTGCGTTAAACAATGCCATTGTTGAGCCGCATTTAAAAAAAAACATAGATGATATAAGTGCAAACATTCTTATAAAAATAACAATAATACAGCTCGTAGCTTCAAGTAGCGCAGCTGCTGCAGCGATCATTCATTTACAAACGAGCGATAAACGCGATAATAAAGTTAAAAATATAAAAACACTTCACCTCATTGTCTGCACCGAGAGGATCAATGATACACTTTAAATCCACACCATCAGGAAGACAAATAAAAAAAAGAATAGCAGAAACAAACGATGACTCGTGAGCGTTCTTGTGTGTGTGCGTCAATAAAAACACTCCCTTAGAATAGTTCCGCCGTTACCGTAACTTTCAACAATCACAATGCACTTATCGTTTATATATATTAGTGCCCTAATATATTATTACCACTTATGACTAATTTATTGGTGCACTTTAAACTACATCAACGATATATTAATTTTAATTTCTTCTGCATTTCTCACAAGAATCCATGACGCGAAACTCCAGTGTTTCCTCTGTGACTCTGTATATAATATAATATAATGTCGGATAAATTATCAAATATTTTATTATCAAGAACTATCGACAAAAAAATAAAGCTTTTAATGTAAATGAGTTGTCACTAGCAGCAAAGCTATCGTTTGCATCTTCTCCTGTTGTGCAAAATTACAAACAAATGACAATTGTTTTTGTTAAAATACTCACATTTATGCTTCACCATGGTCGCAAATATTCAGCATTGTTTCTGGGTAAATGCATCATACACCTCCTGTTTTTCGAAGGCTGCCCTCCGTCTTACCCCTCCCCCTTCATCCAACGGAGAATTGGGACACCCCTTCCAATTCTCGTCTGGCCTGGGAATACCTTAGGGTTCCCCAGGGAATAGCTAGAGCTGGATGGCCCAGAATAAAGTTGAAAGTTGATGATGGATCACAAAGAGATATGCTGAGGAGGCGCTCTGGTTTTTCTTTCCTCTTTTCGACATCATCCCAACCAGCGTAGCTGCAAGCACTGACCCAGAACTTAAGACCAGGGAACAAAATAAATCATTAATAAAACACACATTTAAAGATTCAGTACATGTGCACAAGGCAGTTATGCTGAACTAGATGCTAATAAGTGCGTGTAAGTATACGGTTATTAACTCACTCCAACCACCAGCATTTGTAATAGTTAATAAATAGGAAATTCGTTTTATAATTATTATGTTTTATAAATTAAAATGGTTTAGGGTAGATGTTTTTGTGTGTTGTTGCTGGCACTTTGACCAACTCATCAGCCCTCAGAAGAAGTTGTAATATAAAAAGGTTCATAAAAAACTATGTCGCAGATATTCATTCAATTACATATATTTACATATAAAATATTCATAATGTAGCAGTTTGTTTTATTTTGTCAGGGATTTTGTCCTGCAGCAGCTAACAAAGAGAGAGAGAGAGGAAAAAAGGGGATAATATTATGAAAACCAGATGCATTCATTATGTTAAAAGTATAGAGAGAACGGAGACAGAACAAGCCCCTCCTCACACCTGCTCTCAATGACTTTGGTGGTAAAATGTCTTGTTTTTTCCCTCCTCCCCCTCTGCTTCTACTCAATTATTCATGATGTGGAGCAGAGCCCGTGCAGCTTTTTTTTCTCCAACACATTTTCATTCCGCTTGAATGCAGTGAAGTGCGTGCGACCCTCCAGCCATCACGGTAATCCACAGCCATCCAGCGGCAGACCGCTGAAGAGGACGGCTCCACAGATGCATGGATGAAGATGATGAAGATGAAGATGATGATCCACAGCCTGCTGCAGACTTTACCATCAGCCTCGTTGTCGCTGCTCCGGAGTGTCCGTCTTTCCTCTCCCTGCAGCCTCCATTTCTAAATATAACTCAACTTAAAAGACTCTGATTTTGGCAGCCTTGTGGGAGTGTTGGGTTGGTTTCGGTGAATCATGCTGAGGAGAGGCACGGAGCCGGTGAAGGGGGACAGGGAGGTTCTGCTGGATCTGGAAAGCAGAGGCACGGACCAAACTTCAGACAGCTATGGAAGCCTACAGAGGAGTGGCTTCACTCCGTCAAGATTCGTGAGAACATTTTTCATTTATCTTCTTCTAGAAACTGCAGAGCGATCCTAAAATGGTTCCAAGTAGGAGTAGGAATATAATCTTCCATCTTAATACGCTCTCTTTCGGGGATCATCTCAGTAACCAATAACCTGGAAACATTTGTTTTGCTTACGGCAACAATTAGTGGTCCTTCCCTGTCATTTAATGTCAAGGCTGGATACCAATAATCTATACTGGATGAATGATGGCCCCAGGAAGGTCTAAATGTCAGTCCATAAAATCAGTGGTTTATCTGCTCCTGGGTCAGTGAGATCTGCTTTAAATGTTTAATTCTGAGGTTAAAACTTAACCCTGTGTTTTCTTTATCGAGTGATTATGTGTGTGTATATATTTAAAAGTGGGGTAGTTGTTCTTCAAAATGTCGTGATCAACCCACTCTGTTGAGAATGTTCCCCCTCACACCTGCAAAGGCTCATGGGACGGGAACATAGAGGGTGGGGCGAACATCAACTAGATCATAACTCGATAATATCAAAGAGCCACTTAAAAATGATGGGACGGTGTATCGACAACAGAGTACCTTCCTAAACGTTTTATTCTTGTTAAATCTCCAACGTACCTTCACCTTAAAATGGAATCCTGACAAACAAGACATTGTCATTTATGTTCTGGTAAGCATCAGATTAATAGCAACTCATATCTCAACCACTCTCCACATTTGTTAAAAAAAATCCCATTATGGTCCAACTGTAGAGCAGACATTTTAACGCACTAGAGATTTGTTGTGGGATATGATGGTGACGTTCAATTGTTTTCATGACTGTATGCCATCAGCTGCACTTCTGGTGGTTTCTAATTCAATAACTACGTGAATGCTTTCAGCTTTTATCTCCTAGTGAGCATGCAGATGGAGACTCCACTGAGTCATTCAAAGCCGAGCGTCAGCAAACGCTTAACCAGTCGGCTTCGGCGATGGAGAAGTGTTTCCGAGATGGAAGGACTAAAATTGGTAAGTTTTAGCCCAAAAAAAGTCTCTTCAACAATGTAAGTTTTAACTTTCGTTTAGATTTTGTGCTCGTGTGGGAGGTTCGGTCGCAGAGGAGACGACGAGGTAAAGGAAAGCCGGAGACTGAGGATGGGAAGGCAGCGCCGGCGGGGAAGAAAAGCAGGTCTGAACATCGGAAGGAAAAACTGGAACAGTGGAGGGAGAAGTTCGTGCAGAATCTCCAGTCGTCTGGACTTCTAATGGAGAAGGTAACGACGTGAATATAAAATGACATTTCTTTACAGATTGAAATATTTTCTTTTGTTTCAGGAAGAAACTGCAAACGAGAAGAAAACAATACATTTTCTCAAACTGAGCGCGCCATGGAAGGTGCTGGTCTACTATGCAGAAGAACTCTGCCTGAGAGCTCCACTGCAGGTAGAGATCTATAGAAGGCTTTATAGTTGTTAATATGCGATTCCTTTTTTATATCTTGAAACAAGAAGCTACTTACGATGTGACAAATACAAACTGATCTTTAGTATTTATTATACAAGAAGGAGCCATCTCGCCTGCAGTTAATACAAAACTCTGCAGCCAGAATTCTGACCTGCTCTAGTAGAAGAACTCACATTTCCCCGATCCTTCTTAAACTCTTCACTGGCTGCCAGTTTCTTTCAGGATCAATTTTTAAATTATTTGTATTACTTTCAAAGCAATTCATGGCTCCTCCTTACATCAGTGATCTGATCCAGCCTTTCACCCCAGCTCGGGCTCTGAGGTCTGTGGATCAGAACCTACTGATGGTTTCACACGCAAGCTTCAGAACCAGAGGAGAGAAATCCTTCCAGACTGTTGCTCCTAAGCTTTGGAACGATCTTCCTCTCCCTCTGCGTCAAGAGACATTTTTATTTGTGAAGGCTTTATCTTAATTTTCTTGGGGCTACTGGGTTTGCCTCGATTTTATCTTGGCCTTTTAAAGAATGTTCCTTTATTTTAACTGTGTATTGTTTTTGTTTAATCACATTGTGACCCTGGTCTGAGAAAGGCACTTTACAAATAATCACTTATTTACTATGTATATGATCAGTTTATGTCTGATATGCGTCTTTGCCAATAAAAGAAAATCAACACCACTTTAGATCAATAATTGAATCTATTTTATTATATAATTAAAAAGGCTTGTTTTGTTTCCCTCTGTCTTCAGGCTCAGCAGAATCTGGACCTAAACACATCTGCTCGAATTCTGAGTAAACTATGCATACCTAACATAATGACAGAGAGCGTTCCGAACAGGCCTCTGGATTATTACACATGTGCCTTTCGCAAGTCAAAGATAAACAGGTGAGTCGAGCCTCACAGAGCGCCGGCGTAAATAATATCAAGTTGTCCCCATTTCTGCGCAGATTCCTCGGCTCTGGGGACCACGAGACCTACTTCACCAACACCCAAAGACAACGCATTGTAGGGTAGTAACAATATGGACTTACTTCATTTATATTCCGAAACACTTTTCTTTGCAGGTGTACGAGATTCTTTCTAAAACCGTTTACGGCAAAAGGAAACGAGCAGAAGTGGGCATGGACAGGCTGATAAAGGAAGGAGCGTTCACTGCTGCGTTCCCTCTGCACGAGGTCCGGATGTTTTTCTCTTCTGAATATTGTTTTACTGATTGAGCTTTCCTCGTGTTAGGGTCAGTTTCAGTTGCCGAACTACGGCGTCAGGTGCGACGAGTTGAACCAGAGGCAGGTTCTGCACCACTTTTGGGCACGCTGGCTCAAATGGTACAAGTATCAACCCCTGGACCACATCAGGGAGTACTTTGGCGAGAAGATTGCCTTCTACTTCGCCTGGTTGGGTAGGTAGACAATGAACTATCATTTTTAGACCTCAGTTCAGTTTTCCCTTCCGTAGAATCATTCATAGTTTAGGAAATATCCTCCTTGTCACAGCGAATTATCTCATGGACACTCAAAATAAGACGGTAACGAGAGTCAGGATCAGAATTCTACTTTATTCCTTCTCAGTTAATTCAGCCTTCTGTGGCGTAAACCGAGCAGTGTTCTTCATCTCAGAGGTTTATCTGCTGCTTTTTCAAATGTAGGGCAAGATAAACGAGGGGAAAATAGAGGTCCACGGCGTAAGCACCCCAGAGAATAGAAATCTGTCTTCTGTCAACGAGGAAATCCAATATTCAAACTCCTGTTAATCAGTTTGCACACGCGGCTCTTCTTGAAATGCATCACAGACAGTTTGATGAAACGTCCTTTTTGATCCGTGCAGGTTTCTACACCGCCTGGCTTCTGCCAGCTGCGATCGTCGGGACGGTGGTTTTCGTGTCTGGGGTCCTGTCGATGAGTTCAAACACACCAGCGTAAGTGCAAACATAATCGCAGGATCACGAGGGAAAATGCTGCATTGACGCGACTTTTTTTTATAACATTTTTCTTTTCCACACCAGAGAGGAAATCTGCAACAGCAACGGCTCGTACCAAATGTGTCCGCTCTGTAATACATGTGAAGCCTGGAACATGTCAGAAATCTGCACCATGGCTAAGGTACAATAGATTTGCTCCCTAAACTGTTTAATTTTAACAAATATATATTTGTTTGGATCACAGCTGGGGTACTTGTTTGACCATCCTGGCACCGTCCTCTTCAGCGTGTTTATGTCCTTCTGGGCCGTGACGTTCCTTGAGTACTGGAAGCGGAAGATGGCCACACTAGCACATCACTGGGACTGCATGGACTTCCATGAAGAAGAGGTGATTTAAAAAAAAAAAAAGTAATAAAAAGAATTAAAACAGGACTTCATTTTCATGGTCTCAGGAGAGGCCACGTCCAGAGTTTGCAGCAACGGCTCCAATGATGGAACCAAACCCAGTGACTGGAGTCAAAGAACCTTACTTTCCCAAGAGGACCAGGATCGCTCGCATGCTTACCGGCTCAATGGTCATCATCATGATGGTGAGAGAGTTTGAGTTGAGCAATTAACTATCCTTTTTCTGCTAGAAGCAGCATAAAGTAGAAGTCGGATAAAACACTGTAAGGCTGGATCAGATCAGTGATGTAAGGAGGAGCCTGACCATGAATAGTTCTGAAAGTAAGAACCAGAATTTTAAAATTGATCCTGAAAGAAACTGGCAGCCAGTGAAGAGTTTTAAGAATCAGGGAAATGTGAGTTCTTCTACTAGAGCAGCTCACAATTCTAGCTGCAGAGTTTTGTATCAACTGCAGGCGAGACAGCTCCTTCTTGTTTAGTCATGAAAATAGCCTGTTACAATATTCTAAACGAGAAGACACAAACGCATGGATTATATTTGTTTTTATATTGATGGTAATACCATAAACCTAAACGAATCTGGGACTAGTTGGCAATATTTATTTGTATTAAATAGTTTTACCGATGCCATCATTCGTGTTTCTCCACAGCTGTGTGTGGTGATGATTTTCCTGGTGACGGTGGTGATCTGCCGAGGGATCATCAGTGTGATGATGTTCCACACCGGCAATCCAATCCTGCGAACAGAGGTTCATCTTTAATTAGTATTATTATCACTCATTTATTGTCTCTAAATAGCACCGTTTCCTAGGCTACCACGATTGCCAACATCGCGGGCAGCATAGTCAACCTGGGTCTTATCCTGTTGCTGGGTCGAGTCTACACGTCACTAGCTGAGCAACTCACCAAATGGGGTAAGAACGAAAACTACATCTGCAATAACTGTGAGAAAATGACTGGTTATTTTTAAACTTGTCATATTTCCAACGTTTTGCCTTTGCCAGAGATGCATCGCACACAAACCCAGTACGACAACGCCTTCATCTTCAAAGTGTTCATCTTCCAGTTCGTTAATTTCTACTCCTCGCCCTTCTATGTGGCGTTCTTCAAAGGACGGTGAGACCTATTTTCCATTTTTGATCACAAAAAAACACTTTTCAACTCCTCTCTCCATGCAGGTTTGTCGGTTACCCCACCAACTACGGCACCTTGTTCGGGATGAGAAATGAAGACGTGAGTTTAATTCATCAGTTCGGTTCAGAACCAATGTTTGAGTGTGTTTTGTCGTAACCCAGTGTGGTCCTGGAGGGTGTCTGATCGAACTGGCCCAGCAGCTCTTCATCATCATGGTGGGGAAGCAGCTTATTAACAACATCCAAGAGTTCATTATCCCGTGAGTAATAATAATCCACCTGAATCTAATCATCCAGTGATATTAAAAACGTGCTTCACTCTGACAGAAAAATTAAGGCCTGGAAGCAGAAGAGAAGTGTTGCAAAGGTTCTCGGTGAAAAGAAATCCGAGCAGCCTTGTCAATGGGAGGCGGACTACCAGCTTGTAGAGTACGAGGGTCTGTTTGAGGAGTATCTGGAAATGGGTGAGTGTTATCGTTGCGTCACTTTAATCGACATCATTAGAGCATTCCATTGCTTTTTTTCTTGCTACAGTCCTCCAGTTCGGCTTCATAACAATCTTCGTGGCTGCGTTCCCGCTCGCCCCGCTCTTCGCCCTCCTCAACAATTGGGTGGAAATCCGTCTCGACGCCCACAAGTTCATCTGCGAGTACCGTCGGCCCGTGGCCGAACGTGCCCAGAATATTGGCGTTTGGTTCAACATTTTAGAGGCACTGTCTCACGTGTCTGTCATCGCCAATGTGAGTCCAGTATCGCACGCTTGACACACTCATATTAATAGTGTGATTAATATAAACCGATTCTCTGCTCTGTTGCAGGCTTTCTTGATCGCTTTTACTTCGGATTTCTTGCCGAGGATGCTCTACCAGATCAAGTTTGACAAGGATCTGCATGGATATGTCAACTTCTCTTTGGCTTATGCCCCGCCGAATTTCACCGAGCACCCGATGTGCAGGTGTGACGTGGGATTTCATCTTGTGTTTTATCTCTTTCATATTTGTCTAACTGTGGTTTTAATTTAGATACAAAGCATTTAGGGACAATGATGGGAGCTTCACACTCTTCTACTGGGAACTTCTGGCCGTCAGACTTGGATTTATTATCGCTTTTGAGGTGAATAAAATCGCAAATGTGCCTTCTACCTTTTCTCCATGTTTGTTGTGATGCATTTATAAGATGACATATGTTTATTGATGTTTAATTTAGGGTATATTGTCTGTTTAATGTGTATATAATTTAAGATAAAGTCTGTTACAGTCAGTTTATATCTGTAATTGAATATATATTATATTTTTTAGCATGTTGTCTTCTTTGTGGTGCGAGCCATTGACTGGATCGTTCCGGACGTCCCAGAATCTCTGGAGCTGAAGATGAAGAGGGAACGATATCTGGCCAAACAAGCACTGGCGGAAAACCAGGAAGCGCTATTGGCGAGACGTACCAGAGGTGCCAACGCTTCCTCGCCGGGCTCCTCCAGCGCAGGTAAACGTTTTTCAGTAAATTATCAAAGCGCAATTGAAAGTGTTGCTACAAGGTTCCTTTTATCTGGGTGGTCTAGCTCAACAGTCAAGGTCATAGGTCATTTTTCGAGGTGATTGCTGATGCCAATAAACAAATTCCAGAATTTACCACATTTTAAAAATGCTTTCACCCAAGCAGAGGGAAAGCCCCTGTGAAACATTTGGGAATAAAAACTGAAATTGTTCCCAGAAAGTTTCACACAAGATAAGAGGTGACGCAGTTGATTTTATACTGAGGATTTTAATGCGACAATACCCCCAAAGTTTAAATGTTTGTGGCGCCCCCGTGTGTAAGAAAGTTGTCACTGCGATGCCATAAAATCTCCTATGCGCCATCGTCAAAGCTGGTATGTGCACGTGTTTACAAAACGAGACAAACGCTCTATATTCTCTCTTATCTCCTTTAAATCCTATAAAAAACACTCTCTGACTCCCTTGTGAAGCAACTCTATATAATTTTAACGATCTTGTCATTATTGCCGCTTCTATATTTAATGGCGTGATCTTATCGCTCTCATCTTCTTTTATGTTCCCTCCTATGGCAACAGTATTAACCCTCTTTTCTTCCTCCCGTCTGCTTCACATTCCTTCTCCGTTTGAACTCACCTGCACCATCTTCCCTGAAGCAAGCGATACATCCCTTGGAATTGCAAGTTAATACTTCAGCTGCACCGAGGTGTGGGTGGACTACATGCGTAAACGTATTCTGGAATTCACATCTTTATATTCAGGGGGAACAGAAGTAATGTCTTAAAGAAGACGCACATTCATTTTACTGAGATATGTGTTTTAGTTAAAGGATGGTGGATTCTGAAGATTTTATTTTAAAAGGGACTTGATCATCAATGAGCTATGCATCTTGGAAAATATGCATTTAGTTGTTAAAAATAAACAAAAGCAGGATTTATATGCACGATTAATTCAGGCTCTAAAAAGAACTCTCTAATGACTGGTCACCACGGTTACGCAGGACGATCTCACTCCTGTCACCTGACTTCAACATAGTTGTGAACACATCATGGCTGCTTCGTGTCTTCCTAGCTAAGTACGTCTGTTCAGGGATAACTTGGAGCAATACTTAAAGCCAGGTAGAAAGCCCTGTCATCCTCGTGAAAAAAAGAAAAAACTACCTTGTAAAAGGTACAACAAAAGTGTCTTCGGTGTAACGCTAGCTAGGATGTCATGTTGGCTACAAACTATCTGGGCCCGCAACTACTTGAAGACTCACTGAATAGTCCTCAGCAGGTCGACGACTTTTGTGCATTTGTGACTCTCGTGTACCGTCTGTTGAGTGTGGCCTTAGTAACAATAGCACAACGTTTACTAAAAGACGTCAAGCATGCACCAACGTGTTCTTTGTCTCTTTCCTGATTCTCTCTGGACTATTATTATAATTTATTTGTTTATATTTGGGCACATTATCGAGTGAGAAAAGATGTTATTGGCACAGATATGTTTTCAACTCAATGTTGTCTGAAATAAAAGTTAATATTTGATAGTAATATAAAAAACATGGCCTGTGAGTAAAGGTACTGCTACAAGAATCCAAAATGTGATTCATCGACACTGGCTTTTTAACTCATTTTGTAATGCAGGAGAATGTTTTTTGTGCACTTGTGGTTATTTAAGAGATGATTTAGACCAGGGGTGTGAAACTCAATCACTTTTGCACTTGAGTTAGAGGAACTGTATGAGTCCGAATGCAAAGTTTGATACGTATGGTTTAGACAAACAAACAAACTATAGTTTTGACACAAAGCTCTCTGTTTGCAGCTTCAATATATTACTTGCAAGAATATTTTCTAAACATTTTTCCTAAAAAAGAATCAAACCAAAAAAATAAATAAGTAGTTGTTTAAAAAGTCTCTTGCCGTTATTTACCTAAAAGAAATTGGGATAAATAACAACAAGCTTCGAGCTTAGTAGAACATTTATTTAAAGTCCACAAAGAAGGTGAATCGCCTTATTTTGCACGGAAGAAATTTCAAGGAATATTCTGAAGTGGATTTCATTAGCGTTGACATTTCGGAGAGCGTTGCAGACGACCGAACAGCATCCGAGGCATGTGCTGCATTATGTATAGTGAGAAGAACACGGAAAGAACATGCAACTCATCGACTGTAGTTGTTGTGAACCTGGTCTACAATCTTCAATTCACACTAGAATCAACCTGTGTTTGTGCTGCAACAAAAAGTGATTGAATCTGTATAGTATTTTCTGTATATTCTGTTGTACTTTTTGTCTTTGAGACTCAATAAATGAAGAATGTAATTCGTGTTAACTTTGTGTCTTGTCTTTGTGTGTGAATGCGTGTAAAAGTTCTCCCCCATGAAATCTCAGCGAACGAGGTTACAAGAGCAGAGTCCATTATGTCGTAATAATGGCTTCACTCCTCCTCCAGCCAGCTGTAATCACGGCCCACTTTGTTTACACATCGAGTCCCTTGGAGGTGGAGACTTCTGGGATTGGTGACAAACACTAATGCAAGACCAATCACAACAGAGTGGGCGTGGTCATGATCAACAAGATTTCATCTCCAAGTGTTTTCAGTGGGCGGGGCTTAAGATCATATTCCTATGTAAATACTTCAATGAAAAGAGTTTTGTACAAACAGACGCAAACTGATGATACAAAAGAGGTTCAACATCTATTTAAGACACTTAAATCAACACAAAAAACAGGTATTTTATGGTTAAAAAAAGAGCAACACACACACACACACAAATATAGCTAAAAAAAAAGGAACAAAATGATTACATTTTGATTCATGAGATAAATCAATATTATGAATTAATATAATGACTCCACGACTTCCAATTTTTTAAAGCCCACCCACACCCACACACACACACACACACACACACACACCTCACACACACCTCCCATTGCAGGACTTCCCATCATCCTCCAGATAGAAGCAGGTGATTTATGGGGCAGCAGCAGCAGACAGGTGCTTGTTAATAATCCCTCTCTTCCTCCCTGCACTCAAATCTCAGTGCCCTTTGGCAACTGCTGACTTTTTCTCTCTGTACCAACCAGGACCTTTTGGGTAAAACGTATGACTCTTCAGTTCCCTCCCTCTCTCTCTCTCTCTCTCCCTCCCTCTCCCTCTCTCTGTCCGCCACACTCCTGATTGTTGTGATTGCAGAACGTTCCTCAGCCGTGGCCTGCAGGAAGAGTGAGTTTGTACATGTCAGCGAGAAGAAACATGCTCTGTGGACACTGTCTGGCTCGATCGCTGCTTTCTAGACTCACTTAAGACAGACACGGTCATTTAGACGCCTACGCAGGACAAGTTAAAATATGTTAAAACCATAATAAATGCATCAAAAATACTGAACTTTTACACTTCTGTATTATTAAACTTTACAACAACAATGTGCTTCTATTTATGTTCTTCCATTGGTTCTCAAAGTAAGTTTGATTGTACTTTTTTTTTTTAATGTCTTTTATTTCTGTCTGCTTTAAACTACATTATTTTTAATGAATGTACTTTTTGATGTTTTTCTTGAAGGCACTTTATAAAAGAGTGATTACGAAAGACATCAACCCAAAATTATGTAGACGCACCATATTACAGGTACAGTTTAAATAAGAGTAAACACTACATTTATATGCATTTAAGTAGCTGCTTTAGAGAAAAAACATCTTCCTCTTGAGGTTTGAACTTCACAAACGACTCATAAAGCTCACAGACCTACAAAAATGCATCGGAGAGATTGTCTCTCCAGGTTAAGAACGGGATTGTTAAGAAGATTTGGAACCAGTGTGTTCTTCATTTATGCACGTTACTGTCCTAAAGTCTCTCTCAAAAGACAGTAAAGTTGTTCATTTCCTTACACATTCTTTATCACTTCAGTACTGATTCTAATATGTCTTGGTATAAATAGATCCAAAGATAAACAACTTTAAAATACTTCGATTTGACTACACTTTATATTTTCAGCTTTTTTTTTTAATGTTTTCTGCTGGTGCCAAAGGGAGACTAACTATTAGAGGACGGCGAGAGGGGGGAGGAGAGAAAATGGAGAGCTGGAACAGAAGCAGAGAGGGAGGGGAAAGGAGTGAGAGGGAAGAGTGAGGAGCTTAGAGTAGGGATCTGCATTGTAAGTAGTTCTGTGAGCAGCAAGTGCTGGAAGTTTTTTAACCGCCCCCCCCCCCCAAAAAAAAGAAAACGATGGAGAAAAAGCAGGACATTTAAAGGGAGCCTCGAAGAGCGGCGTTTTAATTTCAAGCCAGTATTGCATTGACACAGCAGGAGCGGAGGTCGAAAAAGGAGGAAGCGAAGGAAGGACTTAAGCTGGGAGGAACACAAGGCAGCAATGGATAGCGGAGCCTGACCCTGGGATGGCCTGGATTCACACACTGCTGCTGGCCGGCGTCCAGCTCCCACACTAGGCTGCTAATGCCAACAAGGTACGGAAGCTGAACAACTTTACCAATATCTGCTGCAACATCAGCTTGAAACGGGAGCCGTCGGCATGTCAGGTGTCCGAGCTCGTGGACGGAACAGAGGGAGATGTTGTTTCTATGGAATTCTGGATTTATCTTCCGGAATCAGTTGACAAAACAAAAGCTCTTGTGACCTGAAAACAAAGCTGATATTTACACAGTAAAGTGATTTCAAGTCGAATCCACGGCAGGTCGTTTATCATGTTATCTGAGTTTGCGTCTTGAATGTTTTGGGGGACCGAGGGAGCCTTGAATGCGATGGTTACAGTGTAGGGTTGCAGTGGAGCGGGGCAGGTAAGTGCATGTCTGGAGTATGCTGCATAAGAGGTTGTTAAAAAACTGTACACTGTTGAACCGTGGCAGCTCGCACCACCTGTACCTTCGTCACGACAACACAAGACCAAACGTTTGTCGTGCAATATTTTTTTTTTGTATTCATGCTCACCGCTGTCAGAGACTCGATGATCCGTCTGTCACTTTTCTCCCGTCACTCCAAAGTTCAAGTGAAGTCAGGTGATTAATTGGAGTCTGGAGGTTGTGTGGTTTTGTTTTATTGTGTTACCTCCTCAGGACCCTGGAGGAATAAGACACACGGTTTTAAAACACTTATTTAACCTCTTCTGTTGTGTAAAGAGTAACTTCCCTAGGAAGATGTTTTGAGTTCCTATAGTTCGGTCAATGTTTTTTAATATATATTTAGGATCTAAACTCACTCTAACTGGCTGACAATTCTTCAGGCTGCTTGTGTTGTTGTGTTAAGGATCACCAGTAAAACTTCCCCCAGTAGACACCAATGAAAGTGCTTGTGTGACTCAGCCACGGATGAACCGTCTGGAGCTTCGTATGTTGGCATTTTGACTCTTATTTTCACTTAGAAAACTACTTTTAATTCGAATAATTTTGTTGATTACTAAATCTGGTAGATTTGTCCCAGGTCAAATTACACTAGTAGTGTTAACAAAATCTATTTAAGCTTTAAAAAAAACAATGTTTATTAACTAACTTTATCAACAGAAATGAACTGGTTAATTAAAGAAATATTATTATTTGAATTATTTAAAAACAAACAACAAAAACAATCTTTTCTGAGGCCTCTTTAGGTAGAACAATCCCACTTGTTTTTGTAAAGCAGCTGAGAATTAAAAGTTCAAATTCAAAAATCTTCCTTGAATCTATGATGCTGCATTTACCTCCTAGTAAACAAAACTAACCTCTACATATAGAGTAATAATATTAACTACAATTATAATTTTTAATCGTAAACTGTGTACTTCTAAGAACATTTGTAACTTGTACTATCAATTTAAAAGTGTTTTTTCAGAGGTGATTCAACTTTCTAATAAAAAGATAATTGTAAGGCATAAAAAAATCAATCACGTCTTTGAAAAAAGTAATTGATGAAATAATGTTTTGCTTATAATCCGCACGTTGGCGTCATTCCTCTCTATAACTGTCATTCTCTGGCAGGATCCTGGCTCTTAAGCGTCTGGTCCTGTCTGGACTGCTCATCGTGGTTCATGTTGTTGACATGTGCTGCCGCACCCAAACATAATCTCTTACAGTTCTTATAGTTGAAAACGTTGCTTCACTTTGGATGCAGAGCTCAGTTTATAAAGGCATTCGAGCGGTAAAATCTGTTGAATGATCTTTTTACTCCTCAGGCGTCTGTTGATATGACACAGATTTATATCTCAGTTCACTGTTTAAAAAAACTTTGCCTCCCACTTCCTAACTCGTCTGGTCTGGAGAACACCTGCCAGTTCACCTGCGTGACAACGACGGCCCGAACACCTTTGTGTTTATAGCAAGGTTTGTCCGTCTGTCCTGCTGCACGTGCACGTGTGTGCAGGTCCAACTTTGCCTCAGATTGTGTGTGTGTGTGTGCACGTGCTGCTGGACTAGATCCAAGGCCGCCACACCTCGCGTCTCTACTTTCTTCGTCTCCTCCAGCTAAATGAGTTTCACACACACTCGCACACACACACCTGATCGTATGCACCGACTTGTTCTCCGTGCATGAAAATCATTAAGAGTCATGCGCGCGTGTGTGTGTGTGTGTGCACTCTGCCCCTTTAAACATTAGTCGTCCTGACAGTTTAAGCAGGAATTTAATCACTTTCTAGCCTTTTTTTTTCTTCTGCCTGTGGCCTGAACTGCAGCCGTAATGACCCTAACAGCCGCGCTCTTTACACTTGACTTTCTTCGGCTCACTTTAGAGACACGCCGCTCCGGGAATGTGAGTTTTTAGAAGGTTCCTGGGAGCCTCTGAAGTTGGACATTAACCTGCCTTCAAATTAACGGTGAAACCAACCACCTACTGTGGATTCACTTAATAATGACACGGTGACGTTTCAGGCTTTGAGACGCCAGAAGTTGAACTGTTTACACTCATCAATCAGGCAGGAATAAGGAACCTCTTACCTGGTGATGCATTCAAATGCTGTGCGTCTTTACATTGATGTGTAACACGAGATTTACAGTGTAATACAATTAAATAGGAATACATTTTTGCTCCACATTTATCATATTTTTAAATGCAAATGTGTGAAAATGCATGTCGTTAAAATCTACATGAAGAAATATAATTTATTTGTACAAGTTCATCACCTTATTTCCCTTAAATTTGAAATTAAAATATTTTAGTCACTGTTTTCAAGACAAAAATGGTAAGTTTCCTTGTTCATGTCTGACATTCTAGATGGAGATTGTTCTTCTTAATTGGATTTTAACTACATATTAATCCAGAAATATTAATTAAATTAATATATAACCCAGTGTCATGTCAAAAAGTGAACCCCAGTTATTATTTTTTAAATCTAATGGTCCACATTCTTCAGGGTTTAAGACACATTTAAGGTCCGATTACGGTTTAAAGTGTCTTGGTTTCTGCGAACGTTAGCTCACGTTTCAAAACAAGAACCGGGCCAATTGTTTGCTCGTCCGTTCCTGTCCGGATAATAAAAGTGAGAGGTGAGCGTTTGTCGATGGGCGACGACAGGTGACGGCTGGCGCTCAGCCGGAGATATTTCGGGGGCAACGAGTGAACACACGAGAAGAACGCAAAGGTCTGCAGCAAAATGTTTGTAAAAGTAGGTCAGAGCGCCAAATGGTTTGTTTTGATTGATGGCCGAGGAGGAGCTATTGGCCTTGTGTTGCTCATTGTTGGCTTTGAACAGCATCTTCCGGGTTCATCTCCAGTTGTGTTTGTATTTTCTTTAGCCCCGTGATGGTGTTTAATCGTGATATTATAAAGCATAATGTTCTGAAATGGGCAAAAAACTTGAATTGCTTATTGTTTGCATTGCTAAAAAAAAATGACTAGAAACAAATCTTTTGAGTTAAAAGAATATTTACTTTCCTTATGAAATGTAAACAAACCAGAGGAGACTATTGGATCTGAAATATTTGTCTAAAACAATGTGTCATTGTAAAACGTCAATATTAACCTGTTGATAATTAAAGGATTCCGAGAATTTAACTTCCGTGACTTTCAGTTTATTGCATTTCTGCAACACTTAGTGATTCAAAATTCAAACTTTACCTATTTCTACTCACTAATGTCAACTAAAGGATTATTTTCAGAGTAATCTTATTTTTTAAAGTGAAAGACAAAAATGTTTGTTCATTTTAATGTAGAGACTGGAGCTCAGTTTTCTTTGTCTTCATCTTCGTCCAAAAAGACAAACATAAAAACATCCAAATACCTCCATAATGCTCTTCTGTAACGTCCATCTCGTATTGAAGCCTCGACATGAGGAATAGTTTGGAATAAGAAACTTAAATAATTTTGTATATTTTAAGTTTGTTTTTAGCGGATGCTTCCAGTCTCTCAGCTCCTTGGCTGTGCACATGTTTAAGATACGCTGATATACTGGGATCTTCTGCTAAAAAAATATCTTAACAAATAGACTTGTTTAATTCTTTAATTCCTCATGTCGAGGCTTCAATACAAGATGGATGTTACAGACGAGCAGTTTGGAGGTATTTGGATGTTTTTAAGTGTCTTTTTGAAAGTTGCTACATTAAAATGAACAAACATTTTTGTCTATAACTCTAAAAAGGAGCAGATTACTCTGAAAATAATCCCAACCCTTAGTCGACATGAGGCCGAGTAGAAAACCAGTGAAGTTTGGTTGAACTTTCCCTTTAATGTCCGATAAATAGCTCTGGTTGTTTAGCTTGTAACGTGAGTCCATGAATGCAATGCATGCTGGGAAGTGGAAGGAGCTAGTTAGAGGTCCAAACATTGTCGTGTTTACGTGCGAGATGGTCGCCATATTTCCAGACCGCCGTAAAGGAAGGTGTTTGTTTGTGACAGGAATTCAGTGGGCGGGACAAGGCCAGGGAAAGACCCTCACTCTCACACACACACACACATTTGGGGGAAGTTGTCATCGTTTTCTCTGATTGTATGTCAAGTTGTCAGTTTGAATCTTCAGTGTGTGTGAAGATTTTTGGCTAAATTGCCCGAGGACCTGCAGAGGATTAAGAGGACCCGGACCATGTGTAAACACTGAGGTTTCCTCCCACCTACTCGCCTCCTCTGTAGCCTCTAGGGTCTCCACCTGTCTCGGTCTGGAACGAATGCCAAGGATTCCCTGACCTGAACTCAGTCAGCTATAGTCGCACTTTACACTAGTCTAATCTTACTTTCTTTAAGTGTGCACTTACATGACATCTGCATATGTTTACCTTGTGTCCAATTATTTGTGTGTCCTTATATGTGTAAGTGAATGTAGGGCAGTGCTATTTTCAAAAGTTTTGGACCCATAATGAATAATATTGACGCCTAAATTTAGTGTATAATGACTATAAAGTTTGACATACCTGCCATAGTTCTACTGCTAACCCAGTGAAAGTGCTGAAGGAAATGACAACATGCAGACTTTATACTAAGCGCAACATTGCTATTGTTGATATTTCTATTTTCTAACTTTAGTAGTTTGCTCATAAAAATAAAGTAATGAGGTAAAAAAGACGTTTTTTCCATGAAATTCCTCCGCGATGACGTCACGTCTTGTCTGGCCAGACACTGAAGATCTTCAGTCTTTCTCTCTGACAATTAGTGGTGAGATGTGACGGAGTTAAACTGCGGTCCGACACGCACACACGAGATGGTCGCAGCAAACTGACAAAACACTCCAGTGTGTCTGACCAAACACAGCGATGAGCGCTGGAGGTGCTCGGCCTCAATATTCTCGTGTTCGGGAATGAACTTTGTCCTTTTTTTGATCCTGATCAAATGTATCACATTCATCTGTAGTGTGTTCGCTCATTGTTTAATGGTCTCTTTCATGTTCATATTGTTGTCACGGTCAACATTGAGCTTTATCACTAGTGAGTGCTTGTTTTTATTTTATTTTTTTATTTATTTGACGTGGTTAAAGTATTATGTGCAAACTCTTCTTCATGAGATAGATAGTAAATACATGCAGCCCCCCCTATACTTTCTGTTCATGTACCACACAAAAAAACTTTATCTACCAGAAAATACTTAAGTATTTACGCACTTTGTTGATGTATGATAAAATAGTTAAGGTTTATATGCCAGAAAATACTTTGTGTTTGTCTACCACAAGAAAGTATTTTATTTATGTACCAGAAATTACACACTTTATGCTATAGAAAATACTTTGTGTCTATGTGCCACGAAATACTTTTTTTATGAACCAAAAAATACTTTATTTACCATTAAATACTTTTGTTGATGCATCAGAAAATAGTTAAGGTTTATATATCACAAAATACTTTGTGTCTATGTACCGGGAATTATTTTGTTTATGTACCAGACACTACTGTTTATGTACCAAAATTACTTTAAGTAGCAGAAATTACTTTGTCCCCGTACCAGAAATTATTTGGGTTATGTACCAAAAATACTTTATTTACCAGAAAATACTTTAAGTTTATGTACTGGAAATTACTTTTTATTTACCAAAAATACTTTATGTAACAGAAAGTACTTTGTCTATGCACCATTAAATACTTTCATATGGAAACACTAACCTCACCCCCACCCCCTTTACAAAACTTCTTTCTTCATCATGATCTTTTGTTGAAAACGTTTCCTCCATCAAAACAAACAATAAACCGAGCAGCTATTGTTGTCTTGCAGTGCTCAAACTAAGAGCCGCACAAATGATTGTCAGCAATATAACATTAAATCTATCTGCCTCTAGATAGTTTCAAGTCAAATAAGCCTAAATGACCATAAATAACACTGGAAGAAACAGCTTTGAGTTATTGCATCTAAACGTTTCTTCTCAGATCTTCTCATAGATTGTGCTTTGAGTGATTTTCCAACTTGAACTAAAATGTTTCACTTCACTTAGTCAAGCATCATCAGTCTTCCATCTCAGCACCTCTTGTTCTAAAGTGTAGTTGAACTTTAAATGACTCGCTGGTGTAGAAAAGTCTCTGAATCTACAAGAACCACAAACTCATCCAAGAGTAAACCGTTGTCTTATGACGACCTAAAGTCTGCTTTATTTGCTTCTTCTTGATGCAGCGCGCGCTGGTTTACGCTGGTTTACTCTGAGATGAAAAGATCATTGACGGTGAACATTAATACTGCCAACAATTAAAAACGCTCCTGCCGTAGCTGCTGGCATTAGAGCTTCCACAGTGTGCCATTCATTAGCTGCAGACAGCAGTCAGGGGAAATTACAGGGAGAAAGACGAGCAGCAAAGTCCATAACCCTCACAAATAACAGCCTTCTGGGACAAGGGAAATTACACGCTTGAGAATTGAAGTTTTGAATGGCATGAAATGTATATATCTGGAAGAGGAAGTTGAAGTATTATATAATAATTCTCTTCATTGATATTTTTGTCTATCTAATCTATGACAGGATTATTAATGTGCTCAGTATTGTGCATGAATGAGTTTTTAGACACTTTTGTTGTTGAATACGCAATAACAGTTTGACCTAAATCTTTGGTAAACGTTGGTATCCAAAGATGTTCTTTACCGACGGGCTATAAATACTGTAATATGCCTGAAAGTCTCTTTGCAAATTAGCAACAGAGAGCATTGAAGATGAACGACTGATGACATTTGACCTTAAGATTAAGGGAGAAAAAGAGCCTCAAAAACAGTTTGTTTGGACTAATTTGCACTCTTGGTTGTTTTGCCCTCAGGTTGGATGTTGTACCACCAGACAGTATTTGATGTATAGAGCATAATTTACTCCACACGTCTCAGATGGAGGATACGATACGAGACTCGAGTTAATCTCAGAAGGGATTACGGAATCCATGGGTAATCCCAGTATGGTGTTATTGTGCCGTGTGTGTTTATAAGACTCGAATGAGTGGATCAGTAAAGGTGGTTCCCACACGCTCTCAGGTGTCCTGTGTTGAGGATAAGGCTGCCATTGTCTCCAGCCACGAACAGGTGACCGTTTGTCTGGACAGGTACACGTGTGTGTGTGTGTGTGTGTGTGTGTGTGTGTGTGTGTGTGTGTGTGTGTGTGTGTGTGTGTGTGTGTGTGTGTGTGTGTGCGTGCGTTGGAGATACACACCTTCATTGCAGCTGTGGTTTTCCAATAGCCTCATACGTGTCGTGGATGAAACTGATTTAGCTGGTTCTCTTTGCTGCAGGTTTATCCTCCTGCAAAAACATGTATTACAAGATGGTTTTACAGGATGATGAGCATGTAACAAGCTTAACATAATGTTGACTAAATCCTCTTTATAATTGTATTTATTCATTAAACATTCACAGTTGCCTTGGATTATCATCCTCACAGAGGTCATAGTGTCACAACAGGCTGGTTATTTGGACGTTGTTTCAAGCTGGAATCTTCTTTTGATTGATGGCGTCTTACTGACTGACTTACAGTTGCCTAAGTAACTCTATCAAATGAGCTCATTTACAGTTTAATTTGACGGAAAAAACTGTCCTTTTTCTTTGTCCCAGCAAGACCAAAACATCCATATTTGAGGTATTTGTGTCTGTTTACTGTTCTCTACCCTTTGTTTTGGGAATGTTGTGTAAGCAGAAATTAACTCGGCTGACTTCCTCTGCAGACTGAGGTTCACATTTGCGGTTCTGTTATCAGGAGTGAAGCCTGGCACCAGAACAAAACCTGTCAGCATGGAATCGCTTGCAAAGTGATTGATAATTAATGAACTAAAGATTTAAAACACATGTGTTGCACTCTAATTTTGTATTAGGTTTTGAATTGAAAAATAGGGTCTTTACATTTGTGCTAAAAATGTAATTTATCAGCAGTTTTTTTTAAGACAATCCTCAACTCGTGACACATCTAAGTAAGATAATTTTTTAGCCACATTTGGGGGGAAATACCTTCACCATCTTGTAGTGATGTTGCAAAAATGTAATTAGGTTGCAATGGCAGAAATGTCAGCAAAAGTCTTCTAAAGCAGCTGCCAAACAAAACATTGAGAAATAAACCAGTCTAATATGCACACGTTTGTCTCAGGATTCACTTATTTTTTCATTTGGAAAAATACTTTCTGTGCAACAGGTCAAATCCCAGATAGCAGCCGAATAAACATGGCTGCCATAATTATGTTCTATTGGTGTGGCTAATGAACTGCTGCCTTTATTTACCCCTCAAATGAAAGCAAACTTCATATCTTACTCTAAACGCAGTAAACGTTATATGTCAACAACCATAAATATTAGTCTCTTCTGGACACAGGCCGCGGTCTGCATGTTGCACTCGTGTTGTTTGCACCATCTGCCAGCGGATCCCACTTTATTACCTCGACTCTAAACCAAAGGGTAAATACTCGCTCGGCTCATGTCCAGGGTCTGGACCGAGCTCTCGAGTGAGAGTAGCGCCTCGGTCCCAGCGAGTGTCGTGCGTCTGAGATGCTAAGTACAGGGGCTAGCTTCGGCGCGGCGAGGCCTTTAATTATCGCAGGAAGAAACGGCACGAGGAAGTGCGTTGCGACCAGACGTGCGTGTGCACGTGCGCGGCTGGTAAGACTGGGACGCTTCCTGCACGTGGCTGTAGTTTGGCAGGTCAACTTGCTAATTGCAGCGTGTGAGAGTAAGTTTTAGGACGTTTGGGAAAATCCCCGGTCATCGCACAACATCCTAAATTTATGTGGAATTAAAACATTTTTACAACAAAAAAATGTCAAATATTTTACTTTAAACCTCCTCTGTGTTGAGCAGCTCCTCAGTGTCAAGAGATAATGAAAGTATTTTTCATCTAAGGTGTCTGAAAGAAAATCTGTTTTGTCTGCAGCGTTCATGATCGGGTTCAGTCATGCTCCCTGGATATGGATTCTCACACTTCCCTGAATTCCAGACCCACTCGCACGCTTTCTGCTGCAGAGGAGGCAGTTCCGGCATGTGGATCCCCGACCCGACTCTGAGCGAGGTCCAGGAGGACTGCCCGCTCCTCCAGCACCACAAGCACATCGCCGTCTGTCAGGAGGAGACGCTGGCTTTCATCGAGCTGCAGCCGCCGGCGACTCCCAGAGTCAACGGCCTCAGATCCCCGAGGCACGACTCTCAGGGTTCCCCGGCTCCGGTGAACTCTTCGCGGCGTCCCCGCTGTGACTCGGAGAATGGCCGTCGCCTTGTGAACTTGAAAACATCTTTCGGTGGTGTATGCCAGAATGGCATCAGGACTTCCTTGCTGGAGCCGACTGACGCGGTCACTTCCTTCCCCTGTCCTCACCACACGTCTCCGAGCATCGCTCTGTCGTCCCCCCTCTCCTCGCCCTTCACGGACTCTTGGGACTCTCTGCTCTCGCCGCCCGCAGGCCAAGACCTCCACCAGCCTCAGAGGCGGACATGCCAGGGTTCGTTGAAGGAGAAATCCATCCGTGAGTGAATTTCAACTTGTTTAACGATCATGTATTTCTTTGCTGAACGTTCTGTCGGTTTTCCAGGGAGGAAGATGCAGGTTTATTCCCCAGACAGCCTCAGTGATGAATCTCTCAGCAGCCCAATCCTGGATCCAGACTACATTTTCTCAGGACCTTTTGCATCTTTCTTGGAGGAGGATCTTGGCGGTTTATCCTCGTCCGCGACTGTAACACCTGTTGAGGCTCCTCATGACGACCCACTGAGTACAGAACCGCTGCAGATCATCGAGGACTCTGGCGTGGACAGCAGTTCTACAGACAGTTCCACGGCCTCCGGAGGAGGAAGCTTCTTGCCGTGCAGTCGCCCTGGGGACCAGGAGCGAAGGAGGTTCTCCGCCTCCGAGCTGATCTCCAGACTTCAGCTGTCACAGAGGAAGAACTCGTTCACCTTGAAACTTGGAAAGTCGCTGTCGGCTCGCGTGTCCTCCAGAGACCGGCAGAGTTCCCACAGCCTCGGATCCAGCAGTGACTGTGAGTAGATACTCATTTATCAAAGTTTTGAAGATCTCTGTAAGTCTAAGAATTGCATCACTTCAGCATTATACATTTCATTTCAATTTGGGTTGATTGCTACCAGTTGAAACAACATTTTATATAGTTTGTTGAACAGAGGGAACCAAAAAAAAGACACTTACCCGAATTTAAATGATTGGATGGAGAATGTCTATCGAATTCTGCCGCCGTTCGTCCCGTCTTCAGTCCCACTGCAACCAATTGTCTTTACAAAAAGAAATATTACTTGCAAAGCAGCTCTGGAGGATGTTTAAGGGTAGAGCTTGAAAAAAAAGGTGCTCGGAATTTTAAATGTAGCTCGCTTAAACCATTTTCCAAGATCACCTACACCACCTTTAACTCCGTCATCTCAAAGAATACAAATGTGTCTTTAGCTTCTCCGTTCATCCTCAACTTCCACTGTTTTTCACTTGAGCTGATCTCTATCATTCTCGCACTCAAGACAAGTCTAACTCAAGGCAGCGATGCTCCGTTGGCTCCAGTGACAGCGCCCCCCACAGCCCGGTGGGACCTTCCCCTCCTCTACCCGGATCTGACAACGGAATTCATCGCTGGAGTGCCAAGCTTGGGTGAGCGACAATGAACATGCTTCTCACCACATAAAATGGCGCTCTTATTTGACGCTGGTGCTCTTCTGGACAGAATGAGAAAACGGTCGGTAGAAGAAGACGTGAGCGCTCATCAGACCGTGGCCTGTTCAAATCGACTGTCGAGATTTCTGCCCAGTTGTAAGTTCCATTTATTCTCGTGGCTTACTTTGAAGAGTCAAAGTTAAGCGTGTCTTGTTTTCTGCAGCGATTCTCTATCAGGAGTACAGTGACGTCGCCATCAACCGGGAGATCCAGCGCCAACAGGGGAAGGAGCCTGGAACCGAGGAGGAGGGGTTCGAAGGGACCGCCTCGCCGTCCAGTCTGTCGCCGTCCAGCTCCTTCCGCTCGTCCAGGGGATCGGCTTTTGCTCTGTGGCAGGACATTCCCGACGTCCGCACCAGTGGACAGCTGGACAACTTCAGCAACGAGGAGAGGAAGTTACAGGAGGTGAGATGAGTCCAGAACACAAAGTCTTGGGGTGAAGTATCGCCTCACCGAAGAATCCTGATATAGAAGAGAAGGTTATTGTTTTCTACTAAATCCAAGAGGCTCTCATGCTGCATACCTGTTAAATGGAGCTTGTGATGACGACCTGCAGGTGTGAGCATGCATGGTTGAACAAATGGTTTTCTTAGATTGTCCAAACGTAAATCGACACACTTGTAAAGTTATGGATTAGCGAATGGACGGAACATCTTGTATGTTAAAAGGGGACATAAGTACACACTGTAGAATGCACATATACACACAAGCGCACACACTTGCAGCTTATCACCCATAGCCATCAAAAGATGTACACAAACACACACACAACATATAATAAATAAGCCTACACACTCTTAAGGTTCTCCAAAAGACCACATTTCCATTTGTTGTGAGCTCCAGTTGACCTCCTGTGACCTCCTCCAGGCAAAGTTTGAGCTGGTGACGTCGGAGGCGTCGTACATCCGCAGCCTCACGATCGCGGTGGATCACTTCATGCTGTCCCAGGATCTCTCCGAGTGTCTGGGAGCGCAGGATAAACAGTGGCTCTTCTCCAAGCTGCCTGAGGTCAAAGATGTCAGCGAGAGGTAGCGCGGCCTTAATTGAACCGATCCGTCAGTCCTCCCGTCTCCATTAACGTCTCATCCGTGCAGGTTCCTTCAGGACCTGGAGCATCGCCTGGAGGAGGACATTCTGCGCTTTGACGTGTGCGACATCGTCCTGGAGCACTGCCCGGCTCTGCGGCGCGTCTACCTTCCTTATGTAACCAACCAGGCCTACCAGGAGCAGACGTACCAGCGCCTGCTGTGAGTTGCTTTTATTTCACGGGCTGCCTTGTTGTCTCCGTGCAAAGTAACTTAATCCCCAAACTATCTTTGATTCCATTTTGAGTGACGGGGTGTAAGCACAGGCTCGGTGCAGTCGGTGCTCGTGTCAATACCTGCGTTGCTATGGATACACCGGCTATATATGACAATTACAGCAGAAAATGTTCTGCTGAGTTAATCCCGTATCAAGAAGGTCATTCAACGATAGTCAGAAGGAGACAGAAGGAGACAAACCTAAGAGTTTCTTCAGTTGGTACCATTTTGTTCACTCTCTGGAAAATAAAATAAATTCCCCTGGAAACAAATAGAAGGAGATGCACGATTATAATGGTACTTGTGTTTTTACCAAAATAATAATCAAGCCGGGACATCGACTGCAACACAACTCACGTTCCAATCAGCACATTTACAAGTTACGCGTGCAAATAAAACACTTCAAACACAAAGATGACAAACTCAGTGATTTAAATAAATAAAAAAATATACACCAAAATAGAAATAAATAATCTTGATGAAAGACGCTTAAAGTTGACACACACCTTAAGACACCAGAGCTGTGTCTCAAATCGCATACTTGTGTACTTAAATGTAGTATTTTTAGTGCATAAGTGCGTCTCAATTCTTAGTATGCGTCATGTAGTGCGCCATGCACACTAAATTGTCACTAAACGCCCACAAAACTGAGTATGGATCGATGGACACTTTGTACCCTAAACGGCCGCCATCTTAGTGACGTTGACGTTGTAAAAGGAAGTTACGCAATATATATATATATATATTTATTCATATACTTACAGGTGCATTTTCAGCCAGCAGTAGGAGGATGACACGTCTTCGGTGCTGATACCGGCGTAAATATCTCGCGAATATTTAGTTTCTCATATTTCTTGATCCAAACTTGCAAACGTGCTGCCGGCAGGTGTTGCTGATAGTGTTCCTACAGCTGGTTACAACCAACGTTAAATAGTAGCAGAAGAAGAAAGTTCAACAAAATTCATACACACTAACAAACAGCGGCTCTGAGGTGCAGACCTTATTTTAAAAATGTTAAACTGGTTATATTTACAGTTTAGAAATATCTACAGGATCAGTGTGTGTGTGGCTGATGAAGTCTCAATCGTGTTACTGTAGTAAATAATCAACGGACGTCCAGTAAACCAAAAGTTCAAAAGACGTTCAACAGTTGCTCTGCGGCTGTTCAGGTGTGAATCACACACCAGCGTGACTGGACTTGCTCTGCTGGTGAGAATATTTCTGCTCAAGCTTTTTTTCTTTTTTTTTTAAAAATGTTTTTAGGCAAGAAAACACACGATTCCCCGCCGTCCTCGCTCGTCTGGAGGAGCACCTCGTCTGCCAACGACTCCCCCTCACGTCGTTTCTCATCCTGCCTTTCCAGAGGATCACCAGGCTCAAGATGCTGGTGGAGGTACTTGAGACACAACATGTGTTGAGTGGTTTCGGAGGAACACATTTATTGAAGTGTCTTCATGTTGATTTTTCCCAGAATATCTTGAAGAGAACACGACCGGGGTCTCGGGACGAAGACACGGCAACAAAAGCTTTTAACGAGCTCAAGAAGGTAAAATCTTTTATTATTCTGCTTGTTGAACATGAAGCTCACAGTTCCCTTCTGGTAGATCATCAAAGAATGTAACTCCAGCGTTCAGTCCATGAAGAGGATGGAAGAGCTGATCCACCTCAACAAGAAGATCCACTTTGAGGGAAAGGTGACACGGCACGTTCGCCTCCACCAGTGAGCCGAGCACCTCCTCACCAAGTCTGCTCTCTTCAGATCTTCCCTCTGATCTCTCAGTCGCGCTGGCTGGTGAAACACGGGGAGCTGCTGGAGGTGGACACTCAGATGATGAGCATCTCTGGCTCCAAACTCAAGCTGCCCACCAAACCGGTTTATCTGCACCTCTTCAACGACTGCCTGCTGCTGTCCAGGAGGAAGGAGTGAGTGTGATGTCAGATGTTGGTCTAAGAAAGAGCTAACATGCTTGTCTGTGCAGCACGTGGAAGTTCATGGTCTTCGTTCACGCCAAAATCGGAGAGCTGAAGGTGAAGGATCTGAGTCAGAAGCTGCAGGGGATCTCTGGTTTCATCTTCCACCTGCAGCTGTGTGAGGGGCAGCAGCAGAAGCACCAGATCCTGCTCAAGTCTCACACGGAGTCAGTGGCCACATTCCTCTCTCAGGCTCACAGACCCCGGAGCTCACTCAGCAACTTCTGCCTGTTTCAGGAGCGGGAAGCAACGATGGATCACGGCCATGTTTCCCTCGGATCCTCGGGAGGACATCGAGCAGGCCAGTGAGAACGACGGTGAGTTTTCTTCCACGTCCCTCAGACATTAACAGTTTACCTGCTTATAATTTTGAGTCTATTTACCCTATTTTTAACTTTTAAATGTTCTTTTTTTTCTACCTGCTGGTAATAATAAAATATTAACAGCTGAAAATGTTCAACCCTCCACAACAAATGCTTGAGTGAGGAACGTTGCGCCCTCAGATATGTTGCAGGTCCAGTGCATCAAAAGCTATCAGGCTCAGGAGCACGACGAGATGACGCTGGAGAAGGCGGACATCCTTCACGCCAAGACCATCACCAGTGACGGTGAGAAGAACCATGACATGTTACGGACCGTCTGCTGACGATGCGTTGCATCTGTCCAGGTTGGGTCGAGGGCATCAGACTGTCTGACGGCGAGCGGGGCTGGTTCCCCAAATCTTACGTGGAGGAGATCACCAGTCGCAGCGCTCGACTGCGAAACCTCAGAGAGAACATCCGCATCAAGTGTGTCACGCAGAAACTGGAGGGTGAGGACTGAGCAGTTTGAATCTTGACATGAACGAGTCCCCAACAAGTGCACTGCTGCCCCCCCCCCCCCAACAATAAACGTCCACAAGTCCAACGAACAGGTTTTTAATTACAAAACATTATTTATGAATAATCGTTTCTAACAGTCCTTCAGCTCTGTGCGACATACTCACGATGCTTCTACTACACTGGAGTTGTTTGTATTTAATTTTGCTGACGCAGCATGTATTTATACTCCTAGCTGGACTCTCTCTAAGGAGATGTAAATGTTCTCTTGTAGATTCTGTGACGACATGTAATTTATATGAATGGAAAAAACCTTTGTTAAACACAGCATCAGATCATGTGATTGAAATAAAAGTTTGACATGTTTTTTTGATATGTGCAGAAATGTCTGACGGGGGGATGTTACGTCATCACCTGACGAACACCTGTTACATGTTAGTGTGTCTTCCACTGGTTCAGATTATGAAGGAGCCTCATGACAAACATCACTTGCTTTGACTCTGATAGATAAAAAGTAGTAGAAGAAGAAGAAGTTGTCGAGTCATTTTCGTTAAGTGTGTAGCAGCAGTGTTTGATTTGTTAACGTGTACTATGAACCATTTCACAAAATAATTTAAAGTCGACCGATGTCTTGTTATCAAACCGAGTGAACGAGACCAATGTAACAGCTACTTATCGGGGTCTAGTGGTCCTGATGTTGCCATGGTTACCGACTCAGCCGCGTCCACTGATGTGAAGCTGGTCAGAGGGAATGACCGGCAACGTCTTCAGTGCGACAGGTGAGCTCACAGTAGAGTGGACAGTGGGGTCTGCCTGCAGGAAAAGTCAGTCAGTTTCGATATTTCCTCAACGGGACAACATGATGAAATAACCTGCTGAAGGTGGAAGATCCAGTTCTTGTAATCCTCCATGCAGGTACAAGACACCTGCAGAGGCTCCAGCAGATCGCCTGCACAACAAGTTATCAACCAGAGCACTTGTCAGATGGACAGAGCGTCCACTCACCCAGCAGCTCAAACTCGAAGCGTCCGGGTCGAGCCGACCGCTCCACGGCCTTGATGCTCGCTCGAGGCAGGCGACCCTGTGAGGAGCGTTCGAGAGGTGAACTCAAGGCTCCACGCCTGCGTGACGTTTGACGTTACCTCGTATCTCAGATTCAGCTGCTTAGTGTCGAGCGACAGCAGCAGAACATCCCGCGGGAAGAGAACCATCAACCTCTCGTGGAGTCCCTGCAGGAACAAGTAACCAAAGTCACTCCAGATTAAAATGAAGAGAATCAACGAACCTGTCTTTGTGAATTGATGATGTGAACGACGGATAAATATCCGGGGGGGCCCATGTGCTGGATCGGGGAGCCCTCCCAGTGCCATATTGGAGCCTGCAGCAGGTACTTCTTGAGTTCTTCTCTCTTCCAGTGCTCGTCACATGGCAGCTAGAGCACACAGCAAACTTCTCTAAGACATTTAATCCTTCACGTTCAATCTTGTAGCGAGATGATCCAGTACCAGGTAAGAGAGAGCACAGTGGGACGGGCTGCTGATCTGAGACCTGGACTTGCATCTGCGGTCTTCCAGGTGTTGCATCCATCTCCGCAGCTCCACAGCCGAGTGACAGTTAAAGATCTTGGCGTCCATCATCGGACCTGTGCACGAGCAGAACTGTAGCGGACCAGCTTCCAATGTTTGTTCCGTGACTTACTGCTGAGCTGGAGAAGATGAAGCGACGCGTCCGGATCCGGAGCGAGCTGCTGGAAGGAAAGTCCGGATAAAGGAAGGATCCCCTGCAACAATATAATATTACATTATTGAATATTTTGAGGTTAATAGTTCGATTTTTATGGTGGTGATTCTGGTTTATTTTCTCTATGTTTTTAGCGCCCTCAAGTGGTACATTTAAGAAATGCGTGCAGACGCTAAAACTGATCCCCAATTATTACGTTTAATGTCAGAATTATATTCTCAGAACAACCTTCGGATTCAAACAGTAAAAAGATAAATAATAAAGAGTCTGAATTATATTTATGACAGACCTTCAGATAAAAAACGTAAAACAAAATCACAGATTTTCACTTTTTTGTGACTAAACTTGCCTTGAACTGCCTGTATTGACATATCAAGTGTCAAAGGCTAGTATTACTTCAGAAAAAATACCAAATTAAAAAATTAAAAAAACCTTTCACACAGTATTCATCAATAGAACGGGAATTATCATGACAGACAGTGTTAAAAACATGAATTGTTTTTTCTTTTATGAAGCTTATGTCAACTTAAAGTATTATTATAAATAAATAAATGTATCATCATATATAGCAAAGCTAACATTAACTTTGGTTTAGTACCTCATATACAAAATCTTGTCTAGTTTGGTCCAGTGACAACAGGAGCAGGTGGAACGAGAACAAGACCAAGAAGTAGTCGTTGGATTCCTGCTGAGACAAAAATGATGTGACCTCAGACTTTGACTTTACAAGAGCGTTTGTGCACAAACTGGAAAGCTCACTTGAGTGTAGTTGTTGTAGAAGGACACCAGGGAAGAGTGGACGATCTCTCCATACATGTGCGCCGGTCGACCCTCCCAGTCTCTGATTGGCTGAGCAGAGTAGATCCTGTGATGGAGCTCCTCCCTGCTGCGTCCCCACAGCACCTGCAGACACCAAGTCAGACACACAACTATTTACACAGTGGTTTTTGGCACACAATTTTATCCAAGGGCAAACAAATGACAGTTGAACACACAATGAATGAAATAAGATTTCCAATAATTTTACGCACAAAAATACACGTTTAAAACCATGAAATGTGCTCTTTAAAAGATAAACAAATGATTTTTATATATTCATTCATGAATTGGAACTTATTTGTACATTGAATTATTTATGCATTTTGTTATTTCAACAATCATTCATTTTTGTACATTATACATTTTGTTTTCCATTTATTCATGTATTAATACATTTATTATTTTATTTATTCATTTATTCATACATTTAATCTGATCTATTAATGTATTTATACATTTCTTATATTAATTCATTTATTAATACATTTCTTATTTTATTAATTCATGTATTTATACATTTCCTATTTTATTTAGTCCTTTTTTAATAAATGTCTTCTTTTATTTATTCATGTATTGATACATATCATACATGCATGCCAAGTCTCATACCCACTTGCATACAAGAAACAACACCACACACACACACACACACACACACACACACACACACACACACACACACAGTGTGTGACCTCATGCTCCAGGTGCGTGGACGGAGGCGACTCGTCGTCTCTGCTGCTCCTCACTGCTAGTTGGAGTCGACTGTCTCCGACGCTGAACAGGCTGCAGAGACACGGATGGAAGTTGATCAGTGGCATCAGAATATATTGAATCGTTTCAAATGTTGACACCTGGAATGGACTTTGGAAATTTCCTTCAATTGTTTGATTATTGAAGAGATGAATTTGTTTTATTAATTTGGAAGAACATAGTTACAGTAAACAAGGTGTGAGTTAGTACCAAGTGTCTGTTAGTAGTTTTACATGTTCCACATTCAGAAGTGTTAGCAACATTTAAAAAATATTGTAGTAATCTATTCTGTACTTCCGTAGACAACAACATGGCAAGCTAGAACAATAGAAATGCTAATATGAATCAAGACAAGGACCTCCTCCTGGGAGCCCCTGCAGCCAGACATAAGCAGATTACTGTCGGGACCCTTAGACAGACCCACCTGTCGCTCCACAAACTAACTAGGAAGTTTAAATAGGTACATTACTAAAAATAAAAAAAAACACAATAAATTGTGAGGGGAATTGAACCTCACGTGTAAAGAAACAAGATTCTGTGTTGATCAAAGAAGGCTTCTGTGAATAAACATGTCTCGACCTGTTGGTTTGAGACACACGTGAGTCACAGTGACCAAACATACGGCTCCAAGTTGCTGCCGCGATTATCTTTGTCTAATTCCTTGTTCCTGGATTTGTCTTGTCCACACTCCGCATTAAACATGTCCACGCTCCAGCTATTGTCTACTAATAATCTCCTAATCACATCAGTGCGGCATCACTGAGCCTCCAAATTCATGTTGAGTAAATACCAGACAATTAGAACTGAAGCCTTCAGAGATGAGCAGAAGAATCTTACAGATCAACTACAAAAATGTACTTCAACTCTTTTAACTAATGCTTTTAAGTAAAAGACAAAGTATGACATGTTTGAAAATATTTTATGTCACTTTTGACACAATATAAATTAAAGATTAGTTTTGTAAATGTCAACAAAGACTGATTAAGAACCTGTTCGTAAATTAAATACAGATAAAAAAATACTATATAACCTTACAGAATCACTCATACATAAACACATATACTATTGACAGAATTAAAATAAATATATAAATTATTTTGTAACTATAAGGTGTTGTTTCTAATTTACTGCACAAAATAATTCAAATTCATGAGTGTGCTACATATAGAACCAAATGAAACAATTACATATATCAATTTATATTATATTAAATAATTAATGAAGTTCTTATTATTATTTAAGTTAAAATAAAAAAAATATTAAACTTTTAGTTTTGAGTCAAGTACGTGAACACCTCCCTTGAATCGGTTAGTTGTTTACTATTGTGGTTATTAAGATAATATTTATATGGCACCTTAGACAGCTAGTGATTTACATATTTGTATACAGAAATTGTAGAAACCCTTATAATATATCTGCTGAAACAATGTTAACTGTTTCATATTACAATTAACTTTTTTTAACTGAGCAATTTAATCGGGGAAAAAACTGTTGCATGAGCCGTGTATGTTGCAGTGCATTATGGGAGTGGTTGGGGTTTTGAGGGCCAAATACAGACATTTAATTTACGCTGTTTACATCACTGCAACATTATTCCGTGACATGTAAAATGAGTTCATCTCACCCGAGGTTGTCTCCGGAGAGTTCCAGCAGCTCAATCTCGTCCGGGCCCACCAGGTCTATCCCCGTGTGACTCTGGGTCACACTGCAGCATCCCATCATGGACCAACGTGTCTCGTCTCTAGTCCACACTGAGCCCCATCCGCACCCACAACAGTGTGGCACACCAGCCACAGAACACCGGGTGGAGGGGGGCGGGGGTTTCAAGTCCAAGTAGGATATTGTGCATTAGAAGGAAGGCTTGAGGGGGGGGGGGGCACACTGGTGCTTAAGCAGCAGTTCCCCCTTTATGTCCGCTCGATATTTCCATCCAGCCTCTTCTGTAAAGAGGAATAGAACAGCTTCCTCAACCAGTGGAAAACTGAGTCATGAATCATGATGGATATAAACTTTGGAGCTGATGACTGGACCGGTGTGGTCACATGGGTGTTGGTGGAGTTCATCATCGGTTTGGAAATGAAGCGGTGAAAAGATGCCGTCAAAACAACCAGACACAAGGGCCTGGTGATGGTGGGAGGAGTTTATTCACAGGTATGTCAACAGGTGACCTAAAAACTGATGATGATTCCAGTTCAAACTAGCATTAAAATAAATAAATGAATAAAAAGACATTCGTTTTTTTCTTTCTTGGCATGAACATTAGAGGTGTGTATTGGCAAGAATCTGCCGATATGATACATATCACGATATAGGGACAACGATATATAGCGATATATTACGTTAATGTAGGAACAAGGATATATTTGTAGTATTGTCCGAGTACTTGACTCTGGTGTTGCAGAATTTACAGACCACATGACTCTTGAAGTCGTTACCGCTTTCATTTGTTTTTGAAACCAAAATATTTCCAAACATCAGCTTTAAAAGCTGCAGTATCCTCTCGTCCTCAGTCATTGCTTGGATCTCTCAGGATTATGTTGTACATTTAGCTGCTGAGGACGTAGTGACTGCTGCCATCTAATGGCCTTAAGTGTATTTGCAACACAGAAATGAACAAACCCCTTGAATATTTACATGTTAATTGTAAAAAAAAAGAAGATATATACCTGTGTATATATATATATATATATATATATATATTTTATTTTTTTTCAACATGGGTATTGGTATTTCAACATGGTATGTAAGAATATAATAAATGCCTAAATATATATAGGATATTTTTCAATGTGTATTTATTCCTCAAAATAATGTTTCTTATGACTAAATGTAAATTAGGCCTCTTTATTGCAGTCGCAACACAATAACATGACTATAATAACCTCAAAAAAAGCCAATGCCGAATTGAAGGCTGTTCCTCTAATCCAAAGTTATTTTGGCAGGAAACAACTGAAGTGTAGAGTGAATTTAAAAATAAAATAACAGTTTGAAATGTCTAATTACTTTAATTCATAACATTTACTTCATAACCAGCGTCTTCCAACGCATCTCTCAGTGATGATGCGCTAACTTCAAGTCCTCACAACAAATGACACATCAGTTCGACAGCTGGCAGATCCATTAAAAAATGTTATCACTCCGACTCAATATAGATAGAGAACCTTATCACAAAGTGGACGATTGATTCATTTTATAACAGGACGGGCTGCTCCAATAAGCTGCTATTTTAAAAACATGGCTTTCATGTCGGTGCAGTGTCAATAAAGACAAAGCCAACGAAAAAAAAAATTGGGGAAAAATAATGTGCAGCATCATCACAAGTGTACAAACATAACGTATATTGAGAATATGAATAGACATGCGCATGTGCAGATGGAAATATTTAACCAAAGCGGTTATATTTAAAATATATATATATTTTAATTAAAGACACAATCTACATTAAATTAGCCTCACACAGATGGAGCTTTTCACGTCTTCAATAAGAGACGCTTCAGGCAACAATTGTACTGATGATCCACGAGACATAATCCTCAAAACATCACAACTGGGATCATTATAAGGATAATTGGTCCCTAAGAGCGTCGCTGTAGAAGCAACCTGGCAACATGACACCTGTAGGTGTGGCACCATCACCTGCAGCTGCCACAAGCGCCAGCAGGGGGCGCTGCCTCACAGACAAGTCACACGAGAACTGGACGGAGATACTTCTTCGATTAGTTTGAAACACTTAATTTAGACCAAAACATATTCATCCGTAATGAAACATTTTCAGATAATGATAGATACAATCATTTTTTTGATTTCCTGTTAATGCATCTGCTTGTTCTTGCTTTTATGAAACCTGCTATACTTGGAAATCTAATTTCTCGAAGGAGATCTCCAAAGGGATTTATACAATAAATCTAATGTACTTTTAATCCAGGGACAAATGTATTTTAAATAATTAACATCCATTTCATCATCAACTCAACTATCATCTTTTTCCAATGGATGTGTTCCACATCCTCCACCTCTAGATATGTTTGTGTCTCAGCTTTGTCCGTTGCTCATCTCCATGGCAACAGCATGTTCCCCAGGTGATTTTATCAGAGCTTCACAGGAACTGAAGTAGTCTGGCCTCTCGTCCAACAGGTACAAACAGTAAACGACTCATTTTCTTGCGCTCCACACATGGCAGTCAAGATTGATTGTAGCTCTCAATCCCCGGGACCAGAAAAGTCAGGACAAATCCAGTTCGACAGGTGTTTTGTTGGTACTGGCACATGAAAGGTTAACGCAGGTGAGGCGTTCAGGGTGCCGCCATCATCCTTACGTGAATGGAAAGGTTACTGACTCATCAGCTCCCTGTAGAAAGGCCAGCAGACAGCAAGACGGTGTTTAATTTTTACATCCGAGTTAAAGCAATATTTATATATACATTTATTTATTAGTAAATGTGTGTACACCCACTCAAGTACAGGAGAAATCTAGATTAATTGTATTTTTTTATTAATTAATTGGCAATATTTGTTACAAAAAAAGTCTGATTATCATGCTCAGTGAAACTTCAAATTGAGGTGTGTATCCAACATTTCTACTGCACATCAGAATCTAGATAAATTAATGAATGTATTTTTTTTATACCTACTGCCTTCTTTTTTCAGTTTAGATCATAATATAATTATATCAGACAACACAAAGGCATAAAATTGCGAACAACAAAATGCAATATATTTGAGAACACAGTTGTTTCTTTTTTTAAAGAGAGTGACTGAGAATACGACTTAAACACAAGCCTAACGTGAGTGGATTTATAGTTCTAAGGTCCGTCAAAATAAAATAAAAACATGAAAAATTGATTTTAAACAAAGTACTTTTTTCTCTTTGACACCTACAAAGAAATATCCTTATAGAGTCACACAGTTTGAATTCATTAATTCAACTCATCATACATTAGCCCCCAAAAAATCATCTGGTGTAGTTTGTCTTTATTGCCCGTATAAAACAGCTGATAAATATCTGGATCAATATTTGCTGAGCTGTGCCTTTATTGAACACCGTGATGGTGGCGGGGCGGTTGCTAGGAGACCACGAGTCAAATATGAAAGTCCTATATGGAGACAGATTATGTTTGACAAGCCAGTAAACCGAGAAGAATCACCTGTACACTCATTTCATCACTCATCTTGTTCCCCAAAAGCATATGTCCTGTAATAACCTTCCTAATAATATCTAATAACTCTCCCTGAATTGTAAACAGTGTCCTGGACATAAACCTAGAAACACCGAAGTCAACGGATTTTCTCAGTAGGTCAAGAGGGTAGAGATAAGTTGAGACCGTCAAAATTTTGACTGATTGTGTAATAAACACTGGTAACCAGGTTGCCAGGTTTAACAGGATACAACTTCCTGACAGCAAATCTCTAGATCCTTGTTTTTTTGTGTGTGTCAACACAGTTGCGCTCCACTGGTACTGTGGTACTGAGGTACTGTGGTACTTTATATGATGGTAGTAATAGAGATACAAAATAGTGGTTAATAATCTCAATAATTCAACACTAGGCCTTACGAACTAGATGTACTCAGAAAGTGGAAAGTATGTTTAACATGTATTTGGGATCTGAAGCGTTTCTCTCATTGGCTGTGATTAAAAGTGCCATATATCATATGACCAGAGGTGGCGCTATACTCAAGGATATTTAAGCGGCAGAGAAACGCTGACTATTACACACTTTATGCAAACTATTTAAATGAAAAATAGAGCAGGTCCCATAATGCACTGCAACATTGCGACTACTACTAAATAACAAGATGACTTGCATTTTTTTTTTTTTTTAATCTGAGTTTTAACACCTGCTCCTGCGCTTGAACCTTGAATACATATCTGTGAAACTTTCACTTAGTCACATGGTAACTGCTACTAGTTAGACTGGCTAACTAAGGTCATAATCAGCATATAAACTAACGTAACCCCTTTATTCTCTACTGTGAAAGGCAGGGGACACCCTGGAAAAGACACCAGTTCACCGAGCAACAGGCCGCAAAGCATCATTCCTTTGAAATTCGCCGATAACAAGACAATAATATCAAATGAACGCTGAACTACTGACATAAAATAAAAATGTGTTACCATGTGTTAACCTTTAAGCAATATCTAACTGTCTGGAGCCAAATCCCGCGGCAGGTATGCAGTTGAGCAACATAACATTTGTCTGCTCTCTCAATCCACTAAGCACTCGGAGTGAATGGACTGAGGGGGGAAACACCCAGGACCTGCCGCGGCTGGTAATTACACAAAATCTCCTCCCAACTGCCAGATAACCGACACAGATCCTGGAGCCAACAGCTACGCAACTGTGTAATTACTCGGTGTACCGCTGCGAGTGACGTCTGCTTCAGGTTTTTTGACAATTCTCTGATGTGACGATGACAAAAAGCTCCGTGGAAAAATAGATGGAATAGTTCTACACATACAGTTGGCTGACGTACAACAAGTAAACAGTAGCAACAGTTCTGATGATTTTTAAGTTAATTAACTAAAATCCAAGTTTATTTTAGAAATTTAGCTATTCTTTTAAATATATTAAACCCAGCAGCCTACGAGGGATCAAAACTCATAGCAGGAGTTTTACAGTTTACACACTTGGCAGATGGCGGAGCACGAGGCCGACGGGGTTGTAAAACAAGCCTGTTCTCTTTGTCCACCTACGCGACACTTTACACAGCCCGTCTATCAGATGGCAGCTCTTTATCAAGGCGTGTCTTCTGCTGGCTCCGCTCGACTCTCTGTCAAACTGGATCATGGCGGGATTGACTTTTGTAACCAGGACGCCCTGAACCCACTTCACCCACAAACGGCTTCTCCTTTTAAGGGTTCCAAGAAAATTATATTTAAAGAATACATTTGTTAAACAGGGTGTCTTCCCATGTCACAGGACCCCTACGGCACCACCTTTGGTCCCCCAAAATTCTGGGAGTTACTTCTAGTTAGGGTGGTTCGGTGGAAGAAGGGGAGGCGGGGGGGTTAAGTTACCATGTAAAGAGAGAATCAACTCAATAGGGTCCTCTCTCTGTCGCCCACTATTCATGACTTCCTTACAGGGTTACACAGCAAGTGCAGAGGTGGGGGCGACCTGGCGTTCCCAGGGTCCGTTTCCTCTCCCTCGCTCTGATGACAAATGTAAGAACGGATCAACCCGAGATCACATTTCAGCTAATGACATGAGAATGTGTGAATATGCAAATCCCTACCGTCAGCAACAGAGTTAGTATCTATTGACATTTTTTTAAGGTTACTAAACTTAAATGACCTAATTTCCCAAAAGATTAACAACCCAGATTTAGAAGGAAAATAATTAAGTTTCCCGTTTGAAATGAGAGTTTTACATTTTTGGAGACAGCAGCCAAAATATGTTTGTGTGGGGAAACTGTAGCAATATCAAGTTGGGGGCGAAATAATAACATTAAGTTATAATGTATGAAAAATAATGGGTGTAGAGTCTCACGCTGCGAATACCATAAAGAGTCTATAGAATAGAATATTGTGATGCTGTAGGAACAACAATATATTTGTAGTATTGTCCGAATACTTGACTCTGGTGTTGCAGAATTTAAGTCGTAACTGCTTTCATTTGTTTTGAAACAAAAACATGTCCAAACATCAGCTTTAAAAGCTGCTTGAGTCGACTGTATCCTCTCGTCCTCAGTCATCATCAGGATTTCATTGCAACTATAGCTCGGAGGACCAAAAGACTGATACCATCTATTCTATTTTACACAAACTTTACTGAATAAGAATTGTTGAAAACAAAAGGTGAAACTAAAGGTTGAATCTTGAATACAGAATGTGAATGACTAGTATACACGTGTTCGTCTGCCACAATAATTCAAATTAAAAAGACTCGAGGGGGGGAATTTATTAGAATCTCCTATTACTGTGAACATGAATATCTTGGAATACCTTCAATATTATTTCATGTTTTGACTCCTAATCATCCATCATTTCATGCAAAGACAAAGTCTGACGGTGAACAGACTTCTCAGCCGTCGCAACAGCGAACTGTGGACGGAGACTCCAGGATTGGGAGCAAGAATCATGGAAGAGAGCATGCTCAGACCAGCGCAGGAATCTTCTGCAGGCGGCGAGGAATGTGAGCCGGAGCTGTGACGTCACTGAGGTGGGAAATGATCCATTATTACCATCGGGGCTGCCATGATGAGTGACATATTTGGGTTTGAGAGTTTAGGGTGGATATTAATTAATGTATTTGAGGTACTACTGTAAAAGGGTATCAGCCAATATATTTTTTAAGCGTACTGTATATTGATGCAGATACCTGTAAATGATAACTACTACTACTCTATGTTCATGTAACAATTATATCAATAATACTATTGGTATGAATCGTGGTTAAAAAAATTAATTAAATAAGTCATCATTTTTTTCTCATTTTGTACTAATTTTGTTCCTGCACTTATTTCCTTATTGAGGTTCTGGCGGACTGAGGCCTATCCCAAGACCTTCATATAATTACATTCATAAAAAGATCACGTGTAAATAATAAAACATGTAATTGAAAAATAATCTACATGAAGGCAGATCATTTTAATGACCATCTTTAAATTTTGCGAAAACTTTACTGTAAAGGGTTAAAAGCAAGTCGACCCTCGGTTTGTGTCTAAACCGATGTAAATGTTTTTAATTATATATTTAACCCCTTCATGCTTTACGCTAACTGTTTAACTGAATGAGCTTCATTCAGTTATAATTTAAAAGCAGAAAACGACAGTTGTGCGGATGCTTCGTTAAATCCTGAGCTAAAATAGTTTTGGGAGTTAACAGAGCGAACAGAAGAGTGAACCTCTCGAACATGATGTACTTGTTGTAGATCGCTGAAGCCTGAAAATGAGTTCATGCTAACCGCATAAATGTGTCTTCTATGCTGAGCTGATAAAATCTGGAGATAAAGATAAAGATGACAACTGAGCCACAGATTTTTAAGTCACAGACGACACAACCACCAGGCGAAGCGAAAATATTTTACAGTACAAAACACCTGCAACTAACAAACCAGTCTTCTGTGCTCTGGTTCGGGACACAATGAGGGCTAAGCTGATGGGGGGGGGGGGGGGGGGGGGCTGATGGGTAAATGATGCATTTAAATGGAGGCTCTGTTCAGTGGAAACCTGATACCCACCTGACTGGGACTCAACATACCGGTCCTGCTGGGGGAGGAGCTCTCGCTGCTACACAGAAGCCTGAGAGAAACACTGAACCTAGAATTAACCTGTTTCAAGATATTTTTCTTCATCTTCCCCTGTACTGTAAACTGTCACTGAAGAATTACAACAGACTTGAGGAATGTCAAAAGTATGTAACAAAGTCAACACAGAAACTTCGTTTTCAACTTCTTTTCATATGTCTTGGGAATGCCCTGAGGTCATTACATGTTGGATATATTAGTGATTTGATCGAAGAAAAGATTCCATTGATCCCCCATGTATTGTTGATAAATGCCGACTGTGATTTGAACCTGACACGTCGACAAAAAAGAACCTTAGGGGCTGGTCTTACAGCAGCAAAGAAAATTTAAGCCCCAAGATGGAAGCCACCGCACTCAAACGTTGAAACAGTGGACCTAAAAATCGGTTTCCTGAATACATGGAGCCAGATCAAAGACTGTTGAAGACTGGGATTACATCTTTTTTGAAAAACTAATTCTTTGTCTTCATGATTTTTTTTGTTAGTATGTTGCCTTTCTTTCCTTCTTAAGAGTTGTTTTTTTTATTTCTTACTTTAAGAGATTGGCACTGGACTTCAAAAAAAAAAATTGCATGAGAAGTTAAAGTAGGATACAAGTATTTATTACATTGATTAAGGTAGAACTGGTGTAAAAATAAATTGTGCAAATTCTGGCGTCAAGAAGAAAATATTTTTATATGTTAATATTTTTACAAATGGAGGGCAAAGGTTGTTTATTAACAATGGAGCCATAAAATGGTATGACACTAAAAACTAAGTGATAGTAATGATACTGTACCTGTAACCGTTGATGATACAAACACAAATGAGAAACTGAAACAGTCGTACAATTTTTTTCACTTTATTGATAATTCTGTACAACATTACAATTTATACAATGAGTTTACAAAATACATGAATAAAAAACAATTCACAGCAAAATTAGAGAACATTCCTGCTATACAAGCCAGATGCTCAATGTAGAAACTTTGACCAAAGTCACATGGAAGAAAAAATTAAAACTACTTCCAGTGAAAGAATCATAGTTTGGATCCATGTGGCTGAGATCAGGCATAGATGCACCAGAGTGAGAAAGTGAGGAAGGAAGAGAGTGGAGGTTGGTGCCATTTAATGGACGGCATTACCAGACAGTATTAGACACCAGTTATTACATCTAACCATGTCTGGTAAGACGCCAATCAACAGGCTAAAAAGACGACCTCTGACCTTTCACCATGTGCAGGAGAGCAGGAAGAAAGGGGAAGAGCAGCACCGTCATGCAAACGTCATGACCCTGAGTCAAGAGGCAAAGTTTGCTCTGTAAACCGCCCTGTACGATGTCGTGACTATTAAAACACAAACAAGTGACGACAACGCGAAAGAGGCGAATGTATGTTTCCGCTTTGAGTAATAGAGCCGAGAGGGCAAACAAAGGCGCGGCTCACAATTCTAACCAATTTTCCCTCCTTCTACAAACACCGTTGCTTCACGTCTGTTTGCCTTTTGTTTATGACGTCTGTCCCACAATTTTAACCCTTCACGTCATTCTCCCCAGCATCGTTTTGGGGGGAAAAGTGGAATCTTTTTTATTCAGGTGAAAGTTTAGTTAGTTATCGGTGCGTCTGTTGTAACGGACCAATGAGCGAGGACAAGGAAATGGAGCCCTGCATGACCGGTGGAACCATAAATGGAGTGCTATTCTTTAACTTGGGTGGAGCTACTGTTAAATAAAGAAGAAATTAAAAATGGCAAAATCAAGACAAGAAAGTACCTTTTCCTGGTATCAGATTGGAGTGACTTGGATCTCATTGAAGCATCTCGGTCACCCAGGAAACATCGTTACCAGACAGTGTTAGAACACAGCAGTACAATCCAGCACTGTCAGGTAAGATGAATCCTGAGAGCCAATGGTCTCGCATGACGTTTGAAAAAGTGGTGGTGGTGGTGCAGACGGTGCCATCGGTTGACTATCATCATCATTACCAGGCAGTATTAGAGAGAGAGATGAAGTCCAATGCTGCCTCGTAAGATGGAGATAATCATCCAAATATTTTAGGGGCGAAGCGGGAACTTAAAAGCCGAGGGGGGGGGGGGGAGTCCAAGTGTGGAGGCAGTCCCGGGGTGTTGAGCTAGAACTGGCTGTCACAGAAGACTGGGCCACATTGGTTGTTAATGATTGCCCAAACCCGTTCTGACTAGTTCAAATCTAAGGGCACTACTAAGATGGGAGTGTAGTTTCAGCTAAAATACATGGCAGTTATTTAGTGTACATCTAGTTCTTCTAAAAAAAAAAAAAAACATCAAGTGATGCGCACTTCGGCCTCAGGGATGTTAGCAAAAGACAATGATCCTAAACCGCTTGTTTAAAGGAAAAAGGCGGTTTTGCCGTTTTTCCGTTGGTGGAACTGTCTGCCCGTCGTCTTTGTGTTTGCGGAGTGATGAAAGGCTGATGGAATGCTGCTCGGCTCGCCGGTGTGTGCGGAAGGTCACTGAATAATGAGGGTCATTCACAGGTATACGGTGTGAAAACCATCTATGATCAGGTTATTTAAAATTAAACGAAATAATATAGAATTGAACAGGTCGAGACCGTCGCGACTAGTGAATTTTAATCTAGAGTTTTCGTTGTCCTACAAGTTCTGCATTAGTGGAGCAACGCACTATGGGGGAGGGAGAACAAAGACAGAAGCAAAGAGTAGAGCAAGAATGTAGGATACACCTGTACACTTACCTTCAAGAAAGGTACCCCAAGGAAAGAATGCCACCGAGCCAAAGTACAGAGCAGGTTTTCAGGCTTAAGAAAAGTAAAGAAGGTTCTGCTCCAGCTCGCTGCTCTTCCTGTGCTCAGTCAGAAGCCATGAAATGACAAAGTGAAGCAGAGCTGCTCTCCCAGACCATTTAGTTAATGATCAGCATTATAAACCTGCAGGTCTCTGAGGAAGAAAGGACTGAGAAAGAGGGAGGGGGGAAAGTTTCAGATTATGAAAGTTCGATTTTACCTGCTCGACAAAGTGTCTAATCCAACCCCGACTACCTGGAACTAGGTTCTAAAACTCCCCCTAGCTTTGCCATTGTTAGATGGTGGGAGTTGCGAAGGCTAATGCTGCCCACGCTGCTCAGGCCTGTAGGACATGAGGCGTGATCAGGTAACTTTGCTGGAATGTGACTCCGCTGTGAAGTGAACGAGCCGATGGTAAACTGGCCTGGCCCTTAATCAATAGTTGCCGTCTTTGTGGCCAAACAATGGGAAGGAAACCCAAAACCTTATTTAAATCGGGACCTTATCTCAGCACCGCCTTCCTGAGCGGCCAGGTCGGCCGGCTGTTTAGGCCCCAAACTGCTTTGCATGCGTGCAACTGAAGCTACCTGGTGCTTTGTTAACACATTCATTTACATAAAGTTGTTTTAGCACTCTGTTCCTGCATTTGTTCCTTCAAACACCTGCCGGTTTGAATAAACAACACATTTCAATATGGAAATACTAGTTCCTTTTTTTCTTTGAATCAGCCAATTCAAATAAATTAATATTTAAATAATAAATATGTTTAAATTTTTTTTTTTAATGTTTAAAAATGTTAATAATTTTTTTTACATTTAAAAGAAAATAATTAAATAAACCAAATATTGAATTATTTTATTATTAAAATTAAATTAACTAAGAGTTCAAATTGAAAAAATACAAATAATCAAAAATAAAATAATTAAATATAAATAAATTAAATAACATAAATAAATTAAAAAAAATAAAGAAAAACTATAAATTAAGAAAATGATGTGAAAAGAAATCATAAAGGTGATTAAACACTGGGTATCATAAGCTATACGTTATAAATCTAAAAGGAACAATTGGATCTGAAGCACTAATAAATTCTGGCCAAATGTTGAGTGTACACGCAAATGTCCACCATTTCATGTTAAATCTGCTGCTCTGTCAGAAGTCTTCCCGCCCTGCAGCTGCACGCCGGGGCTCATGTGACCGGCTGCTATTCAACTATATGAAAGAAATGAACAAACGTTCGTCTTTCCACCAATCACGATCCTCCACCTCGCTGCTGCCGCCACTGCTGTACAGTAGTGGTCGACATTTGCCCTCCATTTTAACTTCACATGCGTCGACAATAATGCCAGTCGTTTCACAAAAAAACTTGTTAAAACTTGACAAAAACTTTTAAACGGCTTATCAAGGCTGGTGTGTTGCTCTTGGCGAGCAGCTGTTTGTTACGACTGGTTAGAAAAGTAGGCGATGAGCGAGGGATGAGCAGACATTTTACCTCAGTCGGGTATAGACAGAAAGAGTTGAATCAAGAAAAATGATGTGAGAATCAACAACCCACCACCCATTAGAAGAGTTACGAGTAATCAACAGGTTGTAGGAACTGAAATCATCAACGGTGACACAAAAGCGATTCATACCGTCATTTCGTGGAGCTCTCCATGTTCATTTCAGAGCCGCCGTCTTCATCTCCCCTTTTGACAAGTCTGGCAGTTTGCCTCTACCTGCCCCGACTGGTCTGTCCAGTTTAGGAATGAGCGTTGGCTCCATTGTTTCCTCTTCTTTCTTTCTGCTTAAATGGAGCTGGAATCTGATACGCATTATTTTCTCGCTTCCCATCGAAACTAGCTAAGCAACTTGGCCGCACGGTTGCCCAGGGCTTTGCAAGACGACTTGTATTTCCTGGAGTTAAAACTTTAAAACGGAGCGACAGGTCAATTCTTTAAAAAAGTAGAGAAAATTCTTCACCGAGTCTTTTTTTCCAGGTGTGGTCGCCCAGCCAGAAACGCAACACAAGAGGCATCATTGTACACGGGGCCGTCGCTGCCATTCCTGCCGTCGGTAAAAGACAGTTGATCTCCGGAGCGGAGGCGGAGGAAAAACATCCCTTTCAGGTAGATGCAGCCGGAAGCCCTGGTACCAGCCCGACCCGTTTGTTTCCTCCCAGTGTCGCTTATCGCTTGAACTCCTGGAGAAGTCTGAGGCAGAATCTGTGGCGTGTTGGTTTACATGTAGCCTGACCCCGCTCCTCCTCTTTCCCCCCACAGGTGTAATTTCAGGTCGCAGCCAATCTCCTTGGCCTCTGGCGCTTGCAGGTGTGTCTTGACCAATGACATCCGAGGCTTGAGCGGCAACTCTCGCTTAACTGGTTGGCGTGCCCCCTCCCTCGACGTCAGCCCCCAGGTACCCTGTTTTGTGTTGAGTTTTTTTTTTTATGATGTCAGCTTGAGCTTCTGTGGGAACGACCTCTGTCCCGGTTACAATACACACAACAAGCACGCCACCATCCTTCTCCAACGGCCGGTCACACCCATCCTGACCGAGAAGCCTCAAAATCGGAACCTAAATTTGATAAATGTCGTACACGAGTAGACTTTATCTCAGCAGCTTAAGTCCTAATAACCTGCCCTTTGGCCTCGAGCCTCACCCTGAGTCCACACACCAACAATGGCAGCGACAGGTGAGCACAACCTGTCGACAGTTGGATCACAGAGGTGGGGGTGAAGGGGATTCATAAAGGGGCTCTTTTTTCCCCCCTCAGGGTGATCAGAGGCCTAGTCTGAAGCCTGACTGGGGTTCGGATGGATACAGGGGCAAGGCAGCTACTTTCAGTCTCCAAGTGCAATTGTCGGGATTAGTCCCTCCACAATGAGCACAATGCCGTCGCCGGATCCAGTTTCAGGAGGGGCACGTAGGAACTGCTCACTCACAACTTATAATGGAGAATCAAGTGTTGGTGATTTGAGTTTTTCCACAGCGAAACTAGATGAAAACTAAATTAGGACACTTATAAATGGCCATTTATGAGCTCTAAAACAACTCTTACATTATATTTTGGGCCTTAATATTTGAAAAAAAACCTTTAAGTACCAGAAAAGTTTAAATCTCTGTGTTATAACATCACCATTTCAGTGATGACAGTAGACAAGTTGCTCACTAGATTCCACAAAAATGTGATGATGGATACACGTTCTTACCATCTGGTGACTTTAAAATGGCAATAATAGGTAGATCTTCCTATATTTTCAGTAGATTAACTATTTCAACACCTTTATTTATAAGTTGTTTTCTTTTACCCATTTCCTGATTTAAAGAGACGATGCATATGAAGTGCAACATCAAATCAATGATAATGTGTTTTTAATAAGGTGAGAAACATCAGGTAACTGAAACATTTCTTTTGAAGTTCAATTGAGTCACTACAAATGACACAATTCAAGTGTCTAAATGGCCAATAACTGAAGCTGAACCGTTTACACTCCAGTTGTTGAAACTAAAAGTTATACTTTTTTTTTATTAATGAATTAGTGGTTAGTGTCAATGTGGTAGATGTATCATCCTAACAAAGCCCTTATATTAGATATTTAAGTCCATTAAGCAATGAAACTAAGATCAGTAAACTTTTTTTTCCAGCATTTTAAACACTAACCCTAACACCGGAATATAAAAATTAAGAAATAAGAATGAAATAGAGATTAATAAAACAAAACAGAATAAAGTAAAATAAGATACATTACCATAGCATGTCAAATGAATAATTAAAAAAAAAAAGAAAGCCATTTAAAAGCTGAAACTTGAGTGCCAATTTAAAATACCTTATCTCTGAAATTCTGACCTGAAAGGGAAAATTAAAGATAATACTCACTATTCAGTTAAATTCATTTAAATGCTTGTTAAATCCGATACTTTGGTAGATATTTGAGGCAGAAAAGACTTTAAGGGAAGCATTTTCTTCATTTATGCAGTCATCATTTAAAACGTATAAACGTTTTATTTTAAAATATACAAAAAGTAAAAATGTATACTACTTCCCGTCATTTTTCTTTTCATCACACACCACCCGAGTCTTTCAAAGCAAGAAAATTGTCTCACAGCTTTGTTTGGCATTTTCATTTGCAAACCAAATGAGCTCCAGTGAATCACAGAAGACTGACCTCAACTCATTTGGCTGCTGATGGCTATCTGGTCGTCCCGTCATGCATGAGAGAACACAAGTGAGTCAACAGCAACACCAACCGACTGCTGCACCGGCAGAACCAACTACAGAGAGCTGCTTTCTCGAGACGACGCGAGTATAAATGAGTGTTATTCTTAAATTAAATCTAAAGATGGTCAAAAACAACAAGTGCCTGGAATTTTGGAAACAAAACATGATCATTAAACAACTATTGCAATGTATATAATGTTTACCATAATAAAACACTGATTTGTTACTTTTAAGTCCATATGCATGTCTGTCTCTTTAATAAACTGTTTAATAGTAACATTTCTGCTGACATGCTGAAGGTGCATCAGAAACAAGACAATCTGCCGACAGCTCAGTTTGAGATTAAGACTTTGTATTTGTCCTCACAGCAGCAACGCAAGGGAAAGTCTTGATCTTGCAGCATTTCACGTGACAAGAGAACAAAGAGCGGTTGGTTTTCAACCCGTCTTAGAACCTGTTGTGGATGATTTCCATGTAAACGTCCTTATCTGAATTAGTATCCACGACGACAAGACAAGCCAAACACCTTAGACTGACCAGCTCACACACAGACTGTTGCTGCTGGTTAATGCTCGAAGATATCCAACTTAAAAATGAGTCATAATTTAATATGAGAAAAACAAAGTGTAGCCTAAAATAGCATTACAGTCTGTCGAGTAACTGTGATTGTATGTAAGAATTACCAAAATATATTTTGTGTTGTCAAGGCAATCAGGCTTATCTCAACATATATTTTACAGGGGAAACAGATTCATTTTCTAGTTTAGAAGGTGTTGACTCAGCAACAATATTTTTATGTGATGACAAAAGCTCATCACTTATTCTTAGCTTTGCTGGTGGTAAATAGACACCTCACGCTCCATGAAACTGATCTTGAACAATAACCTGAGTGTTATAACATATTCATCAGTGATGAATAATGCATTAAAAATCTTTCCACTGGCCTGTGAAAGGTCATAGACGTTAAAATAAGACGGCTCTTGCTTAAATAAGAGGTTCTATCTGTGAATATGCAGCATCTGTCTCCTCTTGTTTTATTCACCTGCACCTCTGCTCAGGTGACTGCAGGATAATTACAGAGATTTACATTGTCTTGGAGGAAATTGAAGGACTTGCACGTGTGATGTTTAAAGGGCCGTTATTACTCAGTTCTCTGCCGACTTTAATGCCAATTAGCCTTCTGTCTGCATCATTTCCACTTTTCTTCCTTAATATAAATGCCATTTATTCTTTATTTCAAATGTTATCTCCATAACTTCTCTGCCTCGGCCAGCATCGGAGCAACAACCCCAGCCGTCTAGCAGCGGCAGCTGTGCCCAGACTTGCTTAGTGACACCAGCTCTGGGTAATTGGCCCCAAAGGATGGAGGGTGGGATGGTTGGTGCGGATGGCGTCTGATAATCTCCGCTGTGGCCAAAGAAGCGGAGGGAAGCATAGCAATTACTGCTCGCCTTATTCCACAACACACCTGTTTGACTCATCTGCTGGTCCACAGACAAACTGTGCAGATACACAACTGATCTAGAATGAATGACACGGACAGAACAAACTTATACTGTTAAAAGTACAAAGATTAGCACGGAAGCCAAAAAAATATAACGGGTATGAAATCACAATGTTTCTGCATGTAAAATATGTGAACTTTATCATGCAAATAGCGGTCCATTATAGCTAGCCTAAACATACGTTCACATTTATTAAAATAAACGTTTTAAATCTCGTGAACCCAAACTCCTTTCAAAAGGTAGAACCTGCTCCAGTCCAGCAAAAATGTGGAAAAATAAATGCATTAACATTAACCTATGTTTTCTAGACTTCATAAACTTTCAAGAGATCTAGATCAGAATGCATGGCGATTAGGGCTCAGTAATAAACTACAGTTATTTTGTGGTACCGACCGAAAATCTGCGGTAGTACAGAGTATAGAAATATCCTTTGGTACCCACGCAGAATCTAATAATGTGTGGATTTGTCTGAAGAAAAACTAATAGGAAGAATTTTTGGAAAAAATATTTTTTGGAAGAACAAAGCCTGAAGACTGACCTTAGCTGGAAAATTAAACCCGACTATGTGTAATGCGTTTTTTTTTTCTTTTGTTAGAATTGATTTTATGCAATTGGTCCTGAAAGAAGTATCCTTCAGAAACCGATATAGTTGTGAAGGTATCAATATTAGTAGCAGTATTGGAAATATTTGATCGGTACGTGGTCACAATCCAAGCTACGAGGCAGAATGTTACATCATTTTTGATTTTCACCTGAAATCCATTTTTCTCACTCAAAATGAATAATAATTCTGAATCACTTAATTGTATTTGAATATAACTGTACTTCAATATTGACTTTTGGGTTTTGCAGCTCTTAATCTTCCTTCTCACACACAACTAAAGCTACAGAAATGTTATGCTACGCATGTTCTCCAACTGTGAGATGATCCCTCCTCACTGAAAGAGCTGCCACAGGCTGGAATTGAACCTTTGCCTTCTCGTGAGGCTGTGTCACTAACCACCGCCCCACCTTTCTGCTCCGAATGTAAAATATATGTAAATACATTTTAACGAAAACAACCGTAGAGTCGTCTGTCACAACCAAACATCACATGTTTGCATCTTTAAGTCGGTAAAAACCATGTAACATTCTGCTGCATGTTAAAAATATTAAACAAAACAATATTCAATAAAGTATATACTTTAAAGGGACCAATTCAATGTTTTGCCAACAACCAACAAGTCACAATGAAGTTGGATTTGTTGTTCAGGTCTTTTATAGATGCCATCAGTCACGAGTCTTGTTCAAAGAACACGTTTCTTCATTTACATGTTGAATACACAGCCTGGTTCATTCATGATCGTTAAAGCTTTGCATCAGACAGTCAAACTGGTCCTCGTCTGAGCCTTTGTGGACATCCAAATGCTTTGTGTGTTCAGTTGTCATTGTGAAGCAGCATGATGGCAGACAAACACACCTGCTGGCTGCTCCCGAATATGAGCTCGTAGCAGGTAATGAGCTCACAGCTTAATGTGTTTGCTGAAGTATTCGGGCGGAGGGCTCGACAATGATCCTCCAACTAGTGAGGACATTGAGTCAATGATGGATGGACAATAGGGACGTGAATCTTTTGACTTATGGAACAAAAGACGAATAGCAGATGAATCACTTTTGATTCTTTTTACCCGATAAGCTGTAATGAATCAGCCGCAAATGTTGTGAAGATGCATCAATTTATAAATTATTTTTTCCCCAATATTCCAACATGAGTTCTTAAATAACTGAAGAAAAGTTTAAATCCGCTTTCCATTCATGTTCATCTGCTTATACCAGGACACAAAAAGAGGCCCAGACTCTCCTCCTGAGCTCTTGTGGGGGAACAGTGGGGAGAATCTCTCCAGCGTGTCCTGGGTCTGCACAACATCTCCCTTGGGAAGCATCATGATTTAATGCCACCTCAAATGGTTTCTCTTGATCTGAAGGCGCCGTTTAGACAAATATCTCAACACGGGGATGTAAAGAATAAGCCTTTACCAGGCTTTTTTGACCAGCAACAACCTGGTAGCAATAAATCTTGACCAACTCTTCACTGCTATGTTAAAGTGATAGTGACACCCACATTTAAAATTCCACTCATCTCCTTTCAACACATATTTTGACCAAGGGTCAGGATTATTTTCAGAGTAATCTGTTCCTTTTAAGAGCTATATGCTAGAATGTATATCCAAAAATACTTTTTAAAACTTACAAACATCCAAATACCTCCATATAGTAAAATCCATCTTTTATTGAAGCCTGGACTTAAAAAAAAACATTCTGATAGATAAAAACATTCTGATAGAGAGATATATATATATATATATATATATATATTTTTTTTTAATAGGTCTATATTTAAGTCTTGTTTTTAGCGGAAGATATCAGACCATCAGCGTGAATCTTCCACACGTGTACTGACACTTGCAATGTTTTTCAATCAGGACAAACTTCGAGGCTTTAATACAAAAGGTATGTTACAGACGAGCAATATGGAAATACTTTGTAGACGTTTCCCAAAATGACAAAAAAAAACTAACTGAGCTCCAGTCACTACATTAAAATAAACTTACAATGTTTCCTATAACTCCAAAAAAATAACAGATTACTCTGAAAATATTCCCAACCCTTGGTCTACATGAGGGCGAGTGGAAAATGAGTGAAATTTTAATTTTGGGTGAACAATCCCTTTGAGATGCAAGGTGTCATCTGTGCAGATCTTAATTTCATATCATCTTTGCGACAAGATTAATACATAGTATTGCATACAAACATATAAGACAAGCTTGAATATCCAGGTTATAAACTGAAGTATGTAAGCTGACAGTTGGCGTCAGGGGCTCATTGGCAGGGTAACAGCAGGTTCTGCTAATCACACGAGGTGTGCTTGGGATGAGGGCGGTCTCTGGGGAGGAGAGGCACAGATGGAAACACAGAAGCTGCCCGCTGGGGCCAGTTACCACGATGACTCACCTGCAGTGCAGGGCACGACTTCTTATTAAGAATTAAGGATGCTAATACAACAATTTGTTCCCTTTGTTTTTACATGCTGAACCAATTCCTATTGCCTTTGTTGAAAGACGATTAAATTAAAGAAACGAATAGATGTTTTAAATCATCATCATCTTGACAACTAGACACAGATCTGTGGGTCAATGTGTTGCAATTTGACACAGAACATAACCAACCTTCTTCTTGCATGTTATTAACAATGGTGGTATTTTTATTTTTTGGATTGAGAAGGTATTTATTCAGAAGCATGGCAAAGTTAGTTGAAGGTGTGTAGTCTGCATACAGGTGGAAAATTGGAAAGGGGGGGAGGAGTACAGAGGAGGAACACTTCATTAGCAGGAAAAACTGCAGTCAAGGTGACGGCAAGGATGGTGTCTCAAACTTAAAGGCTTATGCGTTTTTTTTTTACTTAAGACCTGTAGACGTGTCACAACCAGAAGAAAAAAGGGAGCAAAGTAAGCAAGTTACAATCAAAAAATCTAATTTTCATAGGTTCAACTTTTTTTTCCACCCTGTAGAGATTTGACTGAAACCAAACAACTACCCATCATGCTCTGCTTCACATTTTCAATATTACAACACAGCAGTTCTGGCTACTGCAGAACATAAAAACATTTCAGAACCTTTCCATCTTGAACTGAAGTCAGATCACATCTGTGTTTTATTGGCTGTTCATCAAATTCCACTGAGTTGTGTCCTTGTGTGCGCTCTCCTTTTCTTAAGAAAACTTTACAAAACTTCAGGTCCAAACTTGAAGATACAAATGTTAAAAGAAGTCAGATAATACATTTATCTACACATATAAATAAATAATAAAACTATACTATTTAAATTTTGAAAATGTATTAAAGAATTTAAATAACATTGCACTCTAAAAGGAAAATATTTGACTAAATATTGAAATAAAAGCCATATAAAATACACTAAATGTATTTAATTCTAAAACGTAAATGTTGCTCAAACATCAGGAGTTATGATTAATGTACGCCTTCATTCATTCACTCATACATTTTCTATGGGTAATAACATTGATATGGTCACATGGGTTTATGTCCATCCCAGCTAAAGACATTCTGCTCACTGGTGCAGTTCAAATAGATTAATCAACACCTCACAATTAAGATTTTTTTTTTTCTTTCTGACAGCACTGACCATATTTACGACTTTTCAAAAGAGAAGATTGTGCAAGAAGGATTTTCTTTCTTCTCATGTGAATGAAAAAGTCAAAGTCCAAACATAATCCAATATCCACAACCGCTCGACTGTAAAACGGCTACACATTAACAACTTTCTTCTAGCCGTTTATGACCCGGCACAGACGTCATATTCGAGACTCTTTGTAAACACCAGCGTCTCAACAGAGTGCTCTTCCTCCCGACCAATCAGGTACGACTTAACTCACGAGGGCCTGTAAGAGCTCAGCAGCTGTTCTCCGGGTCAGGAAGTGTAACCGCGTCCAGGATATTGAAGCCGACATTTTATAGATGTTTAATCAGTCTAATCATTGATCAGTCAGGAAGTGATTGAAGGTAAATCAACATCCTGGTCCATAACTCTCTAAAGATGAAGGCATTTCCCGTACACCGCCGGTCGGCTTTAACCTAGGCTGACCTACCTTGTGACGAACGTGACCTCTGACCTGCAATCTTTTCATCTGCTTCATGGGGAGAAGAGAAGACGCCTCGGCTTCTTGCCCCGAACCCACAATAGGCAACTTATCCTCTGTGGCTCCTCCAGCTGCTGCAGGAGCGAGTGTTTGAACGTGAGCTGGGAAACACAGAGAAGATACAAGATGTTGGCAGCTGTGATGTGTGTTGAGAGGAATGTGCCCGTGTTATCACTCGGTTATGCAATAGCAGTTTGGTGGAAACCTTTGCCTGGTACAGCTCTGACCCACAGACTCCGGCTGCTCCTCAACACACACGAACTTAAATTACTTAAAAGACAGCAGGAGTTTGGGGTTATCGCGTTTAAAACAGGAGGTTATTCTACTGAAATTACTTCCATTTCCTCTTAAGAATGGTCATTCTAGGCGTTGATCACAGGGCAGACAAAATACAAGTGCCAAATTTTCTTTAAACAAATATTTAAAATTATAATTTTTAATTGATTTTCTGTATCACATACAAACCATGTAGTTAAACTACAATAATGACTTTAATATCTGACATTTCCTCTTAAGAAAATACATTCTTGGTGTCAATGAGAGCACCAAACAAACGTAACAATTATCTAAATTTAAAACTCTGGGACATGTAGTACGAAAAGATTTTTTACAATATCTAAGACACTTTAAGAAGAATTCACTGACCCACAAATAGACGTCACTTGAATTACCATTTCCAATTCATAAATATGATTACCACTAACTTATAAAGACTCAAAACACGCACTTTATTGTTTGCTATAAACCTGTATTTACCTAAAAATTTTTTCTTTCCGTTGGTAAAGAACAGACATTGAACGGAACCCTCCATTTTGAATTGTCTAATATAATATAACTTCAATTGATGCTGTCGCTTTTAAGTCGAAGGAGGACACGATTGAAGCTTTAAATGGACTCACCTTTACTTTTAACCTCACCCAAATTATTAATGCGATCGGTTTAAAGTCATTTTTTGAGCATTTCTATCATTTAAACCGCTGCTTTAAACCGTTATTGTCATTTCGTCGCGTCAGAATTATCACAACCTTGGCTTCACTTTATACAGTTGCTTCCCAAAAAAACGTGTTTTTATTTTGAGATGTGTGACGAGAAAGTGCATCAACTCACCTGTTAAAAGTTCTTAAGAAAAAGCGCTCGACGATTGACGCCATTAAACGTGATTTTTTTTTTCCATCGACCAACAGGTGAGTCCGACCCAGCTAACGAGGGGTCACGTGACCTGACCCAAACAGGAAGTGCACACATGCATGGTTGTCAAAATAAACATACATTTTATTTTTATTTATCTTTTTTTTTTAATTTATTTTAAAAGCTCAAGTTCCGTGTAAGCAAATATAATGCCACTATAATTATTCTTAATAATAATAAAGGTATATAGCTGTGTTTACAATCATTTAGAAAGTGTGGTGAATAGAATAAAATCTCACTATCGTCTACATGCTTAGTGTTTAACAAACATGTCCAAAGGCTCCGGAGGGTTGATCGTGGTCCCGGGTCGCAGCCTCGGGCCGCCGGGCTGAATGGAGCGACAGTGGGGTGAGGAAGAGATGTATCAGATGCACACATGAAAGAGGCAGGTCACTGGATTTAGGGCTTTTTTTTTTGTCTATGGGCGTTCAAAGCAGGCAGCTGTCGACGGGCTCCTATTCATGTGGGGGGACCGCAGACAGAGACCTCGCCGACACACACTTCAAATGTACATTTCCCAACATGTTCAACACACACATCAGGAGAATATTGAAAAGGTCAACCAGTTGAACCGGCCTGGAATCGACTATAGAGAAGTGAGTTAAGTGAGAAAACGAAAGTAAAATTTATCTCTATGACTTTCAGTTGATATTTGCCTGTGACCCTGGCTTTCTATGAAACCTCCAATCTCGTTGGAAAGAAGGTCCTTGAACACATTGATTTACCTCGGGAATCTTTAACCTCTCGTGAGTGACTGACTTTTCCATTTAAATGTATGGAAAACCGAGCGGTCGAGGAAGCAGCTGCGCGTCTGGTCCGGCCTCGACTCTTTTGTAAAATCAAACCAAGATGCAAATCTGGTGAAGACAGCCAGGACCACGAGGAGGAGGAGGAGGTTCATGATCCCAGCGAGGGCAGGAGATGAGAGACGGACAGCTGAAGAGAATATGTATCATGATGTCTGTGTTGTGTTTTCGATCTTAACATGTTTGTGTCTTTAATTCTTTTTAAATATGGCAGATGCATTTGAAACTGAAACTAGAGTCTAAGACTTGTGGTAAAGATAATAATCATGATGAAAACAGAAAATCCTTTTTACTTGATCATTTGAACACCTGGAAATGTTTTTTTATATTTTAATATGTTTTATACTTTTGCATTTTTCCCCACAGGATCAGATTATTTACAGAATCCGAATTATTTTTATTTATTTATTTATTTTATATTATTATCAGCGAAAGGCTCCGTCAATTGGGTTGTGCAACATTAAAAATGAAATAAAATCTTAAAATAAAATAAAAAAAAAAAGTATTTTATTATATTAAGAATTGAAAGCGTGTTACTATAGGTTAATGTTCAAGAAACTGTTATAATAAGGACATTATTCGACACCCTTTACTTGAAAAAAAGTGAAGTCCAAATTGAAAATGAGCATTAAGATGATTAAAAACGTTAAAAAAGAGCGTGTTAATATGGTCCGCTTCAACTTTGATCTTTGATTTTGAACTTGATTGAAACCTAAACATGTGTGAGAGGAAAACCATATCATGTTTCTACCCATTATAACGATCAAAAAGGTGAATTAAGGACAAACTCTCCACGAGACTGACATGTCGTCCACCTGTTGACCAAGGGTTCACCATCTTTTATTTCTGAGAAAAAAAAGCGTATCAATCATAGAACAAAAACACCTTTGTGGCGCTCGGACATTCATTAACAGCCGCACGCTGCGACACCACTTATGATCCGAACCATCAAACGTATCTTATCTTTCAGTAACAAAGTAAAGCACATTTCATCTCATTGACTGATTATTGTGTTGAGACAGAATTAAAGCTAAGGTAAGTCGGGATTTAAGGTATAATGAGGTCGTGGTTCTGATGTCTTGCAGTGAGTTCCTGAGTCTTGTAGGAACTGATAGACGTTGGACTGAACAGAAGCAAACGAGGGAGTAAGACTAAGGCTTTGAACTCAGCTGTTGCTTTCATGTTTCTCTCATCTCTGCGTCAACTGTGGCATAAGTAGGATTGCGACTAGAAATACTGCAATAACATTTAATTGTGGAGCTTACTGACGGTCCATAAAGATTGTGAGTCACTCATCGGTGTGCTATATTATAAGAACAATGTGAAGAAAATGTGTTTCTATTTTAATGCCGTAGTGCATCATGGGACATGTAGTAAGAGAGTAAGTAAGTAAGTAATAGTTATTTGTGAAGCGCCTTTCTAGACCAGGGTCACGAAGCGCTTTAACAATCAAAAACAATACAGTTTAAAAAATATTCTTAAAAAATCAAGACACATAAGAGAAACACAGGAGTCCCAGAAAATTTGGAAAAAGCCTGGACAAATAAAAAAGGTCTTAGTGCCGATATATCAGCCAGAGTCACAGAGTTAAAGGAGGACCACAGGCTGGAGGTGAAGGTTTCGGTGATACAAAAAAGTACTTTTTAATACTTTTTTATATTAAAACATACACAAGATAAGACAAGAAAATACTTTTAAATACTTTTTTATATCAAAACATACACAAGATAAGACAAGAAAATAGTAATAATAAAAAAGAAAAGTCACAATATAAACAACAAATAAAATGTTTTCTTGGTGTGTCAATTTTTCCTGATTAGGAATGACTCCGAGGCCACTACTAAGAAATTATTATTTATATTGCGAGTCTTTCCAATTATGAAATATAAAATACTTTGCTTGTAGTCCTGGTCAAGGGACCTCTCCTCTTGGATGGTTTGTGGAAAAGTTAAAGAGGTGACAATAGGCGATAAAGTGTGGAAGTTTATCTCTCGTTTAAGTCGTCAAAATGTGTAATCAGGTACAATTATGCCCAATTACCTCTAACACTCACCCATCTGCCGCACAGAGACTCCTTTTCCTACAGGAAACGTAATAACCCCCTTCTTAACAAACCCAGCACCTGAGGGGCCGAGGAGACAGCGGGTCCACAACAATGAGGAGGTTCATGGGTGGGGGTGTTCGGGGGGGCTATTGAGGTGTTAAACAGGAAGACAGGTGGGTGTGGTCGGTCCTGAGTGATGAGAAAAAGAGCTGATATGTAATCTCACACTCTCACAATGAAGAGGAAAATGGATATCACGGCAGAATTCAAGGAGTGGGACAAACAAAACTTGTGTGTAAACGTATTACACCGGGAGGGCCGACTGTTGGCAGAGATTGCATCAGAGGAGCTCGTCATGGCAACAAGACAACTGGGATCGACCAGGGACGGGAACGACAACAAGGAAGTTTAACAAGATTTAAATACAAACATTACAACTTCCTGAATACAAAACCTTGACGTGATGAAGCAGCAGTTTGTAGAGAAACTAAATTTAAAAAGCTAAATATTTTAATACTTAGAAAATCTTTCTGACGTAATATTTCAAACTGTCAATATTCAACCCTGAAACAATAACTTTAAGACATTTGTTTTTCTTCTTCAAATTATTAGCTTAATAGTGACAAGTGGACAGAACACTTAGATACACCCATTATTTAGACTCTGGTTCCATCACACCCTAAAGTTGTTTTAATGTAACACGACATGTCGGTACAACATATAAAGAGATTATCACAAAGAATACACATTAAAAAGAACTAAAGTAAAACGCTCAACAATTCTTTTTTTTAACCAGCTATCGATGTAATCCTCAACAGCTGGATTCATTTATCTTTGGTGATGTTCCACTCTGAAAAAAAAAGACTGTAGTTTTTACAAAAACAAATGTTTAGTGACAGTGTCAACAGATACACATCAGCTCGATGGTCTGGTTTTTTACCTGCTGCAGGGGAGTCGACACACGAGACAAGTGTAAAGAAAACCTCAAATTTTAAGAGTTGCTCGGTGTGGATCAACTTTCTAAACGACTGTTCTGCCCTAATTTAGACGTTTGAACAAATCAGAAAATACGCGGTGTCTCGTTAAAAATAATCGTGTAAATATTGAATATTGTGGATCAAATATATATGTTTAAATTTGTAGCAGTAATTACGATGTTTTAAGATAGTTTAAGAGAATAGTTAAACTCGTTGACCTGCATCGACACCAAGGGGGAATAAGCCCGAAGAAAGCTTTAAACACTGCCCTCTCGTGGCCAGTAGCCATAACTGCAACAAGTTAACAAAAGAAACCCAAACAAAAAACTATTTCTATAATCTTTAAAATAAACATGTTACTAGAGTGGGTGTTGATTTTGAGAATTAAAAAGTGTGCGTGTTTTAAAAAATAAATAAACGCGAGTGCTATTTGCATAAAAATTACGTGTCTGATCTAAAATAAAAATGTTTTTATTCAACACAGTCGACTAAGCAAAATTAAACCATGAGCCAAAAGGCACGTTATTTAAATAAGATTGTCTGTTTAACGTAACATTGAGGAATTGCGTCAAGGAAGAACGCCCTCTTGTGGTCATTTGTTACACAACAACAAGGATGACGAGCAAGAACACGTTTCTTGTAGCAAGATTGCCCTCTAGTGGACATTTGACACATTGCAATAAGGAAAAACGAGCAAAACGAGAAAGACGCTGAACGAAGTGATTCAGTGTCTATATATTATATTTTTTTATGTTGGGAAATATTTTGCCGATGTGCTTAAATATGTGAAAATCAGGCTTTGTAGTTTATGTTTTTTAATTTAAAAACCATCCAGATGAACCAACATGTGACGCGATTATACTATTGTATTTACTACAAGTGCGCTTGAACCATAATATTTCGTCGTATTTTCCTGATAAAATACACGGATCTCTATGCAGGCCGCAAGTGGACGCGACGTTAAGGGACCGTCCTCCAATAGATGAGCAGTGAAAAAAGGGTTGAGTTCTTTTGATGCGTCTTTATAACTCCTTAACTTTAAGTCATATGGTCTCTATATTTATGTGACTAATGAAGGACCTCCATATTGTGTTACTACACTCATCATCTTTCAAATTCACCTTTGGAATCTTTAAAATCAATATTTTCATGCAATATTTCATAAACATTTTGTAATAGATTTGTAATTACAACTCTGATAGTCACCAAATGCGTGTAATTTATGAAAGACCTTCATATCATGTTACAGCAATCGTTACTTTTTAAAATTAACCTTTCAATTCTTTTAAATCTATCATTTTATGCAATATTTCATAAACATTTTGTAATAACTCCGTAATTACAACTCTGATGTTCACCAAATGTATGTCACTTATGGAGGACCTTCATATCATGTTCCTACACTCATTACTTTTTCAAATTTTGAACCATATTATTTAAAATCAACATTTTCATGCAATTTCTCATTAAAATTGTAATAACTTCGTAATTACAGCTCTGATGGTCCCAAAATGATGTCACTTAAAGAGGACCTATATCATGTTACTACACTCATTACTTTTTTTTTAAATTTTCCTCTAAATTCTTTTACATCAATATTTTCATCCAATTTTTCATAGACATTTTTTAATATCTTCGTAATAACAACTGTTATGTCACACTTAATAACTAAGACAAAGATGGTTGGAACATACAAAAGCAAGTTAATCATCTGATTTTTATGCACAATGCAATAAATGCAACCTTATATTTTTAATTTCAACTAAAACCGACTCAATTTTAGTTTTTTGTCAGATCAGCATAACAAAAACATGCTCTTCCACAAACATTACTACAAAACCTATAAAGCTTTCTCTTCCATTGACTAAAAGTTTATGTTTAAATTCTGAATAAATGTAAATCTGCAATCAAGTCTCATTTATAATTGACTAGCAGCCATTAAAGAGTGTTTGACTTTAATAATGCTTGTCTTTAGATAAGGTTCATACAGGAGGACTTGAAGAGATGAGGGATTCCCTCTGATCATTTGAGGTGGTAACAGTTTGGAGCGGTAGAGTTCGAGGAAGACCAGTCAGAGAATAAGGACAAGGTAACAGCATAGAAATCAGGAGTGACCGGAACAACTAGATAAAAGAACGTTCCTCCCAGAGCTGCTGTATGATGTGTAAATAATATCTCTGTTTGTTTTGTAGGTGCGTCCAACAACTCCTCAACACACTTGTTTTCAGTGTTAGCATGTTCTGTATGTTGACAGTTATCCATTACTCTTTGTATATAGCAATGTGTTGGTAATAATATTTTGTATTATAAGGACATTATTTAAATGTATTGTACATTTAGTGAACAGGGTTCAATATTTCATTTAAAAAGGGTGAAATGATACAGAGAATTTGACCCAAAAATATTTTTAACATGATATGGATGATCTTATAAATGACGTAAATTTGGTGACCATCAGAGTTGTTATTACATAGTGATAACACAATTTTAATGAAAAATCTGATAAAAATATTGATCTAAAATAATTTAGACTGAAATATTAAAAAGTAATGAGTGTAGTAACATGATATGGAGGCCCTTCATTACTGACATACATTTGGTGACCCTCAGAGTTGTAACTACGAAGGTAACTCTTCAATACATACTTTTAGTAGTATTTTTAATTACTCGTATAAAAATGTATTAAAGCGCAAAGGTCGAATCTGTCAATACCAAGCCAACCCTAATTTACACGACTTTAAGACGTGTACCTTTTGACCAATAGAAGACATTAATGCTTTATATCTTAAAAAATTTCGCTAAATATTTGAAACCGAAGAAGTAAAAATACAAAATTGTCCCTTTACAGGCAGAAACCTCGAGCCAAACCAGACTCCGAAACTCGTCTTCCAGTGATCAAAACTCGTAGCAGCATCTGTAATACAGGATTTTAGTAAAGTTAAATTATACACAACTCAACAAAGTTTCCTTAGAAAAAAGTTCAATATTTATTGCAAAATATTTTTGTACAGAATAAAACAGAAAAAGAGAACAGAAGAATGGACAGTAAGGCCGACAAACTCCGAGAGCTGAACTGTACAGGAGTAACATTTGCTGCTTTTATAGTCTTTTTTTTTTTAATCATTATTATACATAAATCACTTCCCGTCTACTCGCTCCTCCTTTCTGGGGAGAACAATTTAAAATGTGAATATTAACAATAATTATTGCCTTGGCCTGCAAACCCAGCAACTCAAAACACAGATTGACGACCGTCAACTTGTTTAATCTCTTTAAACAAAGCTTTGTTTTTCTGGATTAAATGTCGATGAACGTGTTCACAAGACTACACTCGAACTCGTCATCTTGGCCAAAAATGAAACACAAAAAACACTTTCACTTTAAATTCTAATTTGGTTTCAACCGAAATGATCAAATTGAGAGAAAACAGCTGGAGACACAGGAAATGACTGTAAATCCATCCAGATTAGCGACAACAAAGTTATATCCTTTCATGTGCTTCAAATGGTGACGGCAGCGTAAAATACCAAAGTTGGGGAGGAGGTGGGTTTTGAGTCTTTAGGTGGTTCAAAACTCTAGTATAACAAACGGTGTTAGTGGTGGACTTCACTGTTGGCCAAGATGATATAAAAATAAACATTAAATTTCAATGTTCTGTGCACGATCCTCACACATTATGGCACTGACGTAAATCTGATCCGTTCCCTGTAAACCTCTTCATGAACTCGTCCTCCTGTTGTTATTCACCGTGGATAAAAAGGCGGAGTGAGACAGGATCACTTCCCCTCCCCCCGACATTCACATATGTAACATTGGCTCTCCCAGAATATGGGATAAAAATAAAAACAACAACAACAACAACTCCTGCTTCTGAATTTCAGTTCAGCAAAGAAAAAAAAAAAAGATTAAAATTGTTTTCTCTTGTATTTAAAAGCCCTTCAAGAAAACACACCAAACAGATAAATAACAAAACGATGTACAATCGGCGAGGAGATGGACTGGACGACCGTAGTAGCGACGTGACGACAAGGTGTTTTTTGCCCTTCTGATTCTATGTCTATGAATATATATATTACAATACATCTGGTGGATAAATAACAACGAAAAAAAACAACCTCCTCCTCTGCCAGTAAACAAACAGCAGGCCTGTCAGACAGTAAACTCACTGCTGCTCCTCTTGTTCGTCGTCAGCTTTTGTTGCCTGAACCTGAATTGCAGAAACATTCATTTGAACAATGAAAGCGAGATTCGGGGGAAGGTAAACCAGAAATAGATTTTTTTTTTTAAGCTCTACAGCGAAGCGACATTTAAGCTTACGTGTTGGTTTCTTTTTTTTTTTTTCAATCTTTCATGGATATCACAAGTGCTTTGAATGATTTGATACCCTGAGTAGAGGATGTGTGGTCTGTGTCTTTCATTCAACATCCGACTGAAAAGTGAGAACTGATCCAGTAAATGTAGAAACACCGGAACTTTTTTTTAAAGTATATTCTTTCAATCAAAACCTTCTTAAATTTGGATAAATCCCCACTGAATCAGATCCCAGAGGCCTTTGCTTCCTACTCGCCGAAATGGACTTTTAAACGTGTCAAAAAAAAAAAAAAAGAAGCTTACTAGCACTTGAATGCATCATCGATAGATCACGTATTGAATTGACAAATGATGCACAGACCTCGTAGGCTTTGGGGGTGAAGAAGATGAGAAGAAAAAAAAACGGATGCTCGTGGATTTCGCTAAGTAACAACCAACTCACACATAAATAAAAAAAACGACACGGGTCGGTGCATTTTGAAAAACACAAACGAATATAATCTGAACCGATTTAAAAAAAAACAAAGGGACAGATCACCAATTGTTTTTCGGCTTTTTTTTTTCAGTATGCATATTCTCATGCATATATAGTGTACTTCCCCTGCGTACAGGCCGTTGGAGGGGGATATATAGAGGTGTAGCTAGAACAAACACTCCCTCGGTAGACTAACACTGATTAGTACTGGATCGATACGAATGAGAGCAGATGTAGTCGGCGACTTCCTGTTGCAGCCGTGTAAACGCGGACGACCAGAGAGGATGATGGGTAACAGACATCCACTTAAAGCAGCAAAAAGTTGGGACACATATCAGGAGGGCGGGGGAGTGAAGACGACCGGCTGCTCTTTCAATCGGAAAAAAAACCTTTTTTCTCACCGTTAAAAAAAGCCACAATGTGTTTTTTGGAAGCGGGAGGGTTGGCGGGTCAGACGAACAACTGGATGCGCTCGCGGATGGTCTGGCGGCAGATGGGGCAGGTCTTGAGCGCGGCGCTGCAGTCGATGCAGGAGGCGTGTCCGCACTGGAAGACCAGCTTGATTTGGTTGTCTATGCAGATGGGGCAGGTGATCCGCTCCTCCATCTGCCGGAAGCGAGACTTGAGCTGCTCCAGCAGGTTGTGCTGCTCGGAGTTCTCCGTGCTCGGGCTGCAGTCCACCTCCGTTTGATCTGGTGGTCGGAGAGACGGGAGGTTGAGGCGCTAAGAATTGTGTTCTGGTGCCACCGTTTCAGTTTTCTTGTGGGCAATAAAGTCAATTGTTAAGTAGTTTAGGTTGGTTCGGTGCTTGTTAATTTAAAGTTCAACTAATGTGTTGATTTAAGTGTCTTTTAAATAGATGTTTGACTCTATTGTACTCATCAGTATGCATTTGTTTGTACAAAACTCTTAAATTAAATATATACATTAGAAAATGTTTTTAAAACTTAGTTTTTCTGGAGATGAAATCGGGTCATGCCAAAACCACACCCAATCCGCTGTGATTGGTCAAACATCAAGGTTTGTCTACAGATCATTGATCCAGGAAGTCTCAACCTTCAAGGAACTCGTTGTATAAACAAAGCGAGGTGTGATTACAGCGAGTGAAGCCATTATTACGTCATAATGGACTTTAAAACATGGTCATGATGAGGGACTTACAGCATCTTGGAGAGAAAGACTTTTGAAGACATTTGAAACATGCGAGTGAGTCAGGAAATCTTTTTGACGTTAGTTTCCCTTAAATGTTTACTTAATGTATATATAATAATAAATAAGATACACAAACAGCTACTCAAGTCTCACAATTTATAAAGAAAGAAAAAAGATAATGACATGATAATATTAACAATTTGACTTTAAACTACCAGTAAACAATATAATAATATTCTGTTCATTTTACTCTTTATTTTTGTTATTATAGTTCAGTAAACTTAAAATCAAACCTGTAACAAAATGTTTTAAATGGGCTTTTCAGAATTGGTTTCCAATGAATTGTGGCGCAAACACTTGAAATCAACACAATTTCTTCTTTTACTTGATTCCATTTTTTTTGTCTGGTTCATTAACTTGTACTTTTACAGGAATCTCTCAGTACTTACTCCCCCATTATTTTAAAGTAAGATAAGTGAAATAACAGCCTCTTTACACACACGAGTATCGGAGGCATTTCATTTACCTTGTCGAATCTTCTTGGTGATTGTGACTTGGCATTTGATGCATTTTTTCATTCTGTGGGCGCATTCTGTGAAGAGGAAATCATCGGTGATGAGATCAGAGTCCAATAATAAACACATGAATGGAGCCTCAAAGTTGTGGACTGAGTCATCGATCTCACCTTCACACGCCACGCTGTGCTGACAGGGGCTGAAGAGGACGAGCAGCGCCAGCTCGGAGCAGATGAGGCATTCACTGGGCCCGGGCGGCGTGGGCAGCACCAGGTTGGTCATGGTGTTGGGCGTGGTGTGGACCCGTCGCATGCTGCTGCTGCTCAGGCCTTGTCCGCTGGTGATGGCCTGGAGACGCTGCAACCTGCGAGAGCGAATGATCATGAGAGGCTCGTGGACTCACGGCAGTTTCACGCCGGGGAACTGTTCGGACCTGTGCTTCTCAGAGAAACCCTTGATGAGATGCTGCATGCTGCTGTCCGCCACCAGGTCCAGAGGACTTTTGCCTTTGTGGTTGGCGTAGTTGATGTCGGCGCCCTCTTGTGCTAGGAAACAGGCGATTGCCGCGCCGACGCTTAACTCGGTGGTCCCGAGAAGACCCGAGGCGCTCAGCTGTGAAAAAAAAAAAACAATAGGAAATAAAGATTTAAAAATGTAATAATAAAACAATAACATGACTAATACATATGGCTTAGAAAAATAGATTGCAAAATACACATTTTTTATTGAAAAAACTATATGAAATATGCATTTTTAAAGAATTTCTGATTTCTAAATATCTTGTCAAAAGTGGCCGACGCTGCTGAAGTGTCTGTTCTACAGAGAAAAACTAATCAGCGCCGAAGAATTCCTCTGATAATGTCAGCTGACGACACATAAACAGCTCTTGGCTCGTAACGTGTGCGTTGTCTTGGCCTCGCGCCCGTATTTCAAGTGGAGCAGAAGTGTTTGTGGTCACGTAGACCGAAAGGAACATTCTTCATCTGTGCTCGGATGGACATTAAACTCTTGAAACTGGAACAAAGCCCGGTGTTAATATGTGTAGCATCTGTCCAACACAAAAACACTATTGTGTTTTAATACGTCCTTAAACCGTTGCCCTACTCGACAGTTCTCAACATAAGGACTTTGAAGAAGATGGAACACATCGACAAAAAGTTCTCTTCAGCCACTCGTAGGTGCCGTTCCACTCCAGTCCTGAATCAAGTCAGAAACTGAGTAAATACGTCCACATTCCTGACCTTAGTTTAGTGTTTGCAGTTTCCTCCCTGATTCAATAAAATTAAATTAAAGGCTTAACCGACTCTGTTGCTCTGCTCTGACCTCCTGGAAACCAAACAAATCCTCCTTTCTTCTTCTTCCCACTCTGCCTAGCTTTGATTGAGGATCCGACACCACTTCCTATTGTTCCGAACGTCTTTATTTAGCCTTCTTTCTCCTTTTGACACCTCATTAGTCTATATTTACACTTCCTCTATTTAGCCACTTTTACCTCGACACACTTGGGAAGAATCACTGTGGAGCCATCGAGTAAACCTCATTTAGTTTGAGCAAGTTTTCAGCTTTAGTTGGGATTCATTTTAGAGTAAAGTTCACCCAAAATTCAGCCTCATTTTCTACTCGTGCTCATGACTAAGGTTGTGATTCTTTTCTGTAAAACAATTTTTTGGATTCATAAACTAATGCTTGTCGTCTTCATTTTCGGCCAAAATGACGCAGTAAAAAACATTAAAATATCTCCAGTCGCTACATTAAAATGAACATATATTTTTATCTATAACTCTATAAAGCAGACCTGGGCAAAGTGTGGCCCGGGGGCCACATGCGGCCCTTTGACTGTATTTATGCGGCCCTTGTAATGTCAAAGTATGATCGTGTATAAATGGTTCTAATGCATTAAAAAGTGTATTTTGTATTTATTATTCATTTACAACACTTATTTACCTTTTCCCTCCTTTTTGTGTATACTTTTTTGAGTATATTTTAATCCCTCAAAATATTTAAAGTTAGTTGAAGAAATTTTTTGAAAAAAACTCATACAAGAATAAAATTGCAGCTTATTTAGCTTAATAAATGTCACGGCCTAATGACGCTCGTCCTTTTTTAAGGGATTTTCTCGTCTTTCTTTTTCCTGACGGCCCCTTACAACATTCACAGAATTTAATGTGGCCCTTGAAGAAATGTAATTGCCCACCCCTGCTATAAAGGAACAGATAACTCCGAAGTGTGCAACATTTCCGCCCAACATGACTTCTTAACTCTTTTATTCAACCCTCACCCTGCAGTAGAGCGTCGTGGCCGAACAGCCCTCGCCGCCGCCGCCGCCGCCGCCCTCCTCCGAGCTGCTCGTCCCCACCGACGGGCTGAGGATGACGTTGGCCAGCTGTGGGCGCAGCAGGGCCACGTGCATGGCCGTGTCCCCGTCTTCGTCCTCCATGTTGACGTCGGCGCCCTCCGCCACCAGCAGCAGGACCAGCTCGGTGTGGCCTTGCGTCACCGCCAGCTGGAGCGGAGTCTGGTTACGGTTGTTGCGGATGTTCAGGTCGCAGCGACCCTGTGGAAGAGAACGCGTTTTTAGATTCGTTCGGGAAATTGAAAGAAAATAAATGATGGTTTAAAATGGAAGAAATAAAAGATTCAGACATTTTAAATGTTTAAACAACAAATTAAGTAAGTGTATCGTCATATTTTCTATAGAAAAGTGGCACGAATGCTCCTTCCCAGGTGCAAGACAAATAGACTCAAGGACTCACTCATTCCTTGGGCTATTAAATTGTACAATTCTGAGTTCGGGGGCAGGAGTGGAGTAAAAGTATCTTGATGTTCTATTCTATGTTATTCTTTGTATCCTTTGATCTATGTATGTTCTTTATCTTTAGACTTTAACTGTATCATCTTGTTCTTTCTCTTTGTTCTTGTTCTTATTTTATTTATTTTTTATGAAAAATTGCAGTATTTGCTGTGGATAATTTGGAAAAAAAAACAATTTCCCAAAGGAGACCTCCTGAGGGATCAATAAAGTTCTACCTAACCTATTTACCACAGACAAAATCCCATGTTGTGTTTGCAAAACTGGCAATAAAAGTTTCTGCTTCTGATTCTCATGTACATATAATTTTTCATTAGATAATTGAACCCAATTTGTCTCTTTATGTGCAAATGGTTCTACAACATTTTACTACAAAGTCAGAATAATCAGCACCAAAACAAAAAAATATACATCTTTATTTCCGTACCTCCTTGATGAGGATCTCTGCGACGTCTCTGTGGTTGTTGAGGGAAGCCAGGTGCAGAGCGGAGAAGCCGTCCTCCTTCTTGACGTCGACGAGCTGCCGTGCACGGCCCAGGATCTTCTCCGTGGCTCTGCAACATTAGAGGAGAACATCCGGCGAATCATTCACAAACCTCGAGAGAACGTGAGCGTGCCAAAAAAACATGGTAATTAAAACGTTTTGCTTTTCTTCTAAACAGTCTATGGCTCGTTCTGGAGATATTTTACACACACATGGAATGCAGAGCAACAGATGATAAACTATAAATGTGTCAAAACCAGAGTTGATGTTATCCAGCGTCAGGGACTTTGAACGTGACAAAAAGCAGAAGTTGGTCTTTGAAAAACGGAACCATCTGAACCAGATCCTGTTTGCTGGATGTTGTAATCTCATCAAATCATTTAATTGTTTTACAAATAAGGAATTTACCTTTTGCACAGGGGAACTCAGGAAACAGTAAACAAGATGAACCTCATCATTAGAAGCCAATCAGGCGACAGAACATACGTTATGTGCCGGATCGAAAGCCGCAGTGGCGCAGAGATGTCACATGTACTTTCACATGGTCCACATCACCGAGTTGCATAATTACGAAGAAGGCTGACAGGGAGACACAGCTGGAGGTCATTGATACCTGCAATGCAGCTGTGCGTGTCAGAGTGTGTGTTAACTTGATGTGGACCTCTGGAGGGAGGCATCGCTCTCGACACATTAGCGGAGACTCGGAGGAACGACATTGTTTTACCTCCTGCGGTCATGTTTGCGATTTGGGAACCCGTGTTGTCTGGAGTCATCAAGTATTGCTTTAAGATGCGGAGAAAATCGACTCATCAACCTCCATGTTTGTCTTACGAAACAGACTCAATCCATCAGAGCTTGTGTAACTTTTAGGAAGTAAACTTAGACTGTGTTAATTCCCTAATCACGTATATTTCCAGAAAAAACCCACAAAGGGGGATTTTATCAAGAGGAACCAAACATGGTTCATCAATTCTGCAAACTAGTTTCCTTAAGAATTTGTTTATTAAAAGTGTATTTTGTCTGAATTCATTGTATTTAAAAGCATGACATTTTTATTTCAGAATCAGAAAACTTTTGTTGCCAGCGTTGATAAGCACAACTTGAATTTGTTGTGGTGACATTAAAGAATATAACAATTAAATAATAAGAGACATTACCATAAAACCGCATTTGGATAAATATTTCTACCAATTTATGCAAAATATAATCAATTTTGATTGTATTTATTTATTATATAATTACAATTATAAAAGTTAAAATTAAACAGTGAAACAATCTTATAAGATTTTGATTGTTACGGTTTCTTAAAGGACAATAAAAATGCTTTGTACATAAAGTGAGCAACTGAGTTCACACTGCCCAAGGAAGGTGGAAAATTAGAGATAGAAACATTTTTTCGGTGAGCCAGAGAAATCAGCTGACAGTGACTCGCTGGCCAATAATTTCTGCTTTTCGTCAAAACACAGCGAACAGACAATCCATCCGTTCATCCATTTATCTCTTTTGGCCCCACTAAGATCTGGCAGCTCGCCTTTCCCCCCCTTCTTTCCCAGAAGCGCACTTGGCCTCTAGCCTCCATTTTCCATTTCCTCACAATAAATAAATAGTACGACAAACAGATCGTGATTGAATTTCATTTCTCCGAGCTACGACAGCCGAAGAGAGACCGACATCTGGACGGCATTGTCACTTTAATTAGTGAATTAAATGAAATATGGATTAAAACGATAGCGATTAGTTCCTATAGGTGGAAAATATAACACTTGAAACGGCTCCTGGACTGCTTTATGGTGCCGATAACAAGTGAACTGGTGAACCAAGCGGTTCCTGTGACACCTAAATTCTATTTTGTCTCTAGCAGAGCAGCTCACTGGAGGCTAAACGGAGTCTGTGGAGAGCAGCAGAAACCTCAAGCAGCACACATATGACACTTGCCAGAGCAGATCAGACGTTAACTAAATAATCATGGACTGCGGTTGCCTTCCCACTTACACGGCAGTGACTGCAAGCCAACTTTTTTTTTCTGCTCCTTGTTTTGGAATCGAGAATATTTTCTAGAAAAGTGATTCCCAGGGTTTCCTGCCCCCCTGAGCTGTGCTGGGAGAGAGTGGCATGAGAATATAACATGCACTGTCTCAAAAACAAACAGCAGGGGATCAGTCAGTAATAGAAGTAATGCTAAGAATAAAATAGTGCAACAATTATTCAAGTAAAACAAGTGTAAGATTTAGAAGCTTAAATAATTTTATAAAGGAAACAAGCTTATATGAGATATATGTAATAAGTTAAAATAAGATTTTCCATCTGCGCATAATATGGCTCTCCAAATGAAAATGAGGTCATGAAAGCCCTGAGGAACCTCACAGCTCTGGACAATGACATGGTCCGTCAGTTTTAATTCAATATAGTACCTTGATTTTGACAAAAGCGGTAAAAATTAGGTAACAATTAAATATACTCTCACACCCAGGTGAAAACATTTTTAGCAGTTGAGGTAATACGTGTAAAATATTTGCCATCATCAACAACAAAAAACAATATTTTCCCCCAGTACGCAATTAATGTTTTAGTTAAACACTCAAAGACGAACTCAAATGGACATGAAGAAAAATGAATACATTAAAAAAGGCTTTCAAGATTGAGTCATAAAACATGATTCATATTCAAAAATAACTCCTTAAAGAAAGATTAATCTCCCAGTTTATAAGGATTAATACAGCTTTAAACTACTACTGGAATCCATGTTATAAATGTTAGGTCTCAATGTTAAGATGTCCAAAGGAATAGTGGTCACATTATCTGCCATGTGAAGGGATAATGATGAAACTTTGATAGAAAATAGATGAAAGATATAAACATTCTGACAATAAACAGAATCGAAAACAAACTGACGGTTATATAAGGCTTTGAACCGTTGAGAAGGTCTTGAAATATACTTACAGTTTGTTTCCTTTAAGTGCAGCGTGGTGGAGCAGATTGAATCCTCTGTGGTTCTGCTGGGTAAAATCGATGTTGGGAACCAGCACCAGGATCTCAATGATGTTTCGAAAGTCTTTAGCAATGGCGTCATGGAGCGGCGTGTCCCCGTATGAATCCTGCCAGAAAAGAGACGTTTTATAGTGAGTGAGTTTTTAATAAAACAATTAGTTTAGGCTCTTAATCCCAATGAGACACCAAACTTGAATTACATTTCTTGACAAAAAAAGCTTTATTATAGTTACCATGTTGAAAACAAAGTCCCTTTTTTTTTTTGTATTTCAGATGTTCATTAGTGACTTTAGCGCCTTAGCAAGCATATGAAATAAAACCGACTCATTTTATTTTCCAAAGTGGTTAATTTGAAGTTCTAACTGACTGACAATGATGAAGTAGTCCCACCACTACATTCACACACGACTAAATTAAGTTATTCATCACATTATTACCCAGCTCTATGTTCCTTACTGCTGGACCTGATGGACCTATTAAAATGTCGGACCTATTAAAAAGCCGAGCACGATGACTTCCAATGGAGAAATGATGAAGAAATGTCAACCGACTGTGACTAACTCTCACCTGGAGATTGACGTCAGCAGAATGTTCCGTCAGAACCTTCACCACTTCAGCGAAGCCCTTGTTGACAGCAATGTGGAGCGCCGTGCACATAGAGTTGTTGAGAAGGTTGACATTCGCCCCCTTGCTCAACAGCACTCGTGCGATTTCTGCCTGATTACTTTATGAAAAAAATTAAAAATTATATATTACAATTTGATCAAGTAACCATTAAGGTAATAGCTGTACTTTTAAAACATTTTTACATCAAATATATTTATAAAAATCAAATATATTTATTAAATATATAATCATGTTTTCCTCACACAAGGGGTTTATTACTGAAATGATTAAATGCTTAATTTTTCAAATGGATAATCACTTTTTACGTAGCATAAGAAGCTCCATGCATCATTTAGAGAGGGAGTGTGTGACGTCTCACCCGAAAGCCGTGTAATGCAGTGCCGCGTCCCCGTCTTCATCCTTGACTTCGATGGAGCTGTTGGCCTGGAGAAGAGCCTTCACCACCTCCATGTGTCCTTGATGAGCTGCTACCTGCAGCGCAGTCTTGCCCTGGTTCTTGATATCCACCTTTTGGGAATGTGGTTTACAGAATCAGCGGCTACAGCAGGAGACCTGGCACTACCGGAGTCTAATCCACACTGCCTGGAAATAAGCCCGACACCGACGACATTCGTCACCGCAATAATGAATAATCCCCTTGTTTATCATGGGAGCGCTACTCAAGACACTCACGTGTCTTCCCCTCATGCGTAAATATGTCTGTGTGACACTTTCTCAATCGATATATTCTTACTCTTGTGAGTTTGATATCTTCAAAACCCAACCAGACTGAAGTTCTGTCTTAAAGCTATTATAGGTAAGACTTGAGCTGGTCTCACCTTGTCTGGATGCTTTTGGAGCAACTCCCGCACTTTGTTGGCACTGCCGTGTGCCGCCTCGATAACCAGGCGGCTTGGATTGTCCTGTTCCGTCGACTGAGACAGCAGCTTCTCCAGCACGGAAATGACAGTACCTAGAAAGACAAGAAGGAAAATGTATATTTTTGGGAGGCCATTTTTGTGTTTCAAAAAAAAAAAAGGGGAAAGATGAATTAGATTGATCACAGAGTGTAGAATGAAAGCACAGGAATGAGTCAAAATGTCCTTTGATGCATCGTGATCATCACGTAACAACCCACCAGAATAATTATGAAAGCGAATCATGGTCAACCGAATATTGAGAAACATGGAAAAAAAATAAATGCATGCATTTCTCGTGACTTGCTGAAAGAAAATAAAGAGATGAAGCTGAAAGAAAAGTAAATCAAGAATGTAATGAGAAAAAGCCATATCCCTAAATAAAAGATGAAAAAAAAAAAAGTGAGCTCACTCGTCCCTGCCGAAGCCTTACTTCCAGATTCGCTGGGATCCTCTGCCGTCATGAGGTTGGCATCCACCTCGACAGGCTGTGCCGAGAGGCACGCAGGGTTAAATGTCCACGTCTGACCAGCAAACGCCACTCGAAGGTCCCCGTCGGCGTATACTTTTAGCACCTTTCCAACCTGGCCGAGCACCTGAAGAGACAGTTAGTTGCATGTTTAAACTAAATAATCATTATTACATTGTTATTTTCACACCTTTTTATTTTTAAAGTTAGCTAAAACTCTTTATTAGATAAGGTTTTAATACAATTTTATATCATTTCAACTTCAAAATATATATATTTATTTAAATCAAATGTGTTCTTAAGCCAAAGAAGCATACAGGCGTCATGCTGTCTGTCCACTCTCCATGCCCAGCTTGTAGTCTCTTCACACTATCCATGTCCTCCAGAACTCTGACGAGCTCACCGACTGCAAAAGTGTTAACCTATAGGATGTAATATACAAAAACACACATCGTTAGTTTAAACGGAACATCCCGATCATTATTTACATTGGCTACAAACGCACTTTAGTTAGGGCCCCTGGGTGAAAAGTCCAACGGATATTGTTGCTGTATTGAACTCTGACATCTCCTCTGTCAGTGATTCTGTGAACCGTCCCAATCCGACAGATGTACTGCAAATAATAAAAAAAGGCTTAACGCAGAGATTTTCTGTTGCACGTCCATGACCTGAATGTTCCCTTAAGCAGTTATAATTTAGGTTGTACGCTCGGTTTTCTTTCACTCTGTTGAACAGAGCTCCATCTGAGCCACTTATACATAAATATTAGCTACCCCCAGTTTAGCTTAAACGCACTCTGCTCATAACCGGGGCTTAAAAAACATGAGACAAATCCGTTCTACAATTGCATACCTCTGCCATTTTGGGGTTCCACCCTCCGTGACCTTCCTGCATCTGTCTTAAAATGTCAACCTCCAAAAGACATTTGACTTTGTCACCCTGCTGAAAGGAATGGCCGTCAGCACTCTCCTGTCGCTGCAGCTCCGCATGTTCACCTGGATGAGCAAGAGACGACATTAAGAAATCATTATTTGAATAGAAAATTAAACGTATTCCACTTTTCCTTCTCCATTCTAAATGATGTCTATATAGTATATATATGGAGTAGACAAACAAGTTGCTTACCAAGCTTCGGTAGGTGGTCTTTGTAGTAGAAGCCTCCCTGCCCGTCCGACACATACTTCAGGTCTACCTTTCCCTTGTGCCCCATTCGGTAGACATTTGTGGTTCCATTGGACCATGTAACACTGGCCACGCTGCGTCCAGATTCTGTGTCCCAGCCACGAATGTCCACTACCTTCCCAACCTTACCCTCCCCGCCTACACACAGATGAATACACACAAATATGCACGTTTGTTCATGTGATACGAGGGAGACGGAAAGGAAGCGTTAATAGCAAATACAATCAGGAGTTAGTTGTCAAGGGAACGACAGTGTATGCAGGAGACGGGAAGAATGATTATTGATTAATGTGAGAGACGATTTAATCAAGCACTACACAGATAACAATGATATCTAGATGATCAAGCAAAAAAAGATTACATAGACGAACATAGAAAGCAACTTGTATGTCCACACAATGGTGTAAACGATCAGTCTGTGTAACAAAACTCATTTGATGTTGGAGATTCTGAGCATGCTTAGTTGGTCTTCATTACTCTCCTGCACGAACCATTTAAGCTCATGAAGCCCAGAGCATTGATTTCAAAGGCACCCAAAGGACATTTTGACTCATTCGCTCCATCCCAGAAAATAGAATGCTTCTATTTTCAGAGGCAAAGACAACCCTCAGACTGATTTATTATAGGATTTCTTTCACCTACAGTTCATGCATTGCCATTTCTCATTTTGGTCCAAATAAAACCTCTTAGATCCTTCTTCCCTCCGTTTAAAAAAAAACAAACAAAATTAAACAAAACAAAGAACACAAACAAGCACATCTGTACAGCAGACATGCATGAGTCACACATAACCATGTAGGTGCAGACACATTATAAACCAACAGTTTCTGGGGTTAATGAGATGTGAGGCTGGATTGTTATGGGATGCAGGTGAGGAAAAGAAAAAGCTCCTTCGGCAAAAGAGGCAGTGGGTGGGCCTGCTGTGCAGCGCCAGGTTAGTCAGGAGAGCGGCCACGTGCACATGCAACTTACCGTCTTGGTTACCCCAGTCCCAGTCGGGCCCACGGACCACTTTTACACCCTGGAAGATTCCTTTCAGGATGATCCTTGGAAGGTTCTGCCTCGGTGCCAAACTGACTCTGTGGTGAGAGCATGAAGAGGCTGTTAAAAGCAACACATATATACTCCCTGCTGTCACGAGTCAGAGAAGACAGTCTCCACACACATAAGTCGGAAGTCATGGGAATGCAAAGGGAGGAGAAATTCATTAAAGGCCAACACCACTGTACAAGAAACGCTGGTTTTAAACAACACAAACTTTCAGGGGTGAAGACTATAGATAAAAACATCCTTAAAATGTTACTAATTAGCCTCATGGGAACCATTGAGTAGAAATATGTAGTTCCTGAAAGACGTATATGTAACTTGTTTATCAGAGAAGTATTAAATGTTAAAACCAGAATGGATTCTGTTCTTCAAATCCACAGCATTGATAATAATATAATGTAAACACTAATAGCTAATATCATTTCCAAAAAGGCTTTGAAAGATAATGTATTCCGAACAACCGCAACAGAGAGAAAGGATCAATAAATCACACATACCTTACCTTATGGTAAAGATTTGATCAGATCTTGGAGCAAAGGAGCTAGCTATTCCCATAATTCCTTCATAAAAGTCAAAAGCAGTCGTCCATACCAAACAAATTATTCCCAGTGTCCAAAAAATGATAAGAAAGAGGTTTGCGGATTGAAGCTCTCAGACTTTAAAGCCATCGGTCTTTGAAGCCTCAGGTCTAAATCTTTTCTGATCTCATGCCATTGTATCAATTTTTCTCATCCTGAATCCAGACCACTTGGTTCTCAGGGACAAGTCACAGCAAGGATCTGTGCGAGACTGAGCTCGGAGGTCTGAACTGAGAAGAGCACTCATCTGAAAACAGGGCTTTGAGCCTAATCCCATGAACTTTAGAGCTGTCAGAAAGCAGGTCACTCTGGGGCAAAACTTCAGGAATGCAGTCATTGCTCTATATACTCTGATTAACAATTCTATTTTCTTTTTGGAACTTTGAACAACAACGTGTTAATGTATCATCACACAAATTAAAGTGTCCTACCTCCTGGATTTAAACACAAGTAGGTTAAGATTTTATCAACCTCCCTACTCAAAATGTACCATATTTTTAAACAGCAATAGCGGATATAAAGTGACCCTATTCGGTTTGTTATGAAAACATGACACGTTTCTCCAAATTGGCACACAACAAGGGATCAAGAATCCTAATCCTACCAGGCCAAATGTCACCGTTCTTCCAGACAGAAACAAGGCACGAGTCCTACAACCACACGCACAAGGGTAAGGTCATAAGGCCGTCACTGCTTGGTTTAAGAATAGGTATTAAAAGACACGTTTTATTTGACACGCCATACCAGAGTAACCCACTCAAACTGTCTTTTTTAGCTCAGAATAGGGATTTACATGGAACTGTAAAGAAAGAAATTTAAATGTTACAGAAAATTGAATAGATGTTCAGATCTAGTTTTGTACAAGACCATCAACAAGGCTGGATATGAGAACAGTTGAGCCACGGACGTGTTGCTTGATGTGCAAAGGAAGGATTAAGCACTCTGACCTGGTAGGTTCTAAAGAACTGCGTGAGGGTTGTTTGTGTGACGACGAGCTGATTAACCAGCTACATACCATCCATGTCATAAACATATGTTCCAAACATATGCTCTAAGCAGCATGTACATGTGTCGCCGGCCAAACACTCCGAGTCACAGCAATAGCATTAGGGAGTCTTTAATATGCTATTGAACTATAAATACTGGTGTGTCAGTGAGCAAATCTGTCATCTATATTTAAACATCACATCAAGTCTAAACACATCAGTGCTAGAAACTTGGATGTACTTGAATTCTGGTTACTTGGAGAATGGAAAGGTAGCTCAGGATTAACTTTCACACTAAGACTATGTGGCTTAAAAGGCAGGAACCCTGCGAGACAGCAAAATGAATACTAAACTTAGAGTTGTTGCTTTTTAATTTAATTTCCAATGCGTTTAATGTCAGAGACAAGGAACATTTGAGTCCTTTTCCTAATGAAATGCTTTGATTTATGACCACTTAAATTACAGCGAACATAAATAGACACATCACTTTATTATTATCATAAAACCAGTTGGGTCCAAGGTTACTGAATCCCATCTAAACATTTAAAATGGGCCATGAAAAAAGACACATTCAGTGCCTGTGGCAGGCCAGGAAGATAAAATGTTATGTTTATGCACACGCTTAGAAAAGTACACATGCTAATCCAGTTAAATCTATTATAATTACAGGGAACCCTCATGTGCAGAACATCTGATCCGATCCTCACACCATTATCATGAAGCTTCAACATGAGCCTCTTATCATTTAATTCCATTAATGACAGCATCGATTCACTCCAGTTGTGCCGGTCAGGACACAAAGTTATTGCCTACAGACAGAAGTTTTCTACAGCAAATCGAAAACAAGCCACATTTTCAGAAGAAAAGAGCCTTAATATAACTCTTGAAAAAACCCCAGCACACCCCATGACTGCACAAGAGTCTGTGGAACAAAAAGAACGTTTTGCACCTGAATACGAAGATTGTCACATTTAATTTAGTGATTAATATTGCAGTTCTGTGGAAAGTCCAGGCACAAGCACACCAGCAGATACTATCAAGACAAACTAAATTATTTTACAAGTTCTAGGAGGTGTGTCAGGATGACACATTAGAATTAAATGATAGTACTTGGACCGTTTTATTGCTTGTTATTCTGGCTTGGAACTAACATAATATGCATCGTTATTTTATTATTAATATTTCTCCATGTAACCAGTACAAGACAGAGGGCCAGCAGACCAAAGTGAAATAAACAACGATGGCAGTACGAAGGAATCTGGGTCATACATATCACCTTGTTAAAATGAGAACAGGGCATCCTGCTGACATTCAGACAGTGCCCAAAGCAGCTGGGAGCTTTGCCGTGAAATGAAGCATAAGAGCTGGGAGAGCAGACGCCAGTAAATGTAGAGACAAAAGGGACACGAGTAACAACTCACTAGGCATTTACGAAGGTAGCCGAGGCGGCTGTGTAAAGGCTTTGCATATATATAAATAGGGAATACTATTTTAGCAAGTGCTCCCACTTCATAATAAACACCAGTAGCTGGTTTCGTAACCTAAAACAATCATCAAGTGGCAGCAAACACAATGAAACATCAGGAATACAGTGAGTTAAAATGGTTTTCCGGGAGTAAAAAAACGAGTTTAGCCCCCTTTGGACCGATTAGCATTGGCATTTTCATCATGTTATCAGCCAAGATGTCAAACTTGTTTGTGCAATGAATGCAAATTCAAGTCATCTCCCAACCTTTGACATTCATTTTGAGTCAAACCACCTAAAGCGCGACCTTTACGTGGAAGTCTAGGCCTGAAGAGAAAACTCGAGGAGTACAGGGGTTAAACCTGAACGCCAAAAATAGACAACAAATGCCTCGATTTTTCTGCATTTTAACAAAAATAAAAAGCTGAGATGAGCTTTCTGTTGTCCATTACAAACATTGTGAAAATGATTAGTTAAAATTAGAAACAGGTTGAAATACTTGAAACAACCTTAGGCCTTTTGACCCCAGTTATCCCGCTCACTCGGAGATAAACAGCTTGGCAAATGCTTTGTTTTCGGCGACGGTATTCAATGAAAAGCTGTTTACTCCTGGAAAGTTCAACGTAGGACGTTTATCCAGCCGTATGTTGTAAGAAGGACTTTGGCTCAGTGAAAGACGGCATCAACACTGAACCGCATGAGTGAAGGTTCTTAAGCACGAACCCCAAGATAGCCGGATATATCACCAGATTAGACCCCACAGACACAAAAAGGAATGACAAATAGTACACACATGGAGAAAGTTAATTGACTTAAAGCTCTAATATTAAAGAACCTGTGTAATGGGAAAAAAAAGTCTAATGAAGGTTAATTAGCGGAAACATACTTGTGAGGTTTTTAAGGATTTAAATACCAGACAGAAGCCAAATAAAAATGCTGAAGGTGACTTACGGTTGAGAATGGGCTGTTTCATATCTCTCAAAAGCATGGCTGAGGTCGTGTTTGTTGTTCATGTAACACTGTGTGCACAGGTCATAGTCGAAGCACACTTTGCACTTCCATCGCATTCCCATGATTCCATGCTTCTTGCAACTGTCGCAGATTATGTTTGAGTGGCGAACGCCTGAAGGGAAAAAGAACGGGAGAAAATGATGGGTCAAAATTAATGGATCGTGTAAGCAAGAGCGAGCATATGGCACATCCTTAAGATGCTTCTAAAATCAGAGGGTCACCAACATGGCATGTGCTCTAAATTAAGCAATAACTGCCTGAAAAAAAAAAAACCTTATGGCTCTCACACCCTTCAGCATCCCATCACATCTATTCTTCCACTTCATTAACCTAACGGCCGTTCTCTCAAGCATTAAAATGGCACTTTGAATGAAGAAAATACTCATCATCTGTTCCGGTCTTGGGGTTTTTTTGTTTTCTTTTTTTCACATATTCTTTAGTTTGACACAAAAATTATATTGTGAACTTGGCCTGGTTTGCCAGATTCAATCCTTCTTAAGTACAAAAGAAGGCTCTTAGGACGGGTTCAGCTAAGATACAGTTTCTATGAGCTTTGTTTATTATTTAGAAATGTAGAGGATATGATCACTGAGCATTTGGTTACCAAGAAGGCTGTTAAGAGTGTGTCAGCTCGATCTTACATTTCCTTCTTACAGAACGAGTTTCTTGAGCTACAAGCGACTCTAAGGATCTTTCTTTCTCACAGTTTCTATAAGTGCTCATAGAAGAATGTAGCACTTAAGAGCTTACCAAATTATTTGTGGTAACCATTATAAACAATTCTGCAATTTTGTGTGCGTCTTTCTTAATTTTTCTTTGTAGTCACTGCCATTGGAAAATGTTGAAAAAAAAGGACTTTCAATGTTAACACAATTAAATGAGTTTCAGAATTTGATGACATCATCAAAACGATCACTGAAAACGAGGATACAAATTGAATCCGTTTGTGAATATGTACCCAAAAAATTCCTAAAATGAGTAAGAAAACATTTGTTATTGAGCAACATCTCTTCGGGGGAAACTAACTTTGGTTTCACAGAAAACAAATATCTCCCCATAAATCTGTTAGATAATTAAATACTAAATATATTCTTATAAATATAGAGCTTACCTATTTGAGCATTGTCATACAGCAGCAGGTCGAAGGCTCCCTGGTACCCGGTCCGATAATTTGTCCGTGTGCCGCTGTCCCACTGCACCACCACGGTCTTGTCTGGCGTGGTGGTGCTCCCTTGCCGGCCGATTTCCACCACCGTTCCCACGTGACCCTCGCTGTCGTCCTGGTTTCCCCACTTCCAGTCCAGACCCCGCACCACTCGCATGCCCACCTCCATGTTTGCCCTGATCCGACCTGGCTTGGGGATGGATCGCGGCGGTTGGGGTTTGTTCCCGGTGCTGCTGCGCCTCCGGGTCTTGTGAGGAGCAGCACTGATGATTGCTGATGATACGGCAGGAAGTGGTGGAACTAGGGGGGTTTCCAGAAGCAGATCTGGGCTAACTGTAGAGTCAGAGATTAAGAAAGGGTAAATGGGGGGGAAGAACAAAACAGTACAATATCCACTATATTCACCAAAGGTTTTGAAAAGAAAGCATGGATATGCTGAGGAAAGTCTTCATCGGAGGACTCTTTATGGTGAATTTTCTCATTAGATGTGGGTCAATATAACTATATAAAAGCAGAACAATATTTTTGGTGAGATAAGTCGAAAAGCAACCCACAATTAGGATTGTTTTTCAATTTCCAGCCCAAAGACTACGAGAGCTATGGTAAAATGTTATTTCAAAACCTTCATTGAAATGTAAGAAACACTTTTTCTTTTAAATAATATGTCATGTTATTGAATTATCGTATAATAACATTGCTCTAATTTGGATGACAGAATGAAACTTAAGGTAATGTTCTTATCCATGCAGACATACTGATCATTAAAAACATGTCAGAGTCAGACGAAAAAAAAAAAAAAAGAGTCAACGGAAAAAAAAAAAAAAAATCAATCAAACTGATCTGAGCCGGTTCTTCGGTTGCAAAATCACAAGCACTTGTGTAAATATTCAGCAGAAACACTGTCAAAGATATGAGTGATACTGGAGATACTCTTAATCCATTAAAAAAAAAACATTCAAAGTCCAAAAGTTTTTAGAAAGTCTAACTAGAAAAAAGAAAGACTATTTTTCAAACACCACTGAGAAAAGATTATTTACCCGATGAATCAATATTATAGACTTAAAAAATTAAAACAATCATTTTAATAATAATTAGTTAAGCAAATAGTCTTTATTTAACTGTCTTATGTTTTTCGCAATTAAAACATTTAATGTCGTTAAAATATTTATTAAGTTCAAATAAAGTTCAGGACACACAGTCCAGTTCAGAGGGTTCAGTCGACGCACAATACATGTTTGCACAAGTGGAAAAGTAAGACGGGTAATTTGGAAAGCATGAGGTGACGAAGCTTAAGATATTCAAGCATTATCTAGTAAATCTGACAAGGTCGCAGGTCAACAAAGGGCCAATTCGGGATTTCACCGACGGGAGGGGTACAAGTCTAGACCGATCTTAATCAGACGCAAATAGACGGGCAGTCACGAAATCTAATCTGATCACTTTTTTTTTGGTTTTCAATTCCTAAAACTAAAGAGTATATGGAACCATGGTTCAACTGAGGATCGTGTCCTGCCGTTCCAGAGGTGGTCGGTCAAGTATAGACTCACTTCAAGAGCAGTAGATTGTGGCCTTGACCACGCCACCTGTGTTGTTGGAACTTCTCTGCCGATCTACAGCCGAGTGCTAATAAGAGGAGCAGGATTACCGCTCGGCGCCGCCAATAGCAGATGGACTCGCTTCCGTCATACACGCACTGCTAAGGGCCAATTTGTGGACACAAAGTCAACCTGTGCCACACAAACAACCGGGCCGGCGAACAAACGCAGCACGAAGGTAAACACTGTAATGCACACAACAAGCCGAAATTATCTCTTTTCTCAGAAAGAGGTTCAATATGAGGGGACATACATGAAATGGCAATTGAATTATGAGATAAACTACATCAATTAACTACATTTAAACGCGGGAGTGCTGAAGAAAAAGACAATGAAAATGAGATTGACCACTAATCAATTATCTATAATCATTATAATGTTTTTTAACTCATGGCCTACAGAGCAAGATAAAACCTGCAGATTTCAATGAATCAAATCATTAGTAGATTGCGATTGAAGATAAGATGTTTCAACAAGAACGCTCACACGTCATGTTACAGCTATGTCACGTGATGCGTGACAGTCAAGTGACAGCTATGTCACGCGTTACACTCTTTATCTGATAAAGATGCTCCGCGGTTTAAACTCAAAGGAATGTATTCTATTGAGGAGGCAGGAAAGCCAGACCAAGACTGATTTGGACAACAGAGAACCTTTATGTCGGAATTTAAAAATAAGTCAAAGACCTTCAAGTTGCCAAAAAAACCCATAAAAGATGAGTTAAACATTACTGGTAATGAGAAATCAAATATAAACAAGTAGGCAATAGTTAATGTGCTAAAATATATTTCTTTGTATGGGACTTTTTCCAGTTTTTGCCTTAACTAAATTTAGAGAGACATACCTTAACTGGCACATTGTAAAAAGAAAAGAACATTTTTTTTTATGTTTATTTTTAAGTACTATTCAATTTGATCAATTAATTAATCAATAATCAATATTCCTTATATTTTAAACATTGTAAATAAATAAACCAAACAATTATTGCCATTTAAAAAAAAGAACCATAATCAACATCGATTAATAAACCACCTGCATATGTATGCGATTTTAAATTCTAAATGTAATACTATATGGGTATATATAACTTAATTTATAAAAACACATTTTGTGTAAAGTGTGTGATTCAATCATGGGTAACAGGAGAGAACACAAATCTGTGTTAATCATCAAAATGAGTAGAAGAAAGTTGGAACTGGAGCTTGTCAGAAACTGGCTCCATGAGTTCAGTCTGAGCAAATAAAACGTTTACAAATACCCTACACAGTAGGTGACATTTCACTTCATCAATGATCCATTAGTGAATGCAAACTCGATAGTAACTCAAATTATTTTAACTTCATCTCCAACAGTCATCACAACTACAACTTAACAACTTTAAATTAAAAGCATACTCACTGCCCAGGATCTTGAATCCATTTTTAAACATGTTCAACTAAATTCTGCGTGTCCATCCAAGTTATTAAATTCCAGGATATGACAAGCAGACAATGTCAAAAGCGGTGAACCACTGAACGGTCCCCAGAGAAAGATCTGCAGTACATCCTTCGTATTTGTTTTTGCTGTGAACTTTGCTCTTTGTTTTGGAACATTTTGGGTTTTATACCTCCTCCCCTGCTAGGCGGGCTTTTTGTGTCACAGATGTTGCTCAAGGACCAGACTAGCCTGATGCCTTATCTTTCTTTTAAAAAAAAACACCCTTTGTGGTACAGTGACAGACAAAGAGCAGCTCGCATTCACACGAGTTCATCACAGAGTATAAGATAGCCTAGAGTTGATGAACCATATCTCAGGATAGTAAAGTCAAATTGTCACAAGACTTGTCGACAGCCGGAGGATTCTTTGATCGTTTAGATCCCTTGTGGGTAGAAACCTCAAATTAGACTTCAGTCACTTTTTCTCATTATCACTTGTGAAATCAGCACAAGACACACAAAAACAAGAGCCCAGATGTTGTCCGTTCTAAATGGTATTATCTTTGAATTTTACCATTTTCATCATTACTTCTTAAAGACATTGAAATTAGTAGTACTTTAAAACAATCAAGAGAACAAGAAATTGGCGTATTTTACTGTAAATCCAGCCATTTACGACATTATAAAGCCACCAAATCTGGACAAACTATATATCAAAAATCAAGCGAGATGTTATGAACAAACCTATAAGGCAAACTCAAGTGGACTTTTTGCACCTAAACCAACATACTAATATCCAAGGATAAAAAATATAGAACCTTATAGTAAAAACCTTCATTATTTGAGTTTAAAAGTAGTCAGACTGAAGCACATTCTGGCAACATAACAGGAGTATTTTGTATTTCTCATGTCATCCTGTGCTTTTGGAAGCCTTAAAAAAAAACACAACAAGGAGGAGCATGTTAAGTGACAAAAGCACATGCCAAAGAACATGTTCAACAAGTTACAAGACGGAAGAAGAAATATTTAAACATGGTCTATGGCTCTGAGACTAAAAAGCTCTTGTTGGAAAACGGGTATCAACAGATCAGGTCGAACATGTTCTAATCGAATTCGTAGTATGCAAGTTATTATAATGGTTTTACAATGTCTTCTGTCAGAATTAGTTTTTCACCATCAGTGGTGATATTGCTTGTAATATGTTCGTCTTTATATTTTAAATTAATGTGAATATATGATAATAACCGAGCTAAACTACACCACTGTAATCATGACTATAGGACACAGTTTGATGGTCCTTACCTGATATAGACATGGAATAAATATCAATTTTGAAATTCATAAAAGAGAGCACTCAGCTTGTAAATAGTTTTTCTTAGTACAGCGAACATTTGTGGGAAAAGTGTGTTGGTCGATTACACGACCATTTCTGAAGTACTGCATTTAGACTGGAACCACTAGCATGAGGCTCCGACTACACCAGCCTCACAGTAGTACATCTTCTATTTAAAGATCAAACTGACATCAGAAGGTACGGCATGCTCTTCTTTCAGTCACAAAGTGAGGCATGCATGCATGAATATCATCTGATACTAGAAAGACCACCACAAACACGGTAGGAAAAAAAATGGCCACAACCTTTTGCAGGTTAGAAAAGAAAATGTGTCAAACATGGAAGAACAGTAAACAAGTCGTACCTTCTACTACATAAAAGGCATCAGATGGTACCAGCTTACGTTTATATTTTTAAAAAAACGTCTCCTCGGGCTACAACGTTGGTGTGTGCTCCTTGAATGAACCGGCCGAGGCGGGGGAGGCGGGGACGGAGGGGGGAGGAGGCCGGCGATATATACATTAGCAAACGTACAGGCGCCGAGGATGAGCGCGTCGCCCTGCCGGAGGATGCCGCCGGTGTTTTTAGTCCTTTGTGTGTTGTGTCAGCAAGGATTAGCTGCACGGAGGAGGTGGAGAGACGACGGGAGGAGGAGGAGGAGGAGGAGGATGACCAGGCTGCCCGACCGGAGCCGCATTCAGGTCGACATCCCCTCCCCGTGATGGGGATAAAGCCTCGTGGGGTTCGCCCCCCTACGAGCCCATCCCGATGTTATATTCCCCGATCTTCGGTCACACACCGGTGACACGCCGTAGTTACCGATCATCACACATGGAGCAGAAGGATGTGGAAGTCCTCGCATCATCTGCCCGGTTGCCAATGAGCAGACAAGCAAATGGGGAGGGGGAGGGGCAACACATTTTGGGAGGAGGGTCCTCTTGTTGTTTTTTTTTGAGAGAAGTGGGGGGGGAGGTGATTTGGGGAGCTAAAGAAAAGAGGTGGGGTCCAAGGAAAATTTGATGAATGAACACCTGCCACCACACTTGTAACATTTAAGTCATTTGGGAAATGTGTGTTGAAACCAAGACCCTTCCTCTCTGGGCACCATTATTCACAGTCGTTCACACATGTGCCTCGGAGCAGATGCAGCATCACATGCTTTTAAATACACTAACGGGCATACAAATAGGCACACTAACCCATACATTTCGTTTTAAACTAAGTTACGGGAATGATCCACGCTTGCAATGTGAACGCCATCTTTGTACCAAACATGCAGTCGTATATCTTTACATATAAATAACGTGACTGGTCACGTTTCTCAAACTGAAAGATAAACACGGGCATGGAACAAGAATGTGTTTCACTAGAATCATATGTGGGAGACAAAACAAAGATCTTGAATTGTTTTGATCATGCGATACCAGCATTAGATTCCAAAGAAATAGAGCATGACCTTCCTCGAAATCTGATGTGTGCACAGCGAGTGAACCAAAAAACGTTTGTGTTTTTTCCAACCATAGGTATCAAAAGACAAACCTGAAAAGGGCAACTATTGTGATTTGATTGTCTCTTAAATTGATTCGAGTGCCTTTTTTTACTTTAAAATTCGACTTACTACAGAACTAAAAACCAGAGATTCAGAACCCCCCCCCTCAACCATGACCATACGTGAGGGTAGGGACATAGATCGACTGGTACACAGAGAGCTCTGCCTTTTTGCTTAGCTCACTATTAACCACAACCAAGTGGTGAAGCCCCCCGGATAACTGCTTACACCGCCCGCCAACTGCAAGCTTCATTTTTCATTCGCTCGTGAACAAGACCCCAAGATAAATGAACTTCTTCACTTGGGGCAGTATCTCATCCCCAACCTGGAAAGGACTCTACACCTTATTCCGATTGAAAACCATGGACTCTGATTTGGAGGTGCTGATTCTCATCCCTGTCACTTCAAACTTAGTTGCAAACCCTTCCAGCTGGAAGCCATGGTCTGATGAGGCCGACAGGACCACCTCATCTGAAAAAATAAAGCAGTGAGCCAATCCATAGCCCACCAAACCGGACCCCCTGAGTAGCCTGGCTGCATCTAGAAATTCTGTCTGTAAAATTTCGGAATCGGGGATAAAGGGCAGCCATGAGTCCAACCCTCACTGGAAACTATTCTGATTTACTACTGGCTATGAGAACCAGACCAGATCCACAAAAAAATAAATAGAACGGATGGAAGGACTCCCATGCCACCTAAAATATCCTGCCCATCAGTTCCATGATCCGGATGAAAACAATTTTTTTTGCCGTCTTTGCAGAATTTAGTTTACAGTTAAATCAATAAACAATGTCTACTATGGTGTCATTATAGTACACATTTACATGATGAAATGTATTTTTTTTTAAATATTTCCTATTTAACATTTACTAATTTTGTTACATAATCACTGAGACTTTTGTTATAACAGACAGTTTCTGTCACTTCCAACGCTAATGTCATGAATTAAATAAATAAAAAATACACTGTAACTGTGAGTTATGTTTCCATTACTGTACTCTAAACAATATATTGCACGTTTGCTCAGTCTGAGATATTATTTGCCTTTTTTAATGCATATTCTGAAAGACAAAATTGATTATAAATTATTCAAATCATTTTCACACAATGAAACCTCATTTTTCCAGTTTCTTTGTTTAGCAAGCTTTCTGATAATATGAACCTTTTTAAAATGGGGTAAACATTAAGTAGGTTATTTTGAAAATGTATTTAATAACCATAACTTTCTTAATATTTACCACAGGAAGATAATACTTCCCTGGAATCATCTGTACAAGACCTGTCGGATAATATTGTTTATACTTTCATACAAATAAATTCTTCTAGGAAATCTTCCACACATTCCTAATATATCTGTCCTGATAACGTTCAGAGCTCCACGAAAAACCAAATTCCACTGCTTTGCACTTAAATCCGGAATAAATGCACATTGATTCGACATTTGAATACTAATAGTAAAGGATTTAACTGAACATCAAATGTTTGACAGCAAATCCTCGATGACATGCTTCATATTTGCTGTCCTGTTTTAGGAAAAGCCTGTGTCTGCTAATCCCAGGAAGGTTCTCCATTACAAGACAACAGTTGCGACGTGAAATAAAATATCCCTTTCATTATTCAACAGACTCGTGTTTTAACAATACATGAAAATAAAGGTTGGTAGAGACAGTGAAGCGTCACATTACCTGATGTTCTCATGGCTAGCTTGTCAAACGCTAGCTAGCTCCCCAATGTTTGGCTACATTTTAATTCGTACGAAGAAAAAAAAGGCCTATTTTAATTTTCTGGATACTCACCACGTATTAGGCGATTTTGATTTATTTGCCGGCGAGGTGGACCTCCATATCCCCGGGTCCAAACACCGGTGACAAGGGTTGTTTTTTAACAAATAAGTGTTTACTTCTCGGGATGGTTTTGCTGCACACAGCCATGTCTACACGCCCATGCATTACGTCACGTTCAATGCTGCGTTCACTGGCGCCTCGTAAATGCAGAAATGTTGCGTTTAAAAGCTAAATGAGATGAAGTCACGCTTTTATAAATGATCGGATTGGAGACGTTTCTCGAGGACCACCGGATAAAATAATCCAGTTATTTAATTGATTTTATGTCAAAAGAGTTTTAAAAAAAAATCTACAAATGTGGAAATTTGACGTTTGATTTTACAACGCAAACCTTTATTGTTAGATACATTCTCGTTAAAATATATTTTTTCCATTATCTGGGGAAATACAATGCAGGTTGAAGATTTGTAACTGCTGAGTTTTAACGCTCTATATAAAGTCGAGTATCTTAAATTGTGAAATACTGCCCCCTGCTGGAAGCTGTACGTCACACATTCACGATCTGTACTAACTACAGGTATTTGCCATTAGAAACTTCGAAAATGATCAAATTACTCATGGCTTGTAAGACCTTTTCTGTCAAGTGTGTAACAATGATACTTTTTCAAAGCACTTTCTATATTATTTATATCTATGTTCTTTATCTTTAGACCTAGATTGTATCATCTTGTTCTTTCTCTTTGTTCTTGTTCTTATTTTATTTGTATTCATTTTTTATGAATAATCGTCTGTATTGCTGTGTCTAATTGGAAAAAAACAATTTATTTATTTAATTTTGATCAATAAAGTTCTACCTAACCTAACCTATATTACTCTGTACTGTATTTTCACATGGAAGCGTTCTTTTTTCAAGTGAGCCATCATTTATCAGTTGTATTTAGCTTTGCATCAACTGTGAAGTTGATTTCTTTCCGAGAGTGTATGGGTTTACATTTATCAAACAATAAGCAGCTTTCACACATAGCGTCGCCATAGAATAAGCCGTACACAACACGGTTGCATCTGTTGTTTTTTTAATCAAGCAAAGCGATGTTAGTCGTCTGTCAAAATATAGCAAAAATCCTTAAATTTGAGTTGTACCAGTTTTTAAATATTGATTGTGAGGGTTGAGAAACATGACATTAAAACTTTTAAAAATAAAATAACACTGAAAAAGAAAAAACATCTGAGGACTGACCTAAAAAACTAACCTAAACACATATATTAAGTAATAAATTAAACCGTGTGACATTTTTCAGATTCCTCCAGTTTTTGTCGTATTAAAACGTGAAGTCACAGCAACGGCAGGCTGCCCGGCGGCGCCAGGATGATGCCGAACACATAGAAGAGTCCCATCAGGAGGTTCAGCTTGGCCGTCTTCTGTGGGATTTTGGCGTAGCACCTGCTGCGAAACTGCTTCTCCAGAGGGAACGCCATGGGCAGTGTTAACAGTGGGAGCGCCATGCTGATGGAGTAGCGTGTGGCGAGGATGCAGAAGAGCACGTAAGGAACGAAGAGCAGGATGTTGTACAGGACGTAAGACAGCGTCGGGCCGATGAGGATCGCCAGGGTGACGATGCCCGCCTGCTTGTCGGAGTCCATGTCTCTGGTGTTGTTGCTGTGCAGAATGGCTTCCGTGTTGAGAGCGAGCGGGACGGCGTACACCAGAGGAAGTACCGACAGGTAGCCCACCTGCACTGCATGGGCGAACACGACCGCCAGGGGACCAAATGTAATGAGGATCACAACATCTCCCAGAGCCACGTACTTAAGACCTATGCCTGGAAAGAAGGAAGCGGTGTCAGAAGGTTTATAAGAAACAGCAAAAGGGACATAATAAATCTAGATGAGTATTGAGGAATTCTTAAACACAAACAAAAGGCTTTTATAAGTGAACAAAAAGAAAATCCACTTATTTATATAAAAATATTGACTCACCTCCTGTATATAAAAAAGAGCTTGACAGTCCCCCGAAGTATATAAGGGCGAGATGCTCCAGTCTTAGTGTTGACAAGAAGTATAAAAGAGTCGCACACAAGCAACCCAAAGAATATAACAAAGCCCCAAACATCACGACGTCCTGCGGGGCCAGGATCTCATCCACCAGAGTCCTGTCGTCGCTCTTCTTGTGGTCGATTCCTTTGGAGAAGTCATAAAAGGTGTTGACCAGGTTCCCCGCTCCGTGGACCACGAGGACCGCGATAGCACACACCAACAGGATCACCAAGTCCACGGATCCTTCCAGCTTGTAAGCCAACGCGCTGCCGAGGGCGACGGGCGTGAGCGAGGCGCTGAAACTCCACGGCCTCAGAGCAAGAACGTAGGCAGCACACTTTTGCTTTACATCCAGGGCAACACGGGACATCCTCGACTTGTGGTTAGCAGCTGACAAGTGATGGGTGTTATTTATAGAAGTCTGCCATTGTTGCCCGTTGTGGCCGTTCGACCCGGCCAGTACAAATGTCTCAAATGGTGCGTACTTCTGTTCCCGAGTCATTGTGTCTGATATTCTTGCCACGACCCTGAAACAGCAGAAAAAAACATGTTAAAATCAACAGTTTCAAATAAACAACATCGAAAAAGTTAGATAAAAAGGGTTAATCCAAGAACCAAATTCATATTCAAACATGAACTTTTGTCTTCCTGCACAATTATTTTCTGTCCTCAAAGGACGTACAACCACATTGTGTTTTAAGACAAGCTTTATTATTGATTACTGAATATAAAACAGCGCATCAGTGCTCTGACCCGCCGCTAAGTTGCTACTAGCAAAGCAACTGACGCAACACATGCATGCACTGTGAATGAAATACTTGAACTCAAATGCACTTAAATGATAATAATAAAATACTACGATAAAAGCTGAACAGTACTCTACCTCTCTTTTTAATATAGTTGAGTGTTAAGGCATCATTTATATTTTTATTTAGGCCATAACTAGAGACATTATTGTGAAGAGTGGGCCAAATAAACATTAAAAATAATGCTTTTTTTTGTTGGCATTATTTACATTATTATACATTTGACATGAGAGGATATTCTGAATTTATCTTAGTTTGTCAATTTTTTGTTATAATTTAAGAAAGATCATTTGTTGGAAAACTAATGTGAAAACACAACTGTCCCGTCTTTCTCACATGTTTCACGCCTCGCTTTGTTTTTACAACGAGTCAATGCGAGATGGAGACTTCCGGGATTAATGACACGCGGTGACATATCTTAATGCTTCACCAATTGTAAAAGAGTGGGTGTGGTTGTGGTAAAAGACCTAGAGGAAAGCGTTTCTAGGCACATTTTTAGACACATACTGATGAGTACAATAGAGTCCAACATCTATTTAAGACACTAAACTGAACACATTAGCTGCAATTTCAAAAATCGAAATATTTATACATGCATAACTATCAGAGAACATACTTTTTTGCCGATCATTTTGTTGTGAAATGCTTAAGGCAAATTAATATATTGTTTATAAACATAGCTTTTCTTCTCCAAGAGGCCTGGTTAACTGTCTTCCTGGGAATTCAGGAAAGTTAGAAGCCCGTTCAAAATACACAACCAGACCACCATCTATTTAGTTTCGACAACTGCACTCTACGTAATATTGTCCTACTTTTAGAGATACAGAACATGTTCCCTCTGGATAATAGGATTAGAGCTAGTAGCCATTGAGACGCACAGCTAACCTTCTCCGGGCGGACACACACGAACAAATGTCCGGCTCAAACACTCACCAGTTCACGACTCCATGTTACGAGTGATGTTCGTGTTCTAAAATAACCTCAAAGACATTTCTGTCCACTTGAGGTCCGGCACGAAGAGCAAATGTTCACGACAGGTTACGTGTCAACCTGGAGGAGATTTCAGCACCTTAGTACACTTGATAGTCGCCATTTCCTCTGTGGGTGTGCGTCGTTAAAGAGTCCGACTGGAAACCAAGTACGGGGACGTCGTTCCACCATTTGGTTCAACTCTAGACTTAATTATTTCAAAAATTCAATTATTTAATTTAATTTTAATTATTTATTCGTTTTTTTTAATGAATATTTAATTAATACCAAAAATGTGTCTTTTAGATACAGAGTACTTCAAACTGAAACCTATATTTCATTTTTGGAATACATCGAAATAGTATTTCGGTTCGATTGTTTAAGTAAAAAAGATGTCAATTTTCAGGAAGATTTTCATCTAATTATGGTTTATCTACACTATTACTTTTTGCAAAGGTTTTAAAAAGGTCAACATTGCCAGATTTGCAAACATTTTAATGCAACCTGTTAAGAAAGAGAAATACATTGGTGTGTTTGCTTAATGAAAAATAAATTTAAACATTTAAATATATTAAATAATAGATTTGTATTAATAGTTTATATTTCATATTTTAAACTCTAGGCATCAGCCCAAATCTTGCACACTGATACTTGCAATGTGTTTCAATGAGGATACACTTGTGGCAAGAGCTGATAACTTTGCTACAAACTAATTTAAAATATAAATAAAGAAAATGTAAAGTTTTTTTTTAAACAATTCCTCCCAGTATGGAGGTATTTGGATGTTTTTAAGTTTGCCTTTTTGGAGGAAGATGAAGACAAAAAATCACTGTGCTCCAGTCACTACAGTAAAATGTTTTTTACATATTTGTCTATGACTCGTATTACCGTGAAAACAATAGTGAAATTTGAATTTTGGGTGAACTATCACTTTAAGAACGATCGAATCTATGGATCTCTGCCAATAACAGTTGCAAATACCAATTTGTATTATATGTTTTTCCCCCTTAACCATAACAAATTATGTATTAAGCGTCATAAAAATGTATGGTATAAACCGGGTAATATCGATAAATCGAGTTTTTTTTTGTATTTTTCAATAGTTTTTCCATTCCGTTGGATAAAGTCACGACGTGGAATTAAAAGCTTGTGATAGTTTCTGCGCGTGTTTTGATGGACTGATGACGTCTGCTCTCCATGAGATCGTCTCCACACTGACCCCCTGCCCCTCCATCCAGTAACGTGAAACCAGCCCCTCTGGCTGACGAGACTCGAGCAGCAGAAAGTCTTCCCCGCATCAGCAGCTGCTCCGCCGGCTTCAGCTTCAGCTCCAGCGCCTCCCGACTCCAGACTTGACAAAAGTCCGCTGGAAGTGCAACGATGGGCGAGAAGTGATATTTTTCGCGAGTGACTGTGATCTTGTCCTGCAGGACTTTTCGAGGAGCGGATCTTTTTTTTTTTTTTTTTCCTCCTTCTTCTCCAGGAGGTGTGATATCGCAGACATGGTGCACCTTCCGGACCCTGGAAGCAGCAGGGACTTCGCTCCTCTGTTGGCGGCCGCGCTGCTCATCCTGCTGGCGGCAGAGACGCGACCGAGCTCAGCCTTTCCCTCCTGGAGGTCAGAGGTATGCACTCACTCTCAGGAAAGTCTACTCAATAAAATAAAATAAAAAACAAGATTCTTTAAAAACAGCTACCAATTCGCATCTGGATTAAAAGTAGTAGTAGTAGTAGTATTTATTTAGTAAGATTAATGTATTGCAATACATCTCGATGTTGACTCAGCATAATAATAACAGATGTTTGTCTTTTATTTGAACCATTTAACTGATCAATTATATATAAATATAATACAGTTTTCATTAAAAAAAAAGACATGTATCTCCGCAGGATCATTGGTTGTAAGTCACAACTTGTATCTGAAGTCTGTGCCAGACAAATTATTAATAATATTTATGTGTTTTGCTTCACCGTTGCTAGGATTTACTCAACGTGTCTAAACTATCTTACACCTCGGAATGTTTTTTTTTATGCACCATTTTTTTTAGAACCATAAATCCATTTTCTGCAATCTGAAGCACTTTTTTTTTTAACCCTTAAGTTGTCTCTGGGTCAAGGTGAACGACCCCCACCACTTCATATGTATATCTGTAACCCAGGGAGGTCGTTCACCTTGACCCAGAGAGAACACAAGGGATACCTCAAACACATTTGTTGTCGGGCATCGGGTCTCCTTCACCCAGAGGGAACTCCAGGGTTAAAAGAATGTTTACGATGGGACCCAAGTTGTCACAGAGTTAAACTTTAATATTGGGTCACCTTCAATTTCTCCATATTTGGATTCAGTCCTCGCCGTAAACGTCCAGCTGCAGGAATGTCACAAGTCAGAACTAGAAGATCTAATTTCTTGTGAAAACACTCTGTTATCAAACACTCACAGTAGTGAGAAAAACTTCCAAAAAAGCCCGACGACGGAACAGATTCCTGCAGTGCCGTAGTGAAGTTGGATCACATCTTGGATCTCTGGCAGTGAGGCAGCGCCTCAGCAGTCATTTCCTTTGCCACACACTCATTGAGAGTCTGTCTGTGCTGGTTATGCAAGAGCCTTAGATAAGCTACTGTGTGTGGCCTGCAGCCAGCGCAGCACATGGAACTCAAAACCAGACATTTTTTCATCATATTTATGCATAAACAATTTTTACTCAAATCATCTCCATATGTTCTCGTACAAATACATTATTCAACAAAAGACATTTTCATCATTATGTCTTGACCCCTAAAGAAAATTTCCTTTTTCGAATGCGACGCCGTCAGAAAACCTGGACTCATCACTTGAAAACGAATCACCATTAAAAACCTACTGACCTCATCAGCGACTGCAGTCATGACAAAAACCTCTGCCAAGCCCGACTGATTGGAGCGGTGGAATATTTATGAAGCATTTGACTGTAAAGTGCAGTAGACGTCCCCATAAACGAAGAACTTAACCCACTTGTTATTATCTGGAGTCAGAGTCTTCCATCAGACACGAGCAAATCTGTGAAAAGAATCACAGTGTGTTTGGAAGGACTGCCGACCACTTCCCTTTTCCATTAGATGAGATGCCTTAAACTCTGATCCGTTACACCGACACGGTGAAATAACAGGAGCTCTGTAACAAATGGTGTAAATGGTTTCGCACACACACCCCAAAAAGTAGTTGGAAGGCTAAATGTTTATAGATAAAAAACAAAGCTTGCCCCATGCATGAAAAGTAGGTAGTATCAAAAAACCAAAGGCTGCTGGAAACTCTATGATTAAAAACTAAACCTAGGTCTAAACCTAAATGAAAGACACTTTTTAAAGTGGATAACACCAATGAAAAATGAAAAAAAGAATAAGCTTAAGGTCAAAATCAAGAAAGGGCAAAAGGCATGGACTTGGACGTGACATTTTCGATGCACTAGTAACACACAAAGAGATCTTAAACAGAACAGAAGGGAGCAGGAAGGGGAGCATTCACCAAAATAAAGCTGGAATTGTTGTAAAATGTTAAGAAATAAATATCTTGAAATTCAAATTTCCCATATTTTCTACTCATCTCACCTTGGGTACAAATTGGGATTAATTTCAGAATAATTTGTTCCTTTTTTTTAGTTATATTTAATATTAAATATCTAATATATTATTTTTTTTATTCTATTTATAACATATTGCACTATTTTTTAACTTATTTATATTTATACTTTTATATACATTATTATATGCAATATTTAAAACGTTATTTATTTATTCTGTTTATACTATATTGCACTATTTTTAACTTATTAATATTTATATTTATACTTTTCATATACTGTATACATTCACTCTGCTTTTGTGTTTTTTAACGGTTGCTAAGCAACAAAGTTGCCAGTTTCACAGCTGTGTTTTCTGTGCAATGACAATAAAATAAAGTCTAAAGACGTAAGTCTAAACCAAATGTATTTCTATATGAAAATGTCAAAAACACTTGAAAACCTCCATGTGTTTTGTGTCCAATGTTTTTTGAACAAAGATGAAGACAACTGAGCTACAGTTGCTACATTAAAATGAACAAACATTTTTGTCTAGAACTCTAAAAAAGAACAGATTACTCTGAAAAGAATCCCAACAAAATGAGTGAAGTTTGGGTGAACCATTGATGACGTGTGACCGGTGATTTAAACACGCGTAAAAATGTGCGAGTCCTCGAACATGTTTGTGTTACTAAAAGATTTCTCTTTGTGTAAGGAAGAAGCTTACACCACCGTGTTGCTCGTCGGGATCCGCAAAGAAGCTCGCTCACAAGTTCTCCACGTGTCCAGGAACAAACGCTACACCCTCACGCCAGAGATGCTCAAATGGGACAAACTAAAGTTGACATACAAGTATTTATATTTTTACTTGCTGAGTCAGCTCACTGTTTAAAACTTTTAAAAGCAGTGGTGTTTTCTCAACAGGCTGCTTTCTCATCCGACAAACTTGATCAACGCCAGCGACACGCGCAAAGGTATCGCGAAAGCCTTCGCCGCGTGGAGCGACGTCTCGCCGTTCAGCTTCAGGGAAGTGCCGGCGGACCAGGAGGCCGACATCAAGATCGGTCAGTAGCACCACGTGCAACGTCATCCCCGACGACGCCCTTTTTTTCCTTCCAAATCTCTCAAGCGAGCGACCGCAGCTACTTTGATTCATATTCCTGAAAGTCGTTTCACTCGTGTCAGCGAGAGCCGGAGCAGCCGGGAATGATGTTTTCGCTCCATGTCTGGATGCAAATGTCAAAATTCCAGCATGGACTCGCACTGACATGGAGGAGAAGGTGGATGACGGCTGATGGAAAACAGTTGTTCTTATTCAGGGACGATAAAACAGGTCCTGGACTATAGTAGGAGAAGATCAGGATTCACCAAATTAAGACCTTTTTTAAGAAAACTAGTGTAATGTCCAACAAAGGGTCAAAGTGACCCGGAGGCCTGAAAACAAATGTGTTTGTGGTATCCTCTGTGTTGTCTCCGAGTCTGGTGCTGTGTCTCAAATCGCATACTTCTCTTAGTATACTAGACGTTAGTATGTATCATGATAGTGTACATACTAACTAGTACGCAAATTCTCAACAGATAGTATGTCTCAAATCAAACTCTGCTGCTACACACTAACAGGAAATGACGAGACAGCTTCTTCTTCTACTACTATTTAACGATGTTGCAACCAGCTGTTGGAACACTATCGCCGACACCTGCTGGCAGCACGTTTTGCAAGTTTGGAAAAAGAAATAAAATTTGAGAATCGAAATATTCGCGAGATATTTAAGCTGGTATCAGCAGCGAAGACGTCTCATCCTTCTACTGCTGCTGAAAATGCACCTGTAAGTATATGCATATATATACATATATATATGACGTAACTTCCGTTTAAAACGTCACTAAGATGGCGACCGTTTAGAGTGGTTAGTGTCCATCGAACCAAGGTCAGTTTTAGTGTCGTTTTAGAACACCAATTTAGTGTGCATGGCGCACTAAATTTCGCATACTAAGAATTGAGACGCACTTACGCACTAAAAATACAAACTTTGAGTAATCAAGTATGCGATTTGAGACACAGCCCCGGTGATTTGTTTTCGGGTCACTTTGACCCAGACGACTTTCAGAGCTCAGATAAATAACAAGATGATTTTGAAAAGGGTTTAAGAAGCCAGAGTACCAACTGAAAGAAAATAAAAAAGACCAGATATCACGTCTATGAGCAAGATTCTGAGGCGTTAGATCTTTGTGTTCCAGGCTTCTATCCCATCAACCACACTGACTGTCTTCAGTCCTACCTGCACCACTGTTTCGACGGGATCACGGGAGAACTGGCGCACGCCTTCTTCCCCACGACGGGCGAGATCCACTTCGACGACCACGAGTACTGGATCCTAGGGAACATGCGCTTCAGCTGGAAGAAAGGTAACTTTTTCATTCATTCCATGTGGACGAGAAAACCTAGACAAGAGTTTATGTCAAGATAAGATGCATTTACAGTTAAATTAGTGACTTACCTTCGTGTGAATATTAACAACAATAACCATATCAGTGAACAGAGAAGCAGAATGAGTGAACGAATGCTCCTTCCCAGGTGCAAAACAAATAGACTCAAGGACTCATTCATTCCTCGGGCTATTAAATTGTACGATTCTGAGTTCGGGGGCAGGAGTGGAGTAAAAGTATCTGGATGTTCCGTTCTATGTTAGTCTTTGTATCCTTTGTCTTTGTTATTTTTCTTTGATCTATGTTCTGTATCTTTAGACTTAGATTGTATCATCTTGTTCTTTCTCTTTATGTTCTTGTTCTTATTTTATTTTGATTTATTTTTAATGAAAAATTGCTGTATTTTCTGTGGCTATTGGAAGAAAAAAAAATTTAAAGGTCAATAAAGTTTTACCTTACCCTACCTTATACATACATATGTATATATAAGTATTACTTCCTGGTTTTCTGTGTATAATATTTGTTTCTGTTTTCTACCAGGTATTAACAAGTTATTCTAACTTAAAATCAGTATTTTCTACGTTTTCTGAGCCCACTTAATGCTAGAGTTTGGTGTTTTTCTGCAAGCCTGTTTTGAAGTGTACAGTTTTATCTAAAATAATAACAAAAAGAATATTTTCCAAGACTTGTCAGCAACACCTGGAGAGAAAGGATAATGAGGTTTTTTGCTTCGCAGGTGTTTGGCTGACGGACCTGGTTCATGTAGCGACTCACGAGATCGGCCACGCCCTCGGACTCATGCACTCCATGAACCCCAAGGCGATCATGCACCTGAACGCCACGCTGACGGGACGCAAGCTGATCACCCAGGACGAGGTGTGGGGTTTGCAGCGTCTCTACGGTGAGATTTATTGCACGACACCAGGTGTCTTACATCAGTCCAACCGAAAAAGCTTCTTGAATAACGATGGATGCTTGCGCAACGTGGAGCACTTTTTTTTTTTTTTTAGTTTGGAAATCTGCTGTTTCGGTCCATCTGGACACATCTGCAAACACATTTGTTTTGATTGCACGGCAGCTTTGATGAAATCCCATTAGATAGAATAAGCAAACACTGCGGATGACTGCGGAGTCGGCGCTTTTTTCACATAAACATCCGCCTTTTGGAGAATAAAGGAGGCCTTTAATCTGAGTCTCCAAACTGTTGCGTGGGCCGTTTTTCTGGCATTCGATAGATACCACCGTGGAGCTAAAGGGAGGGAACCTTCGGATGGAGAAGACTTCTCTTGGACCCCATGTCGATACATCCTGATATTGTCTTATCTCGTCGTAGGTTGTTTGGACCGCCTGTTCATCTGTCCGGCCTGGGCCCGGAAAGGCTTCTGCGACAGCAAGCGTGGGCTGATGGCGAAGCACTGCCCCTCCAGCTGCGACTTCTGCTACGGTGAGACGAGGGGAAATCACTCATTCAGACTTCCAGCGAAAAAAAGGAACAGAACAGACGCTGGAGCCAACAGGACCGGCCAACTGCGCTCTGTAGAAAGATTATTGGTTGTTGAAAGGAGTTCCTGCTGCACCGTGACACGACTATATTCATCTATAGAAGACCGAAAGAAAGGTTTTTATGTCGTACAACAGGAAGCGGCTCCTTAAAATATGGCAGACTTCTGTGGGTTTTTTCTGACATTTTTGTCACCAACAAGGGACAGCAGAGAGAGAGAAGCAGGAGTATTTCTGCTCACACTAGTCTGTTCCTCATTGTTGATTATGGAAACATTGTCGATCCCTTCCAAACCGCTGGAATGCCTGAACGTGGCTCGAGGTTAAGGACTCAAAAGCAGGATTTTTGTTACAGTGGAAGATGAACACACAATTGTTGTGATATCAGATGGAAGATGTTATTAATAATAACTCACAGATGCAGCAGACGAGTTGAGAGAAAAATGAAGAGCTGGGTGCAGCGATGCAGTTTGGATGCTTGGAAAAGAGGAGCATCGGGGTCATTCTAAGATACCGGGGCCACTTCAACAAATAAAAAAAATACTTACAATTATTAAGACACATATGCACTAAAACAATTAAAAAAGCAATTAAAGTTAAGTTTTAAAAAAATACATTATCTCAAAACCAAAAAAAGAGCAAATAAATCATATACATTTACCTGTTTCAGTGATGTCACTAAAAGAAACAGTGTCTTTGTTATAGCCAGATCCTAGTTTTAATAAGGACATTGGTTAACCCTTGTGTTACCTCTGGGTCAAGGTGACCCAGTGGCTAGAAAACAAGTGTTTGTGGTATCCCTTGTGTCGTCTCTGGGTCAAGATGAATGACCTCCACCACTGCATATGTATTTATGGAAGACAGGGAGGCCACAGGGTCACCTTGACCCAGAGACAACACATGGGTTAGAAAAAAATAGATGGTAATCCTATGCAGGAATTTTCCACACTTTGGTAAATGATCTATGGATTTGTTCAAATTACTTAAAAAGTCTATATTTATATTTAGAAAAACAATGAAACATTAATAAAAGTTAATCCTTTTGAATATATTTAGATAATTTATTTTACATTTCGAAAGGTGTCAAATTACTAGAACATTATAAAGAATAGTGTTTTTTAAAATGGAAATTCAAGAAAAAAAGAATGCATCGTTAGTAAAAAAAACATATTTAATGGAAAGTGTTCATGTATTTGTAAAAATTACTTAAAAAGTGAAGATTTTATACATTAATGTTGATCCTTTTGAATATATATTTTAATAATTATTTTACATTTCGAATGGCGGTAAGTTATTAAAATGATAAGGAATAATTAGTGTTTTTAAAATAGAAATTCAAGAAAGAAAATGCAGTTAGAAAAAAACATTTAGTGGAAAATTGTTCATGTATTTGCAAAAATTACATGAAAAGTGTAGTTTTTATATTTACAAAATCAATTAAACATTCCAAATAGGTGGAATTATTGGATATATTTTGATGATTGATTGTACATTTTGAATGGTGGTAAATGACTAGAACATGATAAAGAATAAATATTGTTTTTAAAGTATTAATTTAAGAAAACACTATCACCAGTAAAAAAAACATATTTAGTGGAGGCCTTTTTTTTAGTTATCGTTTCTTTTCTTCCCAGAATTCCCGTTCCCCACCGTGGCTCCCACTCCGAAGCCCCCCAGGACCAAAAACAAGCTTGTGGTGGAGGGTAAGAAGCTCACCTTCCGTTGCGGGAAGAAGATCGCCTCCAAGAAGGGCAAAGTCTAGTGAGTATTGGCTCAAACATCACGTTCCCAGTACACGACAACGACTGACTCGACCTCCTGACCTTACAGCTGGTACAAAGATGGCGAGCTCCTGGAGTTCTCTCACCCCAACTACATCACTCTGAAGGACGACCACATAACCATCGTCGCCAACGCCATCAACGAGGGCACCTACACCTGCGTGGTGAAAAAAAGGGAGAAGGTTCTGACCAACTACTCGTGGAGGGTCCGTGTTCGCTTCTGACGATACACCGCGTGATTCCAAAACCTTCAACTCCGGCACATACGTCTCTCGTGTATTTTCCACAAAGCTGTATCAGTTTGTCACTGTGCTTTTTTTGTATCGAAAACTCTCACCACTTTTGATATGATTTCAAACTGTGAGAGATTCCGTGTTGTCCGAAATCTACGCAGCAGCTCAGAGCAAAAAACATTTTCCTCCTAAACTATTGGTCAAAGGCATCGTATATTTATTTGCTGATTAGTCATGATATATATCGGGATGTTTTAAATTGTGCAGCGGAAATTTTGAACTGGAAACGCTAATGGCTTCATGCTTCTTTGCTATTGTGAAGTAAAGGTTATAACAGAATGGTATTGTGGTTGCAGCAGATTCCCGGATGGTGATGGAATACTGTCACGTGTGACTAAGGTCTAATTTATCGTTCGTTTGTTGCAGCAGAGAACAACACACTGATGAAATACAAGCAAACATGGTTTTGGGCATCTGGGCTTGATTAAGCTAATTATTTACAGGCATAGTTAAAACATTAAATTATTATTTTAGTCCCATTACCATGTGCTATTATTGCTTACAATCATTTCTATTAAGGGTCTCACTTAAGTGAACCTAGTCTTGAAACTGACACCAAAAGAATCGTCCAATAAGAACACTGCTAAATACAAAAAAATAAAATAGTAAGAGAAGACAAAATGAAGAACAAATTATAGAACATACTATCTTTCTATTGTCACTGGTGAAATAATAGATCGTCTCTTGAAGTTATTCACACATGTGCCAAACGAAAAAAGGACTACGGCTTCTGGAAGAACTTGGAGCCTTCACTGTGCATCTGGAACACCTCAGACGTCTCGTTTACTTTACTAGCCTCGCAGTTATGCCAACAGTCTGCTTCCAGATTCAGCAGCAGCTTCTAGCAGCAGTTTCTCCGTCCAAGTGGATTCAACACATCAGGTGTAATAATCTGCACCAAAGGTAGCGCAGAGCAGATAAAGATTAACCGACATTTCCATGTGTTTCTAGCTCGGGATTCTGTTTGTATCCGTTCCAGAGAAAGTCGCATGTTTTCCTTCAAGGGAAGTAAACGGTTCTGTTTATTTTCATCGGATCGGAATCAAAGAATTTATTGGTTTATTTAAAGAGCCGTAAAGAAGAAGACTGAGCCTCTCTTTGCTAACAAAGTACGCGGACAAAGAGTTGCAGCGTGACGAGTGACCTCACAGTTGGACGGCACCGAGTAAAGGAAACTGTCCTTCCGTTATTACACTTTATGGAAGTTTACGAAAGGAAAACTGCAGAAAAGATTTTCAAACTTTATTTCTTACAAAAACGTCTGTCGTGGAGTAGGGGCTAACGATCCCGGGAGAATTCCTAAAAAAAACCAAAGCAATACACAGTAGCTGCTCCAGCCAGAATGTACCAGCACTTACTCGTCCAGGACCTCACTTATTGCAACAGTGGAATAAAGACGGTTAACCTTCCGTATTTGATAACAGAGAGCGCTGGGTTACCAGCGGAGACATGATTTACAAGGAGCGCGAAGCCAGAAATGAGTTGAACCACTGGCCTTGCTTTGAGAAAGTCCTTAGGTGTAGCAGTTCTGATATCATTCTGGAGTTTGATGCATCGTCCAGACGCATGATCTTCTGGTTTCATCTCCGTTTTGGCTAAAATGGTAGGCTCAGAATTTAAGGCTGAATCCTGGTCCGACTGCAGACGCCCCCTGGTTACTGGTTGTGAGGTGGAATCCTGTGTCTTTGAGGTCATCGTCCCCCTGGAGACAAGAGACAATCGTCACGTGGGACACGCGTTATAACTTAATTGATTTTATATTGAAAACATACATCGACTATAATCCATCTATACGTGTAAAACACTACAACGCTGCACTAGGGAAGATTGAATATATTAGTTTCTGGCTCCCTCTTCTGTTGAAATAGTGGAATTGCGTTTTCGTTAAAATTGTTCTGCCGGCAGTCCTGATGTACATTTGTTAGCAAAACAAGAAAAAGGTTGTTGATACACGAGTCTTTTCTGCCAGGAAGGTTATGAAAGTATTATCAGTACTTGGAGAATGAATGCAACTTCTGCTCAAAACTTCTTCCATAAATCAGTTGGGTGGTGAACAGAAAGGCTAAAGATGTGCAGTGAATAGCTAGAGAGATCTACTATGCGAGTCATGGTTGTTCAAAAGAGAAGAGTTCAGTACCAAAATAAATGGTTTTTAAGCACGTATCCAATTTTCCAACATTACCTTTGTAAGCTTACATTGCATCATGCTGACATCCCCAGATTCTAACAGAAATAAAACCTTTACAGCTTGGCAGGTTTAATAAAAATAATTATTTTTGGAAGCTACAAAATAAACATCTTGAAGTGTGGGTGCAGGTAATCTTTTACAAAATAATTCTGTTAATATTTCCCCCTGGGTTGCTTATTTATTTTAATTACAACTATCCTCATTCTTAAGTAATAGTTCACAAACGTGGATTTGAGCCTGAGACGCGAGGCTCTAGACTGCAGCAGATTTACGCAAATGTGAGTAGACGTTCTCCAAGCACAGCTGTTTTCAAGCAGACATTCTAGGGTATTTACTAAGCACTCAAATATGACTAAAAATGTGTTGTAGGTGTGTGTGGCTGCAGATCGTTCCAACACAAACAGAGCAGAAACATCATGTTAAGATGTTCTAAAAGACCCGCCCAAAGTCTTACATCAGAATTTAGAGGGCGAAGGGGTCGAGATGGAGCCTCAGGTCATAGTTGGACAGAGTCACTCAAAAGGTAGTTTTTTCTTTTTAATCAATCGTATTAATGGAGTAATTAAACATATTGCACAGCCAGGTGTCGTCTAAACACGTCATCATCACCTTTGTGCGTGTCAAGTATTGCATAATTATAATTTATGATGATAACAAAACTAGTGTTGACGTCGTATTTGTTCATTTTTGCTTCTGATTCTCATCTGTATATGGTTAGTTTGAGTTCAGCTGTTAATTTCACATTTTGTTAATCACCCTCAGCTAGCTCAGATTCACATTTATTTCACTGTACTTTTACTTAATTTCATTATCAAGTCAGTAGGGCGACTGAATTTGGGTGGAAAATACATTTCCATAAAAACACCCAAAAGTATATTAAACAATATTTTGAGCCAATAAATGATCCAAAATGTAGATGGGAAAGCAAATGACTTCAGCCACACTTTCAACATCTTAAAAATGACTTCAGGGTCGGACGGACCACTGTTGAAAACATTAGAAATTAAAAGGTGCTCATCATGGAAAACACAAGGAGGAAACAGGCAGACACGAGGCATCAAGCTGTAGGTCTGTAATCTATTTAACACAGGCGGCATTTGGAAAGCCTGGTAGTCGTGTGTAATGGAGAAACTGAAGACTAATGTCCTTACCAGTTGACTGTAGCCCAGGCCTCCCTCGGGGGGACGGGGACTGGTGCCTCTCTTCACCCTCTGCTGCTCGCTCTTGGCCGGCCAGGTGGGGAACATGGACGGATCGATGGGCAGGGGCGTCTCACGGAGGTACTCGTGCTTCAGGCCGTCGTCAGACAAAATCCTCTTACTCGGACAAAAGGTGAGAAATCTGGACGTCAGGGAAATAAAATGGAATTAGAAAATGCAAGATTTTCTTGTCATTCAATACAAATTATGATGAAAAAGCACCAGTATGGAAAATATGAGGCAAAAGATCACCATGGATTTTACACACAGGCATGTGATATTTGTAACTTCTCTGTCAAATCTACATGTCAACAAGCAGCGAGTCTAACCAAGTGTTGCTTGAGTGCCTGTAGTGTCAAAGTTACTGCTGATATGGACACTTTGTTTTTTCCAGCCTCATCTTCAGAGAACGGGTTATGATCCACAGCACCTGGATTTATTATAACCACGGATGGGTTGTTAGAACTAGCAAGAATCAGGTTGGGATTTTAGTTTTTTTTAGGAAAACCAAAGGAGAAATGAAATAAAAAATCTTAAACATAAATAAAACAGTTAAACTATTTACACAGTCCAAATTTCCTACTGAATTTCTTTCACCACTTTGACTCTGCGCTTTTAGTTTTTTCTTTATAACGTCATGTGAAACAAGCCACTCATGCAGAGGTAAGCATGATCTCAGTGCACTTTTACACTCTTCCTGAGACCTTGACAAAACCCAGGTGCCCAATTTCACAATGTATGTTAACTGTTTACATTTTCATACAAGTAGAAGTTCTGTTCTCACTTGTTCATCAGGTCGAAGCCTTGGTCCGACAGCAGCGCGCCGAATCGCTTTCGCAGGTTGTTGTAGGGATACTCTGTGAAAGTCATCTTCTTCACGGCGGGCAGCTCGTTGTACCCTGGCCAGATCTTCTCGCTGGGTGACCCCAGATCCTACCGGCAGCACAAACAAGTCAGCAGACGTATGGCGCTGCTCGGCCGCAGACTCGTGGCAAAACACACCAGAGTCCCAAGTACATTTCAACATTGGGATTCGTCTGTAATACGACTTGAGCGCTCTGAATGACATCAGACTAATAAGGCTAGCTGTGATTCAGGCAGCTGGGTGGCCCTGCCAGGTTCACTGAGCTTCACCTGTACTAACGCTCAGCTGCAGCTCCACCCGGTGGGCATTGTTAAACTGCAGTGTGGTTTACTTCTGACAGATGGCACGCTTAGAAGATTTACAGGCCTTAAACATAAGAGTGTGAGCTAGTTTTATGGTCAAACGGAATCAAAGCCTTCTACCTTGAATATCTTGTTAATTTGGTCGATTTCAGATTTTCCAGGGAAAAGTGGCTTCTGGGTGAGGAGTTCGCCAAATATGCAACCCACTGACCACATGTCCACAGCTGTAGAGTACTCCTGTGGAGAGAAGAGCAAACACAGTGGCAGTCCACAGAGACGGAGTAGACAGTCTGCCTGGCACGTTTCTGCGCTTGTCTGTCTGCGAGAAAGTGGGATATGTTATGACGGCTCCCGTTTGCCGACCAAAATCATATGGTGTAAAACTTAAATTGTGTTTCTGCGGTATCGGGTTTCCTGTGAGCCAAGTGCTTCACATATTCTTTTTTTTTTTCTCCTAATTTTGGGGGGGAAAAAAACGGGGAAAACAGAGATGATGCAATCTTCTAATACATGGAAATACTATCTGAAGTTTCCTCTTAAGGTCATATTTCTCTGCCACGTGTGGGGAGTTTGGCTCTTACCTTGGCTCCGAGCAGCAATTCCGGTGATCGGTACCACAAAGTCACCACTATAGGGGTGTACGGCTTCAGAGGGGAACCGTACTCTCGGGCCAAACCGAAATCGCCTATCTGAAAAAACATTTGGTCAAATTAGTGTTGCAAAAAACATAATAAAATTAAATTGTAATCCTAAAATATACAAATGTACATCCATAAAAAACAGATGACGAATAATTAAAAACCACTTTGTCTTGTCTGAAGATACTATTCAGTATTCCAAAGCACAAACTCAACAGGTTGTGCTGCACATGTAAATCCTCAAGTGACTTATAAACCAAATTCTGCACTTTCTAGCCAAAGGAAAACAGTGAGAAGCTTTGTGGCTTCGCTGTGGCGCTCAAGTGCAGACCGATATAAATCACTGCTTATTATAGTAGGGGTGTGTTATGCCTGGTGCTGAAATCATGGCTGTTCGACTAGCGACTCCACTTGTGCTCCGATAGGCCTTTTATTGTTTGTCAAGCTAGTTTGTGTATTATATCAAATTTTCAATGAAGAACCACAAACTTCTAAAGTTAGGAGAATGAGCTTGAACCACTTATTCAATTTTAATATACAAAAAACATCATTACTTTTACAATAATCTAGACAGAATACCTTCAAGATCCCCTTGTGACTCAGCAGCAGGTTGGACGTCTTCAGATCTCTGTGTAGAATCCAGTTATCATGTAGATGTCGGACGCCTCGAAGCAGCTGAATCATTAGAGTCTTTACTTCACCTGAGAACATAGAAATCATAGTTTGTTGAAATAAACTTGTGAGCACAACAGGATCACTGAGCTATGCGGAGAATGTTTCTAAGAGACTCCAAGATCTTGTTGGAGGCAGCTCTGACCTGGCAGGAAAGGTTGTTTCATAGTTTCCATCAGACTTTTCAGATCGTGTTCGACATAGTTCATCACAATGTAGATCTTGTCCATGTTGCTACCGACAACGATTTCCTAGGAGAAAGACTTCAGTCAACATTGGGTATATTTTGCATCTGCATTTTTAGGAAGAGACTCACCCGCACTGTGACGATGTTTGGATGTTGAGCTTTAAGGATTGTATTGATTTCCCTTAAAGAAGTGATCGGGAATCCTTCCTTCTCCTTTTCCATCTTCAGCCTTTTCAAAGCTACAATCTCATCTGCAAACAGACTCTTGTCAACACTCATTCTACCTTCAATCAGAACCTATGCTGCAGATGTGTACCAGTCTTTTTGTCCTTGGCTCTGTACACCACTCCATACGTTCCCTCCTCGATTCTGTTCAGACACTGAAATTCCTCCACACTTCTACAACCCTGAGAGCACACAATTCACCACATTACACCTGAACTACACAACTGTAACATTGTTGGAATGGCGGTTACCTGCAACGCAGGCAGATATTTGGGCAGCTCCTTCTTCAGCTCCACGGGTGAAATCGGAGGCGAGTCTGGGATATAGTTCTCTTCGGGGGTCGGAGAGCGAGAATGAGTCTGCGATTGTGGCGTGGGGTCATTATCCGCAGCATCTTCCTCTTCCTCGTCCTCCATTTCTTCACCACTCTCTTCTGAGTCATGGTCGAAACGAGACTCGGGCACTTTGGGGATGAAAAGAATCATTAAAATATTTATTCAGTCAAGCATGTTTCTATACATTATTAAATTGATGAAGGAGCACATTTGATTTTCTAAAACTTTTTCTGCTTTAGCAAACAAAAAACTAGGAAAAAATGTAGACTTCAACAGGCCTTTATCCTGTGACGAAAATAACACGCAACTAAATCATTTGACGAGAACTAAACCAGACTATATATTCAAAATCAATCTACATTTACATCAGACAAAAAACGAGCCAAGTAATTATTACATTTCTTAAAAACCACCAAAAAAACACTGCTTTGCATTTACATTGATGAGAGTGATCCGAAGAGAATGGGGCTTTAAGTAATACTTCCCAAAAACAAATGAACAAAAGAACAGTGTGTTGGATTTTTATTTAACATTTGATAATCAATACAGTCCATGATGAAAGTGGGACATGAACGTTTCTTTGTAGACTACTTGCTCTGGCTAACTTTATATCAAACCACCTATAAGGTGAAGGTCTTCCGTGTCTGCGATGGATGCACATCACAAACAAAGATGGAAGAAAAAATCTCATTGGGAATGTACTTACCTACTGCAACATGAGTTCCGTTTTCTCTTTCCTCTTCAAATTCTTCTTCAGACTGATCATCCTCACTGACGTCTTCTGAATTGGAGCAGATGTGTTATTTTTCCAGTACAAATGTGTGGATCCAGAATTTGGAGCTTTAGATCTGAGCCGTTAAACCGTTGACAAGTTTTTGATAACAATATTTAAACAAATTAAACACTCTCATACATTCTTGTGGAGCTGCCAGAGATAGAGTCTCCCTTAAAAAAATGAATGATAAATACAAGCTTATCAGTTGAATCCACAGATTAACAGTTTCTCTTTGCATCAATCATTTTTTTCCAGGCGAGTTTCGTGGAACTCTGTGGCGTGAAATAAAGCAATTATGTGAAATGTAGTGTTGCCCGGCACTTGGTTATCAACTGCAAGATCGTTGAAGCATTTAAATGGAAAAGGATTCAAACCAGGGGTTTGATGGGAATACATATAATATATAATATAAATAATATAATATAAATAAATTTTTACCTGCACTGTGCTCAGATGCGCCTGATTCAGAGCCAGACTCTTCCTCCCCTTCCTCTTCTCCTTGGCTCTGGCTGCTGGACTCTTCTTCTTCTTCTTCCTCCTCCCCCTCCTCCTCCTCTTCTTCCCCTTCTTCAGAGCCCGATGCTTTTAAGACAAACAAAACAAAAATAATGATGTCAAAGAATCAGGACAACATTCATCGATGCCTTCCTTAATCAAGCTAAAGGGTACATTCAAATAATGTTTGTGGTCATTTTAAGATCCAAATGGTTTACCATTTAATACATAAAATATCAACCAGATTCTTGATTGTGAGCGTGAAAGGCAATTTCACATAATGTACCCATTGAAGATTCTGCAGAGCTGGTCTTCCTCTCACTGTCACTAATGTCCTGAAGGTCAGCGAGAAGGTCTTTGATATCTGGCTTCTCCTCCTTTGCCGCTGAAGACCACGAAGAGAAGATTGTCGGTGAGAATTTAAAACAACATTTAATTTCAAGAGAAGTAACTCACGTCCAGTTTTCCGTGGCTCTGTGGGTTCAGGCCTCTCACGTGGCGCCCGGGGAGGACTGCGGCTTCGGTTACTTTGTTTAGACTCGTAATCTTCAGGTAACATGCGGTGGTGAATGGGTACTGTAAGACAAACATTTTGAGTCTAGTTGGTGAACTTCATGAATCTTAGCAGGTTGTTTTTTGTTACTGACCATCCCTCCTGCCATCCTTATCCTTGCGGCGCTCCTCTGCCCGTCTCTCGCGGTCTTTCATCTCCCGCTGCTCTTTTTGTTGCTCTCGCATTTTTCGGTCCCGTTCACGCTGGCGCTCAAGCTGTTCCAGTCGATCCCTATGGTCCAAAAAAAACCCAGGAGAGTCCAGTCGGGGTCTGTCCGGACAACCAGAAGCCCAGTCTTGTCATTGTTTGAGGTATTTACAGTTTAGCAGGTGATGAGAGACATACAGTGATTACAAAGGAAAAATAGTTACCATCAGAATGTCAAGGCTATTTCAACATTACATTTTAGGGAAATAAAGATCGATAAAACTTGTAACAAATGTACATTGATATATGCTAGAGATATCATCTTTCAAGTGACACTTTAAGCATCTTTTTGGAGGAAGTTCAGCCACTGGGCTTCAGCCGCTACATTAAAATGAACATACATTTTTGCCTATAACTCTAAAAAAGTACAGATTACTCTGAAAATACTCCCAACCCTTAGTCGATATGAGTTTGAGTAGAAAATGAGTTAAGCTTGAATTTTGTGTGAACTAACGCTTTAAGTGTATGTCAAACAACGATGATTGTTCCACCTAATTAGATCAACATAAAATCTGTACCCATATTTTCCAAAAACGCTTATTAATCCACTCAGTCACCTCTCTCTGCGCGAGTGTTGCCTGGCCTGCTCCCTTCGTTTCTGTCGCTCCCAGTCCCGCCGGGCTTTGTCTTCTTCCCATTGCCGCTTCCTTCGTTCACCTTCTCTGTCTTTTTCTTTCGGACGAACGTGCTTAGCACCTAGTGGGCCACAGATTCATCACTGACATTTACTTAAGACAGATCCATATTTTTCATGTTGGCGTTTACAGACCTTCTTCGGCTGAATGACTGCGATGTCGTCTTTTATCTTTTCTCTTCTCCTCCTTTCTGTGGTGAGACTTTTCTTTTCTGGCGGCTATTTGCTGTGGGGGTTTTATTGCCAAGGAATCATCTTCCTCTCCCCTAAATGGGATTAAACTTCCTAAGAATTTTGTTTCTGCTGTAAAGAATTTTGCAATAAACATACACAGTGTATCAAAATACCTGTCTTCTGTTGAGTCTTCCCGTGTATACGGGGAGTTACGGATTGTTATTTCCATCCTTTGGTCCTGAAGTTCTCCTTCCTCCGGAGTATCTCGTTTGGCTTTACGATCATCCGCCTGTGAAATACGGGCCTGGGAGTTCTGAAAATAAAAAACCCCAAAGATTATTACATTGGCTGTGAATTTTTTTATATTTTTTTACGATAAATTTCAAAATGGTTCAACAAATATAAAAACATTTACAAATGTATGTGTATTTTTTTTTTATACAGGTTATGTAATTTTAATTGTAGCAGATTTTCTTGGCGTTTAAATCCATGCATTCGTAAAAAACACTTTCTCTTTGTATGGATTAGTATCTTTCAAATGTAGCATCTGAGTATTGTCAGAAGGTGTGATGTGATTTCTTCAATATTTGTGTGAGATCCAAATATAATATAGAAAATTATTGGCCTAAAGATGTATGAATACACAAGTAAATTACATTTTTAAGGCGCTTAGGCTCTCTCTTTTCTTCCAACTCTCGTCTGCGCTTTTTCTCCAGAAGTATTTCGTCAAGTGTTTTAACTTTCCAAGTCTCTTTTTCGTCCCCCATCAGCATCCACTGTGCTCCGCCTGGAAGAACCACACATTGTTACAATTTATATACAAGATGTATAGGATTAATGTAGATCAAAATGCAGAACAAATCATACAACAGCAGTTTCAAACTACAGTACCAAACTTCTGTAGACAAATCTGTATCTTAACTGCTGGGAAACAACACTTCAAACCCAGGCAGTCTTTTTGATGGGCTTTAAACAGTAAAGCATTTAATTGGAATTATTATTATTAGTTATCCTTTCAGTTCATTAACCAGTGTTAAGTTGTAATACAAACCTACTAGTGAGTGAATATCAATGACTGTTCGCTTTGAAGTAAAGAAGATCAAAGGTAGCTATTCACCAAAATAACTTCTGACCGTATACAAGTGTAAGCTTAAGGAGGGAAATAAGGTAAAACTTAATTGATCCCTCAGGAGGTCTCCATTCGGGAAATTGTTTCATGATAACTAAATCTAGAATTTTCGGTGTTGTTATCATGTTAGCACGATAGCGGGCTAACACCGCTACGATTAGCAAATTGAAAACGAATTTATTTTGAACAGCGCGACTCCATAAAGCAAAGATATTTGCTGGAAATTATGAACATTTTGTTGTGTGACATATGTAAACAAAAGAAAGTTGTAAAAAGCAACACGTTTCCAAACATTAACACAAAAGGCGGGAAGCGTAAGTGCTCAGCCATACCTGAAACGCACAGAGCTCGGTCTGACACTCCGGAGGACAAAATGTGTTGCAACCTGCAACGGAAAGGAAACACTTCCGGTGTGAGATCTTCTTCTTCTACAATCTATACCGCTTTGAAAACACCACAATGGTTACCGCCACCTAACGGTATGGAGCGTTGATCGGAAATAGAAATGTTTGCTTTACCCCAAAACTACCGTAACATATAAATAGATAAAAAAAGGATAAATTATACACAAAATTAAACAATCTTATATTATTTTTATTAAATGACTCATCCTACCATAGAATAGAGTAGTATTAAATCTTAAAATATCTCATTGGAACTTCTAATTAATATATTTCTTAAATCGTTTTTTTTTACTGATAATAAATGGGCTTAATTATCATTTTTATTTCCACTTCTTTACCTTTTGCTTCCTGTAAAATCCAAATGGCCCCACCATCCGCAAATTATTATTAATAATATAATTATTAACACTTTAATGGTGAGGGATTCTAAAAAAAAAAAAAAAAAAAAAAAAAGTGGAAACCATGGGCAAATAAGTACAATGCTGCCACCTGCTGGCTATTACAGACAGATGCCAGAAACGTGTAATTGTCACCTGTAGGTCACTTAAGGGCAGGTCAGTGTCGTCAGTTAAAAAAAAAAAAGCGACTTGTAATACTTCATATTCCATCAGCATTATTCCTCTTTCAAAGACACTTACACCAACGCAAACATATTTGTCATACAAAGAACTATAATTTCATAGAAATTGATACAGGACATTATTGTCTAATTCATTTTTACTGTAAGCAAATTAAAGTATTCTGACCTTCAGTGGAAAAAAATGCTGGTGCTTAAATCAACGTCAATAATTGTTGTCTATCAAATTGATAAGCAAAAACAATTCTAAATTGTTAGAAAGCGTACGCCTCTTAGTGGCTGATTTTCCTCTGCAATAATTGTACGACAATAAACTGGTACTTAATTTTTACCCGTATTGTACTAGTATTGAGGATCTAGAGGGCGCTCTAGGACCGAGCTGGCCTTCCTAGTCACTTTGTTCATCTTTTTCCTGTCAATAATCTTCAGCTTCTCTTTATTTCCTGGCTTCTCGTTTAATACGTTGGTAATGTGAGGATTTATTCGAGGTTTGAAAGATATTTGTCTATGTGGTGAATTTATCTTCTGGCATTTACTGCAGCGGTCCAGGCGACAGGTTGTGGGTTCAACTCCCAACTGTGTCTGATCTGGTTTTTAATGACTTCAGTATGTGTTCGACACCAGACGAGTGTCTGGATCACACGTGTGAGTCGTGAACAGTTGTGGTCGAGCGCTTACGGTAAAAGCCGCTGCTCAAGTCTTCAGTCACCGAGTTCAAATCCAACTCTTCCACCAAAGACAGCGTGACACAGAAGCGATGATGTGTTCAGAACATTGTGTAAAGTCAAGAGTGAACTTGAGTGAGTTTGATTGACACAAACTATATAAAAAAAAAAATTAAATTACATATACATTAAATAAATGCCATAACCACTTCAACTGTAACTGCTGAATCAGCACTTTTACACTCAATATTTGGATTAAAGTGATTGAAAACTGTTAAGATGTAAATGGGATTTGAACCTGCGACATGCAGAAGTCTGAGTTGCAGTCTATAGCTATACAAGTTAAACATTAGCGATAAGATATAAGGTATGATGTGTCTGGGATATGAGGATGGATGTCAGCCTTTATTTATGTGTCCAGACTTTTTATTTTAGATCATTAATGTGGAAATAGAATAGTAAACAACCTTGAACTTATTACACACCGTGGAATAATCAACCAATTATTTGTAATTAATGTATATTTTTTTGTGTTTTTTCTTGTCCAACTTTATTGTCCATGTTTTTCAGTTCTACTCCTCGTAGAACATACGACAGAGACACGCGTGTCGCCTCCACCAGCCAAAGAAGAACTAGTGAACTTAAAAAATGAGTTCAAATGTGTTCATGTGGTCGACACAGTTCGAACCAAATATTATTTGTCACAAGTTGCACATAAAAAAAACATCTTCGACGTGTCCAAGGTCGAGGCAAAATTGTTGACCTTCGTCGCATATGTCACTCTTCAGTCTTTCAGCACCTGGATGGACGACAAGAAAGGTGAAGATGTTAATCAGTAAACTTTTAAACAGATATGCACGACTGCAGTTAGTAGACATGATGACACACCTTAGATTTTAAATGTTTTTCATAGTAAATGCAATGATATGGACACAACGTGTGAGAAAATATCGCTAAAAAATGTTTTGCAGTATTTTTTCCACAATATTGTATCGATATTCTAACAAATAACATACAAGTATTTATGGCATTTGTTCATTTATGTTTTGCAATTAAGCTTTTGGCCGCTAGACGGCAGCAGTCATTACGTCCTCTGCAACTAAAGAAGCAATGGAGTCCTGTGAGATCCCGGCGATGACTGAGGACGAGAGGATACAGTTGACTCCAGCAGCTTTAAAAACAGATTTCTCTCATTGTAGCCCAAGTTTGGAGTGTTTATTTTTTTTTCTACTTAAAAATAACAGTTTTGCGTTCTAATTAAACCTCCGGCCACTAGATGGCAGCAGTTATTACATCCTCTGCAACTAAAGGAACAATTAAATACCGTGATATACGGCGATGACTGAGGACGAGAGGATACAATCGACTCCAGAAGCTTTGTTTGGACATATTTTGGTTTTCAGAACAAATGAAAGCAGTTACAACTTCATCAAGAGTCATGTGGTCTGTAAATCCTGCAACACCAGAGTCAAGTACTCAGACAATACTACAAATATATACTACAGTATCTCAATACATACATATAGTACCACCAGATTATTGTCAATACACACGCCTTACTACTCACAGAGTGTGGAGTTCATGCAGGACTGTCACTGACTGTCAAGAGTTCAACTTGAAGATAATTGTGGGGCTCATTTGCGGATATAGGGGTTCAAGTATAGATGAGAGGGAGGAAAAGGACAAGTGGAGACAGGTATAATTGTCGGGCTAACACAAATGACCTCCAGGTTTTCGGGTCTGACATCAATCACGCCTCGGCCTTTGTGGAAACGTCAAGCGTGATCCGATAATGACGCTTAAATAAACTTCAATAAAGCAGGTCGTGCGCGGTTCGACGCGCCTTGTTAGCCTATAGAGAGGTGTGTCGACGTAACGCGGGTTAGATAAACTGTAATTCAGCCGAGCACACTCACATACCTGCACACATGCAGCAGCCTCGCCTGCAGCTGCACACACACACACTCAGGTGAAGCACTCCATGCTGGCCTTGGCACGTTCCATCTCGTGCAGGAAATTGTAGAACTGAGGCAGCGTCAACTCTGGAGGCAGGAAACATGAAAATGTGGTCAGAAACCTCAACGTTTTTACGAGAGCGACACGAGACTTCAGCTCAGGTTTGCTAGTAAACGTGGAGTAAACTCCAGTTGTACTGGCAGAGCTTCAGACGAAGACGTGACGTGATTTCATTTTGTATTTTGTCTCAAAACCAGCCAACTATACATACGAAAAAAACCTGAATGGAGGATTTCAAATATTAGACCAAACACGCCTTTGCCACGGTAACAAAAGTAAACATAATGGCACCTGCATAGCGAAGGTTTCTTCTCATCTTTTATCAAAACAAAGATGAACTTTTATTTTCTCATGGCTGGGTTATTCTTCTTTAGACAATAAAGTTATGACAATATTATGGTTTTCAGCAATGTAAGTGATCTTGATCTTGAGCTTGTACAATTACGTGTCAAAGAGTAACGTTTTTTTTTTTAACCTTTATTTATAGTCAGTTTAAGAAACTCACCCATGTAAACATTTTCCGTGGAACTTCCTTTCCTGACCACCAGTTTCAGCTGCACAAGAAAATATAAGAGGAATTAAACATTAACTTCAACTGTCTCATTTAGTTCATGACATCATCATAAAGTGACACTAACTACTTTATAATCATGTGACATCAGCGTCGCACACAAATTCTTCTCGAGCACAGAAAGGAAGTCAAATGGAAAAACATGTGTTCTCATGTTGAAGTCTGAGTGCTTTTTACCTGAAGGAAGATGTTGCCAACTTTCTGGATCTCACTCGTGCCGACAGTAACTGCGGAAGTCAAACATACTTTTAATGACTCAAGACTAGATCAGACATGGACGGGGTGGAGTGAAAGGAAATTTGAGAATTAGTTTAAGTGTTTTTTGTATTTTAATAAGAATTAAATCAATTTACTTTTAATGCGTTATAATAAATGTTTTGTCCTCTAAACATGTTTTTAAATGCTTTTTAATGGGGTTTTTTAATACCACAATATCTTTAAATCACTGTCATTATCGTTATGTAAACACATTTATTATCCAATTGATCTTTGCCTAAGTAGGGACATGATCAAGGGCCAAGAATTAGCACTAGCCTGATGTGCATGGCCTTATAAATATGTGTATGTTGTATAGTTCCCAAGATTGCATGACTCTGTTGACTCATTGAACACACAATTTATGGCAAGTATAAATTCTGATTCATATATTTTAAATGAAGAATACTAACGCTTAAAAACCTTGCATGTTGATCTTTTTATCCAACAACAAGATGATGAACATGTTTATCTTATTTTAGTACTTCAGCAACAGACTTTGTGTGTGTTTTTTAGGACAAGGAATAAATCTAAACACTGTGAAGCTACAGCTATACATTGTCTCTGACTAGTCTAGACCAACAGCTGACTTGTTGAGAAACCTGTAGAGACAGGATCTGCTCTGGGGGGTTTTTCGCATCTCAAGTGATAGCATGTCAATCTGAAGCCAAGTGCAGGACACTAAAGCTGGAGCATTAGCATCTGTGTGGGTCATTAGCCTGCATGAATAAACAGTGAGTCGATCAGAGACTGTCAGCTACTCTAACTTCAGCGGAACAATGGACGACACTAGGGATGCTAACGACGCTGTCAAGTTAAAGACTTTTGAATTGAATGCGAAACGCTTGTACTAAGTGAAATAAAAACATTGAATTGTATTGGCTTCAACAGGCATCTCATCTGCCGTTATACTTTCATTATTTAAATGATTGTTTTTGTCCATCGGGCTCACCTCCGAATTTCCACTCCATGTCTACCAACTGGTTGACCATCAGAGTCTGTCCAATGGCAAGTCTGGACATGACAGGATAATGAGTCCCCCACTGCAAGGAGAGACGGATATTTGTGTTAAACGGGTTTTGTAAGAAAATAAAGTTAAAACTTTCTCATTCAAACAGAATCTTGTTTTTTAAGCACAGTCGGCTAACTTGTAAATGCAACAAATATGAACCATACCTGCTCTGAAAATTGACTTGCTTTGTCTTCATGTAGTCCTGTAAGTTAAGAAAAATTGAATAGTAGCAAAAGTGTTTTAATAAAGCTTGACAATTGCCTGATATATGATGATTTGATCATGCATGTGATATAATATTTTACTTGATGCAGAAGATACACAAATGTTGGGAAATGTAAATCACTTGTTTTTAAAAATAAAAACAACTTGCACATTTTTTCTCTTATAAAATACAGGGATTACAATGTGAAATCCAAATAAAATGTTTGTAAAATTAAAAGAATATTTTCTTTCTGGGGAATAATCTCAAATAGCCTTTAAAGTAAAAACAAGAGAACAAGATATATAATAAGAAACAAGAGAAACTTAAATTGTATTTAAGGTGAAATAACAATAAAGATGTATTATTATTTATTATAACTAGAAAAAAAGGTGAACAATACTGGTTCATATGAATATTTCTTGAGTTAAGATCTTGGTGAATTCTTACCCAGCATCTGAAAATCTTCTTTGATTTGTTCAACTGTCAAACTCTTCTTCAGAGATCCTGAGAAGAAAGAAAACGAAGCACAGTTTTTAGAAAACTAAAATAAACGTAATAAACAAAACAATTCGACTCCAGTTTGTACATTTGAACAAAGATAAATCATATATTATCATCTAAGGATGTTTGAATGTCTCACCCTGCAGCACCATCAACACACTCTTCATCAGGTTCCTGAGAGGACCAGCACTCATCGAGTGTTCTGCCGCAAAGTCATTGAGTTGCTGCACAAACCTTTCTGTCTGCCAGCAGAAAAAATATATATCATATTTTAAAATGCATGCACCGCTGATCTGTGTGAACTCACCTCTTTTGGCTCCAACAGAAAATGAAACAAAATTTCAATCAGACGAGGAAACTGCTGTAAGAGAGAAAATTGAAACAACATTTTTAAAAAACTAATAAAAAACCTTAATTCAAATATTATCAAGACTTGTTTAGGACAGTTAGATCTTAGTTTAACGCATCAGTATTCATTTGAATTCGTTGTTTTCATTTGCAAAAACTAAGATAATAAAGGAGTCTGAAATGGATGAACTGTTATGATGGGATAAAAATTAACATTTTAATCGCAACAGAAAAGTTTGTTTTCTCTTCAGTTCCAGGCGTGAATCACATGATGCGCGTGGAAAGCAGCTAATGTGGATCACATCGCTTTCTTTTAAACATATTAAACGTACATTACTGTCTTTATTTCATTTAATTTAGATATAAAGACGACAATCGAATCTAAAAAAATAAAAATAAAAAAGCGTAACACGGATCGTCACATACCTGTTCGTTAAATTTGTTCAGGTTTTGGAAGTCGGTACTGACAGAGTCCGGTAAATTGTCTTTAGTAAAGTGAAGCTGCATTTTTATTGTTTTATTCTTTTTAATTCACGCCGAAAGTCAACAGCCTGTACTACTCTGTACACTTCCGGGTTCTGGCACTGGCGCATGCGCCTTCATCTTCAGAGCCTGGGACAATAACAAGAGTGAAATAAAGTTTATTATACAAAACACAAGAATGAGAATTACTGGGTCGTTCATAACAGTAATGGCAGTTAACTATGAGCTAGTTTTACCTCTGATTTAATGGTTCAAAACCCGAGGAAGCGGCAGGCTAACGTTATCATTTAAAGTGCAAAGGTCAGGCTCAATGTTCTGTTATTCTACACAATTGTGTCTTTTTTCAGGGAACGTTGAAATAATTCGAAGCAAATCAAGTTTAATGTGCAAAAAAGGAAAGAAAATATGTCAAAAAGTGACTGGACATCCTTTTGTTTAAGCGACACGTCATTAAAAAATAGGAATCTTGTTCCAAAGTAATAAAATAAAAATGAAATGGTCAAAAAGTGAGAAAAGTGGCAAAAGATTATAAGTCAAAGCACTACACATTAAAACCAGGTTAAATTATAACATTGGATGCACAAAAATGGAAATTATTGGATGAAACTGAAAAAAAACAACAACCTTATCCTGCAAACAAGTACCATTACTCCAGGCTTTAAATGTGTAACTGTAGGTAAGTAAGTAAGTAAGTAAGTAAAGGTAATATTTATAGAGCACTTTTCCAGACCAGGGTCACAAAGCGCTTAAACAATCAAAACAATACTCAATAAAATATATACTTAAAATGTCATGATAACACAGAGAACAACACAGGAGTTCCAGAAAATAAAGGAAAATCCTGCACAAATATAAAATGTCTTAAGATGTTTCTTGAAGGAGTCAGTAGATCATCAAACACAGAGAGAGAGGAAGATCATTCCAAATCTTAGGAGCAACAGCCTGGAAGGATTTAAATATTTATTAACTAATCACAATAATGTTTATTGCGTCATTTTCATGTTAGTGTGTCGTGTTGAACTGGATTGTTTGTTTACAAGTCTTATGTTATGCTTTTTTTGTGGTGTTTCAGTGTCAAAAATGTTTCAGCTGAAACAATAAAAGATGCACATCTGTACTTGATATAGTCAATAAATGCTTATAAACATTAGACATTTTGGCAAAGAAAAAAAAAGGCTTCTTAAGCAACACATTTGAAGACAGTGGTTCTTTGATTAAGACTTTAAAACAAACAACTTCACTGTAATAGCATGTTCATTTGTTTAATATAGTTTTCAAAAGATAAAGTGTTAAATTCTAGGGCAGAATCCAGAATGTTTACAAGCTAAGCTACCAAGTTTACAATTCAGCTGAAACATTAACTTATAATAATAATAAAAATGTTCAAATGTGTATAGTTTCATCGATAAAGCACTACAGGGTGGTAAACTTCATGGACTCTTAGTACCAGCAAGAGAATTTTTTTCAATTTACTTTGTTAAGTTCATTGTTTTACTTTAACAAAATCCATCTAACTGTGAATGCATTTACATATTCTTTGGCCCTCTGTGACAAATGAAAAAAATAATAAGAAATTGTGTAGGCACTTGTCTAAGATCTTGGCTTTCTTTTTTTTTTTTTTACAAACCAAACTGCTTGTACGTTCATGCTTTTAAATCCATTAATCATGATTTTCTCTTCAAAAAGTACATATGTTCTACAGTATGTTATAAACAGGTATGACTCTAAAGAGAGAAGATGATAGTGATGGATGAAATAATGACCGACTCATGCTTCTACATGCATTAGAGAAAAAGATAAGAACACCTCACATGTTAGTTCACTTTGACACACAAGTTAACCAACAAATCTTGACATTTGAGGTATAAGACGTGGCAAAAAAAACGTATTTCTTTATTTTTTCCTATCTCTCTGTAGTTCCTGAAGTGTTACTTAGAGTTCAAATGTAAAAGCAGCTGCTCAACGCTGGGTGTGTTGACACCTGAAAATACTTTTTTTTTTGTTCTATCCCTCAGGTCACATTTAATGGGTGTTTACATCTCATAAGCACTTCACTCGAGACCCAATGTGAGCTCACCTCTCCACAGGTCGCCCACCCCTTCTTTTTAAAAGACACACACACACACACATACTCACAGCCTGCGGACACACACACACAGAGGAGAGAGAGTACAAGTGCAGATCTGCAGCAGCACGCTTCTTCTGCGTGATCCGTCGAACCAGCGAGTCCAGAAACTTCATCACTTGTTTTCAACAAGAAGTTTTTGAAAATACAATTTTCGAGTCCGACACGCGTGGATACCTGCACCAGGAGGCAATGTAAGTTACTTTTATTCGCATTACTCGTTTTTTTTAAACACCTTACGATACAGTTATTCCTCGAGTCGTGCGTAAAAATCGTGCACGTGTTTGAAAAAACATCGAGACAAGTTTATATTTCATGTTTGAACTACAAATGCACTCATTACGTGTTGTACATATAGATAATAAGGGCGTTATATACAATATATTACTCGATACGACGAGTTTTTTTTTCTTAAAATAAAGATTTGGCATTCAATATATTACAGTTTAAACATCTTTACTGTCGTTGTTTAGGTTTGCTTTGTTGCTTTTCCTTTTGCTTTGCAAGTTATCAACTTAACCTTTTAAAAAATATAAGAGGCTTGGAGCCCATTTTAGTAGTTGAACCATCTTGAAAAGTTAAGCCATAGTAGTAGACTTCTTGAATTGGCTCAAATATGGGTAATAAAGTAATGTAATAGTATGTCTTGGTGTTAGTTTTGGGTGGCGGTGGTTGGCATGAGTCAGTATCTGAAAGTTGAAAGTGGGTTCAAGTTCACTAAAGGTTCAAGTGTTACAACTCAAAGTACACTAGAATGACACGAGGTTGGACAATTTACAAAGCCAAAGCAAATATTACCCTTGTTACTATCAGTAATTGAACATTAACAACAGGTATTTAAAAGTCCAAAGTAAGACACAGCCTCTCTTTGTATTAATGTGTTAAAATGTGGCCCCGATGTATTGTTAAAATATGGTTGTGGACCCGTTTGGACTGCTTGGATCAACTGCAAATTATTCTCTTCCTCACACACACACACACACACACACACACACCAGGACACCGAGTAGACATGTTTGCTACACCCAGAATTAATGAATTCTACAAGACACCCAAAACATGCACTTGCAGTTAAAGTGAGTTAAACTGAAAGGGAGTCTGTAAACCAATGAAAAATTATGAGCAACGTGTCGATTCATCTCATCAGGCAAAGGTGTGATTCAGGAAATCTGCAGGGACCATCGACCCACATGGGTATTTATCTGTGTCCCCATTTCAACCCACAATTCAGGCATGAAGCTACTGGAGCAGTTTCAAAATCACCGCTAGCTAATTCTTGAACACGCTCACAGTGATAGATTGAGATGTTGAAAGAAAAGATTAAATTCACTTCAAAGTTACAAGTCTCAATTTCAAGTGATGACTGGTCCTCATCTTACCAAACACACTTTATATTTGTGGCCCTTTGTCAGCAGGTAGTGGAGCGGCGACAACGCCGCACATCGAATCTGTCTAAATCTGCCTCAAATGTTACATTTAAAAATGTTGGACGGACTCATTATTCTTGTTGCCATGACAACATCATTTCATGGTGGTCTAGGGATGGCAGCGAAGTCACTTTGGTAATTGAGCACAAAATCAGTGTATAATGGAGTTGTCTGGACTGAAGGGAGAATGCAGTGTATGGGCTCACTGTGGCATCAGCGCGGACAATGGACATCACACTTTCAATTTTCGAGGGTGGAACCAAACTGGAAGGGGCCACGAAGTACATGACAGACGAGGAATGCAGCCCCCAGCAAAAGACCCTGCAGAGCCGATCCCCCCCCCCACCCCTCAAACACACACACACATTTTTGCAAGTGAACAATTCCCCTTTTGCAGTGCAGTCTCTAATCTCTCAGAACCAGACACAACTTTGAAGTGCAACTGCACCCCCTCTCCTCAATGTCCCCTTTCTCTGGGCCCCTCACTCCCCCCCCCGGGTTCCTCTAAAACTTTTTTTTTTCCTGAAACATGTTCCTGCAGAGCTGCAAGATGACGTTCACTACTGCATCGATATAATAATGTAGAGCTTCATGATTCAACATCACAGCAGTGCATTGTTAATAAGAACTGGTTTGTAAACCACAGTCAAAATCCACTCGACGGGTTAGATTGGGCCAAATATCTTTCAGGTGCTAACACAGGAGTTCTGGGGATATAAGCAATACATTCTGATTGAGTTTTGCACTCGAGACGTAAACCACCAAGAAGCAGAAGTACTTCAAGTGATGAAAAAGAAAAAGAACTATGAAAGTGTGGTTTTAACGGTTTATATGTCATGATAAACATAATTATAATTAAAACAAATAGTTATCCAATCATTTAGAGTCACAAACTATTATTGCCAGTGTTTTAAACAACATATTACACCTCATTCATCGGTAATTATCACCTAAAAACTATGAAAATATTATAGTATTATATAAGAAGTATTAAAAGTGACCGTTAGGATGGTAGTAAATACACCAGGATTGAAGATTGATAGGAATGAGTTTTCAGTGGGTTATATGCTGCTTAAACAAGTATTTCATGAATGGTAAAGTGTAACAAAAAAAGATTTTTGAGTGTGTAGAAAATACTTTTTTCTCTCCTGTAGCGTTTTTTTTTACAGTGTCTCTCTAGAAAAAAAATGCCTTAGCATTGATAAGAGCAAGTTCAAGTTGGGGTTACGTTCATGTTTGACTGTAGAAATAAATCAAAAATCTTCTAACTCTCATGACATTTGACACAACATTAATTTGAAAAACCTTTGACTGGCCTATAAATACATTTTCACGGCCTGAATGTTAAAGCCTAGTTCAAGATTTGAACCAAGTTCACTTCCTGTTTGTTCAGGAACTCGCTCACCTCATGGAGGAGGAAGTTTCTTTTTTTTATAGCAGTTTCTCCTTCATACTGTTGGGTACATCCTCCCATGATGCACCAGTAGACATTCGGTTGTGCAACGTTCGTTTCAGAGAAGGAGTTTTTAACCATTGACCAGCGTCACCTTTAACCCTGACTTCTCCTGCAGGTTTGAAAAGGAGTCAGGACAAGAGTTGGACCAGTCGACTGTGACGGTCAAACCTCCCAGCCAATACTCTGCAGCGATCATGGAGGAGAGCAACAACATGACAGCGACGGTGAGTCGAACAACACTTTTGTTGGGACGCGGCGATGGTGGAGTTGCATTCAGAATGACAATATAAACTGTGGAAAAAAGGTTCACCGCTCAAGTGGGGGAATTAGGTGAATGAAATGAACGTCAGGTAAAACATGCACTTGCATGTTCAGGCGTTGATTCTGCTGAATTCAAGTGCTTGATCATTTTCACACATATTTGTTTAACTGTCCGTTAACACTCCTTCCTCTTTTCCCAGCATCATAAGTCACTTTTTCTGAAAGGTACATTTCCTTCCTGCTCCATCTGTTTCCTACTTCACTTTCTCACTCTCTGACTCACTTTGTTTATTATATACATCTATTAAATCCCTGCAGATTGCTGTTGTCAATCATTGAGATGCAATTGAGGACTTGTTTATGCTGACAATTTAAAATAATTGTAGGTTTACTTGTGAGTTCAAGCATTACTTGAAATGATGCGTATCACGTCTTGATAGAGCTTCATAAAACAATAACATACTTAATTTTAGCGTGTTTGTGTGTCCCAAAAAGCGCAAAATAAATATGATGTTTATTATTATTTTATGACTATAGATCAGGACCACTGATGGCGAGACATGTCCTAAAAAATTAAACATAAATTTGACTTTCAAACAATGTTAAACATAAATAATACATTTTGTAATTATTAGTACCATTACTATTATTATAATAATGTACAGTAGTGTATTTAATTAAGAAAAAATAAATGTACAATACAGACAATGTCCTGTATTTGGCATTTATTTAAATAGTGTATTTTTACAGGAAATATATCAGTTTTTTCATGCTGATAAAGGGTTATCTTCATGGGTCTTTATATCAACATGACCACATATTATACTGTTAAAAATCATAGAAGTTGAAAAAACATGGGAAATTACCTGAATACGAGTACTATGGAAGTACTGATGATTCAGCGAATGAATCAAAGCTTGAGAACTACAGTAATTTCAAACGCGCTTAAATAAAGCGTGGGTCATGTTTGAACGTGTGAGTCATTACTATTGGCTGGAGGTGAGACGTCTGAGTCACAGATTCCTCATGTCAGCAGGTAAGATCAACAGCATGCAGGTCGAGATGACCCTCTTGTCTACATGTATACAGTTGGATTGGATCGGATTAGAGGGGTCCCTTGCGACCCGCGGGCCCATGACCTCCATTAATTGCATAATATTTTACGAGTGTAGTCAGAGCCATTGATGTTCAATGTCAGATAAGGAATAAAGATTATCACATCAAATGGTATAATTGGTATAGCTTCGATTATATAGTTAGGATTTCTCAAATAAAATAACATAAATTCCCAGGGTGACCACACAAATCCATTAAACCACAAAATATAATAATCAAAATTGTCAAAGAAAACTGGAAGAAAGACCCCCCAGTCTGCAGTCCAGTCTCCACAAGAACTGACATCTGGTTGAGTTAGAAACAATTTTAAAAAGTCTTCTGATTTAATGTGAATACGCTGGTGGTGTTCTGGCTGTAATAATCATTTAGTCTGGGCCAAGTTATCTGACAGAGTCCTCAGAGCGCCTCAGGACAAGTCTTCACCTACAGTGGAATGTTGGTGATGCGAGCGCGGCGTGCACACACACTGATGTAAATGTTTTTTATTATCATCTGCCTGTTCACACACGTAATGCACTTCCACACAAGTGTTTGAAGTTAAGTTGAGCTAATCTTTCGATACATTTTTAATTACACATTTGTCACAGTTTGGTGAATGCACCCTTGTTAAGTGTTAATACTGAGAGCGCAGTCATGTTTAAACAAATGCTAGCGCCGCTGCTGTATCACCAGAGAACCCGGCCGCCTCACACGGGTCTTCTTTTTCGCTCGCCGAAATGTTGACAATCCTGCACCAGGTCTGTCTTGCCTCTACACTATCACGTCAATCTCACTGACAATGGGAAGCTTTGGCTGAAACTTCAGACGGATTTGTCCTGTCGTCGAGTTTTTCTCATGATCTCTTTTACCTGAAATGAAAATCAGCTTCTGCTGTGATGTTTTTTGCCAGCGTTTCCTTGCTTGTCACCAGTGTAATGCTTTAAATTGAGCATTTCTAGTTAACATACATTTCTATCGCTGAATAAATATTGTAGTATCAGGGTCAAAATAAATAAAAGTGGTTAAAAGTAGGCGTCATAATATTCAGTATATAGATAGAGTCAAATATCATATTTTTTCATAATACCGTATCAACATTCAAGATGTACAGGATTAAAAAAGATTCAACTCATATTATTTCAATAAAGTTTGAATAAAATACAATAATTGGATTACAAATTTAAAATTAACATAACAATAATTACCCTATTTTGTGATGCAATCAAATTTTAGTCTGGAAGCAGTTATAATCTTCCCAATCAAAGTGATGACTGAGGATGAGAGGATACAATCAACTTCAGCTGCTTTTGAAGCTAAATATTGGACATATTTTGGTTTCAAAACCAATTAAAGCAGTTTCGACGTATCCAGTATCTCAATATATTGTATCATGGTAGGTATCTTATCACCAGATTCTTACACACCACTAGACTGACTCGCAAGAAGGAACCACAGAAGAAGAAGGGCGGGGAACAGAGGGTGCTCGTCCGATTAGGATCACAGGGATCCAAACCTTATGTTCGTTAGCAAAAATACTTAATTCAACACGTCAAGACCTGGTCAGCAATTCTCTCAAGTTAATTCCTTATTATGCTCACGATAAATGCAGCCATTATTAACAATTTCTTATGACTTATATTGATCGTTGATCTACCGTGTATCCAGGCGGTGGTGAACGGGGACAAACCTCCGACAGACGGTCTCTCAGAGAACGTCAGCGGCGTGGGACTCACCAATGAAAACATCGCGCTGACCGGAGCGGAACCGCCGTCACCGTTCAGCCCCAAACAGAACGGAGGCGCCACTTCGCCTCAAGGTACGCGTTTTATGACCCAACAGATTTAAGCCTTGATATGAAGTCAAAAAGTGAAAGTTCAGTTTTTACTTTGACATGTTAGTTTGCCCGAAAGGTAGAAGCAAATATTAGGTTTCTCCTGTGCCATCTGTCTAACCTTCTGTTACGTCACTGCCTCCAGAGGACAACCAGTGTCTGACGGGCTCCAGGAAGCGGAGCAGGAAGAGGTCTGAGGAGGAGGAGAATGCCTGGGACAGCTACAGCGAGGTACGTCTTTGAACGGAACTAGAACGTCAGACCTGAAGAGCAAACCTCACAACTTTTTATTCCTCCAGGAAAAGTCCCTGCGTCAGACACCGCAACCCAGAACCATCTTCCAGGCCGGTCTGACGGAAAACTCAAATCCCAAGCCCCGCAGACACAACCGCAAACATGACCATATGCACGCAGCGGTGAATACAGATTTTGCTGAAACTTAAAAACAGTCCACGTTGATGCTAAGATATTCTTAAATATTTACCTCCAGTGTGGAAGAGGTCCTGCAGCGGGTCTGGCCGTGTCCAAAGGCGTTGAGGCTCCCCGCCTGGAGCTGATGGAGCAGGACTCCAAAGACTCGGCTCAAAGCAGCAGCACCTCGTCCAGCGTGGAGAGACAGCCAGAGTACAACGTAAGTCACACAAGATCAAAGTAGCAAGTCCACTTTTTTAGCTTTATTATCTCTATAAACTTCCTAAATTATACAAGTTATGTCTCAGCAAGTAGAAGACATGCGTGTCCAGTAGGAATTTACGAGTGTCGCCTGAGGGCATCCCCCCCCCCCCCCGAGAGAAATCTGATCTTTGATCTTTCCCCCTTCGTTCGGGCGGGACAAACCCGTGTTTACCCTGATCCGGTCGACTCTCAGGTATTAGGAACCATCAGTAAATGAAACCGGCATCCGAACATCTGCGAGTCTGTGCACGCCCGCTGGAAAGCGTATGCTTCCACTTCATTCTTGTTCAGTTCAGTGACTCATGTTGCACCTTTTTTTTTGTCTTTATGAAGCTTAAAAGCTTGTTGGATCAGCTGGACTGGTGCGTGCTGCCATTTGTTCAAGAATACAATGAACATATATTTGACCCAATAAAAGGGGACATTGAATGTACACTATCCTAATGAAGCAAAGCGGGAAAATAGATTTCTTGGAGTTATAAAGCATATTTAATATCATTGATCATAATATATAAGTGACCATTTCTCCCGCTTAATTACCTCTGCCAAGGAGATTATGTGATGTGGACAGTGCAACAAAGAATGAAGTATTGGTGGTTTTTCCAGATTATTCAGTAAAGTAATTACAGGGATAATAAAACGAGACGTTGAATTCTCAGGATAACAAAGGTTATACCATCGGCGAGCTGGTGTGGGGGAAAATCAAGGGATTTTCCTGGTGGCCCGGGATCGTAGTAACATGGAGGGCGACTGGGAAGCGACAGGCCACACACGGGATGAGGTGGCTGCAGTGGTTCGGGGACGGCAAGTTCTCAGAGGTGAGTCAAAAAAACAGGATCCTTTTTCCCGGCAGAACTAGCCATAGAAATGTCTCTTTATGGCTCACCTGACCACGTTTGTTACAGGTGTCGGCGGACAAGCTGGACTCCATCACTGCCTTCGAAAAGTTCTTCAACCAGGCTTCCTACACCAAGCTGGCCTCCTATAGAAGAGCCATCTTCCAGGCTCTGGAGGTGAGACTCTAGTTTAAATGACCACAAAAACAAGATGTTTGACCTGTCAATTTTTAACACAATATCTATTTAAGCAAGTGACAGAGTGTTTTTTAAAAGGGAGGACGACCTGTCAACAACACGTCACGTCTTGTTGCCGTGTGATATCTGTTTCTTTTCCTTCAACATCCCATCAACTCGCACTCGTCCTGCTCTTTTGTCTCCTTTGGCTTTTGAAATCTTTTCTTTGTACTATCTGAGAACACACAAAAGAAAGAAGAAAAAAAAAGCACATAATAACGGGTGTTTCCCTTCTATGGTAACATGGTTAAGTCTTCCACAAACATTTTTTTTTCTTGCCTCCTGAAGATCGCCAGCATCCGGGCAGAGAAGACGTTCCCTCAGAGTGAATCAGAGAATCCAGAGGACCAGGTCAAACCCATGTTGGACTGGGCCAACGGGGGCTTCCTGCCTAAAGGAGAGGAGGGACTCAAGCCAACACAAAATGGCGGTAAGCAACAGATCAAGTTAGAATGAAATGGACGTTTGTATCGATAAGTTCATCCCAACAATAAGTTTCGTCGCCTTGTCCGAGTAGACCGTAAAACACTGGACCAGGTTCTGGATGTCGCCATTCCCGAGTACTTCCCGAGTGCCAAGCGACCCCGTGTCAGCGCCAGCAAGGCCAAGGCAGGACCCGAGGAGACGTACAGCAGAGGTTTGGATCCGATCCGACTCCGCTCACTTCCACACAACTGCAACCGTGATCTAACATGACGTCTGCTCTGTCCACAGAACAAATGGTGAATGAAGTGGTGAAAAACAAAAGAAGTTTAGAAGGTACGGGCTTTTAATTTCATGTGTTAGGATGTGAGGGAAAAAACACACTATATTACTTATAATACATAAATTTAACTTAATTCCAATTCATCCAAAAATGTGACTTTAAATGACAATTATATACATTTTAGATTCATAAATTGAATGGCTTTTAAGACTTTCCAAAGAACCTTGTTCATGTTTTCATGTCTTCTATCTTTAGAGTTCTGCCTCTCATGTGGCAAGATGAGAGTCGTGACTTTCCATCCGCTGTTTGAAGGAGGCCTGTGCCAGACATGCAAGGTAAACCATCTCCTATCACCTGTTCTTCTTAGTTTAATGGCTGAGGAATCTTAAAAATGAGGCAGGAGCGAATCCATCTCTCCTCCATGGGGAGCATTTTTAATGTAAAGCTGTTATTTTTCTCTTCTAACACAGTTTAAATAACATTTTCTCTGCAGATTTTTTTTTAACATTCAGTTGAAATAACTCAAATTAAGATGATAAATGTGTCATTTAGTGGATAACATAAACCTTGAAGTTACAGGAACTTCAAAGTATCCACTGCTGTCGTAAGTGTCAAAGTGTTTAACAGGACATTTACGAGACTTTCACTCAATACATTCCTTCAATCCAGCTCGAGGCAAACATGCAGTACGTTCCACATTAGAAAAACCTACAGAGGTGGATTGAGAACACAAAATTGTCTGGATGTGGTTGTCTTTGTGTGCACAAAGTAGCTGTCTTTAGGATGAATGAAAATGAATGAAGTAATTCACGATAAATCTGTGTCCAGGATGTGTACCTGGAGATGTCGTACATGTACGATGACGACGGCTACCAGTCGTACTGCACCATTTGCTGCGGAGGACGAGAGGTTCTGCTGTGCGGCAACGCAAACTGCTGCAGGTGAGAGACACGAACAAAAAAACTAAATGTAAAAGTGTGTAGTGGCAAGAATCTGGCGACACAATATAATGCAATACTGTATGAACAAGGATATATTTGTAGTATTGTCCGAGTACTGACAGAATTTACAAACTGCATGAATCTTCTCCAGAGGGATTAATAAAGTATTTCTATCTATCCATCTATTTTGAAACAAAGATATGTCTGATCAGCTTTTAGAGCTGCTGGAGTCCACTGTATCCTCTCGTCCCCAGTTCTCGCCACAATTAAGGTTGTAATGAATGCTGCCATCTAGTGGCCGGAACTTTAATTGGATCACAAAAATCATAAAATGCTGTAAGTAAGTAAGTAAGTAAGTAAGTAATATTTATTTATATAGCGCTTTTCGAGACCAGGGTCACAAAGCGCTTTAACAATCAAAACAATACTCAAAACAGTACGTACTTCAAAGATCAAGACAACACCGAGAACAACACAGGAGTTCGAGAAATTCAAGGAAAAGCCTGAACAAATAGATGTTAATAGTAACAAAAAACATTGTGATCAATATAGTTTGGAAATGTAGTTTTGAATTATAACAAAATATATGTATCGTATCCGTATATTCGTACACCACTACACATGAGTACATGCAATTGAAGTTTTTCTTTAATCTCACAAAAACTCCTTCACATGTCTTCAGGTGTTTCTGTGTCGACTGTCTGGACATTTTGGTGGATCCCGGTGCGTCGAACAACGCCCGGTATCTGGATCCGTGGCGCTGCTACATGTGTCAGCCACCACTTCAGTACGGCGTCCTGAAGCAACGACACAACTGGAGTTTCAAGCTGCAGGAGTTTTTCGGCAACGACAACGGACAAGAGTTTGTAAGTCGATTTTCAAGATCTTAAGAATCAGCAAAGACTAACAGCAAAAACGAACTCCCCCTCGCCTTCTTCCTCCAGGAGAAACCAAAGATTTATCCAGCAGTTCCTGCAGAGCAGAGGCGACCAATCAGAGTTCTTTCGCTGTTTGATGGCATCGCTACTGGTAGGATGTTCAAGTGACTTAAAAATGTATTTTGTTGCTCACATGTTGGCGTCTCTGTTCACAGGGTATCTGGTTCTGAGGGATCTGGGTTTCAAGCTTGACCAGTACATAGCATCGGAAGTGTGCGAGGAATCCATCTCTGTGGGCGTCGTCAGACATGAAGGAAGGATCCAGTACGTCCACGATGTCAGGAACATCACCAGGAAACATGTGGGTACAATTTTAAAAGCAAAACACAAATGTAAAGTTGGCGATGATATTGAAGGTATTAGGGCCAACAGAATATTGAGGGGTTGAATTTAACATTGTAAATGTAGAAACTTTTTTAATTGTTAAGTATTTTAAAGCATTGAATTAATTTTTACAATTAATTGTATTATATACGTGTATTGAAAATCTTAATTTGTTTTATTTATAATAGAATTTTAAAAATTCAAATATTGAATGAAAATGAATGTTTTTTTAACCTGGTATTATTTCTGTAATAGTTTACTGTAAAAAAAGAAAAAAGAATATATATATATATATATATATATATTTTTATAATATAATATTAAACTTCTAAAAAAGTTATTCATTTTGAAAATGTTGAATTTTTCCAAATTCAATATTAAAAAATATTTTAACGTACAAATTATTGAATAGAATGAAATTGAAACTAATTTTACCTTTCAATATAAAATTGTTGACTTTAATTGTTGTTAATCATAATTTTAAGAGTTTAAGTAAGTAAGTTTAATTACATTTTAATTGTTCAAATCATCCATTAAATATTCTGACATTATTTAAAGAGTTTTTTCCGTATATGTCGATATAATATATGATTTTCTGTACGACAACTTTTAATGCTGGAGGACGTTGTTGTGTCACAGATACAAGAATGGGGTCCATTCGACCTGGTGATTGGAGGAAGTCCCTGTAACGACTTGTCCATCGTGAACCCGGCGAGAAAAGGTCTTTACGGTAAGACCTCCATCAAGAGACTTAAAGAAGGTTCAAGTTGTCAATTTCATCGCTCATGTCTGTTCTAGAAGGGACTGGGAGGTTGTTTTTCGAGTTCTACCGCCTGCTGAGTGAAGCCAAACCCAAAGAAGGAGAGAACCGGCCGTTCTTCTGGATGTTTGAAAACGTGGTCGCGATGGGAGTCAACGACAAGCGGGACATCTCGCGCTTCCTGGAGGTGAGGACACTTTTTTTAAGAAGGGTTTGATCTTGTTTTTGGATGGGATTTGACTCAAACGGATTTCTTTAGTGCAACCCTGTGATGATCGACGCCATCGAGGTCTCTGCTGCTCACCGTGCCAGATACTTTTGGGGGAACCTGCCTGGCATGAACAGACCTCTGTGTGCGTCTGGGATGGACAAGCTGGAGCTGCAGGACTGCTTGGACCACGGACGGGTTGCTAAGGTTTGAAGCACACAGAGAATGTTAAACTTGATGTTTGTTTTTTCTTGAGAAAATTAACCTCTTTTTCCTACTTTTGCAGTTTGGGAAAGTGCGCACCATCACCACACGCTCCAACTCCATCAAACAAGGGAAGGACCAACACTTTCCTGTGATGATGAACGGCAAGGAGGACATCCTGTGGTGCACAGAACTAGAGAGGTGAGTTAACGCTGTAGCAAGTCACATGAAAGTCTTAAGAATAAAGAGAAACGGTTTGATCCCTGAAGATCAATGATGCTCATCACCGACCTTTTTTAATCAATGAAATTTAAAATCAGTTAAATATACGAACAGTGTCGAAAAAAGATCAGTTCCATCTAAATAATGAATGCTTAATTTGGAAATTTCAACACTTTAATTTTTCTTCTTAACCTTTTTTGTTTACCATTCAATTGTTTTTAATTATATTAATTCAATAACTTCTATATTGAAAGTTTGAGGTTTTTTTATTGAATAATCGTATTAAATCATTTGTATATTTAAAGGTTGAATTTGTTTAATATTTAAATAATTCATTTCAGAAAATAGATATTTGCATTATTAATGTTTTTTTTTTTTTTTTACAAAGTTGATATTCGTTTTCCTATAAATAAAAATAAATTTTCTGCATTATTTTTTATTTTATTTATAGACTTTTTTAATACATTTTTTCTAAATTTATGTCAATAATTAAACATTTTCAATACACAATTATACCATAAAAAGAGATGTCAATTTTCGCATTGACAAATAAAAACGCAACGATTCCATATAAAGTCAATTCATCTATTCTGATATACTAATAAAGTGCATCGAGAGCTATCCTAGGATGTAACTTGGCATGTTGTGCAGCAGGGGGTGCTGTTGCTCAATGCTTTATTAACACAGATCACCTTCTCTTTCAGGATTTTTGGTTTCCCCGTCCACTACACAGACGTGTCCAACATGGGTCGCGGTGCGAGGCAGAGACTTCTGGGCCGGTCCTGGAGTGTCCCCGTCATCCGACATTTGTTCGCACCCCTCAAAGACTACTTTGCCTGCGAATAGACGTCACCGACCACTGCATGTGTCCAGAAGGTGGCGACGTGTTTACAGCCTGTTGACTGTACACAGTATTCTGCTCGATGCACTACAACCTAAAATATCACAGGAATGCAGTATCAAAGATAATCACGTTTGTAGCCTTTTAGGCGTTTTTTTCTAAAAGGTTTTTGGTATATTTTGGTTAGGAGACGTTAATGCTGCTGATACAAACACCTACAGTTACTTTAAACCAAAGTTATCATGGATGTTGCCTCGGTTTGTTTTTGTAACATTTGAAATTGTGTAACAAAGTAGTTTAAAAACCTGGCGAGTTACGTTTATCAAAGCAGGTTAAGGAAAACACTTGTAAGCTAAAGGCAGCATATTTTACCTCGTTCGTAGTTTTACACCACTTTTATCTGTAGTTGTGAGCAATTATTCTAGACTGTTTTTTACACAATTTCTAAACAGGTTTAAATGTTCTTAAAAACCTAATACCAATACTTGAAACTTCTTTCTTGTATATTTTTGTGTTGATTCCAGAGAGTTGAGAAGGTATTTTGCGCCGATACGAACCGTCTGGAACTTCAACTCTAAGCACTGACTTACGCAGGTTGTTCAACGTTGGCGTATCCGTTATTTAATTCTATTTAAAGTTGTGATACGGTCAGAACACTGGGATGACGTGTGATACTTTTTGAGCCCAGAAAACTGGAAGCATTGGAACATTTTGAGCTTTTACCTCAAACTAGTCAACACTGTCTTTGGTGCTCATAGTTATAGTAATATTTTTATACCTTTTGTACTGAACAGAGAGAGTTTTTTTTCATCACTTTTGAGGATATTAAAGGAAAACCTTTGTGTATATTGTTGAGATCATCATGGAAACCAAAACATGTTTACACTGTAAAAATGACCATGTCTTGTTTGGGTTAATCAAGTACAAACTTTTGGCTTTAATATTTTGTTTGGAAAACAAATCAAGACTTTATTAAAATAACCAGTTTTGGTTTGTTTGTTCAAGTATATCTTAGATGATTCTTCATCTTTTTTGATTCAAACATTGTTCTTCACACAATGTCTTCCCCAAAAACACTGTTCTTTTCTTTGAAAGGTTTGAAAAAGTAGTTACACTGTAGCTTTTGTATTTCCGATTTACTGTTGTACATATACTGTTTACTCAATAAAGCCTAGATTTGTTGATGCAAAAATCAAGTTGTCTTCAAATATTTACTTATTCCAAATGATTTTTTTCCCCACTGAATTTTACTGATCCAGGTCATTTCACATTTGACCCCATTCTTCCTGGAGCTCTGACAACAAGTTGACCTTTCAACTATTTTCAACTACTTTCAAACAATTTCCCGAAGGAGACCTCCTGAGGGATCAATAAAGTTTTACCTTACCTTACCCTTATTTACTGAACTACTTAGAAAACGATTACTACTACATATTTTATAAATTGCTCACTGTGATGTCCGTCAACGTTGCAACATTAATCACACCCCAAAATAAACCCTGGATACTTTCCCTCCACGTCGCCTGCATGAGTTCAGCACGCTTCCAAGTCGTGCTGAGAGTTGGCGGTCATCAGGTTCTTTTGGGACGACTCCAGCCCGGGTTCATGGTGTGGAAATGTGACTCAAGTTTTGCGGAGTCACTCAACAGAGAGACGGGAATAGACTCACTTCCCTTCTGTGACCCGATGATTTGTTAAGCAGCAGTACATAATTCTGGTGGTTTAAAAAAAACGTATGTTGATTTAAGTGAGTCTTGAATAGATGTTGGACCTCTCTTTTCATTGAAATATTTACATTAGAAAATGATCTTAAGCCCCGCCTACTTCGACAAAATCTTGTTTACCATAACCACCGCGCGTTATGAACCACGGAAGTCTCCATCTCCAAGGGGCTTGTTGTATAAACAAAGCGGAGTGTGATTACAGCTGGCTGGAGGAGGAGTGAAGCCATTATTACGTCATAATGGACTTCACTCTCGTAACCTCTCGTTCGCCTTGGTTTAAGACGGGGGAGAACTTTATAAAGTAATAAGTTAAAAACATGGTCATGATGAGAGACTTAAACATTCGAAACATCAGTGAGTCAAGAAAGTGTTCAGATTAGTTGCACCTTTAAGGTCGAACCGTCACGACTCAGTTGAAATCTCAGGTTCTGAGACATTGAAGTTTTCCTGTTGTGACACTAGGGGGAGCCACTTGAACAGTTTCTATTCAGCAGCCCTTTAAGATTTTTCGTTGAGCGACGACCACAACCAGAGCGATATGTAGCATGTTCACACCATCCCCAAGAACTTTTACAGTGAAACTAAAAATCACACAAAACACCTAAAGTCACGGTATACGAGTCATTCAACTTGTTTTAAGTTGTGTCATCACAAGTTTTATGAAAATATTTCAGTACAAAAAAAATGAAGGTGTATATTACGGCTGTTTGGATTCTTACAAACTCTGTCAAACTCTACCCCACAATCTAACAAAAACAGTTGGATCGTTTAGTGTTTGATTAGTTGTTGTAAAGCAATGTTTTTGATTCATCTAGTTCATCTTGAATTAGCAGTTCCTTTTAGCGAGTTTTCTGACCTGCTCTAGTAGAAGAACTCACATTTCTCAGATCCTTCAATCTCTTCACTGGCTGCCAGTTTCTTTCAGGATCAATTTAAAATTCTGGTTCTTAGAATTCATGGTCAGGCTCCTCCTTACATCAGTGATCTGATCCAGCCTTACACTCCAGCTCGGGCTCTGAGGATCAGAATCTACTGATGGTTCTGCGCACACGGTTCAGGACCAGAGAAAGAAATCCTTCCAGACTGTTGCTCCTAAGCTTTGGAACGATCTTCCTCTCCCTCTGTGTTTGATGATCTACTGACTCCTTCAAGAAACATCTTAAGACTTTTATTCGTGCAGCCTTTTCCTTGATTCTCTGAGACTCCTGTGTTGTTCTCTGTGTTGTCTTGACCTTTTAAGAATCTATTTTATTAGGTATTGTATTGATTGTTTAAGCGCTTTGTGACCCTGGTCCAGAAAAGCGCTCTACAAATATTACTTACCTACTTTTACGTTTCTGCATTTCCCATCAGTGGTTGACAGGTAGTCAGCCTCCTCTTCATCACTCCATTCCTCTTGCCTGGATCATTTTCACCTTCATCTTTTGGGTCACATGACCCACAGTACGTTCACATTCAAGACCTGATCTGAACCCAATCCTATTTTAACATCATGTCAGCCATTTGCTATTCCGAGGCTGAAATAAGAGGTGGATGAAACAGACACTGAGGGTGGGGGGGGGCAGCGAGGAGATTTTTTTCCGCCTGCTTACATGATAGAGCTCAGAAGGAGGCGTGCGCGGTGTGTAGGAAGAAAACTAAAGATCCTCATCTTGCACAATTGAGTTCCATGTTTGGATTTCTATGCGCTCTGGATTTCAGACTGTCCGGTCGCATCAGAAAGTTCCCTGACATAAGGTGAGTAGTTTGAAGGTCCATACAGGTGTTAAACAATGATTTGTGCAAAACTAGTTTACAAGTTTTATTTGACAGTGGCCGCTACAGCAGTGGATTTCAACAGCTTCAGTCAAAATAGTAACATTTTTTATTCGCTTTTAAACAAAGCTGTATAATTATCTTACTTCCTTACTCACTCGTTTTCTGATGCTTGGCTCAGAGGCAACGACAAAACTGTTCTTTTGTCATGACGCTTGTAAACAACTGAACATTTTCAGGTGAAAACTAATTATCTCAACTTCATTTTTAATGAGTCCGAATTGACAGAATTTAATGAGTCATGATATCAAATGATGTTTTGACTTCTGACCTAGATCCGACTCAAGTAGGTCATATAAAGGCAGCTAAAATAAGAAAGTATGTCTCGGATCACTGCCGTTACTTATATTTCATATTTATAAATGGATGTTAAATGAGACGTGGATATCATGCTCGCACGATCCGTCGTCGGCCTCAGCAGTTGATGAACCAGGCCATCGGGAGAAACAATTCAATGAGGAGTAACCTTTGACCTACATCCCTGTTTTAGTCTTCAAAGCTATGTTGGATATATTTTCAGGCGCTCAGGATTTATAGCAGAACATACCGTACTCAGTGCTGCAGAAAGTTGATCCTTCCGTTAGTTAATCTCATAATACAGTCTATACAATTTGATCTTTCCAGCCATCTCTTAACCGTTTGTATTCACAAGTGATTTTCTGAAGTAAAAAAAAAGCTAGTTCAAACCAATTCTGGTCAAATTGATTTTTACACGAGGAAAGAGTAAACTAGATAGTTTTAAAATAGAACGATCAATACGAGCTCTTCAAATAAACAACAAGCTTTGGAGTCAAGGGACGACAGAAAGCAAACATCCAGAGGCTTTGATATCAGAGAAAACAAACAAGTCTAACACTAACCTCACTGATCCCGGTTCAGATTATTGTGGAGCTGTGAGTTCAAACGTTAGACAAATTTAAATTTGTCTAACGTTTCTACTTCCGTCTGTAATGAAAAGAAAGTATAAGATGAACAGTATCATATAAATATCTGTCTTTCCTTTATGCTGAACTCTTGATAAATGCCTCGAGTCGAAAGGGAGCCATTTCAGGAGTTTGTGAAGTTTTATTTTAACCCTTGTGTCGTTTCTGGGTCAAGGTCAATGACCTTTACCACTGCATGTGTAATTTTAATTTTAAGCAAGGGAAGTAATTCATCTTGACCCAGAAAAAACACAAGGGATACGACATACACATTTGTTGTTGGGCATCCTGATACAACAAGGATAAAGTGTCCAATCATAACAAAGTTATGTCTATATAACTTGCAGTTTAAAAATCCCTTAAAATAAGAGAAAAACAGGTCACAGCGAGTCAAAATGTGTGCCGTTGATGAGAAAAACATCTCAGACAGAAATCTCAAGCAGAACCAGACTCAGGCTGGATCAGAGAGTGGGGGAATGGAAAGAACTTGGTCAAAGTAGCTCAAAGTGGATATAAAAGTTGGTTTCATGGCCATCATGTTATAATAGTATTGAAAGGACTTTGTCTCCATGTAGGATGGTCACACTGTAGACCGGCGACACAACGCACCATGACCAGTGTCAACGCTCCCGCCTGCCTGCTCGCCCGAAACCACTTCTACAAGAGTAAGTCACGACAAACACAAGATCAGGAGGAAAGAAATAACAGAGTCATGCGTTTCACGTGGTCGTGCTGTAAACACACTTATCAGTCTCACGAGAACTGTGACCCAAACATAGTAGAGTATTGTTTTGATTGTTTAAGCGCTTTGTGACCCTGGTCTGGAAAAGCGCTCCAAATATAAATTACTTCCTTAATGGACTCAAGTTTATACAACCTTTGAACCAATCACTTTATAGTCCCTGCTTCCACAAACAACAGCACCAATTACTCTGAACACCAAGTCATAGTTTGACTTTGACCCTGCGTACACTCAAGTAACAACATCAGTATTTTGATTTGAGAAAACACTTGTAGTGCAGATAAACCGTTGACTGATCAAGACTCATCAATGACAAACATGATCAGTTCAGACCTAGTAAATAAACAGACTTGAGATAACAGACATGACTTTTACCGGATTATGACCACAGTAAAGTTACCTGCACCAAGGAGATTATAATTTGGGGTTGTTTTCATAACGTTTCAGACTGCACATCTACTGCAGGGCAAGACAGACCCAACTACAGCTGTGACTACGGTTCAGCCCGACCTGGGCAGAGAATGGTCACCCTCATGATCACCATGGAAACACCCGCAGGTAAACATGGGCTTAACGTGGACAGGATTGATATTTGGGACTTACTTCCAAAATAATTTTGGGTGAAAGGGTAAATCTTTCCCGACTGCTGCAGGAACATCATACTCCAGAACTCCATGTTCTTTCAGGCAGGGCCTCTTTCAGGGGGGCGGGGGGGTTTGACCGTCATACTTTGCAAAAACAACTGATTCATACTCTGTTGCTGGCAGTGCCTCGTGTTTATCCTTAGTCGCTGCACAAAACACAGCTTCGTTCTTTCACACGTGTCAGCAGAATCTTGATGGTGTTTTCTCACCGACTCAAGTAGGTCAGCAAACACAGGTATGTCGGAGGACAGATCGTTCAGGGACAGTATTCCATGTTGTTTTCACCCTGAGATCTTTGAGGGTTGCAGGTTTATATGGAGGGGGGGGGGTTAAGAAAATATTGATACTTTCCCACTATAATGTATATATTACTTCATTCAACTTTCTATGAAATCAAATAATTTGATTAATTATTTACAAGTAACAAGCAAATACTTACAACTGGATGTCAGATGGCAGCATCATTACGTCCTGTGCAGCTAAAGAAACAAAACATGCCAGATCCAAGCGATGACTAAGGACGAGGGGATACAGTCAACTCCAGCAGCTTTTTAAAGCCGAGTTATTGGCAAATTTCTATTTCATTAACAAATAAAGCGGTTACGACTTTATCAAGAGTCATGTGGTCTGTAAATTCTGCAACCCTAAAGGTCAAGTACTCGACAATACTACAAATATATCCTCGTTCCTACAGTATCACAATATAATGTATTGTTGCGCCTGCATTATGAATTATAATGCAGGCGCAACAATTTCGGAATTTGGAGGTTACACCTGAAATATAAATGGTTTGAATTAAAAATTATAATAAATGTATCGATATTAACCTACATTTACATAGAATACTCAAAACTATTTTTTCGCAGGTGGTAGGAGACTCGAACTGTGGGTAGATGTTACCCTTAGGTCCTCAGAGCCGCCCAAACCATCAGCCCAGCGGAATGTGAGGAAAATCAACTGAACCTCCCCTGAAGAGGAATACATGGAGGAAAACCCGGCTCGCGTTGCACTTTTGGACCACCTGATTCACAAGGACACCCATATGGTTCTGGACCCATAGAAAAATGTGAAAAAATACATTTTTCATGCATGTTGCGTGAACTACTGAGGTTAACAGCTACACTTACTAACTTTAACAGGGAAAGAGACAAGTTTCTAACCACAAGTACATTTTGGCACTTTTCTATTTACTTAGTTGAAGACTATTTTACTAAGTCAAGTTTTATCATGAAAATATTCAGAATCAACATTCAATCAATCAGTTTTGGTTATTGAGTGACGAGTGCAAAAGCCTGACTCGGTAGTGTCATGATGCACAGTAAAGTCAGACAACGATGCATTGAGAAGACACATTCTGTCCGTCAGATAAAAAGGGAACCAACGAGTCAATTTGTTGGAAGATTATTCATGTTTATCGAGAGAAAACAGCGCTTACCTCGATTCCTGGATGCTCACTGAATCATCTGCATCTTGTTGGAGGACAATCTGATTCATCACCTTAAAATATAGTCAAGAAAGAAAGATAAAAAATAATTTTCTGACTGCTTTATAGAGCATTTATATGCATGATTGACCTTTAAAATCTAAATTAAATGCGTATTCATGTGTGTCACTGAACCACCAATAAGTCGATGACCTGGAAAAACTGCCAACTTCATCTCCAGACAGCAGAAGAGAACAAACATGCTTTTCACCCTTTTCCACTCATGCCGAGCATCCACTCCACCATTGTTTGTCTTCCCTCTGCTCCATGGAGCCCGAACAGAGGACAGTGGTGGTTACACAAACCGTTTTACTGTTGAGTGGGAAAAATCCTCACATCAGGAGAGTTCTCTCATCGTTAATGGGTCAAGAGATAAAGAGCTCGTAGAAAATTTGGTTCAGCTTTTTTTTGCATCGTCGCTGGTTTTTCGGTGGGGCCGGCTAACGGTTAAGCGTCGAGTCAGCAGAGGGTGAGCGAGGTTACGCAATCGCTGGAGTGGCTTCATATCACAGCTCGTCTACTTGAAGGAAAACAACTTGAAAACGGATGCATTAAAGAGTATCACATAAAGTACAACATAAATGACAATAAGGACCCCTGGTCCGGTTACCGGTACTGGGCCGTGAGGCTTCTGTTACAGGGTCTTACAGAGAGAAAATAAAATCTCTTGTGTACAATTTCTGTTCTATTGATTTCTAACGTCTGAAAGAAGTTTTATTTTGGTAAAAGATGATATTTTCTCTAAAGTAACATTAGCCTTTGAAATAAACCTGTAAACTAGTGAAATTAGCTAAACACAAAAATGATTTATTAGTACCTAAAAGTATTTGGATATAATGTAATATAAAGACAAAACCAGTTTACTATTGACTTTACTTGGTTTACTATTCAAATTGTATTAGATAAAAATATTCTACTTGTTTGTTTGTTTTTTAAGTCGCAAAGAAATGAAGGGACAAATAATATTGACCTGATCGTGTCATGATGCAAAGTGAAGTCAGTAATTTCTCTTAAATAACAGTCAATGAATCTTGGCAAGTTTATTTAAAACCTGTAAAAATGAGTGGAAAAAAAAACAACCTATAAAGATTAATTTGTACCGTTTTTATCTTAAGGTAATTCCAACAATTTACGGTGAAAATAGGTTCGGGAACCTTGTTATGAACAAATAAGCATGTGTACTCAAAGATAAAAACACATAATAAAATGAAAAATAAAATGTTATTATGAAAGCAGTATAACAAGTTCAAAAACGTATTTATTATTATTAATAATAGTAATAAATGCGAAGTTTTAATAGCAAATAAAGGCTTGTAATAACCATTACCTTTGTCACTTCCGTTTTGCTCCTAAACCATCATCTTGTAGAGGTTCACGTGTAAACATTCGCTTAAAGCCTGTTCTTTCATTAGCATAGATATACTCGTTTAAAGACAGTTTTGAGAGAGAAACTCACCAGAACCTTCTTTAAATTAATCGCGTCTCGAACTAATTAAATTAAACAGGTGGTTCAATCAACGTCCAGTCACGTGGGCTCGTCCCTCGCGTGACGTCACAGCATTAGTTTGAATTATTTTTCTTTTTTTTATATATATACTTTTTTCTATATGTCCTAAATAAATACCTTTATGACAATTTAACACATTATGGAATGCACCTTTTCCTTTTAGATTTTTAACATACAATGATTTAAATGTGGACTTTTACGTTTCTTACACAATCACAACAATTGAGCTCAAAAACAGCTATTTTTAAGTCTATATTTGTTAAGAGTTTTAAGGTCGTTTAAATATTTTTTTAGCGCAGAAAATGGACAAATTCATCTATTCGGGAATTCATTAACATATTAACATTAATCACGTGACTTCCTGTTTTGGTGTAGGTACACCTCAGGCGTGTACGTGTAGGTACGTTACCTCATTGTTTGATTAGCCTAGATATCTAATTTAACTTTTTGTCTATCTGTAATGTCTTCCGTGCACAGATGAAAATACATTTAAGAAAAAGTCGTAGAGATCAGTGTTTTTAAAGTGAAAACAAAAATCTGTTTTCCATTTTCACCGAAACATCTGCCGGAACTAAAGAAAATATCGAGTGACCTACTTTCCAGATGTGCACGTTGACATGCAGCCAAGAGTTAAATAACCTCAGTGAAGGGTGTTGTAACCATTTGTTTTCCCATCTTCCATTTGGAATTAAGCAGTATTTTACTAAATAATGCCATTTCCAGGTTTAATCAATTAAAAAGGGCAATACAATAAGTTTGATTTTGTGTCTCTTGATTGATTCATGAAACATAAATTCCTGTGATACCATAGCCTTTGTCCAAGTGTAAACAAGTCGCTGACACAAGCCTTCAGGCTGCAAAGTCTACTTTATTGCATGTTTTTCTTCTTCAATTACATGGTGACAAAGTGGAAAAATATCCGGCATTAAATGCGTGTCCAAGATGCCACAGTAGTACAAACACACATCAGTACAAATGTTAAAAAAAAAAACATGATTAACAATAAATGTTTCTACTCAGTGCATTACAGGCACAGAATAACTGGTGCTCATCAGTTACATTTTTTTAAAAACATTTGTTTTTGTATACACTTTTTTTTTGGTCTCCAATAAAAAGAATATTACCAAAACACACATGGCAGCCTTCACTACAATGAACCGTGACAAAAATGATACAATGTAAAAAAAAAATAAAGAAATGTAAACGGGACATCCTCCCGCCACCTAGCGTTGGTCATAGTTTTTGGTGGTGTTGGGGGCGACAGGATCAGGGGGAGGTGGGACTTCCTGAGTCACTGCTCTCGCTCACTTGACGCTGCAACACCATCTCCCTGGCGATGCACGTGATCTGACCGCCTTGAACCCCCGCCCTGAGGAGACAGAAACACTTAAAATCTGCCAATGGATTCTTGATGCATCATATCAAAGATGCATAGAAGATTAAAAAAAAACTAAGTTAACGAAGTGTGTCCCTTACTTCTGCTGTGCCTCCTCAGTAAGGGGGGTCATCCCCGGGTTCTTCCCAAAGAAGAAACTAGACCACCAATGGCCAGAGTCCTGTTTGGGGAGTCCTGTTCAGACAACGACAATACAAAAAGTTATTGTAAAAGTTCACAGCAGGTTCAAGATTAGCTCTGAAAAGCTCTAGTTGGACTTCAGTGACTTGTTTTCCCCCCCTTCTGTCAGAACATTCGTCTCTGCCAGCAGAACTCATGGGCTGCCCCGGACCCCCCCGCCCCACCCGGCAGCTGCTGCTCCTCACAGGACTGTAGCTACATACCAAACGAATTCTAGGTCAAAATACTTTTCCCACTCAAGACATAGTGGACTTCAATGCAGCTTCTGTTTGCAGAAGGATGTCTCAGCACAAAGAAACAACATGACCTAGTTTTGAGGACTTGAGAATCTGCAGCGACGACTTAATTCAGGGCAAACTCCAGCGTCAACTTTCACCTACTTCACAGCGAGGAAGAAAAAAAAAAACTGCTACACTAACAGGCACATACAGCAAACAAATCACTGAGCACTCTTGACAGCATGTACGACCTTTAAACCCTTTATTTCAACGATCAGCTTCAATAAACAAAGACAAACGGATGTATTCCACTCAGTATCCAATACAGTTACGTCAATGGAACCCGCAACCAATATTCTGTAGTGATAATGGCTACACAATGATACTTGCGTAAGTAAAAAGAACCGCTTCCATTTTAAAAACATATTTTACGATGTCGTCATTATGCCATCATTTGTAATATGTGTACTTTACATATTAATATAATGTTTATTCTTTTGTGAACATCTGTGATTATTAATAAAAAGGTGTATCAAGCAATCAATACATTAAAATTAATTTGCCATAAACTAGAACCAGTTGAAATGAGGAGTTTATCTGCCCCAAAGTAACGTCAATAACAACAACCATCATCTCTCAAAGACTCACCCGGATGGTGAGGGATGACCTCGCCGCTGAACTCCGAACTGCCACACGAGCTGCTGCTGGACGTAGAGCCGATGCGCCCTGAAGGTGGAGAAATAAATATATATATAAATACACCGCGTTTAACCAAAACAAATATTTTTACGACAAATCATGTTATCATAAAGTCAAACACAGTCGTTGGCCTCAAGCGCTAAACTATGGCCTCGTTTTTAAAGTCAACAATAAGCAGAAGAAGATGGACTTTGATCATACAATACTGGCCTAGAAAAGGCGCTACACAAATATAATAATATTATTATTATACTCACTTCGGTAGTAGTCAGTGGTGGCCATGAGAGAACCGCCTGCTGGGATGGCTGCCATCGTGCTGTCCGAGGTCACTGTTCGTTGAACACTTGATGGAAACCTGGAATAAAACAAAAATGGAAACATTATATATTAGATATTGTCCAGAGTCCAGAAAAATGATTAAACACCCCCAAATAACACCCATTATTTAATAAATTAAAATATAGGTCATGTTTGGAAATGGTGTTTTAACTAATCCAACGAGTTTTTTTTTGTTTGTTTTTTTTAATTCAGACTATGTCAACAAATTAAAATGACGTCATCGCTTCAAACATCTACATGAGGCTCAACTGCAGCAAAACAACGCCGCATTCTGGGGGAAATGACGTCACGTCTTGTTTTGTTTTTGCAAAGCTGTAGTTTCGATGCCATCCATGAACTCACGATAAATCGCAATAGTGCATCAAAATGGCGCAGTTTTAATGTTTTTTATACCGAATAAATGAGTTTAATAACGATTTTAAGATGGAACATTCCTCCATTTTGACGCCATTGCAAAGAGTAAAAAAAAAAGGAAACATGTTGGTGTAAATAGACAGAATAATTTAACTCTTCAGTTTTATTAAAAGTATTTGATCAGTTCATTATTCGTTACACAGCGACAGACGCACAGGAAACATGGATTTAAAAAGCAGATGTTCTTGTCCACCATTTTACTAACGGTGACCCCGGAGAAGACGCTCACCTTCCTGTGACCCAAACGTGCTCTATGTTCGGCGGCGCTCAGTTCTGCTCGGTCAGCGAGGCTGCGGGGGATGAACGCTAGGCGACGGGGCCCATTTGAACGAAGGTTCGGGTCAATGTCACCCTCCAACCCGGGAGGATTTCAACGCTGCGGTTTAATGGCTCCGAGCGGACCGTCGGGCTTTTATAGACGAGCTGTGACGTATACAAGGATGGGCGTGGTCAGCTCCTCTCCACAGCCCCTCCCTTCGGAAAAATCTTGTAAATCCCCCCAAAAAACAAGTAAAAAACAAACAATAAAAAAAAACGCAGTTTAATTCTAAACAAATGCATCGTATGACAGTAAAATAGAACTGAAAGCTTTTTTTTTTCTGGCGTCACAACAACAAAAAACATTTAATCAATTATTTTTTTTACAGTATTAAATCCTAACACAAATATCCACAAACATTTTATAGTGTATTCGTAAATAAATAATTGCACTACAATTTATTGTAATTTTTCGACACACATTCGCCCCCCCAAAAAAAGTTTGGGGGGCGTTTAAAAATAAAAATAAAGCGCCGACTAGTGGTACAATTATGCCACAGCAATGTGACGAACCACAACACTTACTGTAGACAATATTCTGTAGTTTAAAAGGTGCATAAATCGGTTGGGTAAAGCAATATTTAAAACTTTTTTTTTCACTAAACATGATCTATTTATTTACCTATATTTTTAAAGTTCACATTATTTTTTTCGAGCGCTTTGTGACCCTGGTCTGCGACCCTATTTGCTTTACAAATATAAATTAGTTTCTTACTTACAAATAATAAATGCAACAACTTTTAATGTTCATTGATTATGTCAATAAACCTCATTGGAGTAGAATTTAATATTTTCTAGATTTTAACAAAAACAGAACAAAAGTCTGATCTAAACTGAACTCTATTTAAGTAAGTAAGTCATTTTTATTTGTATAACGCTTTTCCAGACCAGGGTCACAAAGCGCTTAAACAATCAAAACAATATTCAATAAAGTATATACCTTAAAGTCAAGATAAAACTGATAACACAACAGTAGTTAAGGTACAGATTAACTTGTTTGTAGTCAATAATGCATTACCTCGTGTCCTGAGATGCACCATGAAATGAGACACCTCAGGAATTTAACAAGCTTAACTTGCTGCCGGGAAACGGAATTTCTCCTTCGGGGGATCAATAAAGTATCCATCTTGTCTTGCCTGCAATTCTGCTCTGGAAAACATGAACATGGAGAAACATGCTGGAGGTTGAGCTGAATAAAAACACATCACTCAAAAGCCTCTTAAAGGAATGCTTTATTGATATGCACATATCATATAGAACATATACAACAAAACCTAATTAATCAATTATTATCTGAAATCTGATCCCTTTCATTTTCTACACCGCTGAGGTCCAGGACCTGAAGTAAAGCTATGTGCATTTTTTTCTTCTACATTCAGCTTCTGCGTCAGATAGTTTCTGGGAAATTAAAGCCACAAATATATGAACAAAAATCTTCTGATAAAACACGCGACAGCGACACTGCGGGTGTCTTCGTTCTATCTCCATCTTCTGTTGTGTCATAACTTTATGGATTAAAATCGTTGACGCAGACGTTTGTAACAGACTCGACAATTGGCGACGGTTTGACCAAAAGGAAACTTAAAAACTCTTCCCAAGTAAAGAAAAAATATCAACCAAAAAATGAGAGACAAACAAAACAGTGTATATTTGGCAACAGATGGCGAGAGATGTTGGCATAAGTGTAGTATAATTGGCCTTTTGTGGGATTAATATGGATGAACGCAATGTTTTTAAGAGCTAAAGAGGAAATTTAATCATCGATTCAACTACATACTAGATATACAACATGAGGCGTCACGTAGTCAAGTTGTATTTCTGGAGCCTTTTGTTAGTCGAGATCCTACATCAGAGCGGGAAGCCATTAGTGTTAAAGCTGCATGTTTGTTTTCTTCTTCTACCATTAATGCCTCAATTCTAGCACGGCCTTCCTCGACCCACCCCAGTCTATACAACTGTACACCACAAAATAAAATACTTCTACTCATCACCAGGTGAATAAGGCCCGTTCGCTGAATCCTAACAAGTGTCGAGTGATGGCGTTTGAATTTAGCGTCTAAGAGTATAAAACATCCCCGTCTTCGCCAGCCGTGCCGCCGCACCCTCCGACCTTCCGGCGGCATTTTACAGTTGTACAGGTTCAAAGTTGCGTAAAAACATCTCGCAAAGCCGTGGAAAAGTGTTTATAATACAAAATGCAGTTTTCATCCTGGGATGGTGTTTGTACACGGGTGTGGCTGAGATGATATGCACATGCACGAAGCTAGTCGCTCGAGTACGTGGAAATAAAGACGGGATGAAAGAGGGGAAGAGGGGAGTTTTTGGAGGTGCTCACAGTGCTGATTGAAGCCAACAAAAAAAAAAACCCTTCTTTCTCACATTAGCTTCAAATCTGTCCAAATCATGGAGAAACATGTGGCACAAACAAGAGGCAGAAGAGGAGACAAGTGACCTGAGTTGATCTAACGGAAGTGAGGGGGGGGGGGGGGGGGTTATGTAACAAGGCAAGATTTAATTGCTGAGGCAAAGGCAGAGACAGGAAGGCTCAGAGATCTGCAGTGGTGGCACCTCCTCTCGCCTCGAAGGGTTCGTGGTTGAAGGGTGAAAGGTCAGGAGTGGACTCCACGAGGTGAGGTGATAACAGTACAGTCTCGGGGCGGAGCGTAGGGGTGGCAGAGAGGCGGCGGAGTGGACTCAGAACGGCGGGTTCTCCTGGGTCGGGGTGGTATCGGTCGGGGAGCCGACGGCGTCGCCGTTGCCCTTCGCTCCCACCACCTTGTACTTGGAGAAAGACAGCAATGTGTTATTGATCGTGGCTCAGCAAGAGCTTTGATTTGAGCCAATAAAGGATTGCGGGGGGAGCAAGTAGAGCACAGACCACCTGTAGCATTGGCCTGAAATACTTAAGTAAATAAGTATTTCGTTACAAAGTTTATGGAACTAAATCAATGCCATTTGAATATTGAAATTTAACACTGAATTTTCAAGCATTGATCACTTTTTGTTTGAATAATTGAAATCTATAATTTCTATATTGAAAGGTTATATTTTAATGTTTTATTTTTTAAATCATTGAATTTTAATATTTTAATATTCAATACCAATTCAAAGATGAATTTAAAAGGCTACGAATTAAAATAAATATTGAATTGAGTAAATGTTTTTTAGAGTTACTATTTTTGAATAAACATTCAAAACGGTTTTGAAAATATTCAATTGTTTTGATTAAATTATTCAAGTAAAAAAAAGGATCCACTGTTTAAATTAAATAAATTAAAATTATTTAAAAAAATTAAACAACTAAATCAATGCTTAAAAAAAAAGCAACTTTTCAATAAAAATGTAAAAATGGAAAAGTTAACCATTAAATATTCTGATGGTACTCATGCCCTCAACATGAACTGGTATCTGTAAATAAACATGTTTATGGAAGTACAAGATGACAAGCGGTTTTTGTGTGAGTTTGAATAAGTAAACAAGTATATATAAAGATTGTTTATATATAAATAAGTCACTTAATCTCTCTTTAAGGTTCCAACGCTCACCTTCAGGTTCCCAACTTTATCCTCAAATGACTTGAAAGTAGCAGAGTTCCTGCAAAAGAGACGAAGATTTATAAGCAACAGCACCTGAACCGTCAAAGCATGTGAATTGATGGATTCATTCAGAACAAATGTCTCCTACATTAAAATAATATATCTTTTAGTTACTTTTGTAAAAGGGATTAGAAAACTAGAGCTACATCAAAAACAATATAACTTGATTTAGAAAATCCTCAGGACCTTCAACGCCCACAAATGCGTCAACAATCTTCTAGGGGTGCGGAGCAGCTTTTACAAATGAGAGCAGGAGGGATTGATACTTTACCTCATGGCGGGCATACTTATCGAGTGGCGAATGGAATAGTTGCTACTTTGAAAGCGTTTAGGAGGAGAGAAGAGAAGTGCAGGTGTTAAAGCGAGCAGTGACACACACACACACATACACACACATTGTGATCACGCTGGTTATTAGCAAGATTTTCTTTACATTTGCAAATCATGGAGAATCAGCATAAGAGCTAAAATTAAGAAGTGCAGCATCATAATTGATGATATTAAAAAGGTTAATGCCTTGAGCGCTGAATGATTACTGAGAAAACGACATGCATAATGTACAAATGAGATAGAAAATGTTCACATGACAGAATGACACAAAAACAACATATATTGAAGTATGCAGTAAATATTCTTCAGTGAAAAGGAAAAGTATGAATTATTGCAGGAATAATAACCGTTCTTCTCTCAGCATCTTTTCAATCGTAATAAATATATAAATTGTTGAATACAATTGAAAATTCTATGATTTCTGTGTAAAATAGTTTAAATACAGTTGAAAATTGTACGATTACTGTGTAAAACAGTTTAAATACAGTTGAAAATTCTATGATTTCTGTGTAAAATAGTTTGAATACAGTTAAGAACTCTACAATTACTGTGTAAAATAATGATGTCTGATTGAATTCTAGTTGAATATTCTATGTATATGTATATGATATGAACAAAAACATGCAAAAACCTGTACCTAAAATGACAAGATTGAATATATATATATATATAGAAATGTTTTTAAGCTGCAACATTAACACACCCAACATTAATGATAGAAAACATAAATAAATATAAAATGAATCATTGTCATCTTATAGTTTTTGACGTTACCCAAATTACCCATTAATGTTTTTTACAGTCTATACAGTCGTATCAAAAAGGTACTTCAGTGTTAAACTAGAAAAAGATTACACAGGCAGTTAGTCTTACCTAAAAGAATTAGAGAATGGCAGTGCCCTGCGGAGTCGAATGCAACAAAAGAGGGAAAAAAGAGAATTTTAAGCCACACAAAATCAGAAAGGTTGACAGGGAGATTAGTAACAGCAGTGTTATCAGCAAGGAAGGCCAGACAATAAAAGCAGAGCGACAAAGAAGCGGAGGGTTGCTGGGTAACCACGGTAACAAGAGCGCCTGATGGAAAGAAATCTAAAATTGCTCATCACTGAGTGGTTAAACTCAAGTCAACATTTTTAAACCTCATATTAACCTATGAGAAAAAGGCAACATATTCATTAGAATTTAACCTTTGTACCATATATTCATTATCGCTTTTCTCGACCATCCTAACATAAACAATTTAGGGTTAAAAAGCTTTAAGGTATAACGCCACCTGGTGTTTATTGGCGGCCATGATTAAGTACTATGTCACAAATATTCAGTTGGTGGCCTGAACTTGCTGCTGGTTTTCTAAATAAAATGCTAAACATCATCAATACCCAAAGAGGATGTGGTCAAAGTCAAGAAGACAAATTGACTTTTCAACACCATTGAAACTTCATGCAACATGCAGAGGACAAGCACGACAACTTTTAACTACAGTAGCTTCTAACATGCATCTATATATTTCCTTAATGTTAGTTTGACACCACAGCTAATCATTTAATAAGTGTGTTTCATAAGGAGACTAATGGTTGAGGATTATGATGGAACACCTGATGGAATAATCTACTAATAGTGTTTTTAACTATGTCATTTTTAACTTTATTTTAACTACCGGCCGTCTGGACTCACCTCATGTCGCCCAGTCTCCTGCTGAGGGCCGTGCCCACCGTGGAGATGGCTGCACTGGTCTTCTGTCCAGCCTGAGAAAGAGTCTCCTGAGTCTTCTTGTATCTGCAGGGAGGAGGTGGTCAAAGAAAGAAGGGGATGAGGAAAGGGTGAGAGACGAGGGAAGAGGAAGACAAAGGAAATGGGTCAAGAGCAAGTCGCTGACGTTGGTGTAAAGTGATACATGCAGCTCCTCCGTCTTTTCACCACCTAAACGTTAGTAGTCACCATGAAGTTTCGATACCGTTTGAGCAACTTGGCACAAGGAGCTAGTGACACAAAGTGACGAGTCAGCAGATCTGGTTACAGGGCAGTTCAAAGGAGAGAAAAAAAGGGGGGAAAAACCAGCAGGAGGATATTTGTAAGAGAAACAATGTCCAGGCTGTCATTCTTCTTCTATGGAAAAGAGCCGCCGGCATATTTCTTTTAAAGCAAATTTCCTGCCTTGACAAAAAATATTGTGTGTAAAAAATATTTAGTTGGAATTTTCCGTGGTCAACGAGAAAATGCAATTCATACAGTTGACAATCATTACTGTAGTAGTAAGTATTTTCCTCAACAAATACCCAAATTGCAACCCACAAAGTTCCTAGCAGACATTCTGACGCATCACCTGCAAAGGTTTCTGGGAACAACTTACTTTATCAAGTCTAAATATTTAAATAAAAAAACATTAAAACAAGGTTTTTTAGGCGCAAACTAGTTCAGAATAACACAACAAAAAATGCATCACTAAAAAACATAATGATCACTAATTTCATAATTTCTGTTTCACCAATAAATTGATTCTTAACAAGGCGCTTTAATTAGAACACACAATCCTCCTCCCTATGTTTAATCCCTTCAACAGCAGATGAGATAAAGCTCGGCAAGTCATTGCTAGAAGTTGAAAGAAGAAGTAAAAAAACCTGCCCAAAAGTCCTGTGCATGAAGACAACCTGAGCCAAAACACATAAGAGAAAGGGGTCAACTCACGCTTCCGAGCGGGTAATGTCATCCAAAGTGGCTGAGGCAGACAGATATCTGAAGACACAACAGCAGGATCATGACACAGATGTAACCACGGACATGCATCACACAACAGCAGACATGTTACTACTTCCTGTCCATAGTGATCGCTTCCCATCTCAAACTCATGGGATGAATACGATTAATTGAGCCTAAAAGAATGAAAAGATATTATCAAAATCTCCTACATTCCCTATGGGAAGTATACATTTTATTCGGCCCTCCACTTTAACTGCTTAAATATTTCAGCGCCTTGTGTGATTGAGTTTGACACCTCTGTTGTACACAAAAATGAATAAAGAACCCGAATGAGCCAATAATACCTCATACCAGTGATTCCTAACCTGTGGGCCCCCTAGTGGGATGCGAAGGTATTGCAAGTGGACCAGTAAATAATTTCCAAAATGGTATCATTTTTTTTGTGGGAGGGTGGATTTGATTATATGAAATTAAAAATACACATAATAATGTTTTTAATGTTAAAGCTCGTTAAGTTTAAAAGGATATAAAACATTTTCAAATATTCTTTTCATTATATTGTTTTTCCTTATAGTATTATAGATATGACAAGGAAATGATAACGCATTATAATGCCTTCGTATTTATGGGGTGGGAGGTGGGCCGCAAGACTTAAAAGTGGTCCCAGAGATGGAAAAGGTTGGGGACCACTGCCTTATACTGTATAGAGATTCCAGCAGTTCACAGAAAGGATTTGAATTATTCACTAACTTACAATAAATAAACAACTAACCAGTTAACATTCAAAGCATGCATTATTCGACCAACACTGCATTATAAACATTGCATTAATATTTAAATACAGGTTATTAAGAAATGTAACCTACTAAATATTCTGGTTGTCACTCTGATACGATCAGAAAATCAAACGTCTAGCAACTGTTTAGGTAAGTGAAACTACTTCACAGCAATGGTTATGATCTATGATGACGAAGGTTTTCTTATCATCTGTTCCTCATCTGTTGTCGATACACAGAGACGTCGCCACGTGAGCGCTGAGCTGCAGCAAACAAGGATCAACTGTCAGCTTATCTCCAACGGAACAATGTCTCAGACTGTACAGCTCACTGACTTCATACTGTTGGCTGGAAAAAAAAACAACTAAAAAACCTGCAAGATTCTAAATTATAATCCATCTATTACAATGTTTATTTGTAGGTAGCTTGAACTATACCTAAATATTTTTAAATATTGTCTAGAATAGTTGACTGAATCTCTCCATGGACGACAAGAAAACTGGTCTCCACACTTACAAGCGATTAATTATTTAAAGGCCATTTCCTGCACTCTGAATCATCATTTTTATCTGCCTCTCTCTGAACACTCTACGACACAGAGTGTCTGTTTTTGTTCCTGCCGTGCTCTCCTACATTCCTCTCTACATTTAGCCCAGGAGACTGGAAGTCTGCTCACCAGGAATGGCTTTTAGGAATAACACAAAACAACAATATGAGGGCAAAATTTGACATTGTAGTGTATAAAACAAAGCGACAATTTGCAACAAAAGAGAACAAAGTGTCCCGTGTTAATGGTCACTTGAATAAGTGGAAGTACAAACGCGCAGCTGTATGGGTGTGCGAGTCAGACTAACACTGACTGATCTTGCCAATCTAGTTCCCCACAGAAGCAGCAACACGTAAAAATTCCACTAGCACCAGAACCACAGCAGCATACTTGAATATTTCCAGTCTTTCAACAATAATGAGAAACACTATTGCAACGCTAAACAACATAGGCAGAGGCCATAAAACAGTAACTGTATACATTATGTGTCAACAGAAAATATGCAGCAATAAATAATCAAATATTCACTCATCATTCATAAACATAAGAAACCAGTAATACAAGAGTTCATATTCTATTTTTCCTGAAAGTGAAGTGAGACACTATGAAGTTCATCGTCAGTTCCAAGCATGCAGACCTTTTAACAGGGGAGGGAAATTCAAAGACATGCCTGCAACTGTGGAAAGAAATGTTATTTAAAGAGGAAGAGGACATGCGTTAAGATTTCTGGGTGAAGGAAGAGAACCCATCTTTCTCTTCACTCCTGGGGGAGAAATAAAGAGCTGGGTATTCGAACAAAAGGTTAGGATGAAAAGATCAAGCTTTTCCAGCTTTGCAGCTCACGGGATATACTGGACTTTCTCAAAGGTCTTTTTCGGTCAAACCTACTTCTATTCAAAATATTTCTAACTTTCCAACTGAGGTGGAATTTATCAGCTCGTGACACTTTTGGAATTATCAGAATTTCTTCAAACTATAAAATTAATATAACAAAGAACACATTGATGTATGGGTGAGGTGGTAAAATATCTGTCTATGCATGACCTTATGACTTGATTAAAAAATAAATGCAACTCAGAAACTGCAGAAAGAGAACCAGTTTCATGGAATGACGCCATTTATAGCGAACACCCTTGCATTAGTGAAGCCGTACGACTTTAACATTAGCACAACAAAACAAAAAAGTTAAGGTACTGTCAAAATAGAAAATCACCTAATCAGTTCAAGGACCATATCTTTACAATTTGTAGGTCTCGTGGCTGCCCTCATAGCATTTCTAGAATCCTAGTCAGATACCAGTTCACCGTGAAACAAGGCGGCAGGCAGTCACAACAATCACGTTCTGTTCAATGACCAGACAAGAACCCAAAAGCTTTTTCAAACACGGTTAGCAGGCGCAGGGAAGAAAGACGGGAGCAGACAAGAGTTAAAGTCAAGAGTGTGAGAGCAAACATCACGGAAGCTCAGACATCACCAGTAGGCAAACAGTGCATGAACTCACAGCTCCAAACCGCCAGCTTTCTCATTCCACTCGGACAGTTTCTCACTGGTTCTCACATAGCTAGAAACAAAGACACGAGGGTGTTACGCCACAGAAGGTCAGCAATGACTGAAAGCCGTCTGCCCCAGAAAATGACATTAGAAAATACAAAAAAAAAAAAATACTATTCTTGTTTTAAAATAATTATGATAAGATGATAAATATACTACACTAAAGTCAACATTATATTACATATTAGAATCAAATTTAGTATTTAAGATTATTACCCAGCATGAGCAAATGTTTATCATGCGTTTCCAGCTGATTTCATTAAGAAAACTTTTGGTTGGGTTGGGATAAAAATATGAGACACGTTTCTACATTCAAGTGTAGGATACGATCCAAATGTAAACGATGTAGAATGATTCAGAATTCTTAGGGACTGTTTAAAAAGAAAATTCTGCAAGATACAGAACTTTTAGACAACAATCAAAAAGCCTAAATCATCGTCACTATTCTTTAACATAAAAGGGACAATTTTCACTTATTTGCTCCAAACATGGAAACTTGCAGAAAAGCCATCAAGCAATAGAGCGTCAGAGTTTGCCCACAAAAGTAACAGGAATGAAATCTCTTAAGCTCAACAAAAAAGCAATATAAATACCACAAAAATAAAAAAATATGAGGCGGGAAAACACATGTTGTTCATTCCTGGAGAGAGAGGGCAGAAAGCATTTTAGTCGTGTGCAAAAGATGTAGTGAGTTGTATGTATGGCTTTATATCCTGGTGAGTTAAAAATGATTATTGATATCGTTGTTAATAACCATCCTGACAGTCTGTGTTAACTTTGGTTCCGCTCGCAGAAGTAGTTGATACATACGCATTAGACGTCTGCACATCTTGCCAGCTCTTTGTAATGTTCTGCTTGAGCTCGTTGAGCGGGCTGAGGCCGAGCTTCCTCTTGAGCTCTGTGGCGTGTCTCTCTTTGGCCGACAGCACTTGACGGAGAGTGTTGATCTCCTCCTCAACCTGAAACACAAACACCTGCATTCATGGCCTTGTCGTGCACTTTCTAAGCACAACCAAACTGCAGTAAAAATCACACTCAACCTTCATGCAAGACATCAATGGAAACTCATTTTTAATTCATTAAACATGATTATTAAGGAAATTGAGAATAGCCATCAGTAAAAATAGTCTCCATAATATAAAACAATATATTTTGATTGTTTACCTTAGTGAGTTCAATGCGGAGCTCTTCTGCCTCTTCCTCCGTCAGGCCTGGTGGGAGAGGGTTGACCGAGTTTCCCACTGCACCCTCCACTGGCACATCGTTCAAGCTGTCCACACCATGATCCACACCATGATCCACACCAAGACCCTTGTTGGGAGAGTTCAAATTGATATCTAGAGAAGACAGAATGAAGGATTTAGTGACTTCACATGCAAACGATAAGAGAGGTCAGGGGATGGTTACAAGTCAACTGGAGTCATAGTGCAGGATACAAGAGCAGCTCTCACAACTTTTAGTGTAGTGGAAGGTTTGCACAACTTTAACAGTCAGTCTTGACTTTGAAAGGCGATAATAGGAAAGCTCTGGTAGTGCCAAAAGTGGCATCAAGGACATCAGGATAAAAAAAAAACCGCAGCCTTCAGCTCTAAAAATAGATTTTGGTGGAGAACTTATTTGATCCTGTAAAAAAAAAGGATAATAACACAACCAGTAGATTCAGACTGCATCATTGAAAAAAAATGCAACACTGAAAATGTTTTGTTTTTAAACCACAGACTAAGATGGCACTTAAAAGATAAAATAGTTTTCTGATATTTGGCACATAAATCGTTTCCTAATATGATAACATGATATGTAGTTTAAGGTGGCATGCTTTATATAAACATTTTATAATTGGCCTGTTTTCCAAATGCAAAACAATGAAGGCTGACAGGAAAGAAAAACTAATTATAAATCTTGACAAGATTCTTTCAGTTTTCTTAACAACCGGCAACCTAAATGTTATCTTAGCAGAAGACACCGCACAGGTTACTAAAGCATTAAGAAAAGACCTTATGGCATTCAATCGTGCAGACCCGTAAGTTATAAAAATAGATTAAATTAAGCTTAACAAAACCTTTGTGACTTCAAATAATATGCGTGACTGTGAACAAAACAAAAAAAAAGAAGACATTTTCTGTAAAGGTGCTATAACGCTGCCTTTCTTCATCCAATTTAAAATGTGATCCCTCACTTGTAACTTAAAGAACCCTGATGCAAACAAACTTGCACGACATCACCAATATGCTGATAAGAACATGATTAGTGGTGTGGGCTCCATTATAGACTCCTCATTCCGAGATAAATTTAACAAATGGACCGAGGTCCGCGGATACCAAGACAGTAAAGGACAGACCACAACATCGACACTTCTCTTCCTATAATCTCTCTTTTGTCTTTTTTAATCGCATTTCTGTCTACATTAAAAAACAATTCATGATGGCATTCAAATTTAACATATATTTTGCATCATCATTCATCGTTTTTCCTTTGTTTTGCGGAGGGCTGGCTCATCAGAACTTTATGTTTCTAAATTATTAATTGGAAATAAAATGTATTTCTCCGTTTGTGAGCAGTCACGCTGAGAGATAGGATCATTGCTTCATGTTTTTTTTAATGTATTGTGCCACTGCCACCGTTGTCTGTCCTGATTTGTTCCACTTGATGAATCCAGAGACAAGCATGTGCCTCTGAAAATACATTCCTTAGCATCGTTACGCTACATTTAAGCTTTGACAACGACACACATTTGACCTATACACGCCTGTTTGATTGGTGCCAGATCCATAATCATTCTAAATCTCTTGAGTCATCATCCATTGATCACCAGAGTCAATATTGAGGGACTTCAGTCAAAGTACACATTAAAGCCGACATCATCACCGATGACATTTTGAACTGGGTTAAATAGTTTTGTTAGAAAGTTTTGTCTGAAATGCATTTTAAGTAAACCAACTATTATGGACGGTGTACATCACATGGAAGTTCAAAGATTAAATTCAGTCCTGGGTTAAAAGATTCCCATAAAACAACAAATGTTTGTGGTAAGGTTGGATTATGTTGGTTTTAGGAAGCAACTAATGCATGACATTATCGTACTTTATGAGAATAAAAGCGTCACTTGGAAACAACACATCACTGTAGAAGGCTTTCTAAGAGGTCTTGAGTCTATACACAATAGATGACACAGGAGGGTGTGTTGGTTATTTACAGTCGAAGAAGCCAACAAACGTACTTTAATGTCATCGATTTGAAAGATAAATAACAATGAATAATACGATGGTAAATAGTATTTACTCGACAACACATGACATGCCCGTCATCGACCAACCTTTCCACGAGCCAGAAACTGAAAACTGTTTAAGAAAACAACTATTATTTATTTTTAACTAACTAAATACCGATTTGTGTTGACGGATTAAAAGACCAGGAAACGTGGACAATACACATTTACGTAATATTACGCAAAGTCATTGTGTTTGGGAAGTGTTTAAGGTCAACATTTTAATGGTTATAAAGTATATCCGTGAATTATATAATATATTTACATGACAGAAAACAAAATTAGACACAATGCTAAGCTAGGAGCTAGCTAACTTGCTTGCTAAGCTAACAGTTGTACTTACCTTGACTGGCGGGGTCCATGACGTCAGGAAACTCTGTCGTGTCACTTCTACCGTGAATATAAACGATAAACTTAGTCGTGGGTTTTTCGCTCGATGAAAAGAGGATTTTTTAAATGACTGCTCCCCAAAGAAAGTCGTCAACAGTCCGACTGTCAGAAGCCCAAACAACAAACGTCTGGAAGCTGACGAAACATTAAGAGCTTCCGGTGAGGATTTCAAACTAAAAGTGCGAGTGACGTCTTATTTGATTTGAAATTCAAACTCTTTAGTGATTGTTTTGTTTCCGAATATCTTCTACATCTTAATGGTGAGTTGTTTTTTGCTCATACCATTGACTTAAAAATTTCTGTATTTTAAATAATTCAAATTTAGGTATCTACTTTTTTTTTTCTTTTCTGTTTGTATTTACCTTTATTTAATGTTTATTTGAATTAAGAACTGTCCCCAAATCATGGTTTTCTTTTTAACAATTCCATATATATTATAACAAGAATATAACAGTAAAATGTATTTTTTTACATTTCCAGTGTCACCAAAAATAAATGGTATGCAATTAAATATTCACCTCATCTGGGGATTATATTTAATATATATATATATATATATATATATATATATATATATATATATATATATAAAAGAGTCACACAGATTGAATCATTAAAAACATTTATTTTTAAACAGATCATAGACTTCATTAAATCATTCATCTCACACACACACACACACACGACTCATTCCACACGAAAAAAACATCTACATCTCAAGTTACACTGCTGTTGTAAACCCACGTCATTGACTGTGTCCCTAAACTTCTCAAGGACAACTAGTTGATTAAAAAAAAAAGAAAAGTAAAGAAAAATAAAATAAATAAAGTGAATCCAGATCACCTGATTACTCTATTCACACGTGCAAGGTTCCTGTTATTTATGTCATTGTTTAAGACGCAACATTTATGCTTTCATCATCAGATACAAGTAAAAAGGAGCTGCTTGTTTAGTTAAAAGTAAAATAAATGGTGAAACGCTCCCATCATTATTATATGAATTAAAACTTGAAGTATTTTTTTTTCTTCATGAAGAAAAACATGAAATCAAATACGATTTTGATCTGCTCGTATTGCACGTTTCTCATGATATGTAAGAAAAATACCAGGTGCTTGTTTTAGTGGTTGTTCCACGCGGCAGAATTTTAAGTTTAAACTGTCCTCTTATAAAGTACAAAATAACAAAGCGACATAAACCCAGGACTGTCCTGTCCACCATCTTGGAAACTTCCACGACCGCCTTCCCTTCCTTGAATAACATAAATAAGAGAAACTTACAAACTCGAAATCTACAAACAAATACATCCGAGTGTTAACATTTTAAAACTCAAAAAAAAAGAAAAAAAATGTGACGTCAAATCTAAGCAAACAATTTGCACAACATGTAAAGCATCCACAAAACAAAAACTATACACAGATGGACGTCGGCTCAGACTGTGATTTATGAGATGGTCATTTCTCTTATAAACAGGTGAGAAGCCACTCTGATTATTCCTGACTAAAACATGGAAATCATGGAGGAAGGAAGCAGAGAGGAACTGGTGAGTCACTCCAGCATCATCTGGTGGAAGACTGGTGACCACTAGGACAAATTAAAATCCGGAATTTATAAAATAATTACTTCATTTACAAGATTAGTTTAGTCAAAATGGGACTTGCTGATGTAAAACCCCTCCAAGATAAAATCAACCTCATCTATGTGTATTATTTTGGAAGATAAACCTTTTCCATTTGCTTCCTCCAAGACAGCAGTTAAAACTCCAGAACCTCTCAGTCCTGACGGTCCTGTTCAGGCTGCCTCAAGCACGTTGAAGTCGGATGTGTTTTTTACAACGAGCGGCTCTGGAGAGGATGTACTGTGAGCGGGTCGTAGGTCTTAGTATGCTTCGGTCCGGTAGCTGTGGTGGGCGTCCGAGGTGAGCCCGGTTGATTCTGTGGCCGAGGACGGCTGCGTCATGATCGGGTCGGAGCCGTCTGTGGAGAAACCAAACACGACTAAAAAAAAAAAAAAAGACTTGTACGTCATTACATTGTATGAGAAATATACTTAAATATTGCAATATTTTTTCTGCAATACTGTACTGAACCTCAACAGTATATCAACGTTTTTCAGTTTGGGTTCCAAATAATATTTTATTTTTACAATAGTTCTTTTATGGTTTATATTTCATTAAAGTGCATGCAATATTGCAATTACACTTCCAGTCACTAGATGGCAGTCATTTTGTCCTCCGCACCTAAAGGAATAATTAAATCCCCAGAGATCCCTGCAATGACTGAGGATGAGAGGATACAGTCGACTCCAGCAACTTTTAAAGCTGATGTTTGTAAATATTTTGGTTTCAATATAAATTAAAGCAGTTACGACTTGGCCAGAATCATGTGGTCTGTAAATTCTGCAACACCAGAGTCAAGTACTCGGACAACACTACAAATATATAGTAGATCCTACGGTACCGTAATATATTGTATTGTTGCCCCTGTATCGTGAAACATATCATATCAATACACATCTTTAATTAATATTGTAAAAAACTTGGTGAATAAATATTATTCCTGAACTTGGACTCACCTCGCTCGTCTGCGGTCATCTGAGCCTCCAGGTCTTCCGGAGACACGTAGAACTCGGGATCCTGGTCCATGGGGGGCCGGGGTTTACACTTGCCGCAGCAGCAGTTGCAGCAGCAGCACAGGCAGCAGCAGAAGTAGCAGCCGGTGGACAGACAGCAGAAGACGAACAAGGCCTGTGACGACAACGAGAGCGTTTCGCTTTTTGTCGCTTCAACCAAATCCGTGGATAGAAAATGTGTCGCTCTGTACCTTCGCCCACCAGCTGGACAGGACGAAGTATGTGTTGACGTTCTCCTCTCCGAACTGCTCGGCGACGTACAGTCCCAGGGAGCCGTACTTGTCGTAAATGTTCTTCTTGGTAGCGTCGGCCAAGATGGAGTGAGCGTTGTTGATTTCCTTAAATTTGTCGGCGGCTTCGGGATTGTCTGGGTTTTTGTCCGGATGAAACTTTAACGCCAATTTCCTACAAACAGTGAAGGACAAACTATTAAAGAAAATACCAAAAGGATTTTTGGTGCAGTTTGAATTGGTGTACACTAGAGGGCGACGTTGAACTGCCTTGAGGAGAGACACTAATAAGTTGCCAAAAAACAGATCAAATCCTTTTTGAATGTAAGTACAACACAAAAAAATGAACACTATAAAAAATAAACACATGCACAGATTTTTAATTAGTTTTTATAACTCCCACCTCCAACTTCTTTAACAATGTTTTTATTTAATATTGTTTTTCTTATTACATTTCAATATGTGAACTATATATTTGAATCTATTGTGTATGTTTTTTCTCTTCGAGGAAGATCATCATTACATATCATTAGTGTGTTCAGTCTTTCTTTAAACAGCCGCCCTGTCGTGCTTTACAATCGATACCACACTTCTCACCTGTAACATTTTTTAATGTCCTCCGTCGTGGCGTTCTTGTCGACCCCTAGCACGATGTAGAGGGATTCTCCTGACGTGGACAGAGCCCTCTGTCTCTGCTGCTCCATGATCTCTTTCCTTCTTTCTCTCCTTCACTCTAACCTGCCAGAAGACAAAGACACAAGGAGCCATTTAAAAACAATATTAATTTATTTCATTGAATTAAATACATTATTATGGCCATATACAGTATTTGAGGTCGTCCCTTGTTTATGCTCTTAAAGACGCCAGATCAAACAAAATCTGAAAAGTAATAACCAATTACCGTAATTCCCAGACTATAAAGGCACCCGATTATCAGCCGCAGGTTTTAATTGTTACAAATAATCAGTAGCGGCGCCAGGATTGAAGCTCTTATCAAAGGAATTTGTTAATAAACACATGAACTTTATGAATGAAGTGTAATATGCTCTCATAATGTGTCCACTTCTGGGTAATATTACACAAACAAGAATGGTTGGACATCTTTACGCTCATAAAAAATGTCACCACTGACACAGCCTTCTTGAACATGCCGTGCGTCACTGGACTCGCCTGTTTTGCGCAACATATTCAGCCTTCGGCGCGTCTGGTTAGAACATGAGATAAAGACAGGAAGATGGTACACAGAAGTTTTTCCATTGACATTTTAACTTAACGAAAAATTGTTTTCTTGTTAATTTGCGAACTCAACATTGTGAAGAGGAGCCATTCCTCTCACCAACCCTCTCAGTAACGGTGACCTGGGCATCTACCAAATTGCTTTGCCGCCCAGCAAACCAATCACAGCCGACGATCACTTTGACGTAGGGACATGGCCATATAAATTAAATAGAGTTTTGTAGCGACAAGAGGCGTCTGTCAACATGTACACTTGTAAATGGTGACCAATGTTTTGAGGCTTTTACAGCAACAACTCACAAGCTTTTTATGAAAAAAAAAGTACAACAATTGTATTTACACACAAGTGTTTATTGTACAAATACAAGGTTACAAAATGTTTTTAAATGACAACATATAGTGCCATTTCGTAGTTTTCTCCGCACGGCATATTATATGGAGCCTAGCGGAGTAAGATTTAGTAATCATTTGAGGTCAGTCTACAAGAATAACATTTTTGTCTGATATTTAATGGAAGGGCTTTATTGTTATGGGATAAGGAAGGGTTAAATTGGAAACCTCTAGTGTTTATAAAGTACAACTGCATGCAATCAGATACAAACACATATACATACATACATATATATATACATATATATATATATATATATATATATATATATATAGTATATGTATATTTATATACACACACACAGATAAAGGTGCTGTATATATTTTACGTACATTTGTATTTTAACATCTTAATATTTTTTATATTCTCTATAAATTTAGCTCTACATTTATATTTATTCTGAAGTTGTTGTTTCCTATAACTGACTCGAAGAACCCGCACAAGGTGTGCCTGTCTTTTAAAGCACAAATGGCAAATAAAAACCTTGAACCTTGACTCCAAGTTTAGCAATAATGGTAACAGTGACAGCCTTTGTTAAAATATGGTTAAGGTTTCGAAGTTTGAGGAAACACCGGGTTGAATCTGAGATTTTTTGGCAGCATACGGAAAAGGAAAATGTTTTTTGCTCCAGGCCAACCCACAGTGCGTTTACTTAATCACGTTTGACAACACAATGATATTACACAAGCTTCAATCCCACTCCAGACTTTGCACGGGATTACCCACTCACAACACTTGACTCCTCTTACGCTTGACTTGGATTAACCAATGGTAACGGGCGGTATTCTCGTGGGATTAGGAGGCGTTTGTGCGAGTTATCACATCCAACTACTGGACTCAGCTCAGAGCTATGATGACGTATATATGACAGTAGCAAACAGCTAATGGAGAAAACTGCCCTTCATTGGATCATGCTGAAGAGAGGTGGACTGAAAAAATGATTTAGTTTCCTTTTGTGTATTTTATAATATAAACCATTTTTTACAACAGTTATTTAAATGATGTATTATTAAAGGCACACAGTGCTGCACCTCACACTCAAGCATATTAAGTTGCCAAAATTAAAAACAACTTATCAGAAGAGTTGCTGCATCTATTCAGCTTCAGATGAGCAATTATCTCTAAATCGAATATAGAATACGTTTGAGAAAAACCCTTGGGACAACCGAAGGAAATCTTAGATTTCATCCAGTTTATTTAACAGTAAAACAACATTTAAATCGTTACTGACAGGTTAAAACCAGTTAATTAAAAATGCAATTGAATCTAGATTAAGTTTAAATTAAATGCAAGTTTTTTTTTCCTTTGGAGGTCAAATGATAGAAGAGTTGACTTCTACTATCAATACAGTTTATTATGCTTCTTTGGTGGTAACTGGACCAAGAAAACTTTGAAAGAGACTGTTGTGACCAAACTGTAGACGCTTTTAAATCCAATTAAAATATTGTAAATACTGATTAATGACACAATATGCCTAAATTAAACATGAAATATTTGTTTCAATATAAGATATCATATTTTTTCTTAAATTGGTCACCAGTACTGGGTTGGATGCCAGACATGGTTTGAATGGTCACTGTGTGCACTGAGGCAGCGATGCACAAAGACGGAGGTTCAACAGGACACAGAAGACGTGGTTCACCTGAGCAGGTGGATTCTGTTACATTATTTAGTGAACATTTGCACGAAGGCCATTAATAAAACATGTTCGAGTATCTTCTTTCCTACGCTCTTATATAAACATTTTTTAAATGCATCAACTAAACTTTACTCAGTGCGACAAGAGCCTTGCATAGGAATTTGGGGAATGTAGGTTCAGGACGATCTTCTTCACAGTGTGGTCTGGCTCTGGTGACATTGAAGCTGCTCGTGTAAATGAATATTTTATTAGTGCTTTATGTGGAATCATCCATCAATTAGCAACTTGAAATGTGAGACAGCACACCGGTGGAAGAAATTAGTGAAAAACTATTTTGTTTTTATAGGTGTATTTTTTCCACATCGCTGTATCAGCTGTGAAAATAACTTTCAAAAAACTTTCCTTTATTGTCTCGTTAATCTCCCTTAATAAAGACTTTAAAATGAGATTTTAAGTTTCTCGTCCCCGGCTTGCCTCAAATAAGTATGCCTGTGATAAAACACAAGCACCTCCGTCCGTCTTGGGTCAGAGTCTGAGAATATTATGTGCGATCAGACGGACTCTCTCACTAGATGGTAACGTGACCATGTTGTTGCCCTGGACACTGTCAACACAGCTGGCTCTAAAAACACACCTTCCAGTTCAAAATCTGTCTTTGTTTTTTTTTATATATAGACACAGGTGAGTCTACGTTGCAACATTTAAGATAATAATATTCAACCATTAAGACAGAACCATCAAGAGTGAAGGATACATTTCCCTCTTTTGTAATAGAATCAATGACCTGCATTGAAAAGGAAAATTATCGGGAAAATCAGGAAATGCTCTTCAATACAAGGAAGGTGACTGACCTCAGAAAAACAACATCTTAGTTTAAGGAAATGCGAAGTGAAAATGGTATATTACGAAAACAAGTCACAAGAAAAAAGACCACAAGTCTGAGGTTGATCAACTGAAGTTGAAGGAAACAACAGATTCAGCTAAATAAAGAGGTTGCATTGCAATATTTTTTTTAATAATTTTTTTAAAAAAGATGTGCGTTTCATTCAAAGCTGGCAATTTTCTTAAAAGTCGACACAAACGTGCCCTTTGATTTCAGTCTAGTAAAATACGGCTGCTTCAAAAACAAAAAAGGATTCTAGATTCCAAATACTAGCCTTATTTTAAAACTTCTGGAGAAATTATTGCTCACATTTATCATCTATATAACAGTTAATTCAGTGGTTATTCAATGACCCGTTTCTCCTGCTCGTGCTGCCATGTTAACATAGTTTGAAAATGATTCCAAGTGACTGCTTTTGAATGACTCACCAGTGACCTCGAGTCACATGACTTCATTTACAGTCATGCGTTTCCCGTCATCGTAACACTGTCAGTAAATCCTTCTTTTTTATACATGTGACACGGCCAAAGTTCTTGTAACAATAAAAAATAATGAGATAATATACTATGAAGTATATTTTGCTCCAATCTTGTCTGAGACACACACAAGATAAATCAGCTTCATTGAATTCCATTTAAAATCCTTTATTGACCATCTTTCTTATGGTGCTTTTAAGTTAATATAGTTAATTGATCATTAAATAAATCATGTCAATGTTCTAAATGTTAAAAAAGGATATATTGAAATATTCCAAAAATACACATCCTATTCAACTGTCCATACAAATATTGTGTGAACCTGTACGTGTTAAATGTCCATGTATTTTAATACATGTTGACACACGTCTTTTAAAGAGGAAGTAAAATACACATTTAAAAAATTACAGTATACAAATAACTTAAATTAAACAGAGCACAATTGGTTTGTTTAAACAAGAAAGAAAACATTGTTTAATATCAATCTATTTACCGTATAATAGGTAAAAGCGAATCAACATTATTTGTATGTTGAAAATAAAAACGAAAGAAAAACTTCCTGGAAAACATTACTTATTTAGGATCTCAAACATTAACATTTGAAAAGGTAAGACAATACGAGATCCTTACAAAGGTGTTCGTTGCATCAAATGTATCGTCCTGTGTTACGCTTTCAAAACCGTTATTCCTCATTTCTTACTGCGTAACGACGACAGTCGAGTGAGCAGTACAACGATACAAGGGGTTTTTGACTCAATTGCAATTTAAGTAAAACACCTACAATGTAAAATCTGAGATTACAACAATGTCTACACTGGGACACAGACAAATCCGGATTAATCCCGCAGTGACATCTAGTTTTACCACCTTTGTGGCTCGATTTCGTCACGTCTGGATCTTTTCTCACCTCACTGATGCATCTGGAAGTGTTTGTTTAAACAGATAAGTTTCGCTTTTGCACTTTGTTGTGGTCAACTGAGAGAGAAACGAAGGTTCAAGTGGTTAAAGCGGATAATCTCCAAGAACCTAAACAGCATCCATATTGGTTAGCCTGTAGCATAGCTCTAATCCAAGGACGGTTAAAGCTTCACTCTTTCATCTTAAACTCGGATTTCCTTACCTTTATTTCTGTCCGAGGGACTTTGTGTGACTCCACCGGTGATGTACAGCCCAAGGCGCTCACAGACTCATTCCGATTCGGTTTCAATTTCCGCCGATACAGCTTTGAATCAGAGGCGGTGCAAACACGGAGCTAGCTGCTAAACAACCGCGAGCGAGCGAGCGGCTGTCAATCCCGCGGAACTTCTTCTTCTGTTCTGCGCCTGTACATAATGAGGAATGATATTCAGTATAAACAGCGCCCTCTGGTGTACACTGGTGGGACGAATTTAAAATATTGCCAATAGAGTCAATTTATGATTAAGACAATTAAAATGGGAAGGCATTTCTCATGCAGATCAAAAAAAGCGTATCCACGAAAAAACGTTTGGTTAAAAAAGCACATGTAAAAAAAATCGGTTGAAAAGTGTTCCATCCAAAATAGAAATGTATCATAATAATGGTCCAGTTTTTGAAAGGTAATCTGATTGGATCATGCAATCCAATTCTCATTCTGTTCTGGATTAAACCTTTGTGAGAACCGAGTTTGTGTTCAGAACTTCCTTCGTATGATCCGGATTACTTTAACACAAAAAACAACAACAGATTTATCCTCATTATAACATTTGGTAGGATTACAAGGTGGATTTCAGGGAAAAAAGAAGAAGCATCAAAACCTTAAAAATTGGTAAAATAATTTATTTTTAATAATATTTATATTTTGTATTTGATTGTTCAACTGTTGCAATGAAGAAGTAAATTACCAATTTACTTTTGTAATAGAAGTAAAATGCTATTTTCTAACTAAAATAAGCCCCAAGAAAATAACAAATCAACGTGTCCTTTATCACTGAACATAAATTCATAGATGGATATCATTTCTAACCCTGAACATTCTTTGTCTTGTTTGGACTTGTATTGGACATTATCGGACAAAACATGATTTAAGACTCTTTTTTGAATAGCCACGATATATTTTTTCATGTCTATTTCTTGCTTGTCGTGGCTCAGATGAGTGGTTATAAAATTAAATGTAAATAGAAGTGGATGTTAATTTTGTGTTTTGTCTCAAAATAAGAAAACACACTTAAGATGTCACTACCTGTTGTTTCTTTATATTGCTAGACTCAAACATCAAGTCAAGTCAAGTCCTTTTATTGTGAAATATGCATGTATTAAGACATATGTTTATGTCTTAATACATATGTTTATGTATTAATATACATGTATTAAGACATGTGTATATGTATTAATATGTATGTATTAAGACATATGTTTATGTATTAATATACATGTATTAGGACATGTGTATATGTATTAATATGTATGTATTAAGACATGTGTATATGTATTACTATGTATGTATTAAGACAAATGTTTTTGTATTAATATACATGTATTAGGACATGTGTATATGTATTAATATGCATGTATTAAGAAATAGAGCATAAATACAAACATGATGTTGTTCCATTTATAGCATCTGTAATCCATTTTTGTTCATCTTAAAAACAGTGAATCCGCGTCAGGCTGATCCAAAAGTCATTTTAATCCAGGTTTTGTATTTTTAAAGAAGCATTTGACTGAAACTGATCGAGTCATCGAACCTTCCTGTCAACACACTCCTGCACAGTAGGTGGCGCCAGTCTGCCTTATTACGTGTCATTTGTACAACAAACAAGAAGCAAGCGACGCTAACTAAGGAGGTTAGAACAACTTCGTGACCAAATCTTAAGGTATTTAACGACGAAACAAATATATATTTTTCATTATTCGCGACGAATAAATTACTCTAATTGAGTGAAATCCTGGATATCTATTGCGATTGCTGTTTTTCCTGGTCGGCATCAATTTAAACGCCGTTTGCCGTTTTAGCCCAGTCATCGGCTAACATTAGCACTTTTGTTAGCTACGTGTTTGTTCAGATACTAATAATCTGTTAGTGTGACACATATATGCGTATGAGGAACACAACTGGGCGAAATTTAACTTTATTTTTCTGATCCACGAGAGACATTTCTTTATTAAACACTGTCATTCGTATCAACAACTACGAACAATCCGTCTACTAAGTATTGACTATTAAAACGATGGAAATGCTGTTTTATACAGATAGTAGTAACGTTATTTGATATTATAATTTTATTTAGTCCCTTTTAATACCCACAATCCATCTGTTGTTTACCAGTTTCAGTTGACTTGACAGGTTCTCTTCCCTCAGAACTACAAAGATGTCGTCAGGTGCTCTTTTCCCGAGCCTAGTGAGCGGCTCCAGAGGCAGCTCCAGCAAGTACCTGGTGGAGTTCCGTGCTGGTAAAATGACGATGCAGGGGAACGTGGTGACGCCAGACAAACGTAAGGGGTCGGTGTATATCCAGCAGTCGGACGACTCGCTCATACACTTCTGCTGGAAGGACAGGACCACCGGCAATGTTGACGATGTAAGAAATGGGTTTGAATTTGCGAAAACGGTAACACAATCCAAGCTGGATTTAAAAAAAACAAACGTTTATTTCAGGACCTCATCATCTTCCCGGATGACTGTGAATTCAAGAAGGTGAGCCAGTGCACCACCGGGCGGGTGTTTGTGCTTAAATTCAAGGCTGGATCCAAGAGGCTCTTCTTCTGGATGCAGGTAACAAACCAGCGTCTCCTCCCGAGGGGGAAACTCGGTTCATGACCTTTGACCTTTTGTCCACAGGAGCCCAAGACGGACAAGGACGACGAATACTGTCGCAAGGTGAACGAATACCTCAACAACCCGCCCATCCCTGGAGCTCCGGGCAGCGGAGGCGGCAGCGGCCATGAGCTCTCTGCTCTCAGTGGAGAGGGGGGGCTTCAGAACCTGCTGGGGAACATGAGTCACAACCAGCTGATGCAGCTGATCGGACCCACTGGTTTGGGAGGACTGGGTGAGTCTCGAGTCCAACTTTTAAAAATGGGTGTCTGTCGTAGGTTTTGTATCCATCAAACAAAATGTGATTTTTATTCAGGTCTTGGAGCTCTAGCTGGACCGGGACTTGCCAACCTACTGGGTAGTGGAGGACCCGCCACCAGTAGTTCCTCCTCAAGGTCAGAATCTTTCCACATAAATTATGTTTTTTGTTCATTAAAAAAGCAAGTAAAGTTATTATTTTAATGTTAAACAGTCATGACTCACGATACTAGTACAATAAGATACAGTACATGTCACAATATATTGCAATACTTTAGCAGCAAGGATATATTTGTAGTATTGATGAGCACTTGACTCTGGCTTCGCAAAATTTACAGACCACATTATTCTTGACGAAATCGTAACTCACTTTTTTTTAAACCATAATAGTTCCAAACATAAGCTTCTAAAGCTGCTGGAGTTGACTGTATCCTCTAATCCTCAGTCATTATCGAGGTCTGCAGGATTACATTGTTCTTTTAGCTGCAGAGGACTTGGTAACTGCTGCCATCTAGTGGGCGCAAATTGAGTTGCTACAAATGAATAAACACTGAATATCTGCATTTTGATTGGAAATAGAAAATTCTTTTTTATTTTACACACAATTTATTCAATATATAAACCATAAAAAGGGTTTTTAAAAAAACAAAAAGTACAGTATTTTCCAAAAAGTGTTGCAATATTTAAGTGTATAGTACTGACGATTTCTAACAGTGGGATACAAGAATTTACAAGATAAGGCAGTTACTGTGTTAAGACACAAGGCGTCACCATTTTTCTATACCTTCATCAGCTCTCGCAGCCAGTCGGCAGCTGCGACGCCATCATCAGGAGGTGCTCCTCGACTGAGCTCCTCCCAAGCTCCGACCACCCCCGTGACCCCTGCAGCCACCGCCGTGTCCCCCACGACCGTTGCTCCTACAACTCCAGGTACGCGAGAACCCGTGAGAAGGTCGTCAACCATAACTACACAGTTTGAATGTAACAATTATGACTGTGTGCAGCTGCAGCTCCGGCTCCTCTGGTCCCAGCATCCGTGGGAAGTCCCACCTCCCACCAGCCCATCCAGCTCAGTGACCTCCAGAGCATCCTGGCCACCATGAATGTGCCGGCCTCTGCCCAGGGATCTGCAGGTGGGTCATTACGTCGCATTTAGTCTATCAGCTTTAAAAGCTGCTGGAGTCGACCGTATCCTCTCGTCCTCAGTCATCGCCCAAAAAACAAGCACTTTTTCTTCTTCTTCAGTGGATCTTGCGAGCGTGTGCACCCCTGAGATGATGGCACCCATCCTAGCCAACGCCGAGGTCCAGCAGAGGCTCCTGCCGTTCCTCCCCAGCGGAGAGAGTCTACCTCAGAGCGCCGAGGAGATCCAGAACACGCTGAGCTCGCCTCAGTTCCAGCAGGTGCGTGAACTAACGTCACACTTTTCAAACAAAAAGCGATCTGAGACCAAAGTCTTTGTACCTTCAGTCCATGAGCATGTTCAGCAGCGCCCTCGCCTCCGGGCAGCTGGGACCCCTGCTGAGTCAGTTCGGTCTGCCCGCCGAAGCCGTGGACGCTGCGAACAGAGGAGGTGAATATATAAGATGTCACCGTTGAGGTGTTTAAGTTACCGAGTCCTGATGGTTCTTCTCCGTCCAGACGTGGAGGCGTTCGCCAAAGCCATGCAGGGCAGCAAGGGAGACGCCAAGGACAAGAAGGAGGACGACGAGGACATGAGTCTGGATTAGACGAGGGACCACTTGTCCGGAAATATAAAAGCAGCAAGAATGAGCCTTTTTTTTTGTTGAGTTTTTTTATCTGCTTGTAACCGTCGGCGACAATAAGTCTCAATAAATGCAAAGAGAAACGAGTGGTTTGAAAAAAATCCTTTATTTGAAAAAGTAGACGTACGAGGAGGAGGAGGCGTGAAGGAGCTTATCTCAACGGTGCGATTATAACACGGTTATTACAGTAAAGATTCACACTTGTTTGGTAATACACGGTCGACGCAGTACTTTAAACCGCTGTTGACCGAAACACACATTTACTAGAGTTCAGTGTACCGACTTCACAGCTAGAGGAATATAGTCTAGGCTGGAAATATTTCATATAATAGATGATAAAGGCACATATCAAAAATAATCATGTCAATCAAAACATTATTTACAATATACTACATTAATATTTATAAGCTGACGAGGGAGTCGTCTCTACATGCAGGCAGTCGTCAGTGTTGTAGCACCCTGTAGCACACGTTGTGACATTTAAAATAAAACCTTTTCTGGAAAGAAAATAAATATTCACAAATATATATATACTTTAAATTAGCTACAGTTACATGACACCCACCACCAGGTACGTCGGGAGGAATGTGAGGGTGAGACTGTCCTTGTGTGTGTTGGTCAGAGCCTACATTCTGGGGCAACCCTGGGTCCCCACGGATCCGTGCAGGGACAGGGGTTTGACGAGGGAGGCCGACTTGTTGTTGATGGAGGCTCGACGGATGCAGCCGTGGAAGGATGGGAGGCCGACGGGGAGGCCTGGGAATGTGACGCCATCTAGAGGAGACACGGTTTTGATCAGTCATAGGTCAAGATCTTAACCTAAACAAGCGGAAAGATTTAAAGTTTTCCAACCTGGAACTCCACCGAGGTAAACGATCTCCTTGGAAACTGACGAGTGGTTCTGTTTGGGTCCGAACCCATGCTCCATAGCTGCGTCCACACGGAGCTGCAGGACGTTGTTCTTCTTCGACACTGAAGGAGCGAAACGGACGTTAAAAAAAAAAAGTTAGTGGTGAAACAGTGACACCTGCCGTTCAATGACCTGTATTGCAACAGTGTGTCACAGTAAGTAAGTAATTTATTTGTATAGCGCTTTTCCAGACCAGGGTCACAAAGCGCTTAAACAATCAAAACACGATTCAATAAAGTATATACTTTAAAGGGCAAGATAAAACTGATAACACAACAGGAGTTCCATTAAACTACGCTGTTTAAGCAGTTCACATAAAAAAGATTAAACATATATACACATGAAGACATTCATAAATTAAAATAATTATCAATAATAATTTATATTAATGAAAATGGAATAATAACTGAATAAATATCACAATAATTTAGTGATGGACTGTATATTTTACAATAACTTTTACGTCTGGTCGTGGAAGTTTATCGTATTTCAATAAATATCTAAATAATGTATAAGGAAATAAGCAAAGAGAGGTAAATCTAAAATAAGAACAAATACATTGTCAGTATTGTAAAAAAAAAAAAGAAAGAAAAAGGAATTGTGTGGTGTTTTTTAATAAATTGATTATAAGTTAAAATGAATGAAATAAAATACAATCAAATAATGATGGTATCTTATTTATTGTATCTATTTATTTTAAAGTGGGAATATATACGTATAATAATTTATTAAAACAATTAAATAATTATAACAAAAAAATAATTTAAGGTTGAAATAGGAGACGATGAATCTCTTCCCTGTTCTAAAAGAATGATAAAGATCATGTGTTTTCCATGTTCAACTGACGGACGACATCATAATAATCACTCACCCGTGACGGTGTGCCAGCCTCCGTTACACAAGGCCTCTTCAGGAGTGAAGGACACGGAATATTCTCCTCTGCCGCCGTTCATGGACACCTTCACCTGCAAACGTGTCCACAGGTGTAAACGTGGGGGGGGAACCACAGTCTAAGGTCGTGACCTCTCACCTCTCCCTGGTGGATGACTAGCGTCAGGTGCTGGTCTGCCGATGTTCCGGCGTGCAGCAGCAACCCGGAGTCGGACACGGGTCGCACCTCCAGCTGGATCTCGAGATCACGACCCAAATTTAGGGTCTCGTCTGGCGGAGAGCAGAGGGTTTAACACACCGGCGCGAGAACACGACCACGAGGCCACCTACCTATGGTCATGTGACCGCCCTTTCCGGAGAAGTAGGCTCCGGGCTGCAGGGAGGTCAGGAAGCAAGGAACCGTCCCCTGGCTGTGGTCGGGACGTCCGGACGGAGCCTCGTTCAGGGTCAGATCTCGAACGCACCCGACGAAGCCTCCAGATCCTGGAGCCTGCAGGCGGGTCCACGAGTTAGAGCGAGCTGCAAAAAATGGGGGTTCAGGCGCTCTCACCTTCAGTGACGGGGGGACGCCGCCGATGTACAGCGGACCGGTCAGACGACTGCGGTCTCCAGAGGGAACTCTCTTGGACTGAGCACTGATGCCGTCCACGATCAGACTCATCTTCTCGCCCTCGCGCTTCACGAACACCTGAGATCACACGTGGAGTGTCAGAAAATATCGATACATATCGCGATATTTCTTTCATGATACTGTTACAATATTGATCAGCACTGTTTTGATTATATTTGTCTTTAAAATCATGTTTTATTTTTTATCATATTATGGTTTAATTTATGCTTAATATTACAATAAAGTTCGTTTTTGCGTCGCAATTAAACCTCCAGCCACTAGATGGCAGTAGTCATCACGTCCTCTGCAGCTACAGGAAAATTAAATATTACAGTTTTATGTGATTCTATTATTTTCCTTAAGCACTTGTAAAGTGATGAGTTTTGAAAGGTGTTTATAAATAAAATGCTTGATTACTTTTATCATTTTATTCCGCCAGTTTCCAGCGGTGACTGAGGACAAGAGGATACAGTTGACTCCAGCAGCTTTTAAAAGCTGAGGTTTGCTTTTATTTGTCATTAAAGATATGTCCAGTTACGAGTCAAGTACTCTACAAATACTACAAATAAATCGCCGCTTCACGCCAACGCTCCATCTTGCTCCCTCTAGTGGCGACTTTACCGTGTGCCACTGGCCGTCGTTGTACTTCTTGCGGCTGCGCAGCGTGACCTTCTTCTTCCCGCCGTCGATGAGCAGCAGCAGGTGTCCGTCCGTGAGGCTCAGTGACATCGCCGCCCCCCGCTGGCCGCTCGCCACGTAGAGCACCAGACCGTCGGAGGAGTTGATCTTCATGGCCATGGAGATGTGAGGCCTGCAGAGGAATCAGGGTTTGTCTCAGAGATCCTGATCATGACGAGAACCTCAGATGGACCAACCTGGAGCTGAGCGAGCTTGGCAGAGAGTCGAATCTCTGGTAGCTGTGGGTGGAGCCGCTGAAGTGAGTCGCTCCGGCCTCCTGGTCCGACAGCTCCCCCTTGCAGGACTCCCTGGTATTACGGCTGCGCGACGCTGAAGGCTTCTTGTTCTTTCCCTGAAGAGACCAATAATGAAGTCTTCTATGAAATGTGTGTATCTAGTGTGCATGCGTTTGTGTGCGATTTCTTCGAGTGTGTAGGTGTTTCTCTCAGTTTGTGTATGTGTGTCAGTTTGTGCACGTATGTGTTTGTGAGTCTGTGTGTGTGTGGGCCTGTTTCTTAAAGTGTTTTATGTGTGATTGTGTGATATTTCTCTGAGTGTGTCTGAACATAAGTTTTTTAGGTCTGTATGTGTTTTTGTGTCTGTGTGATATTTCTCTGAGTGTGTCCCTGAATGAGTGTGTATGTGTTTCTCGGAACGTGTCCGTGTGTTAGTTTGTGCATGTATGCGTTTTTGTGTGTCTGTCTCTGTGTGTGTGCATCAGTTTCTTTTTAATCAGTATGCGTTTGTGTCTCTGAATGTGTCCCTGAATTAGTGTTTTTGTTTCTCTGAGTGTATTTCTGTTACTCTGAAGGTGTGTGTTTGTGGTTTTATCTATTTGTGTGTCCGTTTCTCGGAGTGTGTGTGTCACTCCAAGTGTGTGGGCATGAGTGAGTTTGTGTATTTGCATTTCCCTGAGTGATTGAGTGTGTTCATCTTTGTGTATCTGTTTCTCTGTGTGTGTTTGTGTTTGACTTTACATGTGCATGTATGTGTATATCCTTGTCTGTGTGCATGGTTTGCCGGGTGTTTGTATATGTGTTACTCTCTGAGTGTGTGTGTGCGTGTGTGTGTGTGCGTACCTTGGACTTGTGTTTGGGTGCAGCAGCAACAATCTGTTGAGGTTTCTTGGCAGCAGGACAGTCGAGAGGAACGTTGACGTTTTCTTTGGCCTTCAGCAGATTCATCACCATCTGAGTCTGAGTCTCCCTGGTTGAGATAAATCACAATGTTGTGAACCTTTTACTGACGGCGACAGGATCGGACTTTTAAAATGAAGTTTGATTTAACGAGAATGTTAAAACATCGTGAATAAGAAAATGTAAACAAGAAGTATCCGATGCTGGACCCATCTGCAGTGATGAGTTCACTGAGAGGGAGTGAGACAAATCATTTTATAAAGTCAGAAATTGAGTCATGAAGTGTCTTTTGTTGTAGTTGGAAGTCTTTTTTAAAAATGTTTGATTTCATAGTTGAACCTAAGAAAGGAAAAACGTTTGCTCACCTTTTGACGAAGACGTTGCTGATGCATCCAGTGAGGTTACTGGAGGTTTGGTCCGGCATACCTCCCAGGTACGTGCTGCCCTCTGACCCTGTGGGAACCCCACGGGTCCTGCTGTCCAGCCTGATCCCCTCCTTCGCTTTCTCCAGCATGTCGTCCATGTAGAGACGCATCCTGCGGACGACCAGCGAAGAGTTCAACGGAGTCTTAACCACAGAGTCGAGAGTCTGGTCTCACCCCTGCACGTTGTTGTAGATGGCGATGTAGTGGCTGTTGTCGTCGTTGTAGGTCTTTTGCGTCTTGACCTCGCTGTTTCCGGCTCGGACCACCACGTGGCCTTCGTTCAAAAACACCTGACACACTCCATCCTGTGTCGGAACACGTGACCCGGTCAGGAGATCAGAAGTCAGGGGAAGATAAAAGCGAGAGGCGTCCCACCTTATCTTGGTGGTAGAACATGAGTCCATCTTTCTTCTCGGTTCTGAAGCTGAAACTGGCGTAGAAGTTGTTCCTCAGGCTTGGGACGTCCGTCAGAGCCAAGTCCAGGTAGCTCTGACCTGAGAAGTGAGCCTCACGGGCCACCTGCAGAGAAACATTCGACTTGATCTTCCAAACACTCTCGAGTCAAAGACAATTTTTGAGCCGAGTCTTACCAGGAGGTCGCTGTCGCAGCCAAAACTGACTCCAGAGCTTTTCATTCTCTTCAGGTCGATGTGAGAGGTATCGGCCTTCACGTTCCTGAAGCATCCCTTCACTGAACCGTGCTTGACGAACTGGCTCTTCAACCTGGACACGGAACAAAAAATGGATCAGAAATTGAGTTGAATAAAGAGGATTTATTGTCACAATAAGGATGTTGATCGACCAAAGAGATTTCTTAAACGTGAAACACATATTTTAACTTAACTGTATAAGGTTTTCTATTTCTCTGCACTTTAAACTCAATTAATATTGAAGAAAAGTTCAGTTTTTTAAATCGACATAATAATATTTATATAAAAGTATATCCGTGCCATTCAATATTGAATGGGTGAATTTTACATTTCAAATTTCAACTTTGACTTTATTAAATTTCGATTTCATTTTTATTTTTTTTAGAATTCTCTCTTTTTTTATATAATTAAATTCAATAATTTATATAATTAATTAATTAATTAATTAATTAATTACATTTATAATATTTTCAATATGACAGAGTTTGATATTTAAATTCCAATAATTCAAAAATACATTTTCGAAGTTAAACTAGTTTTTCATTCGTACCCTTTCAAATTCAATATAAAGTTATTGGCATTATAATGCGACAAGACAATACCAAACAATCACAGAGCTTTCCAGCAAGATTCCAGCCAATCATTATTATTTTATTATTTTGAAATTATTTAAAAAAAAAACAATTGTTCAAATACAATTATTAAACAGCACATTAAAAAAACACTATGTTTCTTATTAACTTAAAAGTTCAATTCAAAGCATTCTATTGTTATTGAAGTTTGACTATTTAATAATTACGCTGCAGCTTTTATCAAGTATTATCTTGAATAATAACGCAAATAAAAACCTTTTTATTTGAAAATTACAGTGAAAATCTTTAGAAGATGTAAACCACTTAAATCCTGTTATTATTAAACAAACATTACTAGAGTAGATTTGAAATACACACATCATATAAATACAGGCACCAAGTGATGGAATTAAGAATCAAAGTCTTACTCCACAGGCATCTTGTTCTCAGGAACTCCTCCGAGGAAGTAGTAGCTGCTGAACGGAGGTATTCCCTCCTGGAACTGGTGCATGTAGACGATGAATCTGTTGTTTCTCACCACGATACGGTTTTGGCTTCGCAGGATGATGATTTCCACCTGGACGGTCAAAGGAGGAACATTTCAAAGTCTGTTCATAAATCCAACATTTTCATCACTTTTGCTCACATTTTTTAGTCATTTAAGCTTTTAACTTTTAAATCATGTTTATCAACAAAAGCCTGAAACGTACAGCTTTGGGGTCGGCATCGCTGATCTTCAGGGAAATCGACGTCGGGTCTTTGGGCTCCATTTCTACCATGGCACCGTTGAATTTATAGAACACCTTCAGGATTCCGTTACGAGCTGCCAGACAGAGGAACTGATTCTGGAGGAGAAATATAAAAAAAAACATTTATTTCACCGTCTTAAACGTGTTAAAACTGAAGTTCGTACCCCGCTCGGCAGCAGCAGCAGGATTCCGTTGTGCGAGAGCAGCTTCACTTCCTGCTCGAAGCGCTGCATGATCGCGGTGATATTGGAGAAGGTGATCTCGGCGTAGCCGGTTCCATCGAAGTAGGCGCCGTCGTTCACCCAGGCCTGAGTCAGCACCGGCTTGGCCCTGGTCGAGACTCCTCATGAGACAGAACTCTGGTACCACATGCGAGTGAAGGGAGACGACGCTCACCTGCCGCACGGCTTCTCCTCCGTGGTGTTGAGCTGGAAGATGTTCTTGAAGTTGTACAGACTGAGAACCTCTTCGTTCAGAGTGTCCAGCTCGATGCAGCCCTTGAAGTTGGGCAGAGCGAGGGCCGGAGGCGGCTGAAGGGTCGGTCGAGAAAGGTTTGTTATTCAACGATCAGGACACAGAGCAGATAATCAGAGCTTAAAAGAATATAAAAAATGACCTTGAATGTAGTGGGGTATCCGCCCACATAGAACACAGTGTCGTCTGTCAACAGGTTGAGAAGACCCTGATCTCCTCCGGCCTCCACGTACGCTTTTGTCACCCTCTGGTCTCCCTCAGAGGCCTCGGATGACATGGACATTTGGCCGTACTGCAGGATCCTACACAACACAACACAACACAACACAACACAACAAGTGTTAACAGCTTCTCTGCACAGTAACACAAAGTCAGTCTTGAAATGATTGTTTGTGTTGTAAATTAACTATAGATGTTTTAGTTAAAGGTCATGTAGCTGCTTCGATCTTTAGAGATGTGTGTCTGCGTGTGGTTGGCTGTGTGGTTGTGTGCGTTCGTGTGTGTTTGTGCAGGTGCCTCTGTATGTCTGTATCTATGTATGCGTCTGAATGTATTTATTTGTGTCTATGTGTGTGTGTGTGTGTATATATGTGTGTGTGTGTGTGTGAATGGGTCAGCATGACTTTGTGGTTGTGTGTGTGTGTGTGTGTGTGCGAATGGGTCAGCATGACTGTGTGTGTGTGTGTGTGTGTGTGTGTGTGTGTTTGTGTGTGAATGGGTCAGCATGACTGTGTGTGTGTGAATGGGTCAGCATGACTGTGTGTGTGTGTGTGTGTGTGTGTGTGTGTGTGTGTGTGTGTGTGTGTGTGTGTGTGTGTGTGTGTGTGTGTGAGTGTGTGTGAATGGGTCAGCATGACTGTGTGTGTGTGTGTGTGTGTGTGTGTGTGTGTGTGTGTGTGTGTGTGTGTGTGTGTGAATGGGTCAGCATGACTGTGTATCTGTGTGGGTGCTTGTATGTGTGTTTGAGTGACTCTATATGTGCGTATTTGTCTGTGCGTGTGTCTGTGTGCGTCCATGTGTGTGTGTGTGTGTGTGTGTGTGTGTGTGAGTGTGTGTTGTGTGTGTGTGTGTCTATGTTTGTGCGTGTGTCTGTGTTTGTACGTGAGATGTGTGTCCGTGTATGTATGTGTGCGTGCATGTGTGTTAGTGTGTGTCTGTGTGTATACGTGCGTATGTCTGTGCTTGTGAATGTGTCTGTGTGTGTGTCTATGTTTGTGCCTGTCTCTGTGTGTCTGTGCGTTTGAGTCTGTGTGTGTGTTTTTGTCTGTAAGTGTGTGTGTCTATGCAGTTGTGTACGTGTGTATGTCTATGTGTGTATGTGGGTGAATATGTGTGTGTGTGTGTGCAAACTCACCTCTCCAGCACGATACTGTTGAAGTTTCCATTAGCTTTGACGTCTTCCGACATCAACACCTCAGCAGTTTCTCCTCCGACGTTAAAGTACCAGCGAAGTCTCTTCCCGTCCAGCGCCATCCCCAGGAACTCCTTCGACGACTAGACAGAAACACTCTTCAGACACACGCTCACACCATCGACGGCGTGGGTGTGTTGCACGCTCACGTCTTTGTTGCCGAGGTAGAAGACGAACTGCTTGACGTTGTCTCCCTGTCGTCTGGCTCGCGCCGCTTCAGGCAGAGTGATGTACAGCTTGAGCGACGTGTACGCCGCCAGGTCGGCCAGGTTGTGCGGGGTGCGGACCTGGACGCCGGCGCCGCCGTTGAACTTGACCGGTACGCTGACCTGTGCGGGGGACGAGCCGCGTTAATATATGTTTGGCTGAATCTCAGTTGGTGAAAGAACCGCATTTCCCAGAGTGCACCAGCAGCAGCAAACCAGCTGCTTCAGCACCTGTGAACTGTGAAATCATGGAGGTTCTCAGTCAGTCAGTTGGTCAGAGAGAGAAGACGCTCCAAGTTCGCAACGAGAGTTCAGTCCAAAGACGCCAATGGTTGGTGAAATGTTTGATTTACCTTGACTTAGTGCCTGTTAATTCATTTAAAATATTTGATTAAGTTGTTTAAATTAATTTAAAATATTTGAATGTTTAAGTAATTGAATGAATTCAAAATGTTTAAGTTAATTTAGAATGTTTAATTGAAATGGATAATTAAAATGGTTTGTTTATCTGGTTTTATAGGTTTACAATCTAATTAACGACAATCCGAAAGAAAATAAAAGAGATTGACTGGAACATTTGAGTTGTCCTCGTGTCCTTTGGAACCTGAACAAGAGTTTGGACCTGACAGTTGTGAACCAACCAACTTGACAGTTCTAAACCAAGCGGTGGACTTGACAATATATTCTATTCTATTCTTAAAAACGTGATCTCTAGTGCGACGACCGCACGAGCGCGTACTTTGCTGGCTGCATTCCGAGCCTGTTGGATGAGCTGTCGGATGCGGCTGATGTCCTCGGAGATGTTGGGCATCTGTGTGGAGTGACTCCCCAACTTGTCCAGCTTCTTCAGGAGGAGAGGGATCGTGTCGCCCAGCATGTTGACTGCAGACACAGCAAGAGCAGAACATGAGGGTCTAAACTTTAAGAATCACATTTATTTGTCCATATAATCGGAACATATTTTTAGCATTTGAAATAAGATTGATATCGGTAACGTTCCAGAACTCGCTTGCACAACACACCAGGTGCATCACAACAGAAAGTAGGGGTGTATGGCAAAAGACATTCCTCTGGACCCTCTACTCTATCTTCTGGATGTATCAAAAGAATATTTGTATACCAAAGACCAACTTTAATTACTACATATACTGTTGTTAACTGCAAGAAAAATGATCACAATTCACTGGATGAAAACAAACCTGCCAACATCGGATCAATGGAAACAGAAGCATGTTTACCAGATGGAAACAATGACTGCCCAACTGCAACTTAAAGTCCCTTTGTTTAAAAAAAGATGGTCCGCTGTCATTCATTATTACGGTCAAGAAGTGGTTGGTTGGTGAGCAATTACTGTAGTAATAGCAGTGTAATACAGTTGTGATTTGTTTTTGTGGATTTGTTTTACTTCTCTTCCTCTTCACTCCTTCTTTTGTTTCAGTTTCAAGAACTTAAAGTATACTTGAGATGCATAATCTGAATACAGATACTGTCGAACTGAATGTTTAGCTCTATCTTAATTTGTCTCAAGGTAAAGGTTGTTGATGTTTTTTTTGTTTTTATTTTTTTTATTTCTCGTATTCTTTTTTTTTTCTTTCTTTCGTTTGATTTGCCTTTGTATTACTGTGTTTATTATATCTACCTGATGGTAGACTTGAATAGGAGTACCTTGTTGTATGTATACTACATATTATGGATATGTCATCCATGTTGATGTGCATTGACAATTAAAAAAGGCGAGAGAGAATCAGACGATACGACACAAAGCTAACAATATGATATATTGCGATATTGTGGGTACAACAATATAGTTGTAGTATTGTCCCAGTACTTGACTACAAGATCTCACGTATTATCTTATCGTTCCCATAGCTGCGCAGGACGTAACGACTGCTGCCATCTAGTGGTCGGAAGTTAAATTGCGACACAAAAATAAACAACGGCGTGAATATATGAATGTTGATGTGTTGACATATAATCGGATCATTTTTTTTAGCATTTGAAATAAGATTGATATCAGTAACTTTCCAGAACTCGCTTGCACAACACACCAGGGGCATCACAACAGAAAGTAAGGGTGTGTATTTGAGAGAATCAGACGATACGACACAAAGCTAACAATATGATATATTGCGATATTGTGGGTACAACAATACATTTGTAGTATTGTCCCAGTACTTGACTACAAGATCTCACGTGTTATTTCATCGTTCCTTAAGCTGTGCAGGACGTGATGACTGCTGCCATCTAGTGGTCGTGAGTTAAATTGCAACACAAAAATAAACAACGGCGTGAATATTTGAATGTTAACATATTGAATCATGAACCAAAAAATAACTTTGATAAAGATATACTGGGATTTGAAAGCGAAATAAATACACATCGCGATCAAACTTCTTACACCCCTAATATAGAGATCCCTTAAATTAATTGTGGAACCTGACTGACGGATAAAAACACGTACCCGTCTTGTTAGCTTCCATCAGGGCGCTGTTGATGTCGTCGTTGGTGGTGTTGGCGTCGCCGTACGTCTTCTGCCACTCATCCAGCTTCTCTTGGATCGGTCGGAGAGCGTCGCTGACTTTCGTCGCGGTTGTGTTAGCCTGGTCGGCCGCTCGCTTCGCCGCGTCGATCAACTCTCCTGCGTCTGCTCAGGATCGCGGAAGTTGAATATCTATTTGTGTGTATTTGTGACAACAAATTATATTTCTCACCTGATGTTGTGTTCAGGTTTTTCTGAGCGCTCTCCAAATCTTTCATCACATCCGATTGTTTTATTTTGGCATCTTGCAGGCGTGTCTTTGCATCGTCCAGCTGCGGCTTCAGGTCTGTGAGGCAACAACATTTCTGCCTCGTGAGTTTAGAACCTTTTAAAACCGACTGCTCTAATAACATTAAAGGTCGTAAGAGCTTTAATCCATGAGTTTGACACGTCTGCTGGACATCGAGAACGTTGAGACTTTTACCATTTTCTAGCTCTTCCCTCAGAGTCATGACTTCATCCTTCAGTTCAAGACTGTGGTTCCTCAGAGAGTCGGCCACCTGAGCGAGGTCCTGGTCTTTCACGTTCTACGACACGCATCACGGTCAGAAGATGGAAAATACAATTTTGGCTCGAGAGTGTTGTTTTTTTTTTACCTCCAGTGCGGTGGTAGCGGCTTTGTCGGCCATTTTAGCCGCTTTCTCCGCTTCTTTGATGCTGTTGACGATGTTGTTGTAAGCTTTTGTCACGTCAACGAATGACTCCTTCTTGGTGTCTTCCACCAAACTGCAGAGAGAAAAAGTATTACTTCTGGCCAAAAACCCAGAACAAGAAAACGTGTATGAAAAATATATTTAAATGAACCAACCCTAGTCTAGAAATCAAATGTTATAAATTATAATGATATTATAATTATAATTTATATTCGAATATCAATCTCTGTGGAAATGGTATTTACTGGTATTTGTAAGCTTTAAATTCTATATAAAATTACATTTAAAATGCTTAGAATAAAAAATATTATATATATATATATAATTTAGAAAATGTATTTTCTATATTTAAAAGAAAATAGAATATTTTCAAAATGAGTTTGGATTTTTTATTCTAACAATAATGAAATACATTTTCTAAATGTAAGATTTTTTTATTTGTATCCTTTTGAACACAGTATTGTCTGATTAAACTATTATACCAACATTTATATATTAAATGTCAAAGGCTATAAAATAAGAAATACTGATGGATTTGGGGGGAATTGTTGGAATTAAAAATTCATTTAAAAAAATATTTATTTTATTTAATTATTGACAAAATTAAACGTAATCCCCATTCAATATAACATTGATTATTCAAAAAAAAAAAAAAAATGAATAATGAAACGAAGGTTTTAACATGTGAAATGTTATATTCAATCAACTCATTATTTTAACGGCACTGATATACCTCCATAGATATCAATCAGAGATTGAGATCCTACCTGGTCAGATTGTCGGCCAAAGAGTTGAGCATGGCAGCGTGTCTCTCCGCCTCCTCCACCAGTAGAATCTTAGAGTCCACCCAACCGAAGCCTTCCACCTTCTTAGCCAACGGTGCTCGAGCACCATCCAACTGGGCTGACAATCTCTCGTACTCCTGGGTGGAAAAAATGCCAAAAATGTTGGATTGATCAACAGCTTTGATGAAATAAAAACATCTGTAGCTGATGATGCTTTACCTCTTTGAGTTCCTGCAGTATCGGCAGCATATCATTGACCTGAGCGACACCATCTTCAGCCATGCTCAACTGATCCTCCAACTCCTTCTGATCGGCCACCAAATTGTCGATTCTCCTCTGAAGGATATTTAGCAACATTATATCCACTTTATCGGTGAAAATTCGTTCCGTGAAAACCAACCTGATTGTCCTCCAGAGTTTTCTCATTCGCGTTGTTCATCTCCACGGCTTGAGCCGTTTGATTCACGGCGTCGTTCAACGCATCCCGCAGGTCCATCATCACGGAGTTCAACCGGGACAAGCGGTCCCTGATGGCCTTGGCCAGCTCGTCGTTGTCCATCTGCCGATCTTTGAATGACTTGTTGACTTTATTCAACACTAGAAGAGAAAATATTATAATCGAGTTATCAATAATATCCTTCACGATTGTTTTTAACATGTCTTACGTTTCTCTGCTTCGTTCTTCTCCTTTTCCGCCACTTTCTTCTGGCCAAAGAAGCTTCTGAACCGCATCTCTCTCAGCATGGTCTGAACTTCCGTCATCTTCCGATCTCTCTCTTCGTAGTCCTGATCGTCTTCGGTCTCATTCGTCGACGTGCGGTTCGCCATCACCAAGATGTCTGCCGGGGAGGAGATTGGGTAATTTGAGGTTAATTGCATAAAACAATGCAACACGTATACGTTACCCCTCTGTTCCGTGATGCATACTCTCTCATAACTCTCTCATCTGCTGCTACCAACTTGTTTTATTTTGTTGCTTTTATCCTTCACCTCCTGGTTTTTATCATATTGTGTGATTTTATTGTATTGTGTGAATATTAACTAGTTGAATTTAACATATTCAATGTTTAAAACTTTCACATTTTCCATTGAAATGTTGCAAGTAATTGTTCTTTTTTGGAATAATTGAATTAAATATTCTCTATATTTAAATGTTGAATTGTTTTTTTATTTTAAAAAAATGAGTTAGTAGAAGATAGTTTTTAAAAATATATAATTTAGTTGATGTGATTTTTATTTTATTTTATTTTTTAGAGTTTATAGTTTCAACTAAATGGTTGGTACTACCTGAAGATGAAATAAAAAAAATACACACACAATGTTGGTATTATAGTGCCATCAGAAAACATTCAAATTAGGCTATAAATGTTTTAAAATGTGCTTTAGAATAATCGAAATTATAACATCTAACTTTATGTTTAAATTAAATCATTATTTTTGAAAATGATAATGATAATTTAATTAAATTATTAAAAATAACAAACCTACCTTTTAATCAAGAACTTATTGATTTCAATTATTTAAAAAAAATGCGTCTCTTACTATTTATTTCCACGGTCATGTTGTGGACGAATATAAGGAGATCCTCCGCCCTCTGGTGGGTGTTTGAGGTACTGTTGTTCAAATCACCAACTCGGCCAGACATGGTTGACGACTGAAAACACCAAATATGAAGTCAACAAAGATACATTCTGCAGATTATACAATAGAGGGTAGAAGTGTGTCTACTAACCTTATCCTGCAGATTGTTAATGTCTGAATTAATGTTGGCAATTTCTGCATCCAGCAAATCGGCCCGACTGCTGCCTTCGTCCAGCGTGCTGTTGTAGTCTTCGATGCTTTGCTAGAAACGTATATGTTATATAAGATTTCGCTCCTCAAACGTCCTCTCAGTGAGTGTGTGGACTTACAGCGATTACATCCATCGACTTGTTGAGGTTCTCCAGCTGAGTCCAGGCCATGGAGCTGGCGTTGAGATTCCTCAGCTGATGCGCCGCCGCGTGGAACTCTGCGTTCATCTTGTCCAGATCCTCCAGCAGGTCGACCACACAGCTGTCGCAGCCTGGAGATCCAAAAGCGAATGATCAACTTCACGGGACTCTTGAGCTCGAGTGACGTTGCTTACTTTCGCAGTGCATGTCATGGCCGTGCTCCACGGGGACGCTGTACTTGTGTTCGCAGGTGTCGCACTGTTTTCCCGTCATGCCGTCAGGACAGCGGCACTCTCCTGTCCGCGGGTCACAGCGACCCCCTTTACAATGACATTCTGTGGAGGAATGAAGACAATGATGAGAGGAGAGTAATGCTTTAAATCAGTGCAATGAGGGTGTATCAAAAAATACATCGGTTTAGAGGCAAATACTTGTTGAAATCACCTCTTATTTTCACAGAATATAAAGAAACAGATCAGGATTTTATATCAAAAGTTTTATTTTTTATTGTGTTCTCAGTTTAAGATATGCCTTGCACTACCCAAGAGAAGTCATTTTGTGTCTCGGAAGCATGTCTTTTGTTTATCTCAGGGTCATGGTGACCCAAAGGCCCTGAAAACAAATGTGTTTGTGGTATCCCTTGTGTTGTCTCTGGGTCATGGTAACCGACCTCCCTGGCTTTGATAAATACATATGCAGTCATGGAAGTTGCTAACATTGACCCAGAGACAACACAAGGGATACCTCAAAGACATTTGTTTGCGGGCCTTTGGGTCACCTTGACCCTGAGATAACACACAAGGGTTAATACACAATTAGGCTTTGAGGACAAGTTGGACAAACGTCATAAACGTTGGATTATTCATATTTATAAGACGCAAAATAACTTCTCTTTGGTAGTAAACGGCAACTAAACCTGAAAAAGAAAAAAAAAACATTAAATATTACAATCCCTATCTGTAAATATCTATTTTATAGAAATGTTATTGCAAAACGAATTGCCAAAATGATTAACCTGTAAAATAATTTAAGATGTATATTTCCTGTTTTAGGAACGAAAATAACGGAATAAGTAAGTAAGTAAGTAATATTTGTAGAGCCCTTTTTTCTAGACCAGGGTCACAAAGCGCTTAAACAATCAAAACAATACCCAATAAAATATATACTAAAAAGGTCAAGATAACACTGAGAACAACGTAGCGAAAATGTATTTTTTAAATTACTTAGAACTGTTTTAAAAAACTTTGGTGTTTTTAAATTATTTAAAAAATCATTTTTAGTGTTGACTGACCACGAAAATCACACATTTATTTTAATTCAAACTTGACTTTAGAGGCGGTTCTTACTCTTGCATCCGTTCGGGCCGTAGTCCCAGTATCCAGGGGCGCACTGTTTGCAGTTGGGTCCGTTGACCCCAGGCTGGCAGGAGCACTGACCGCTCTGAGGATCACAGGGCTGCACCAGAGCTGCCGACGCGTCACAGTCACACTGACGACAGCCAGAGCAGCTATCGAAGCCAAACGTTCCGCCCTGGAAACAACAGCACGGTGAAAAGTCCGGAGAGGAAATATTTCACACGTGGAAGAGAAACCTGCGGATTTTTTATTCCAGAGAGCAACACCTTGAACCATCTAAAGGTCGGATAAGTTACCTGGCAGCGGTCACACTGGGGTCCGGTGACTCCTCGCCTACAGACGCACTGACCAGTTTTAGGGTCACATGACTCAGTGCCACATGAAGAACAGCTGCATTCTGGTTATAACAAAAAAAAAACAAGTTAATCTGAAACTGAAACCACTCGTCCGTCCGTCCGACAGCGACCAAGACTCACTGGTGCAGTTTTTGGCCACGATGGCGTCGCCATAGTAACCGGGGGCACAGACGTCGCAGTGCGGCCCGGCGGTGTCGTGCATGCAGCTGAGGCATTCACCGGTCAGAGGGTGACAGTCCGTGAACAACATGTTTGGGTCCGTGTTGCCGTGGCAGTCGCACAGCTGGCACCTGCTTCCGAGCACCATGGGGTTGCCATAGTAACCCGGGGCACATCTGTTTTTGAACGACAGGTTGAACAAGTGAATGAAACAGTAGAACAGAGATATTAAACTAATAAATAAGTGGGATTTGTTTATTTGAATGTATGTAAACTTTTAAGGTTTCAATCATTTTCATGTTATTTATTTAATCACTCCGCTGTTTTTAATGTATTTATATGTTTTAAATAATATTATGGTTATTATTATTGTTATTATTTCTCTCTATCATGTTATTTTATCAAAACATTTCCATAAAATGTGTGCCGGTTTTAAAAAAAAAAATGTACAAAGTATTTAATTATCAATAAACATGACGTTAAAAATATAAATAGAAGGATAAATAAGTAAATGTGTCTCAATATTTATTATTTCCAAGCAGCTGCTTACCTTTCACAGTGAGGGCCAGCGTACCCCGGCATACACAAACACTGCATCCTATCGTTCTTCTGCAAACATCCCTCTGCAAAACTGCACAGACAATAGAAATGTAAGAAAAGAAGTCACATGGTTGACCTTTAAGATACAGTTCAAAACAGGCGACTCACTTGTTGGATGAAACTCTGAGTGGACACGGACAACTCGAGCACGCCAGCGCCTGTCCGTCCAGGGAGTTGTTGCCAAGGAAACCACCAAGGCATTTCTCGCAGTGGTCGCCCGCCGTGTTGTGTTGGCAATTCTGTTCGACAAACATGAGGTCATGACATGTATTATTTTTGTCAATCGCTTTACCATGACTGTGTCCATCTCTCTACCCATATTATTAACATATTACTGTAGTTTTTTTAAAATTAATTTCTAATTGTTTCTGCTGTGAGTGTTAGTTTGAGTTGAGTTTTTCCAAATATATATACAAAAAAAAAAATTCGTTACAACAGACCTAATATGGCCCTTTGACTTCATGAGGGCCACATTAATGCAGTCGAAGAAAAAAAGATCATCTAAAAACTAACTTATAATTTTAATTTCTATTTCTATTTCTCATTCATTGGTGTCTTTTATACCAATAACGAGGCCAAACAGATGCCATTAATACAGCTAAAGAGTGGAGGACAGAGGAGCCTCTTAAAGAGGAAGTTACAGGTCTGTGATAGTCAGAAATCTTGCTGGTTTGTTATCGACCAAATACTTATTTTCCACCATAATTTGTCAATAAATTATTTAAAAACCAGACAATGGGATTTGTGGGGATTTTGACTTTTATCCTCCGTTACTGACATATTTGTAACTATCTATTTCGCCTAAAAGATTAAGGTGAATATTAAAAATAGATATTTGGAAAAAGTGCTTTTATACAAGATCTTTTTCTAATTCAAGTTATATAGAATATAATTAAAATACATATAATTTACAAATATTTCGCTTGAATTTATTAGATTTTTTTCCAGCCTCTGAGGGAATTTAATTTCCCGCCACTACGCTAGAGGTTCGACCTGTATTATAAAATCTTTTTTTTCTTGTATATGACTAACTTTTTACTTTTTTAGTTTTTTCTTCGTGTATCATGTCATGTCTTCCAATAAAAAATAAAAAATAAAATTCTTTTAATTTAATTTAATTTCCATTAACAGAGTGTTAAGAGATTCTCACCATGCAGATGCCAGTTCCATCCAGGCAGGTGTCAGAGTGACCGTGACAGTTGCACGGGACACATTTGCCCAAGAACAGTCCAATGGTGTCTCTGTAATAACCTGGAGCACATTTCTACGAAGAAGAAGAAGAACATTTGTAGAGATTTGTTGTTGTAAACAAATGAATGTTTGGAGTAAAAATCACCTGACAAGAGTCGCCCAAGTAGTTAGCAGGACACATGCAGATCTCCACATTGTTGGCATGGCGGCCAGTAGTTCGGGTTTCTGCCCCGTCCAGCACCACGCCGCGGATTGACACCGAGTGTGCCGACTGGGAGTGAAGAGCTCGGATCTGCAGGGACTCTAAACCGACCAGAACCATCATCAGCTCCTCGCGGGACACGGAGTTACCGGTCTGTGCGTGACGGAAGCTTCCCTGGGATAGAATGGAAACAATGTTAAATAAAATTAACTTGTTATATCTTTAACTCCACTAATAAAGCATGTGGCATTTCACAAAAAAAACATTAAAGGCTTGAAAAAAAAGAGTCCTTCAAGTTGGAATACTTTACATTTAACTTAATTAATTGTAAATACTTGAGAGGAGGCTGAAATTAAAACATATTCCATGCTCAGGTTCATCTTTTACCTCCACGATGTGAACGATTCCAAGATGAGGCTCCTCAGGCGAGGAATATTCTCGCTCCATGAACACCAGGGTCATCTGGTTCCCCTGTGGAGAGAAAGATTGAATATTATTTATGTATTCTCATTAAAAGATAATTGCTTACACTATTTCTTCAATACCTTGAGGATGATGTCAGGCCTGGGCGCTTCTGCTGGCAGCGACAGAACGTCACCTCTCATGGTTTGAGTGTGGAGACGGTACCTCAGGTAACCTCCGTATGAAGAGACCTGCAGAGCGTTCGTGTTTAGGCAACATCAGGACAATCTCAGGTATTCAGAGATTAAATCCAGATCAATGGATGAGATGAATGCAAAGATTCTTCTACGATTCTTACAGTTTAGACATGAAGCTTCACCAATGACAACACAAAGATCATGTTTTCTGGCATTCTGGGTAAATAAACCTAGAAAATTGCCAAAGAAATGGAATAATTTCTCATAATCATCACCTTATCTCCAAGATAAGTCCTGGGTGCATGCCAGTGGAGATCCTGGTAGACATCAGGGACGTCGCTAAGATCCACTTCTACAAGATCCTGACCTGGGTATGTCGTCACCTGCACTTCCTGTTTGTCTGCACCCAGCAATACCCAGGCCTCCATGTTCATAATCTACAGAAAAAAACAAGAGATTAAACACAGTGACATTTTGTTTTCAATCTTAAACAGATCATTTATCATTCAGCCAGTCACAGCAAAAGATAATTCAAACTGAGTCTGGTTCTGCTCAAGGTTTCTGCTTGTTAAACCAGTTAAAACTGCAATGTGTCTTGAGATCAATCCATATGATTTGACATGTAACATATCGCACCTCGAATCGTCTTTTCTCAGAGCTGCGACATCGGTCTGTCGCCCCGAAGCAGAAGCAACTGGTGCATCCCTTGGGGTTCGTTGGGTCCAAGTGGAACGTCCCGACTCTGCACTGGTCACAGCGGGATCCCTGAACATTTTCCTTAAAAAAAAAAGAAACAAATTAAAGTTAAAGATTTGAACAAACTCCATATGTGTGTCAGCGTCTTCGCTCACCTTGCAGAGACACTGTCCTGTAAAAGAGTCGCACACTTCCTCTTCGGTTCCCGCCTCGTTGCAGTCACACTGCCTGCAGTTGGGGTAACCGTAGAAACCGGGGGCGCAGCGGTCGCACTGACGACCAACAATATTGTCCTTACACCTGAAAAACAAGTAAATATAATGTTTTTCTTAAAGTGAAATATTCAAGGGATTTTAACTCTTGTGTTATATCAGGGTCAAGGAGACTCAGTGGCCTAAAACAAATGTGTTTGAGTTATCCCTTGTCAACAAAGATGTCTCCTTGACTTAGAGATAACACAAGGGTTTATATTGTTTTTTATTGTACAGTAATTATATTAGATTGAAACAAGATTGATGATTGTATTATCTAATGTAAAAAAATTACTTTTTAATGTAAAAATTAATATAAATATAGTCATTAATAAGCCAAACCAGGTCTATAAGGTTGAGATAATTACAAGATAAGTTACAGATTGATGTAAAAAACTATGGAGACTTCCAAGAATGAAAATGTTGATATAATCCGACTCATAAATATACATTTTGTTGACAGTGATATAGACTAATAGATTTTGGCCCCTGTGTGATTGATTTTGACGGCCCCTATGAAAACGTACCGGCACTGTCCACTGAGAGTGTCACAGCTGTAGTCGGTAGATTCGATTCCGGGCCGGGAGCAGTTGCAGATCTCACACCCGACCACCGGGTGACAGCCAAAAGTCTGAGGCTCGCATACGGTACACTCGGGCCGGAGGGTGCGCGGCGGACAAATGCAGTCACCGGTCACGGGTTCACATAGATTAGAACCACAGTCACAGGCTGATGTAGAAAAGACAAAGATGCTAGTTAACTTTTGCTACATTAGGAAGCTTTAAAAAGTGTAATCAAAGTGACTCACGTCTGCAGTTGGGGAAGCCCCAGTAGCCGGTGGCACACATGGAACATTCCCTCCCGATCACGTTGGGTCTGCAGAAGCACTGACCGCCGAAGGGTTCGCAGGTGCCTCTCTCGGCGCCGACCTCATGGCAGGCACAGGGCATCGCCCCATTGTTGAAGAATGCAGACAGAGACACTGCCGAGCTGAGGCAGAATGGAGAAGCTGTCGAAGGACTAAAGAGGGGAAAATAACTGTTATTAAGAGCGTATGAGAAACAGATGAAAGCACTTAAGCAGTACGCACTTGATGTGGAAGCTATTTTGGCCACAGTTGCTGATGAAGTCGTAAGATTTATCCAGAGGTTCTTCACTCAGGTAGCTGGAACTGTAGCTCGCTTCAGGGACAACCAGAATATAATCCTAAAGAGACAAGAAATTAGTTATTATTATTATTAATAAGTTATTGATTTCTCTGTTGAGAACCGTTTCATACATGGATCGAACTACTGAAAATCCTGACTAACTTTCTTAAAATTAACAGCAGATGCGTGGACTAAAATGTCTTAACAATAGGGGTGTGTCTACACAAGAATATGGCGCTAAAATACGCATAACGACACTGTAAGATCAATTTGTAGTATTGTCCGCCAACTACTAGTCAACTGTATCCTCTCGTCCTCAGTCATAGCCAGGATCTCACAGGATTACATTGTTTCTTTAGCTGCAGAGGATGACTGTTGCCATCTAGTGGGCAGTGTTTAATTGCAACACAAAACTGAACAAATGCTGTGAATATTTGCCTGTTAATTGTATAACAAATTTAAATAATTGAATTTTATTTTTCAATATGAACCATATTGGATTGAGTCATCCAATTATGATGAGTTTTGTCGCGCGTGTTCATTTAATATTGTGGACTTTGTAAGATTTGTTTTGTCTTGCTTTTTGAAAATCTAAAATAATAATGCAACATAAAGTCATATAAATACAACAAAAAAAAATAAAAGAAATGCGGGAAACTTACCAGCCAGAGTGTTTTCCCGGCAGGTATCTGTACAGTGATGAAGATCTCATGGTCCGTCACGTCCAGAATGATCTTATTTTCAGAGACCAGGATGTTTCTACAGCCGTAAGCGTGAGGGCAGAAGGAAGCGTTTGCGTGACCTGACAAAAATTAATAAAAGTCAGCTAACAAGCTAAACGTCAAGTAAACTGTTTTGATCTGCTCCCTTTTCTTACCCTGCCAGATCCGACCCCCGTTGATGAAAACCTGGACTGGATAGGTTGGATGGAGCGGCTGGTGGAAGTGGAGGATGAAGACGTATCGTCCGAGGGCATGCACACGGGCTGAGTACACTGCGGCATTCTGGGTAAGGAAAATAAAATACTTGAAATTTAACTGAAGCTGCTATAAATATTGTTTTAAAATAAAGAAAAATACATAGTATGTGTGATTCTTTTAACAAAGGTCTTAGAATAATCTATTTTAGATTTTTTTTTCCACAATCGAGCGAGAATAGAAGGCTAAAGATGCCTTGATGTTTTTCAATGGTGCACACCTGATCTGAATCCAGCCTGACGTGGTCACCGTTGTCTGCTCCAAGAGGAGGACGTTCTCCAACAGTCCAGAGGGGATCATCTCTCAGCTGGTAGGGCAGAGGAGGTGGAGGAGCAGGGGTGGCCTGCAAGTGATCCAGCATGGAGGAGCTCTGACCCTCTTTCAGCACCAGCGAGTCTGAGGGGTTCTGGAAGCGTGAGGGGATGCAGGAGGAGCTGAGGAGGGCAAAATAAAAGGTCAACAAGGTATATTTAAGAATACAATTTGAGTTTCTTAGAGTGTTTTTACCTGTCTGGAGAAAACTGCCCATGGGTGCTAATGCAGTGGACCTTTGGTTCAATGTACTCCATCTTGAACTGATCTTTTGGTACCAAATACACTTGGTGCTTTAAAAACAAAAGGAAATGTATAATAATTTCAGGTTCAATCAATTTCAAATGAGATAAAAAAATATTATTTTTCACGTATTCTGAGAAATTACCAGGAAGAAGGAGGCACGGTCGGAGATGAGCTGCAGTTCGGTGTCAGCGGAAAGAGAAAATACCGCCACCTTGTTCTGTTGGTCAATGGCCACGACTCGGCACAGGAAGCTGTAGAACACACATTGCGATTATGAGCTGTTGACACACTTATTAAAGCAGTGACAGTGACAGTAAACCGACAACCAGCTGAGTCTACACATCCCAGTGGAAGGTCTTAACTACAAGGATATAAACTGCTCTTTTACAGCCTCCTGGAAGCAGACTATTGAAGTACATCAGTGCCATCAGAATATTGAATGAACTTTAATTTTTAAATGTTGAATGCTTTGTTTATGCTTTGATACATTTTTTTAATAATTGAGAGTGATGATTTGTATACAGAAAGGTTACATTTTTTGATCATTTATTTTTAAAATGTATGGATTTTTAAGTCCAATCATTGAAAAATAAACTTGTTTCAATTTGTAGCATTTAAAATCTGATATAAAAATGTTGATATAATAATGATGAAGTAGCTCTGGTGGCACAAATTTTATATTCAATTTAAAAAGGCTAGGAAATTAAAAAAAAAAAAAGAAAATGGAATAGAAAACATTTAGTATTATTATTATTATTATATATTAATATATATATTTAATATATTATAATTATTTTGAAAATATTCAAATTTAAAGTTCATTAAAAAAAATCCACCTTTCAATTCACAAATTATGGGATTCAATTATTAAATAAAACAAATTCAACCTTTCAATATATAAATTATTGAATCAAATTATTCAAACAATACAATGTTTAAAAAACAATTAAAAATTGAAAAAAAAAAACGTAAATTTGAATGTCAAATCCAACCATTTAATATTCTGATATACTTCCATAAAAGGACACACACTGGTAACACGCATGTTCTGTCTTTTGCGGATGAAATCACTTTTAATTTTCTTCTAAATATGTTTGTAATAAAAGTCATCACTCACCTGTATTTACAATGCAGCAGAGTGACGGTGTGTTGCCGCCCACGAGCGCCCGGCGAGTTGAAAGCCACTGTCAAAGTCTGCGGCAATTCTTCCTCACTGGAATATTCCACGACTAAAACATGGTCGCCCGGAGCTCGCAGATTAGTCCGCAACTCCACACTCATCTTCAGGAAACATTCATATGCGTTTAATCAAACACAAAAAAGGCATTATTCTGAAGTTGAAAAATGCATGTTTTACTGGCTTACATCATAGCCGCTGCAGACGGCCATGTCGGGGTGACGCGGGGTGACCTTCTCAGATGGACACGGGCGAGGCAGGTGGTTATCAATGCGACAGTTTGCGTCATTCCCGGAGATGGATGGAAAGGGCTCCAGAGACAGATAGCTGTACATCAGACAGCTGGACAGAGACAGAAGAGGTTAAATCTTGCTTGCAACCCACAGGTTAACCATCACAGAGAGAATATTGAGAACAAATAGAAGAATTATTCATGTGATTAACAACAAGGGTTAAATAGATTTCAAGGACTTACTTCTCGTTGGGATCAGGCTCTGAGCTGTAAGTGCAGGGTTCAGAAACTTTGATCTGCAGGATGGGAGCTTCATAGTAGGCGCTGGGCAGCAGGACCAAGTAGTCCTAAACAAGTACATTCAAGTTAATATTCAGAAACACAACAATCACTCAACCAACGTGTGTGTATTACCAGAAGGATTCCCTCAGCCTCGATAACCACAGTCCATGTTCCAGGGTTCAGGACGAAGGGCTCGACGAAGTTGTTCTGAGGGACGTTGACGAAGGTCGGCTCCACACTGGGAGCAAAAACTATCTGTTTGGATTGTTCGGAACCTGAAATTCGACGCAACAGGGATTATTCATTGTCTTGGAAATATACACATGTATACAAATATAACATCTAATTTACTATAATAAATTAATTTTGAATTAATGACATTATTCATTTATTTAAGTTGCTTAAGTACATGAAATATTTGGTAACTTTTGTTACTGTTGAGCTTTACTAAAATGATTTATGATTTAATATAAATTTCCAGTGGCACCACATTGTATACAAATGATAAACAAGTGTTTTTTTTTAAGGAAAACAGCTAATGTTTAAAAAATGTATAAACATGTATATAAGAAATATTGACAATTTACATTAAAAACAAATAAATAAACAAAAATAAAACACAAACAATTGTATGAAATAATACCAAATAATCTCAACTATTGACCAATGTTATATTATATATAATAAAAAAAAATGCTTTAGATTGAAAAGTTAATTTAGGCACGATTTAAAAAAAGGCTAAAGTTTTGAAACTTCAATAAAAAAGTAGAAAATGTGAAAAACAAAAAAAAACACAAAATTGTTTTTTGACACAAAGTTATACTACTGGCACAGACGTCTAAATATTACATAGAAGAAACTTTCTTCATTTCAACAGGAATTTACTGGCAAAAGGATTGAATGTGGTTCCCGAACGGAACTGTAAGGCATTCGTTACCAGGCCACACAGAAATAAAAAGTAATTTATATAATTCCTGTTCTATTATTATTAATCTTGAAAAGGTGTTTCGTTTTTTTTTTATTTAAGGTATTTTCCCTGAAGTAACATTAGCTTGTGACATTTCATTCACAACTTTCTTATTTAAGTTAAGTTTACTCAATAATTAAACCTGTAAACTAGTGGTGAAAGTGAGTAAAACACAAACTTTATATGGTTTGTATTAGTTATATCTGAAGATCAGTCCATTAATATAATGCAGACATTAAACGAAGGTTGTAGACCTTCTGACTTAAATAATCAGCGAGTCTAAATGTACTTCTGTGTCACATCAAACAAAGAAGGGATATGATTTGTGAAGACGTACCTCTGCGGTTCACCTGATATGCCGTTATTTTACCAGTGGAAGTGTCACCTTCAGAGTTTACATATCTGAGAATGAAGCGAGTCAGATAGACGTCTGCCTCGCTGACATAAACCTGAAGCTTCACTGCATTCTATGAGGACAGGTGAGAGAAGGAGGCGGAGCAAATCAAGGGTGGTGAGACAGAAGAGAAAGATAAAGGAGGAATGAGTGAGAGAGGTTGAAGAAAAAAAGAGTAGAAAATAACTGTTAAAATCCTGGACGCTAAACTGATCTGTGGCCCTGATGTTATGAAAAAACCTTAAGCTGATCGAGGATCACGAGACGATGAGAGATAGATGAAGGAGACAAACATGTTAAAAGCAAGCAAAGAAAGGAGCAACAAAGACAACTTACAATTACCACAGAAGTACTGCCAGCTGTGCTCCAGGACCGCAACCCGGCCCTTCACCTCCGAACCCCCCCAGTTGGCATATCGGAGCACCACACGGAAAAGGTCTGGAGAGTTGACCGACACCGCCACAAACACCCTGGACTGCAGAAGGACCCGACAGGAAAGTGGGACAGGTGGAGAAAAAGGGGGAAAGGTTGTAATAAAAGAAAGACCAAAGCCAACGATTGATTGATAGATAGAAGAGGTAAAAGCGTGTGAACAATCGAAAAGGAGTGATTATAGTTGATATTTAGGTGAGAAAGAGAAACTTTAACACCACAAAGACACATTGGAAAAACCACCACCTTTGTCTTGGAAAGCATTTTAGACAGAAAATGTAACAAATCTAAACTAGGATTAATGTTAAACATTGACACACTCTGAACTATTTTGAAGAATGATGTAAGTTGATCTTAACATCAGGGCCACAGACAAAAACACAAACATTTTGAATGAACAGAATGACACGAGCAGTAGCTACAACGTGATCGTCTAAATACAGTGGTCCCTCATTTATTGAAGTAGTGACTATTTCATTTTTTTTACGTGTTTAAATTAACAACTTGCATTTGAACTTATAAAAACTCCAGCTAACATAAGAGGTCTTATCCCAACAACCCTCTTGGTAATGTGACCTGAACAGCCTCCCATATTGTTTTGCCGCCCAGCAAACCAAGATCACTTTTGACATTGAAAAATAGAAGTAGAATTAAAATACAGTATTGTAGTTGCCAAAAAGCAGTCGCTAAATTGAGCAGGTTGTAGAAGGGCATCATGGGTAATGCGGTACTAAGTGCCTCCGATTAAGTGTATCTGCTGTTCATGTAGGTCACCTGTTTGTAACACTGTGAATAATGACTAGGAGCTTACTAAAATATATCTAGATGTTCAGTACCGTGTGTAAAATAAAGCGAGGGACCACAGTACTCTGTAGGCTAAACCACAACAAACGCTAAATTATTAACTACCTGGATTGGAGTCATCTGTGCGTAACCTCTCCAACTGAAATGAGGGAACTCCAGGTGATTGTAGCCAAATCGCACTGGTCGTCCATCCAGCATGGTTCCTTCCTCAATTTCAAATCTCAGATGATGAAGATCTGGGAAGTAATGATCCGGGCGAGGCCTGAAAAAACGTTAAAACTAATAAGAAGAAAAGCCTACGGTGTTACTTTCCTGATTAAAATGTTTGGGATATTGACAGAAATTTAAGCGATGATTTCGGGGGTTTTTAACCTACAGGTTGCACTGAACCCCGTCCACATTGGGCCTGCATCGACATCGACCGTTACGCTCTCCACAAGATTGACCGACCGAGCCTCCGATGTCACACTGACAACCTGCACATGAGGGTCCAAGATAAGTCACGGCAACATATTATTACTGTCGCGGAGAGAACGACACGGACCCTGGCAGCCGAAGTAGTTGTTCTCTTGCAGGTCGTAGTAGCCATCTTTACAGGTGGAGCAGGTTCCACTGCAGGCGTTTGGCTTGCAGTGACACTGACCAGTTTCCTGTGGGACACAAAGATGAGTTCATAATTGTAATGTCTTATTTTAAATAAACCATTACCAGAAGTATTCAAAATGAATGCACTGACCTGGGCACACTCGGCGACGCCACTCAACGTTCCAGGAATGTTACACTCACAGTCTGCAGAGGAGGTTTTGCACCTTTTAAAGTCGTCAAGATGGCAACAGGCATGTGTTTACGTGTGTGTCGGGTTTATCTTACTGGAACATCCTTCAGGGGTATCCGGGGAGAGATTCCAGTAGAGAGGTTTACATTTGTCGCAGGCCAGGCCTTCCACGTGGTCACGGCACTCGCATTGACCCTGAGAGGAAGAAGCAACACTTTGTTTAAGTAAAGTGAAGAAGACAAGTGAGTCCTTGATGTTGTTGAATGAAAACGTACCACTGGAGGAGGCACCACGTACTGGACTGATCCCGCCGGATGACAGGTGCCAGCTTTAACAACAACACAAATGTTTCTTTGTTATCCCAAGTATTCAACAATCTCTCTAGATTTGTCAATAAATTATGTTAAGGATTATATAAACAAACCAAAAATTCATTCTATTTACATAACCTGACCTTGGAAAAGCAATAGAAGATAAAGATGTAGGTAGTTAAATGTATTAAAATATATTATTTGTCATAAATATATTTAATTTAACCAATGTTAATCACTTTTCATTTTGTTTGAGCCCAGATATTCAAGAAAGAATGGGATATAAAAAATGCACTTAGAGCAGTTGAATCGAACTTAATCACACAAAGGGGCAAAATCTTTTACAGACTAAGTCATGTGGGAAAACAAAAAATATATATTTAGTATATATATAGTATAAAGTATAAAGTGTGCTTGTGATATTGTATTTTCATTCTCAATATATTTCCAAATATTTCCTCTGCCAGACTCATTTCCTTCAACATAAGTTTTGAAGTTATAAAAAGTCTTTGTATAATTGTTCACATAGAAGCATGAATCTATTTGAATTGTGAACAAACCATCCAGCGGTCCACATAAAGCTACTTGGATGGCCAGAGTCTTATTAGTGTTTATTAAACAGATTTAATAGTTAATCTTAATTAAAAAAAAACTTTTAAAAAGTTGAATCAAAATAATAATAAAAAGATTTATTAGGTCTTAAAAAACTACTGTAGCCCTGCAAGAAATTGTGTACCTGAACGCACCAGTGGGCGCATAATTGGCGTTTCTCAAGGTGTATATAAATGCTGTAAATCAAATTATACTTTAAGCACCAAGTTGCGACACTGAACCAACTCAACAGGTAGTCTGTGCTCTACTTCCTCTCTAGCTGCAGCAAAAATAGAAGCTTTGTGTAACGCATATGATGACGTTTCCTGTTCTGAAAACAATTTTGTGTTGACGGATTAATGAGGCTCAATCATTGACACATGTTTACATATTGTTCTTGTGTGTAATGTTGTGTGTATGTGGGCCTCTACCTTGACAGTTGGGGAAGCCATAAGCCCCGTGAGAGCAGCTCTCACACCTCAGTCCAGCCACGTTGGGGAGACACAGACACTGACCGGTCACCTGATCACAGCTGGTGTAGCGAGAACCTTCTGCCGAACACTGACACGCTGGAACATAAACAAAAAGATTCATTTTTCGGCTATGATAATAAAAACATTGTGGGTACGTACGAGTGCAGCTGGGGTAGCTGTAGTAACCAGGTGCACACTGGTCACATGACGCGCCGCTGTAGTTGGGGCGACAGCTGCAGAGTCCTGAGGCCGTGCAGCTGGCTTCCAACGAGGTGCGAGGATCACAGGTGCATTCTGGGAGAAGATCTTTGTCAGAAGTTTGATGCATCAAATATTTTTTATCACCAACATATTAACTATTTCGAACATTCTCTTCCTTATGTCAGATGAGCTAGTTTGAAGTCAACATAACACCTCATTAGGAGGTTTTTAGTGTGTGGTCCTCTCATATCATCGCACTTCATAAACTCTCCAGGAGGGAGTCTTTGGTGTCTGGTACCTTGACAGTTGGGATACGAGTGGAATCCTGATCTGCACTGTTCACATCGTGGCCCCTGAAATTCCGGTTTACACAAACATTGACCGGATTCATCGCAGCCTTCCGGCAGAGAGCCGACGTTGCTGCAGCCGCACACTACAACACAACAGAGAGAATCAATGTAAGTTATCCAAAACACTTATGATGCAACATTCAATTAAAGTGGACAAAAATGTAATTAAATTGAATTAAATACATTTCAAGAAAAATAGTTTCGCTGTCACCAAGGCAAAAGCTAAAAGGTTTCGACTCACATTGGCACAGCGGGTAGTCAAAGTAGCCCCGTGCACACTGGTCACATTGGTAACCCTGGAAACCACTCCGACATACACCATCCCCTGTTAGCATGTCACATGACCCGTCCAGACAGCCAGGACCTGAACACCGGCAACCTGAAGTAGACACATTTGTGAGTAGGTCTTGGGGGGGGGACTTACAAAGATCGGAAGGCTTGTAAACTACATGTTTACTCAGGTGTGTGTACGTGTGTGTGCGTGGGGGGGCGACTAAGACTAAATAAATAAACACACCACTAAATACAGTGTCTGGTATTCCAAGCACTGCGTTGTTTGTGTGCTACTGTGCCAGAATGTAAGCGGGGTGTTTGTAAATGGGTGAAAAAAAATGGTGGTTCTGTCCACTAAAATTGGAAAAAGTTATTTTCAGAACTTCCGGGTCTAACAGGACAGGATATCGTTGTGATTTAGCGGCTCTGGCAGAGAAAGCCATCAGGGATTTCTGGATCATGTGACTTAAGAGAGTTAGTGAAAATGGACATTCTCTGGATTCATGTAGATGTTCATTGGAACCCTTCAATTTCACGGACAATATTTAATTACGGCCCGTTTCGTTCTGACCTTGACAGTTGAGTCCGAAGAAACCGGGGGCGCAGGTGTCGCAGTGGTCGCCGGTGAAGCCGATTTTGCAGATGCAGGTTCGTGTGCGAGGGTCCGGCCTGCACGAGTTGTCCACGGTACCAGCTGCACTGCACTCACAATCTGAGGACATATTTGTTTATTGTAAATAACCGAGACATAAAAGTCTTCCTGTGGTGAGAAAGTGTCGAGTGTATTGAAACTGTGTGTAAATAAATGCAGGTTTGATATCAGTGCATGTGGTGATTAAAGAGCCAATAACTTCTAAACCAGGGGTTCAGGCTGTAAAATATAAGCTGTTGAGGTCCCAGAACAACAAAATGTATATTAAGTTAACTGTCTTTAACAGGAAGTAGGAGTCTGATTGTGTTTTTCTTCAACAAATATTCACAGCAAATACATTTTTTACTCCAGTTTTGCTTTTGAAAATTCATGTATAATTGTTGACATCCATAATCTCATGATTTTACCTTAAATATCTCTATAGGTCACTAAAGGTGTGTTTTTGCAGTAATCTGGCAATATGATAAGTATCATGATCAGTATACTATATATTTTAATACTGTAGTAACAAGGATATATTTGTAGTATTGTCAAGTACTTGACTCTGGTGTTGGAGAATTTAAAGACCACATGACTCTAGACGAGGTCTTAACTGCTTTCATTTGTCTTGAAACCAAACATGTCTAAACATCAGCTTCAAAAGCTGCTGGAGTCGACTGTATCCTCTCGTCCTCAGTGAATTACGGGATATGGCGGGATTTCATTGTTCCGTTAGGACGTAATGAGTGCGATACACTGCTGTTTTTTATCTACACAGTATTGTGAAAAACAAAAAAGAATTGAACATATCGCTGTAACGATGTGTTTAAGATGTTCAGTTGAAGACAAAAAACTTACTGATGATTTCTCCGGCTGGTTTGGCCTCACCGTTGTTGTTATTTGTAGGATAGGTAGGGACGGCTGAAAGTAAAATAAAGAACGAGTGTTCAATGTGATCCGACACATTCGAATTCATCATTCACGAGACTCACGGTAACACTCTGGGAAGTTAATGAAGCCACTAGCGCAGGAGTCGCAGTTCTCTCCGCTGTAGTTGGGTTTGCAGAAGCAACGGCCGGTCACGTCCTCGCAGGTGCCGTCGGTGAACTCTGACCGACAGTCGCAGGCTTCAGGTCGATGGAAGAGAAGATTCTTTCATTCTACCCGAACATTTTGCTTCAAGAAGACCAATCTATCTTACGTGAGCAGGCCAGTGGGGAGTCGACGGAATGATCAGGTGATCTGTAGTATGTTGGTATGCAGCGCTCGCAGTTCACTCCGGTGGTATGATGCTGAAAAAAACAAATAAAAATAAAAAGTTCAGTTTAACCGACTCCCCTTATATGCTCCTCAATAGAGCTCAGGTGTGCTGCATTACTCACCTGACAGTTGAGGCAGACGCCTCCTCCTATGAAGTGTCCGTGCATGTCCATGCTGCCTCTTCTCTGCTCCACCTCGGGGTCATAGAAGCAGTCGAACGAGTGACGATGGCAGTTACATTCTGAGGCAAGAAAGGTGACACAAACAGACTTTATTAAACGATATAAGGGAAATCTACAACTTTATTTCTTTTTTCCTTGTCTCTCTTTGGTCACAGCTGAAGACGGCTTTATACCGGGTCTGGTTCTGATTGAGGTTTCTGCCTGTTAAAAAGAGGTTTTTCCTCATTGGAATTGGCTGTTTTTTTCCTGTCTCTTTTATAGTGTATTTTAAGCTGTAAAGTGTCTTAATATAACTCTCTTGTGATTTGACACTTTAAATAAAATGTAACTTAATTTAATATAATGCTAATCCGTCTAATACAAAATGCATTTTTTTAATGTTTCCGTTATAATTTTTTAGATATTTAAGTAAGAATTAATAGAATAGATCAATAGATATGAGGAAAAACTGTGCAAGATTTATTGTAAATAAAATATTCTGTACAACAATGATTTTAATGTAGACCAAGACGAACATAAAGACATTATTAGAAATTCCTGTCCTTTAACAATGTTGTTTTTCTCTTGCTTTTAATCTGGATCCTTTTATAGCTCACATGAATAAATGTATATACTTAAAATGTACTATCAACCATCTGCTGGGCCAAATAATAACAATTGGCATATCTTCCCCTTGAGTCCAAGACCTTATTAATGACCCTAGAGTTCATATAGTTGATGAATTAAAACAGTTTAAAATAACCATGCGTCTTGAACAAATCTGCCACCGACGCTCGACGTGAGTGTACTCAGATGGCAACTCAAAAGAAAAGGTTGAATATTTACCAGTCAACTCAAAATACCTTTTCCAAGTCATTTAGAAAGTTTTGTTTGAAGCGTAACAGTCGAGTCAGGGAGCACAACCTCACGCATGAATCACCGGGGTCTCTGTGAAGTCGCATCTATCATGTTTCCTATGACAGCCGTTCGTTCGGCAAAGATCAAACACTCGGAGAGTCACGTGAGACGTATAGATCTTTCACAAAATAAGAAGGTATAATTAACACAACCACATCTGATTAACACACACCAGAGGGGAAAAGATTCCATTACAAAATGTATGTTTTATGTAAGAGTTATGCCCTGACATTGATGTTTATGATGACTTGTACATATAGATGAGATAATTGGTGTTAAAAAATGAAATATATGTTTTTAAAGCACATATTTAAAGTCTTCACGAGGTCAGTGCTGGAGCATCTGGTTTCTCTCTTTCTGGTTCATTTCAAACCAAAATAATCCTCTTGACTTTCTAACTTCCCTTTCAGATGCTGCAGAAGCCTTAAATGCATCTTTCGAAAAGAGAAAAAGCAGATGTTCCAAACGTCTGTTTGAGATGCACCGAGGACGAAAGGATATAAATAATCACCCTGAAATCTCCAATGTATTGAAATGATTATTCAAAGGATATATTAGGGATCAGTTCAACCGACCAAACATTAAGGTTGAGTGCAAAGCTGTGATACAGACCTTGATCAAACTTCCCTCTTCACGCTAAACCAGTGAAACTCAGAGTCCTTATCTGCCCCTCAGCACACCAAAGGTGGCGGCGGAATAAACCAGCGCTCTTATCCTTCACCGGCTCCTGGCTGATAATTCTCGAGTGTTCAAACACGACTTGGAGGATGTTTGAGGCACCATTTGTCTTTCTTTAAATAACCAGGAGAGAAGACTTCAAAAAGATTATCGTGGAAGAGCCCTTGTGAGCAAGTCAGCTGATAAGACTCTTGACTTGTGGATCCGACAAGAAAGTCTGTCGGGAATCACATCCTGGGAGAAGAGACTCGAGCGGAGAGTGGAAAACACTTCACCAAAGATGGTCGTAAACTTCTGAAAGTGCTTCCAACTATTGAACATGTTGAGGTCTATTTTAAGGGAACAATAATATTTGGTGAATGAAAAAAAGGTTAAGATCAGCAACAAATTTCTCAAATGTATGTATAGAGAATATATTTGGGGATAAAATAGAATAAAAATAAACTTCATTAATTCATTATTTTATTTATAGTAATATGCTTGTGTTAACTCTTTCTTAGTTTGTATTGACTTTTGTAATTTTGATTGTCTTGGCGACCAATTTTTAATTTAATCTGGATACAATTTCTTCTCCGTAATTCATGAATTTTACTTATTAAACGAGAAATTTGTAGCTTTAAAATGTTTAAACATCAAGTGTCACGCTGCCCTCTGTGGTCAGAGTCACATGACCAACAGTTGGATAAGAAGAAGATCTCGTGAAAAATGTTGGTATTTTTTCTCACTCCGTTTAAGCAAGACACATTCCTCAGGATCAGCCATGAGACATCAGATCCAGTGAAGCAGCAGTGTGTTCATGTGTACTCACGTTCACACTCATTTGCACTGTAGGTCGTGGCCGGTTTCCATGGTAATTGGTTGAATCCAGGGCAGCACTGGTCACATGACAAACCACAGGTGTTGTGCTTACAGTCACACTGCAACCTGTTCGCAAGGAAACAACAAATTAAACGACGGAAAGAGGATTTTTTACATTTGTTTTTCATCAAACAGTCATCAAAAGCAGTTTCAGAACTAATCTGTATTTTTAATTGTGTTATCTTATTTTTTAATATTGTGTTTTAGTCTAAAAATAATTTTTAATCTAATATGTGCAAATCTTACTGGTATTATTATTATTATTTATTAAAATATGTGTATTTTTTAATATATCTAAGGAGTTCTATTGACAATATATAGACTACACCTTAAAATAAAATGAAAAATGTATTCACAATAGTTGATCTTTAATAAACTTGTATCTAGGCTATGTAGTTTATTATGTGTGTAACGTGCAGTTTTTGAAAGTCAAACTACAGATTTCAGTTAAATTTGGTGGATCGTCATTGACCTTAACAAATTTAGAGTTTTAGTTTTAATGATTCAGCAACTTCTTTGACAATCTATTTAACATTTTATTCAGATGAGATTAAAGATTAAATATCATCTTTCAGTCAATTATTTTTGGTATGGAGTAAATATATTGAGTTACTTATTTAAAAACATCTATTATTCCTGCAACAATCTTTGTTTCGTCTGATACTCATTAGCATGTACTTTGGTCAAAACACTTGTTTGAACTTTCCACAGAAGTTCATCTCCATCAGACGGAGAGAAAAACCACAACAGAGACTTTTATCCATCCCTGACAGAAACCGACAACTCCGAGTCAGATCGGCTTAAGAAGCCGCAGCCTGTGGTGACTGTGGCCAAAACACTGCAGGGAAGAATTTCCCAGAAGAAAAGGTGAAAGAAAAGCTTCACAGACGTTCCAAGAGTCTCAGGCTGACTTCTGGTATTAGGGTCATCAGACATGAGAATTCAAGTCATGATTGAAACATTCATCTTTTTTTTTAAATTACAGATATATGAGAGAGATTGTTAAGTCTTCACCAACGATTGGATTAAGTTTAATGAGACTTGAAGTGTTGGCACAGAAATGTTAGACAATCCTTGACATTCATGTTATGGTCCGTGTTGTGTTCTGTCCCGCGCTGATAACACATCTGTGTATCCAGTTTCAACAAGCTGATTGCATTCGCAGCTTTCACCTTCACTATCAAACGCATTCTTCTCACATGTTCGAATCCTCAGAGCAACTCTTTCGTTTACTCCCTGGATATCCAATTGAAAGGAAATGACTTTCAATGGACGGTTTCCGTCAAAATTCAATACATAATTGTTCAGTTGATTCCTCTACTGTAACCTTAAACTTTAACATTTGGTCTTCACCATTTCCCTGTAAATCATTCACGTGTATTCAGTCAGACTTTACTGTCTTTTATTTTGAACATTTGATGGACCATAAACTATGTTTTGAAAAAGTAAAGTATACATGGCATACGTCTGAAGTCACATCTGTTATGTGTTAGATGGGAAAGTTTCTCCTGCATTGTAACTACAGGTTGAATCTGCTTCTCATAGACCAACACCAGATCCAATTGAAATTTAAGACACTCCATCCTTCGGGAGGTTTAAATAAAAAAATAAAAGTGCATCCGCTAAAACCACATATTGCTCTTCTTAGACAGTAAAAAATAACCACATACTTTAGGTCGATGTTCACATTCTATTCAGGCATGTATTCCACATCTTTGCTGACAATGTTCCAGGTTACAACAACCCTATGACTGGTAGGTTGCTGGTTTAACACCCCACTACCCCCAGAACAGATTTACAAAACCATTTTTAATACGATAAAGTTGACCTAACAAAGCATTTTTAAATATTAATTAGGCGGAACGAAGATAAAGTACAAAACAGTGACAAAAAAAATGTAAGAACATGATATAAAATGTCAATTACTTCAGTTACAGTATGTGGATTATAAGGATTTGACATACTAGTTAAGAGAAAGTGTGAACATCACTGTATTGATTCATTAGCTTCGTATATATTGTAAAAAATACTTTTTCTGTGGGAGTTTTGAGAGTTCAATTCCAACAAGATTTTGGAACACTGGAATAATTGTAAAAACGTCTTATTACTTATCAGCAAATTACTTTCTTATTGTTGTAGTAAGTACTTCTTATGCTGACCAACTCCTAACAATTAGGACCTATAAAGACCAATGGTACAGAGACCTATGAAGATGCCATTGCAGAGACAAAAATGGCTGACATCAGCAATTTAGGATTTAGTAGATTTTGGACTCTTTATGTGATTGAGTTTAACAGCACTGAATTGGATCATTGGTGGTTAATCTGCATAAGTAAAAGCAATATTATATATGTATATACAGTATAGAATTAAGGAATAAACACATTTATTTCTAATCCACAAGTTCTAGAACTTCATTTTGATTTAAAAAAAAAATGTTTTTTAATGATACACTTTTGGTTTCACTGCTGCATCAGGATCTGCTCAAGGGTAAGAGAACATCTGTGCAAGACATTACCGCAGCTCTGTGTGCAGCACATTTGATCAAGTCTTTTTTTCTGTGTAAAGAAGGTCACACCTTCATACGCGGTTGTTATGCAGTAAACAGGATTATCACTCGATTATCTTGGCGAGGAGAACTTGGTCACGAGCCGAGGAAGACATTAATGTTACGGTGCAATCATGACACACTCAAGCTTACTTTGTCCAAATAATAATGTTGGTTTATAAAAAGGTTATTTTGCTACAAGAGATAAGAATAAACCAATTTTTTTAAAGACTATTTCAAAGGACAGCAAATGTACCTGCAAGTAATAGAATCAAATTTATTTTTAAAACTGTAAAAATAAATTATATAGAGTTTGTGTTTCACTCATTTTCACTAGTTTACGGTTTTATTTTTTGAGTAAACTTGACTGAAACAAGAGTCATAGACTTACACCATCTTCTTTCAAAACTAAACACCTTTCAGGTGATAAAAATCAATAAAACATAACTCGTACAATTGCCTTTTTTTCTGTGCGACCCAGTAACGAAATGCCTCACATACCAATAACAATCCCCAGGACTGGGTTAGGGGACCAGTATTGTTGTGTTGTATATTATTTAGTGTGTATTTTTTTTATGATTTTGGAAGGTCAAATAAAGAGAATTGGATCAGAGATGAGCAGAATTTTAGAAATAAAAACATGCCACTATAAAAGTAAAAATTCTGATATAAAAAAACATTTAAATGTGTCAATAGCAGAAATCATTTAATAACTTGGCTTAAGTGTATTATCATCAGGTTTCTTTTGATAAAAGTATGAAGGCGTGAAACTCAAAACTATTTTTAAAAAGAGCAGGAACAGCGATGGATGTTTCCCATTAGCTGTCAGTCACATATTACATCAGCAACAAGTTCGGAACCGACATTTATTCCATGCAGGTGTGTGTTTGACTGATCGGGAGGAATTCGTATATAAATCCCTGCCGACCTCATCAGGTTTCGGAGATTCACTGTCTGGTTTACATCATCGAGAAGGTATGTGGAGCCATGAGCATCGGTTTTGAAAAGTAGACTACGGGTTTGCATCCTGGAAACGGGATGCAGGGATGTCATGACGTCGGTGCATCCGACTTGTGTTTCCCACAACACACCTCTGGTCTCAGAGTCACACGTAGTAGTGATAACGGTCATCATTGAAGGAGGACTCAAGCAAACACTCTGAAGTCCACAACATATCAGGAATAATGTCCATATTTAAGTTAAAGTTTGTACAGACAAGTTTATGAAATTTGTAAATTTAAAATCCTTAAATACATCATCCAGGATTTTAATTCAATACAGTACTTTATAATCAAAAAATAATAAACCCCATTTGGCGCTCCAAATGTCACCAACACACCAGGGGTCATCGTCAAAATGTGAACCATAATCTGGGTCACGGGCAAAATATAATGTACCGAATATTTGTTGACTAGTCAAAAACTGGCTCGCCCTTAAAAAGAGATCAAAAGTATGTCATATTTTCTTTGTTATTTTCTTCATTTCATGATTGATGTGTCGATCTCAGCTTTCTATAATACCTTCACTTAGTGTATATGTACCAAAATGCGTTTGCAGGCCACATAAAAATAAGTTATTATTTGGCTCCGGGGCCTTGAGTTTTTGACACATGCCTTACACTTAAAGTACATCTTACTTCACAATCCTCTAAGAGGCAACGACATGGGAAAAGTTTTTTACAAGGCAGTTGATACCTGTGACAAGTCTGTACGAGCGTTCATTTACTCCCTCAGTGGGTGGCTCTCGCATGTATGCAGAACTAAACACACAACCGTTTATGAGCCTCATTAAATGTGTTCATTCTTATGGAATCGACGGACAGATGACAGACGGATGTAGAAAACAATATCCAGCAGGAAGCGACGCAGACACTTGATACACACGTATCTGCTGAATACATGCATGCGAGTACACATCTGCTACTGTATCATTAAATTAATCACACACTGTCCACTTCCCTGCTGCACTGTACTTATCCACACATCCTCACCGAATCAAGCACGACATGTTCCATCTCGCGTCGCGACAATGAAACGAGAGGAAGTTTATCCGTATCCAGGTAGTAATCTGTCTCGCTTCTATTGACTTTTCTCTTTCTACACTTTCTGACGAAGTGTGTTTGTATTAACATCACCATCAAAATACCACAGCTGAAGTATTCCAATATGATTTATTGGAATTAAGTCTCCATTGTTCATGTTTATAACCTACAAATATCTCAAGATATTGAACGTAAACTGTATAATCCTGTTTGGTAAATATCATTTTTGTACGACTTTTTCCGACCCCTTGTGTGTTTGAGTTCGACACCTCTGCTTTAAACAAATCACTGAACAACTTCACGATCTGATTATTAATTAATGGAAGACTAAACAGTTTACTTCGTGTCTTAAAAACGGCTGTTTCTTCATCCAGAACTGAATTATTAACACATGAGTTTCTTCATATTGGCTTCATGCTCGTGGTTGTATATTTATACATCCACATAAGGTTGAGCCAAATACTTCAAGCAGGATCATGTGCGCTGCAACGTATCTCGACTCATTACTGCAACACAGGAATGCAGATGATTCTTTTACGACTGCAGACTAATTAAACCTTTGCTAGTTGGATCATTTATTTTGCAGTGAGCCTAAAATTGATTTTATTGCCAAACGTTTTTATAACCGGCGGCTACTATAAATCAATGCAATACTGCTGGGCACAAATTTAATTACATGAGTGAGTTTTTCACACGTTGAACAATGTGAGCGTTTGTGACTTACTTGTAAGGATCACTCGGGTCTTTGGCGTTGCAGGCTTCAGCATGACCGTTACACACACAGCGGCCGCCAATACTGATGTCTTTGATGCTGTAGTAGTACTACAGAGACGGAAAAAACACATGTGTTACATGATCAATTATTTCTTGGTGGTAAACAACGTGTTATAATGTGAATAAAGTGTTTTTTCTGAAGATCATGGTAACTCTTATAAAGCATGCAAAACGCTTTGTTTTTAACCAGGAGAAGGACCACAAGCCTCTGAAAATTTGGGGTGTTTTGGGGTCAGACCCACTGACCTGATGTATGTATAACTATTCAAACAACAATCAGGGTTTTGAATTTTAACATTGAAACATTGCTATGTTTTTATGCTTACTTGGTCAACTTGTGTTTTGTGAATTTTCTCCATTTGTTTTTCTTGATACAATGATAGAAATAATATATTTTATTTCAGTGGGAAATTGAGGTGAGATGCGTGTACAATCATTTTTAAAAGACAACATTTCATACACAGCATTTACATTTATTCAAATAATCTGATCAAGATTTTATATATAGTTTTATTTAAAAAAAAAAGGTTTATATCAATTAAGTGGAAAAACTCTAGAACATTATTATAGATGAAAAAGGTACATTACTTTGACTTTTCATAATTAATATATGTATTACCACTTTAGATTTATTAGTAAGTACCTCGTTCTCACTAATAAATATCTGGTCTGATCAATTGAAATAGTTTGATTAAAGTTTAAAACCCTTTGATTTCAGGTCATAATTTGGTTGACTACAGCTGAAAATGTTTGACTGTCGCTGAAATCTCTTAAATTTATTTTACCAATTAATAAATAAAATAAATAAAAATAAATCCAAAAATGAATAGATACAATTTTACCAAGTAAAAAATGGGTCGACCGAGAATCAAGACATACATCAATGATGTGTTTCCGTCAAATAACAAAATCATTGGTCACTGGCCCCTCACCCTCCGAGTGACCGTGGGATCACGAAGTGCCTTCCCCATCAGGTGACCCAGCAGGGTGTTGGTTCTCAAGAAGCGCAGGCGAATGTTTGTTGCCTTTGTGAATTCCCTCAGCACTGGAGAGTAGGAGAAGTTCATCGCTCCGGGACGGCCGTTCACCAAGGACACCACGATCTACGAAATCAGAAGGGTGAGCACATTTCTATCATTTGGGATTTGACCACATTAACAGGAGTTTTTTAACTTCATAACACATAGTAAGAGATGCCAATCGTAGTTAATAAGTTATTAATTTACATGTAACATAAGATGCGTGAAATGTATCTTATAATAGAAACTGTAAGGGAAAAGATTAAGAGAATAAACTTGTTTGTAATTATTGTAATTGCTTTGATTAATACCTTTTTTCTAGATAGTTTCTTTTGACTCACTCACCTCTCCATTTTCCAGTGGCACGATTCGTGAATACTCAGTCGTGCAGGCGATGTCGTCATCGTGGTTGATTCTCTCGATGGTCCTCTGGCCAAATCGCTCAATACAGTCTCTCTTAGAAGCTTCACACACACACACACACACACACACACACACACACACACACACACACACACACACACACACACACACACACACACACACACACACACACACACACACACACACACACACACACACACACACACACACACACACACACACAGGAAAGGGGCAGTGAAAGGGGAGAGAAAAGCTTCTAATCAGCGACAACCTCATATTTGAAATGTGTGAACATCCTCTCGCGCTCGACTTGAGCGGCGTAAACCATCCCGTGGCATTTTAATGATGCGTCTCGGGGACGATAATTAAAGAGCGCTCTGGCTCAGATGGGGTCTCTTTTTTCTTGACTAAACACAACCTGGCTGGAGCTTCACAACATCTGGAACATCCCAGTCATTAGCCACGACTGACTGCACGTCTGCGGTAACTTTCTTAAGTCCCGACCTCACACCCCAAACTAGTAAACTGGGCCAGGTCAAGTACGACTTGTTACAACCTGAGATAAAAAGTTATTCAAGTAACAGAGAATTTTATGACCAGTAGATTTACCTCCCGTTTAAGTATTTTAGTTAAATCAACCAGTAGGAAAAATCTACTGGACAGGACTTGTCAAACTTCTCAGAGATGCGATGGTAAAGAAATTTAGATTGTTTACATAATGTTTTCAATGCATGAATGAAGAGACATTCCTGCTGTGTTGGCTCTTTGATTTATCCTCAACATGGAAAGGAAAGCGGACGCAATAAACCAGAGGTAAGAACTTTGTCAAAACGTTCTTTGTTTGGCTCGGCTCATACTTTCAGAGTCCAAACATCTTGTTAAAGTTATTATGACTGTTGAATTTAGATGCTGTTTTTGGAGAAATAAAGACATGAACTTGAGTTTCTTGTTCTGCAGAATTGAAGTTTTTGGTGAGGTCAACCGTTGGCGCAGTTTCCCAAAACAACTCAAGGAAAGTTTATTTTTATTGTGAATTAGACAATATTTTATTTATTGTTTGATACTTAACCTTAAATGAAATAATATCTTTACAGCTTAAAAAACAATGTATTGCAATTATAAACATAAATACAACATATATAGTCATTTAACAACATTTCTTTTAAATTAATAACCAGGATTTATTCTTTAAATGACAATAAAAGGTGAGAATGGTGAGTTTTAAAGAGGAAATAAAAGCTTGCACTGTAAACTTGTGTCTTTTAACTATTGTTGTCTGTGACTTTGTACATTGTTTAAAGAAATGTTTTAGAATATCTTTAAAGATTTAAAAAGAAACTTCTTGCCCAACAAACATAAAAGCAACTTGTTTGATTATTTTAAAATAGTTCCGTAAAAACATTTTGAAATTGAACCATGTTTGTTTTTTTAATTGACATAAAAGATGTTTCAAGAAAATGGCTTCAAGAACAATCGAGGATTAACTGTCCCAGTGAACGCCTTTTACAACATAAAAAAAAAGAAGTTGATCAATATAATTAAATAGAAAATTGTAAATATGTAACAATTTTATGTAAAAAGTATGTATCAGTGTGCAACAACTAAAAAGGTAAAAGCGTTATTAACTGCAAAAGAAAAATACTCATCTTAGTCTGAATGGATGTTGTCTGTTGCTACATGAGTGACATGTCTTGCTTTAACTAAGTCAATATTTTAACAGCAGGATGAGAGCATGGAGTTAAACGTTCGGTGACATCATGTTATAAATAGCAGGTTGAAGTCATTATTTAAGCTGTCAATCACACGTGTTGTTTTATCCAGACAAAAAGAAGAGTCAAAAAATAAAAATGGAATAAACAAACGTCCCCCCCAACTCTGTTTCTCAGGTGAAGATCAAGCAGCAACCTGTTGTCTAAAATGCCTGGAATTCCCCAACAGCTCTTCCAAACTGACAGCTGCTGCGACCAATCGGCTGGCTTCGTGGTGATGCAACGACCCCCCCCCCCCCCTAACCAGTCGGATGTTTAGCTGCCCCCCCCCCTCAGGCTCGCTTTTTCACCGGAGATTAGCAGGGAGAAGTGATTCTAACCCAGGGGGGAGGTTAGGAAAGCATGAAGTGATGCTGATGGAATCCGTCTTGCTTCAGGACTCATCTCCACATCTGGACTTGTGTCACATGCGTCCTGACGCCGATGTGTTTTCTACAGTACGTGAAGAAGGTACTTCTACTTACAGGCAAAGTACTGCCAAGGGTGGTAGCTTTGTCCAAAGTCAACAGATCTCTCCAGCACCCAGAGGTCCGGTCGCGGAGAGTTGGCGAACTTGATCAGCACATACGCCACGTGGAAGAGCTGCAAACACATACGAAGAAAAACAAAGGTTGATTATTATTAGAGAATAAGATTTTGGGCAATTTTTATAAATCAATTTGACCCGAACTAAGACCGGTTTGCTTTGACTGGAAGATCGGAGACGGTGAAACCTGCTCCGAGGATGCGTCACCTCACTATTCCCCACACCTTGTTAGATGTATGATGTCTTGTTACATCATGTTACATCTCCTGTCTGTAATAACCTCCAGATGTTCCCTGCGCTTCACTCCTCTGTCCTTTCGCTCTTCAGCGTTCATTTCCTGACAGACTCCGAAAGCAGGTTAGATGACCATGACAAGATTCCTCCCGGGGGTGGTTGGCTGCATGGCTCGAGCTTGTCAAAATAAGAGATTGCTTCGCAGTTGAGAAAAAACTCAATAAGAAACGGTCGCACGGATCACAACAGTGTGATGGTTGTTTGGAAAAGCCACATGTTATTGTGAACCTATTCTCAAGCGAGTAAGTGAGATTGTTCTCTGAAGTTTACAATTTGGGGAGAAGATTCAAGAGTCTTTATTGTCTTTATGCACCCATTTAAAATAATGCACAATAATGGAGAGACTTCTGGCATTAAGACAGTGCTCTTAGATAGATGTTGGACTCTATTGTAGCCATCTGTATGTGTTGGTTTGAACAAAACTCTCTTTTCATTGAAATATTTACATTAGAAAACCCTTTTTTTGGAGATTAATCTTATTTAGACCCACTCTGCTGTGATTGGTCAAGCATCAAGGTTTGCCACAAGTCAATGGTCGGTGAAATGTTTTATTTACTTTCATTGTGTTTAAAATGCTTCTGAGATGTTCAAATTTGTCTTTAACTACAGTAAATATTAGTTAAGGAACACACTGCCACATTTACTTTATTGATTTATTGATATCAGAGCTTTACTAAAAAGTTTTGGAAAAATCATGAAGAGATTTCGTGCTTATTAATTCATTTAAAATATTTGCATTTTCACCCAATCCTGGTTACTTTTAACTCGGGAGTTTTTAAAAGGCATTCATTCGTCTAACTGCTACAAACTTAAGGTTAACTTTTTTATCCAGAATTTTACATTGTGTCATCCAATAATTTTTCACTAAAGTGCAAGTAAACAGTGTAAAGTTGAATAGCATATTACCTGGGAATTGAACTTGAATGAAAGTGTTTGTGAAACTCAATCTCAAGAGTCAAGATTATAAGAACTTGAGGAAGAAAATCTTGACATTAACTCACATATGTATCTATGATTGGCTGTGAGGTCTTACGTTGTTTTTATATACATCAATTGCAGAGTAGATATGAGTGTGTATATGAACGACTCAGAACTCAAACCATGAGATTGAATAGGTTGGGAAGGCGGAGGCAAAAAATGTCTTAGTAAGCCTGGGTTGGAAAATACTAGACAGGATAAACGATATATTGAAGTCCTAAATATAAAAAACTTGAATAAGTCACCAGTGAGATTTGTGGCCTCCAAACACAGAGTCTTGCAGAAAGGATAGAATCCACTAAAGCTGGACTCAAACCTGTAGCTTTATTGCTGTGAGGCTGCAGCACCAACCTTTTCTTTATAACTAGAAAAAAGCAACATTTTCAATTTAAACACAAAACTAATTCAAAGACATTTTTTATACTTTAATGAATTGACATAATATATTGTTGACAAACATTTTGGCCCGAACTTTTTTTTTTTCCATACCATCGAGATCCTGCTTTTGAGCAACGCTCCGGCGTGTTCAGACGTGAACTCTCGCACACCCATGTATACAAACACACACGCTTTGATCATCCATCACTGAGCCAGAGCCTCTGATCTCCCAACTTCCTCCTTTGACACCGAACTATGGCGCGAAACGCTGACGACACATTTGCAAACTCACTCAAAATAACTATCCCTCCGTCACTCTGAAGGGCCCAGGGGCCTTCAATGTTGATGGATGAGAGGAAAAGAGGATGAAGGAGGAGAGGAATATTTCATCGTTCGTATGGCAACGTGAAGCACATTTTCCATGTCAGCTTAGGTTTGCAAAAAACTTCTATACTTGTTATAAGAGCTTGTTCTGCTGTTATTTTCTCTATAAATAATATACTTTTTTCTGTCAATTCTTGAAAATCTCATTAAGTGGCTGATTTTTTTCATCAATATAAGCTGAACATTTACTACGATTTAATCTCATTTTAGATAGAAGTGAATTCCTAAAACGCATCCCATTCAATGCCTTTGGTAGCGCAGCATTTCTACAACATAAAGGACATACACAGTCACACATGGGGGTTGGCGTTTTTTGACAGTTCTTTTTCCCTTCACACCACCAAAGAATGTATGGATTAGTAGCAGCGTTGGAGGTCAGCCTCCACAAATCAGCCACAGACCCATCAATCAGTCCACTATTGGGTTGAATAGCCAGAACGGGGTCAAACTTGGGTGACGGATAAGAACGATCACAAGGTAAAAATGTGCACACAGGTGGAACACAAGCAGAGGATTTAAAAAAAATGAATAGAAAACTACATCCTCCATCTTGAATTCAATCATTAAAGAAGTTTCTATAACCCACCTATAGGGCAACGATATGTGTACGTGGAAGGAATGCAGGTATGCGACTGTGTTTGTGAGTCTGGCTCCTGGCTGGTTTAATAATTGTACACATTCCTTGGTGGCACCGCATTCCCAGTGCCTCAGGTAACCATGGAGATAAGAGGGGACAACAAAGGGACAGAGTAAGGATGGAGGAGGGAAACCTGAACTCAGGAGCAAGTCGATCAGGAGACAAAAAAAAAAAGGTTGTGATATAAATATGCATTTAATGATGTTAAAATAACCTCTTAATCCCAGACTTTGTCAGTGAAGGTTCAGGGGCCTGGACTATGGATTTTATTTATAATCAGACTATGCAGCGTTATAATGAGTAATAGCAAAAAACCGCCAGTGAATATCTTGTTAAGTGACAGCTGATGAACATTTCTGTCTAAAAAGATACAGGCCGCTCTTCTACTGATAGAACCGCCAACTTCCACTGATCGAGTGGGAGAAAATTTGCTGTTATCAGCACAACAAGCTAGTTTCGTCTCAGGCTAATGAGCTCTATGAAACTGATGAATTGTGGCAGCTGGAAAGCAAACACTCTCCCCGACCAATCCAAATAAAGATACGGTTATTTGAACATTACCTTGACGATTTCATGTTTTAATTTTAATTTTCATTACCTTTTTTTTGTCACTATAAACATAATTTATACTCAAATCAGTGACAAACCGAATGGTTTGCTCAAAATGAAAGAAGACAAATGTTCATATGGTGACATATAAAGATTCCAGTGTTTAAGTGACCAGTAGAACTGAGGTTGATGGGAATTCGATACTGCCTGATAAAGAAAGTTTTGCATACATAAAATGTGTTTGGTCCGTGAGCATCATTTTTTTGTATCAAATTGATCCATTTATGAGTCAATCAATAGGTTTAAAATGTGTCAAACGCCAACACGACCTTATACTTTCATAAATAACTAAAGCAAAGTGTTACCCTCCGTGACTGTGTGTGTTTTCTGTACACCATGTTTGTGTCAAGCACGACAGCGCTCAGAAAATCGGGGTCATTCTCTACATTCCAAGTTGCGGCACGTGTCTTTCTTGTACCTTTGTACTAGTGCCGTTTCCTAATCCTCCTTGAACACTTGTTAATTTCTCTTCTTTCGTCATCCTTTGCTCTTTTTTTCATTCATGATTTCAAGAAAAATAAATCCCTTTTATTTCATTGATTAATTGAAACTGCTCTTTTATAGCATGCCAAAAAACACACACCAACAAGATCCTACTGCTTCATAAATCCGCTTTGTTTTCAGAAGACAAGCAAAGATAAACCTTGATTGAAAAGGTAATTAAATCCACTAAACTTTGAAGGATTGGATGCAAAAAAAAGGAGAGACAGATAGGAAGTAAGACAAATCTGTCAAGGCTGCTGCCACGTCTCTTTCATCGGGCACCGTCACCTCTATAGGGGTTCAAAAATGCATGTCAATTTTTCCTTTAAAATTCCTGAAGAGCACCAACAGACAAAATTCTTCTGGAAGGAATCTGAAAGGGATCTTCTCCCTCATATTGTGTTTCAGCACATGTGCCACAGCGCCAACGTTTAGTGAAGATGTGACTTCCATCATAGTCGCGGACTCGACTTCACTTGACAAGTTGATTTATCCGCTCAACTGAGGACCTGACGTGGTGTGAAGCTCTATCCTCGCCGACACACTGAGAACAAACAAAACAAGTTTGGGGTTCACTATGCGCTAAACAAAGGCGCTTGTATGAAGGGCTGTCTGAACACGCCTGGTGTGTTTATGGCTCAGGTCAGGACAGCGTGAAAAAGAAAGGCCTGCCATTGTGTTTGTCTTTTACTGAGCCTGTTCAAGGCGGAGAAATTGCCGTGATTACGCCTTTTTTACAGAAAAGGCCTAAACGTGGGAACAGCATGGTCCAGTGTTGTACCAACAGTGATGGCGCCAAATCAAACTTTGCCGTTTGAATTATAGCGAGTGACACACTCCATTCACAGGATATAATCTTACACGTCGCTCGTCTCATTGAACCCTGGCATGATATCTGAAAACATACCATGTTGGAGCCAATACAAAGCTCACGGATCTAGTGAGCTCACCTAGCAACCTTAAAAAACGTCTCCGGATAATAAAACATTTTGTCACACCACCGATGATTTATCTCAGTGATTCCTTTTTGTCAAGTCAAGTTTTCCATGGTTTGTACTTCTTAAAACGGCATGATGCGTGGCGGCAGTAAAAAAGACATACGTTTCAATGAGAAAACCTCGATAGTCCTACAGCTAACTACAAAAATATAATCTTATATTTCTTGTCCAGCTATTAACATGTACAGAATCTTTCAATTTAAATAGGCCAGGGAGATAAAATTCAATGAATCATTAATTTAGCTTACAGTAAGTGCATGCTCCTGCATGGACTGCTTTAAGTTGTGGAATTGTTTAAAAGTAAAAACAATAAAAATTGTCATTGATATGTATTTTTCTTCAGATGCATCATCTGATACTGCTTTATACATTTCTCTTTCAATGTCAATATAAGTTGAATCTTCTCCCTTTATTTCAATGTATGCTTAATTTGCCTTTATCTCACAAATAAATACAATATACTACAAAGTAAATTAATATTGTATTAGAGAAAAGGGCATGAAAAGCGGACATTGAAAAAATAATCGCATATTTAATCGCAATATTGAGGAAAATAATCGCAATTAGATAATTTTCAATAATCGTTCAGCTGTTAATGTAACCACAATGCTCTTATTCAAATATGTTCATCTGTTTTTAAGTTATTTGGCCAAGAGACCAATAAAAAGGACAGCCACATGACCTCCTTGGCAGTGGTAATGTATTTGCGTCATAAGTATTATGTATTAAAGTATTTATTTAATGAGTATTACACGCCTCTTGTCTTTTATTTGGCTTGTAAGCTGTTCTTCTATGAAAGGGGTAAAATTAGCCAGGTCACTTTCTCGTTTTGGGAGTGACCCCATTTCTAAATGACCTGTAAATATGAGGCTTATATGGTTTAAACCCAAAGCTAATAATTTATTTAAAGGGTCTAATCTGTAATCTGCCAACCAGAGGAAGTAGAGTAAAAATATGAAAGGAAATACAAGCAGTATGTGCACAAGGCTTTTCATCACTCAAAATAATAAAGGGAACTGATGGAAACCAGGTGGGTTGCCTCACTCTCCCCATTTGAATCACACAGTTCTCCAGCTGGTGTTCGACTGCCCGCAGGCTACAGATATCCAGAAACATCCAGAGCATCTCCTCATCGACTGCCGGCCTGCACATGCTCAGCCAGTGTTTCTACAACACTTGAGAAATGTAAAGATTACAGACCGTCTGTCTTCAACCTTCCAGCCCCTCACTGGCGTTGGAGCTTCTGCACATACCTATACGTTCTAACAGTTCTGACAAGTCGAGGCAAGACGGGAAAGTGGGGTTAAGCCTTGGTGATAAGCTGCGTTCCAGGGATGTCACCGAGTCGGAAATATTGACTTCCTAGAAAAGGAATGCAGTGACTTTGTAAGGAAATCTGTAGGTGAGGTCACATGCTGCAAGAAACACAAGCTTTGTGCCAGAGTCTAGTGAAGAAACTAACAATAAAAAAAAAAAGAATATTACTATACATGATGATGAAACAATTTCCTTTAGAATTAAATAGAATTTTCTGCAGAATTAATTTGTATTTCAAGCCGAATTAAATTATATATTTTTTGGATTCAATTATACATTTCTGAAGAAAATGATTGTGTCTTCTGTAGAATTAAATTACATTTTCTTTAGAAAGAAAATGGCATTCTCTGCAAAATTTAATTCTAGTTTTAGAAGAATTAAATTACATTTCCTTTGGAAAGAAAATTATATTTTGTGCAGAATTAAGTTTTATTTTCTTTACAATTACATTGTATTTTCTTCATAATTCAATTGTATTTTGTGCAGAATTAGGTTATATTTTCTTTACAATTAAAATTGTATTTTCTGCAGAAATAAATTGTATTTGCAGTAGAGTTTGTAATTAATTTAATTTTTTTTAAGTCGAGTTCTTATTTTGTTTATCTCTTGATTACTGTAGACAAACCAAACAGATAATAATTGTACACAGATATTTCTTTTTTAGAAAGAAAATAAATGTTTTAACGTTTCATTTGGTACCTGCTCTAGAAGTCTTTCGCCAAGATTCCTACTTTTATGTTCTCCCTGAAATTGGTGCAATGTTACGATGTTACTTCATGATGGAATGGATTGTGGGATAATGCTTAAAGGCAAGGAGGAGGTCAATGCCCTTTGGCTGTGGCTATATAGTATTCAAGATAGTTGTTGAGTGAAGCGTTGTGACATCTTTACGACCCACACTAGCAAATGTTAAGCTCCTGTTACAACTCACCAACTGCCTCAACAAAACTATTACTGATCATAAACCATTGACATGGAGTCAAAGAGGGCTTGGAAACGGGTCTTCATTAGGAAAAAAGGTTTGCAAAATGTGTCCATATCCAACCACAAGACTTTCTTCTCAAAAGATTTTCATAAGAATACCATTTGGGAACTAGTGTTAAAAACAGCTCAAGCAGTCATGAAGGTTTTCAGGAGGGAAAATCAGAGGGTAAGAAATAAAAAGGTTGAACTATCTTTAGGGTCCTCGGGTCAAAGAAGGAAAAGAGATAAAGGGAGTCGTCATGGAAAAGCCGACTTCACTGTCTTCTCAGCGTTCTTATCAGAAGAAGCCAGGAAAAAGGGAGAGACAGCAAGTAGGGAAGAGATAAAGAAGGATGTCTAGAGGTGTAGGAGGGGTTGACGTTGGAGAGCTGGAAGGGAAGTTGGGATTGATAAATTGAAGACTGGACTGCTACTGAAGAAAGCTCTGGGGGGTTCTTCAAACACATTCTGTTTTACAAAGTTATACAATGAGTAGAATGATAAAGAGGCAAGGGAGTGGGCTTTTTTGGAGTTTTGGGTCATTTCAGGACAAAGATCAGTTTTAAAAGTGTTGCTGAAAATATTTTGTTTGCTGGACTGCATCTTGTGATGAGGAACCAGATAAAGGTAAAACGAAAAGGCAGATGTTCTGAACTCGATAAGCTGAAATGTCTGACACGTTGCAGCCTGAAATGCCTACAGCAGGAGGGGATCAGTAGTTCCACCTTGGATGCTCAAGACTGTCCAAAATGTGGCAACACCAGAAAGCCAGAGGAAATAGAAATTAATGAAGGAGACAGGCCCAAAAAAAAGGGAGGACAGGCGGGAGGAAGGGAGGTTTCCCCTGCTCTGACCTTGACTCTCTGCACGTTCCACTTGTGCGACTACTTTCGTTTGTCGGTATCTTGCGTTGCAGAAGACAGTTTGTGTTCGTTAATTAGGACGAAGGGATGGATGATGGGAAATAGTATGATAAGAAAAATGGGAGGATAGATAACCTTGAGCTGAGGAAAATGTCAAATGTCGACTATTTATCACATTAAAGAGTAGACGAGGTAACTTTATATTAATCATCCCTTATTATGTATTAAGAAACAGAAAAATCGGCATAATTTGACATTACAAAGAAATAAAAATCATGACAGCAGATGAAAAGTGCTGAAGTTGACACACATTCTCCCTGCAATTCCAAAAATCCTCAGTATGCCTTACAGTTGAAGATTACATTTTAATGGTGGCTTGGAGCGTTGAGTCTCTCCAGCTGTTGCTTTTTAATAGAAGCCGTCACAGTCGCTGCAGTCCACAGCTTGTTACCCTCCTTTAGCGATAAACACATCTCACTCTGCCTGTCGGCGTGAATATCTAAATGTATCAGTGCCTGCTTCGATGAAGGAAACAAGCTGACAATTGGCCGAACTATGGAGCTCCGCCGACAACCGAAAGTGTCGCTTAAATGCATGGAATCCCTACGAGATTTTGAAGTGAGATATGTGAACCAGAACCAATGAAGTCTTCTCTCCCTTTCACTGGTCAACGCCATAGTTTCCCAGAGTAATTGGGCTTTACATGCGGACTTTGCCCCCGTGGAGCCCTTCGGTCGGTCACAGTTGCTGAACTCTGACTAAGCTTCTCACAGGACCGGGTTCATTACAGAGGTGAACAAAAGCTAAATCTGTGTTCGATAAACACATAGAAGGAACAAAAGCATGAGTTTACCACCAAACTAACAGACTTGCTAGTGTTTACAATTTCAGAACACAATAATAGGTTCAAGACTATTGTTAACAATGTTTACTTTTACCTTTAGGAATAAAAATATTTACTATTTTAAAGAGGATCGTATTTAAAAACGACTTACAAAGAAGTTACCGGTTATTTCAGTTGACGTGACACAATCTTTACATGTGTGTTTTCTTTGGTCAACACACCCGCTTGTGGCAACACAATATAACAGATTTATTACTATGAGAAAACACCGCTGTTTGCGACACTCATCTTCTTCCATTCTGATTCATCTCCAAGCCCGCTCCTTTATTTGTTGAGGAGGGGGACATTCCTGAATCTGCAGGACTTAAAGGTCACTTACGGGCGGCAACAAAAAAAAAAAAAGGTTTGCTCACAGGTCAATAAGCTGGTCATGCATGCCTGCGCTCCTTATATCGAGTAAGTAATACGCTTCTAGATTCAATCAAACAACAATCATCTCAATTAGATGTTTTTTATTTAAATAAATATATGTACATTCAGCTATCAAGTAGTGTTATTGACAAAAAGTATTCTCATAGTAGGGAGGCCAACTAAAGAAATACTTTATTAATATAACTTGGTTACATTTTAGCATTTATAATCACAGAAAAACCTCATTTTTGTGGTGTGAACTCTGTGACCTTTTGAAAAGCAGGTGCTAAGGAAAAGAAACTCAAACACTGGGTGGACCTGGTTTAAACCAATATTTGCCATGACATTACCACAATCAAACCTCCTTCTTTGTTTCCACTCTTTTGTCTCTCATTCCATCCGTCTGCTCTTTCTTAAAATTATTGTCAGAGGCATGCTTATCCGTCTCCATTCGAGAAGATACTGAGAAGTTACGATAACACGAGTGTGGGTAGATTTCTAGACTTGAAACATTCCAGTGAAGTGACCCGACATAGACTGGATGTAATCATGGAAAAATGAAATGACAAGTAGCACAAGGTATGTCTTATTTGACAGTAAATGGGCTCAATGGTAGCAGACCCACATTAGTATCTATTCTTAGAGCGGGTCGGCGGCGTGAAAGAAAACAGTTTCAAGTCTTTTACCGATCTGTCATGGACATTCCATTCAACTATCTTCAATTGTTTAACAGCACACAGTGTTCTAGTCTTGGTATTTAGCTTTTATTTGAGATTAGCCTTCTTCAAACATTAGTTTATGTCAACAATACAACAACATTTCAGTGCACAGACTCAGGAAGTTGAACAACCTAAACCTCTTCATGCTCAACACAAAATATAAAGAATACTCTCACTTATCTCAATGCATTCCGTCTGCTATCTTCCAATTAAATTCTCCTTGAATCCCATTTCCTTTATCCTTCTCTTGGACGTTACACTCTTCACACCCAATTGTTTTTCCTTCATGCTTGCTAACTGAAGTGTTTGTTCTGACCAAATACTCTAATTGACACAATGGTGGGATAAACAATCTGAACAACTGGTGGGCCAAAACAAACACAATGGTCCAAAAAAAGCAGGAAAATTAACACTTTACACTCTGTTGAAGACTTCATAAGCCAGCAATGGGGGAAAAAAAGTGAAATCATTCATTATACTGATTGTTCTTATACATTTTCTTCCACATTTCTTTAAAGCTGTCCATCAATCTCTGCAACACTTTTGGGCTTATCTGCTGCTCTCTGGGGTCAGAAGGAAGATACACTGACGCTTAAAGCAGTGAGACAGAAATTAGGGTGGAATAGATCAACTTAAGGAAGACTTATGTAAATAGTTTACATTAGATTGACTGACTTGCCTCTCTGACCTCCTAACAAGCCCTGGAAGACTCACTTTTCAAGCGATCTAAAACAAGAACTTACCCTTTTCCCTTTTCACTCAAAATAACAAGATGCCATACACATCTCCTTCCAGCTCCAGAATCTCTCCTATTTAGGTCATTTTTCCTCCGTCACATCGAGCTTGTTTTCCCAACGCTCCGCACTTGAATGACAAGCTTCGAGTGTCATTGGCTGAGGCGGGAAGAATGGACACGGATGGTACGATTGGTGGGGAAAATAAAGAGCGAATGAAAGCAGCTGTGGTGCTTAAAGTCAAGGACTAACATGTTCAAATGGTTTACGACTAAAAGGCAAAATCTATTAAGTAATTTGTATTAGTAATTTAGTGACAATCTGTCCAACAAGCGAGATGAAAACATTGTGATCCATATATTTGATCAAATACATGATTTTAAAATGGTCTTTCGAATTACAATCCCTTGGCTGTTAGCATGTTCTTGGCGCTTTATAGGTAACATTCTTACCACATCAATAGCAGGAAGCGCCGCAGGAAGCATGCGAACAGGAGCAGTTGGCACCAAACGCGGCGTTACACTTCTTGAACAATGGAACTACCTCAGCGGCACATATCTGCCGAACAGGGACGTCTGCCAAACGACCAGGAAACCAAAGCCACTTGAGAGGGAGTGTGTATCTTTGATAACTGACCTACACCATTGAATGAGGACCATCTTTGTTTTGCCATGTTTGATTGAATTGAGATTGTTAGAGTCGCTGGAAACTGTTTAGTGTGTCAGTCAACCTTTTCCGTTCTCTATCCCATTGACGTAGATCTGTTACAAAAGTCGGGGCTGTTGTTGTTTTTGTAATAGTTTGGTTATAAATAGATGGTAAATAAAGTTTCTCTGATGAATAAGTGCATAACAAAGCAGATTTCTTAAGTAAAAATAAAGAAATAGATATGCAATATATCAAGCAAGTATGTTTTCAAAGGTAATAAATGTTAATGTGTTGTGCTTAAGGAAACATTAAATGAATAGTGTTATTACTTTTTACATTATAAAAGTCATGAAATGCTGATTACGCTTTAACAACGTTCTTTTGGCTTGATTTCCGCCTCCATATTATGGTTGACTCATTTTATACGAGAAACAAGGATGCATTTTGGCCTTTTTAAATTGGATAGATGTTATCATCACCCTCTGTTAATTGGAACAATTAGTCAGATCCCCGTGAAGGCCCTCTACTTTGGAAATACACAATGGGAAACTGTTTTCAACACACATTGCCATAGCTTGAGGGTAAAGGAAAACAAGGGGGGTAATCTCAAAAGCCCGCCCCTTTGCAGGTTGAAACAGGTTAACTGACATTCCGATCTTTCCATCCTCGTCTTTTCCATACAGACAGAGGGATTTTGTGTACGTGTGCCTGTTGGGGTGTACATCACTTCCACTTAACCCCCCTATGTTTTCTCTGGGGACTTCAGATCCTCCACTTTTTTCCTTTACTAGCTCTTATGAATGATTTCGCATGTATAGGAAATCTTTAACTCCTGTAAATCTTTACCATCTATGACTCCTTCCCAGAGTGGTTTCAACATTAACTTAACCTTCAACCGATCAACCTCTTTACAAGAGGTCCGGACTAGGTTTATTTTCCTCTTATGACTTTTTCTCAGGTCAGCGTTTAGCATGCTTTGGTAAAAAAAAGAGATCATTTTTATGATTCTCAAGCCATAATTGTGGAACTATTTTTCTTTAAATCTACATTATTCGCATGAAAAACATGGAAATAGACGGTTCAAGACATACAACATAAACCTATTTTCAGGGATTTATCCGATCTTGAATCGGCATCAAATTTAAGGTGTTCTTATTATATGAAAAAAAGGTATTTAAATTCATAAGCAGGTGGATTTAAAGCAAAATCAACTAGTAAATTGATTTTGAAAAGTATCTCGGAAAGACCCCTCAGTTAAGTTTTTTTTTTCTTTCACAAACTAGGTAAACAAGCACTTGAAGCCTTTACAAGCGGCTTCCACATTAACAGTGACAGTCACAGTCCTCTGCTTCTCTATGGAGTGAGGGGCATGAGAGGGAGGAACGACTGTCGCGAGTAAACATAAAAGAGTGAACGAGGAAAAGGGGGGGGAGCGGGGCTGTCATGGCAGGCAACACAGAAATGGGGGAACACAAGTCTGCACACTTGCACGCACACACACACCCTCGAATGAATGCGTCTGTACCGATGAGTAAGAAAGGCACTCGAGTAGAAGAGCTTGGCACAAAGGACTGACATTGAAAGACATTTAAATACACTTGAGTCAGAGGAAGTGACAGAGTGGACTGTTTGAGTATGTTTTCATGTGAAATAAAGCAAATAAAAACCTGTATTTGTGGTCAAATTAAGTAGAAATGACTCTTACCTGGCCCAGATCCAGTGTCACGTTCACCTGGTTGAACTCTGTGCTACGGGAGAGAGGAGGGCTTTGCCACCATCTCTCGGTTCCGTCGATGGCGTTGGTGATCGGATGGGCTCGATCGCTCTCCCCCTGGCTGCAGATGTCACAGTACTGGCCCTGGGGAGACAGAGACGGACAGAGTTGGAAGAAGATCCACAGGACACAGGTGTCAAACAATTCCTGACATCTGGAGTGACAAGTTCAATCAAACAAGGGGCCAAAAGTCTTTTAGGAGTCAAAATTGTAAGCCGGATGAAATGTTTATTTACCTAACAGAAAGAAGAAGTTGGATAATTCTAAAGTGTCTTTAATTTTTGAGGCTAAATTAATCTTAATTATATCTCCTTCACCAAACAAATTCCACTTTAACTCCTATTTCTGAGAATCCATAAGCCCGTTCCCTCATCTTATCATAAAAACTCACTTCTTTATAGGTCACTTTATCAACAGGAACAATAATATACGTTGATTTTTAAGGCGGTGGGCCACATAAAATGACTTTGTGGGCAGGGTTTGGCCCCTGGGACCTGAGTTAAAGTTTTTGCCTTACATGAAAAATTGCCAAAATCATTTACTTTTTTTTTAAACCTCACGTAAAGAGTTGTTTTTGAACATTTTTGGCAATAAACAAAAAGTCCTATAAGTAACTCTGCACGTTAACTATTGCCAAAATATAAGGGCACTACTAGAAAATGTATTTCCTGTCATAAAAGTCTATAATTGCATTCTGATGATGAGACATTTCATCGACTCTTGGCGAGGGCAGATTCAGAAGTTATTTTTAGTATTCTATAGTTCCCATCCGTCAACGCTGCAGCTGGCCTCGCAAAAGAACTACTGAAAACCTACAGAATCTGTCAGTACATTAACTTTATCATGTAATAAGTCAGACACATGTGCGAAGAGCCACGTGTCCGCTACAAAAGAGTCGGTCCTGTCTTTACACTGAAGATATGAAGTCTAGAGGGTTAGAAGGAAACAAAAGTCTTCACCCTAAGGGACCAAAGTTTAGTTTCTTTGAACACAACTGTGACTCCACCCAGCTACTATGACCGTCAGTCTTTTCTATATCATAGGATGATATTACATAAAAAAAACATCCTAGTTAAATAATATGCATACATAACATTTTAATAAATTATTCATAATCAAAATACATTTAAAAAATGAATTTTACAGTCACTTGTAGTGCATATTTTGTTTTTTAAATCCCTCCCTCTCCACTATTTAATCCAAAGAGTTTGTCTGAGCATTCATCCCACTAGTGTCTGCCATGTAAGCATTAGCATAAACTAAACAAGCACCAGCTTGAACAAAAGGACGGGTTAGGTGATGTTATCACTGGAGGTCAGTGGAGTCAAAGGTCGCTGCCCACTATTTGCCTTTGTTTCCCTTCCTGCAATCCCATCCCACTCTTCTCGCAAGCTCACACTATTAGAAGTCAATTAACCTGATAGTGAATCTCTCTCACACACACACACACATACACACAAAGCTATTAAACCACTATTACTATTTTATTTGTCTTATTTGTGTCTTATGGATGTGAAGAGGGCACTTTGTTATCACATTTTATACAGCTATAATTTTCTAAATTTGATGTTTTACTAAGCATTCCAAACTTACACGTCCTCTAAAGCCTTCTCATCCGGAGACAACTATATACACATGTGGATTTTTAAACTGGTCAAGGAATCCATGTCCATTTATGAAATATCTCATTTTTCTCACATGCCTTATATCACAGATTCTTGGTATCTATAGATCTTATATTCTGTATGATTTGTCTTAATGGATCAGATTTAATTGAATGTTAGTCAAAGTATCAAAACACAGTTATCACAAGTAGCTTTAAAGTTAAATAACACTTATAAAAGGGAGAAAAACTGAAAATTATAATGAGTAAAAGTGGTGAGGAAAAGCTTCCTTTTAACAGGCAGATATTTCAAGCAGAACCAGACTCAGTTCGCTTAGATTATCTCTATAACTAAAGATTTTGTTTGTATTAATATATAGATGTTCGCAGTAGTTTTTGTATGATGCCAGTTCCAAACTTGTACTTTTGAAATGTTAGAACCATAACTGTTTTTTCCAGTTTACAAAACATGATTTATTAAAAGATATTAACTTGAATCTGCAACCATTTCGTGGACCATATAAAATGACTAGACTCTTGATTGAGATTATTGGAAGCAAACTATAATAATAGGTAATTACTTTACACAAGAAACTTCGTCATCCTTCAGATGAACTAGAGGCGTCTCAGAATTCCCCACATCCACACTCACATTCCCCTGTCCGGTCCTCCTGCTGCTGCTTTTAATTAATAAAAACACTGCTGTGTCTCTCCGCCAAATAAAAACAGGATTAACCAGAGCAGGAAAAAAAAAGTGTGTGTTTAGTACTCAAGGAGATGGGAATTGAGAAGCGGCACAATAGCCCAACGATGTGAGCTAAACCTCTTGCCCCAGACACATAAAAGCACCATTCCTTGATCTAATGACTGGATTTCTTTCAGCTCATTTGGGGGATTTCCTGAGTTAATTGCACACACGTTTGAACTGATGAAAGATCAAGTAGCTGGTAATTCAAAGTCTGTTTATAAATCATTAGAAAATGGGTAAATCCTGTATTGGTAAATGTAGGTAAATCTTGAAAATGTCCGCTGTACTCTTTAGAAAAGAGGTTCACTATTCAAAATGTAGCCGTATACTAACTTTAAAATAAAGTATTGTGAGATTCTCAAGTGTCTGTGCCCGAGGCACCATTTTTTTTTCCTGTCTTCCCTCCTTTCCTTCAAGTCATCCAAGCACATATTTTTGGTTTTTCTTGTCAGTTTAAATTTCAACTTCACCTAAAAAAAACAGACTTCTTAAAGAACAAGAAGTCTTAAAGGCACCAACTTCTGAGCAGCAGAGACACTCTTGATAATCTTTGGCCCGGGCGCAGATACACCCGGGCTGATTGGAGGACATGGGTCAATCACCCTGAGGAATGTGGGGAGCAGGTGGGAGACGGGCTCGTCTGTTATCGCCTGCAGTGGTGCCTTTTAATGGTTAATCCACGCAATAATCAAGTTACCGGGTGATACTCGGGAGGGTTAATTGGACGGGCGGTTACTTTAATAGAGGCGATCGTTAAAAAGTCATCTGTGTGCGAAACAACAAGCAACACAATAGCCGAGAGACTGGAAGTTGTATTTCTGGTGGACGATGGGAAAAGGGTCCTTATATAAAGGGAGCCATGATGCCAAGTCCCACAAAGGAAGCGGTGCATGAAATAATGACTTGGCAGGGTGAGCAGCAGATTTATGCACACTGCTGACCCCCTCTGTTCAACTGGGAGGGCAGTCGAGTGTGTAAAGACTGAAAATATATAACCTCAGATTAAAGTCATGGAAGTGACTGGAGTGCATTATTAGGGGGTTGATGGTGGATCATATCTTTATAGACAGATCAAGACGAGCATTAAAGTGAAAGTTCACACTTCAATCAATTTATTTTTAATTGTTGACTATTTGTTGGGGTTATTTTGGAGAGTAATCTGTTCACTTTTATAGTAAAATTGTATTAGTAAAGTTTATTTTAATGTAGCTACTGGAGCTCAGTTGACTTTGTCTTCATCTTCGTCCAAAAAGACGCTTAAAAACAACCAAATACCTTAATTAAACTTAAAATATATAGACTTATTTAAGTTTTTCAGAACAATTCCTCATGTCGAGGCTTCAATACAATATGGACATTAGATGAGCAGTATGGAGGTATGTGGTTGTTTTTAAGTGTGTATTTTTTGGACAAAGATGAAGACAACTGAGCACCGGTCTTTCAGAGAGTAGAGTAGAAAATGAGTGAACTATGACTTTAACCTGAAATGACACCGGACAGGTACTTGCCCCTTCTTTATTTTTTTATATGATTGTTACTAACATTGTATCACTATTGTTGCCTGAAAACTAGTTTTCAAAATGTATTTATGTGAAGATAAATAAAGATATTATAGGTTGTAATTTAAGTTAAGAACTTTACACCAGATCCTTACGCGTCAAAGGTGTTCCGGGCTCACCTGTATGGTCTGGCTCGGGTCTCCAGAGACTGGGCCGCCGACCAGCTTGCAGTACAAGTCCTGCACGGACCTCCCGGTGTCGTTGTCCTCGCCGCAGGTCGCCGTCGCCGTGATCTTCGTGCCCTCCGCCAGGTTGAAGTACGGCGGGTGGAGGCTGTAGCCGTTCACGCCGTTCGCCGGCAACTCCTGGCCAGACGTCCAGCCCAGAGACCAGAGCAGGAGCAGGACCCGCATCAGGCTGCGTGGAGCCGGCAAGATCCTCGCCATCAGATCCACCTGTCCGCCCGCACCGAGAACTAGTCGAACTTGGGAAGAGATGGAACTTCTGCTGCTACCTTCTAGGGGAAAGCGGCATCTGTAAAGGGTTGTATGGGGGGGTGAAAAAAAAGAGATGGAGTAAAAGGATTGTCGAGAGTTCTGGCCCCGTCTCTCTCTTCGTCTTTCCAACAGAGGCACCTTTTCCAAACTTCAGTCCTCCCTCCCCCTTTCTGTCGGTAGGTCCGTCCCTAGTGGCTGGAGGTGGGCACAGCCACCGACAGAGGGTTCCTGGGTTTTTTTCAAGAACTCTCACTCATGGGATGGATGCTGGTGGATCACGATCAGGTCACTTATTTAAGCATAAAATCACAATTTAGGATTAAAAAAAGATTCAATATTGACCTGATAAATGTAAGTGTATCATGCACAGGTTGAAAAAGGTGATTTTTTAAAGATATAAAAGTTGGTATTCTGCTCCATCTTGATAAAAAGGGTAATTCTAATAAAAATGTCGACCATTTTTTAGGATTATTTAAGAACTTAAAATCAATGTCCCTCTTTTCAAGTAGAAATTCACTACTTTGTTGTGATCCTTGTTAGATACCTGTTGTGATGCAAGACATTTATTTATTTTTGTTTTTAAAAAAGTATAATAACAAGGGCATTGTTTTAATTATATGTGTTTTAATGATAATGTTTCATTTTGTTATTATTTTAAACATGAAAAAAAATTATATTTTTTTGGTAAAAATCAGTGTAAGACTTATGTTTATAATAATATGAAACATGCATTATATAATTTGACATGTTTACAATTATACAGAGAATTCCAAATAACAGTTAAACTGATTTCAAAGGAAATAAATTAGTTTGAAAGGATGAAAACGACATAGAAGATCATTTAGATACACTGAACCTCTAAAAGTAAGGAAAAAACATTGATGTAGTCATACTTCTTGTTACAGAAAGTTATAAATATTACTTTTATTTCGACCCACAACTGAGTTTGACACGCCTGCTCCTATTTACAACACTGTGATCATTTTAAATTAATTGTTAAAGCACCAGTTTCATAAAGACATTCCTACATAAGCCTTTCACAGAGTTATCTACACAAGCTAATCCACTATGACTTTATCTTTCCTTAAGCCAATTTCTCCCATTCATCTTCTCTGCAGCGTCTCAGGCAACAAATGGGAAATGGAACCACACACACTCAAAGGCAAACCTGGGGATCTCAACACAAACAGAAACCAACACACAGGTGTTAAAAACAAACAAGGGGGACACAGAAGGCCACACACAGTCTGTGGAGAGAGATCTCTGAATACACAACATTAGATATATAAATAAATAATAAATGATCATGTGTTTAAGATAAGGGGCAGATATGATATAGGTTGGAGTTCAAATGGTGTTGAAGGAGAATAAACAGAGAGGATTCAGGTGACTTGAGCCTCAAAGAATGAAACTTCCCGTCCAGTAAATTAACATTTTTGTTTCACTTTCGAGTTAGGAGGGCATGTGGCCTTCAGGAGCAGTCGTTTGATTGGTCGGTTATCAGGTTTACCTGCATCTACGGACAACAAGACCACAACCCAAGATAGATAGATTCGATTTCTTCTCTGAGCTGAATAGTCCTTATTATTCCATCTCAACACTAACTCTGCCACCCTCAAAAAGTTCCTGTCACATAAAAATAAAAAAAAAGCTTCCTGGCTCCTACTCAACTCAACCCTCCAGGACTGAATAGAGCAGAAGGAGAATAAGGAGAATATATGAGGACACTCAAGTCACCAGAAGAAAACTTGGAAACCGTTTAGGATGCAAGCAGCTCTTCAAGGACTGGCATGACATCAAGGAGAGGTTAAGGGGTGTTAGGAGTTCCCAGGAACAGAAACCACAACGTCTTTAATGGTGAAATCAAGGGGCTACATGTTGATGTATAAATATTCAAGTATTCTATTTACCGCACCATATTTCTGAAGAGATATATTTTCATCCATATTCCTCCTACAAAATAGAAACACAAGTAATTTTCAGAATGCACTGGGTGATATGTGTTTTACTTACTTAAATTGGTAAAAATGTAGGCACTATTCAAATTTTAAATTCATCATTCAGTGTATGAGGCTCATTCTTTAACTTGCCGAGAAAAAAATGACTTTACCGTACAAGATTAGTAACGAACACAAACTAGAGGAGGTTGCTAATGTCATATAATAGGTTTTATCCTTTTTTTTTTTAACTGAATTAAGTTTTTCTTGTGGGAATAAGTCATGTTTTTTGCGCTGTATAATACATTGATTGCTGTGATTTCTGTCGAGCACTATGCGCTTTACATTGCAAATCAATTCTACTTTTTTTAATAATTAATATATTGTTGCTAATTGTAGTATTAATTGTTTTTTTTGTTTAGTTTTCTTACGGGAGGAAAAAAAAGCAACACAACTATTTGTGAAAGGCAATGTTTTGTCCTATAAAACCAAATATATAAATAAAATAATCAGTATTCTGCATTCATCAACTTTTGTGCTCAGTATTTTATTTTTAATTCATTAAAAAAAATACATACAAAAGAGTGCTGTGTAGGTTTTTTTTTCCAAAAAAGGTGTGTGAGAAAGATGCAGGAAGCACCTGAACAGCTGTGTGTTGGTGTGTTTCTCATGCGTCGCGGAGCAGCACCGTCTAATTAAACTGCAGGAACCACATTAGAGGATGAAAGAGTCGCTCACTAACACACACCCAGGCGCAGGTAACATCTGCTGAGCAGAGTTAAAGCAGCGTTCTCGGGCATCAGCGGGTTAGTTTGTCCTTAACTATCAACGATCCGGTGTCCAGAGTCCAGAACCTTCAACACTTCCACTTCCTCCACTCTCTGTCTAACACATGCTGAACTCTGACCCGTCAACTTCTCGTTGTCGCACTCGCAACATACACGGACCCACACACACACCCACTGACACACACACACATACATACACACACACACAAGCTAGCAGGGGTCAGTGACCTCCTGTAGTTTAAAGGAGTCTCGGAGCAGTGTGTTAATGCAGCGGAGCTTCATTCACTGACACACTAGAACATTCCACAGTCCATTGTGTCAAACAGACACGTCCAGAGTTAATGACATCAAACATGTTGATCTAGAATGATACACGCAGCAGAGGTCAGATTTATGATATCATATCTTTGCCTGATCACGTCCAAAACGTCTCTTAAAAGTGCCACAGGGCGGATATTTCGATTTGCTTTGGCTAAGAAAACCCACGTCTAGACTTTAAACTCTCACGCCTCAGATTAATTCCCATGAGTCACTCTCATTATTTCGTAACATTGAAGACCAGAAGATCTCAGAGTCAGTCATGGACTTTGCAGCTGTCATTAAAAGATGAAGGTTTATAAAACGAGTGTCAAACTCAATCACATAAAAGGGCCAGAATAAATATGTGTGCAACAGGAACTAGAAGTCTGACTTTGATTTTGTCATCCTTTGAGGCTTAATTCATCTGAATTTTCTGTGTGTTCTTCCAGTTTTACTCGTATTTTTGGCCTTCATAATCTGTATCTGTCCCAAAAATCTGTAAGCATGCTTGTTCGCGGACGAACAGGGAAGTCTCTGTATTATTATTGTCATCTTTGTCCCTTATCTTACCTTAAACAATAGAATCTATAGGTCACCATATGACCATGAACATTAATATACTTTAATTTTGAGCCAACAATCCGACGGGCCACATAAAATGATTTGGCAGGCTGCTTACGGCCCCCGAGACATGAGTTGGAAAATTGTGGTTCATATAGTTTTGAGGAAATATATCATGGAAACCGTTTTTCCATGAATGACGGAGCATAACTGAGGGCATTTCATCGTCTGTAGACTGTAAAAATACAAACATGTGAGGAAGATTCCCTGAAGAAAAAATTAAGTGACGAGATGAAAGGCGGCTTGTCGTCTCACCTCTTTAATCCCCTCATCCCCACCCACCCCCCCTAAACTCTAGAACTAATCTGCTTCCTGGCTACCCGGAGGACCAGAATAGAAGTGAGCCGGGCCACTTGTTACCGTGGAAACTGCTAACTGCTGCATCAAGATTGGCTTTTGCAGTCGCAAATTGCACACAAACAAGTAGAAAAGTTAAGGATTGTGGCAATTTAGAATGAAGTAATATATAACAAAAAATATGAATAAATGACATTAAAGTAATACATATTAGATGCCAAAAGAATAAGTATAGACAAAACCTTCTTGGATAGTAAAATGTTTGAATTTGGAATATTTATGCTAAAGCTAGAATTGAATAATAATAGGTAGAGAATTACAAAGGTTTCTGTTTCAACTATAATACTAATGAGTATTTTGTTTTTACATTTCTGCCCTTAAATAATGTTATTTCTGGATATTTTGCCCAAAAAAATGTTTGTAACATAATTTTCTGTAACTGCAACTTCTTCAAATTATTCTTCCAAATCCGTGTCAAGAATCAGAGCTAAATTAGGGCAAAACCTGCTCCAAAATGCCACTTTCTAAAACATATTATCCTTTTGAGTCATCTAAAAACGAAGACCTATTTCATTTCTATCTCATCTGTGAAAGTCTGTTTTAAGTCCAAACTTTACTTAAGTCTCCAGATGCCAGGATATGATATGAGTTTCTGTGGAAGCAGCCAAAACAGCAGGACACCAGGCTAGATAACTGTATTGAATAAATATGGTTTGTCTATTTGCAGCATTCTTCTGATGCTCGGCCTGCCTGCTGGATCAGATAGAGCTGGAACATGGACTGACAAACGCGCCGAGATGAGGGCTGATCTGTTTGAAGTGCTCAGGGGTGGGGAGGGGATGTTTGGGGTTGACAGCAGACTTAATAGTGTGTGTGTGTGAGACAGGTACCTACATGTCCTTTTCTTTGTCTGCTTCGACAAAACATCTCAGGCGACACACACTCGACGTGGGGCCTCTGCGTTCTCGCGCACTTTTGTTCCTCTTTCTCTCTACCAGACGAAGACCGACGTAACACCATGAATGTTTCATGCAAGTACTTTACGGTCAAAATATCTATTTTTAAAGATATTTAACACAGTTAAATAGACCTAAGATAAATATTATATTTATTGTTTTTTCAAATACATATTTTTATAAATATTCAAGCGTAAGACAAACGGAAAAAATCCCAACCCTGTAAAATATTTAATAATCATGGAAAAAAGAAAATGATAATAATAGTAAAAACATTTGTATAAATACACACATTAATTGTAAAACAGATTAAAAATACTTGTACAAGTACAAGACACATGTAGTTCAGTACATATAGTGGAATAATCCAATTGATTCAAATGAATATAAATAAATAATTATGTTGAAATAATAACAAAATTCGTTTTAAAAATAACTAATTCCATAAATTAAACCATTTAGCGTAAATGTCTAATAAAAAGGTTCAGATCTCATATTGCATAAAAGGCGACCAGGTTTCATCAAATTTCTCCAGACAATTGGAGCGACTTTATCTTTGACTTTTTTTTTTTAATGTTTTTTAAAGATTCTCAGACCACCATTGTCTCTCTTCCTTCCGCTTTTCCTTCAAAATTTCAGCTTTTTAAGTAATTTCCCTTCATAGATTTCACTACTTTGAAGTGTTCTAGAGTCTGACAGGAGACAAAAGGTGAGCATGTGATGAAAAAAGAAGAGGAAAGGTTCATGGTGAAAGTTACACAACATTTTTATACCCTTGTTTGTCACATGCTTATGCTCCATTAATCATTAAAACGTGTACCATAAACTCTGCCATAGGTGTGCATTGGTTCCATGTTCCTTGTCTCGAAAGTAGAAACAGGGGGTTCTTTGTCTGCGATGCATGTGTGTGTGTGTGTGTGTGTGTGTGAGAGGTATGCAAGAGGGCCAGGTGAGGGGGTTAGGCACCAGCACGAAGGGCTTCCGTCCTTTTTTTTTTGTTCAAGCCATTGTTTGGCGAGTTGCGACTCGTCTTAGCAGCACTATAGTGTTTCACGTTCATCTTGTGAGTTTGTATTCAAAACATAACACAATACGTGTGTCAAATCGAAGTTATTCTGCTTAAAATGCATGATAAATCAAAGTGTTTGGTGGCGTTCACACACCTGCCTACGCCTTAGGAGTGCTGGGAAAAAAAAAAAAAAAAAGCGAGGGAAGAGGAGGTGATGGAGACGATGATGACATCCTTCTTGTCCTAGTCCTTCCCCTCACCTGAAGGGGAAAAGAGAGAATGTGTGGGAAAAAAGCCGTAAAGCGTCAGTTGATGACAGCCGTCGTTACCTTAGTAAAGGGTCAGAGCGGTGTTTTAGAAACGCTCTCACACACACCGTCAACCGTGTTTAGCGTAATGACCGGTGTGACCTTCACTGTACCCTGTCATTCTGTCTGCAGGGCCGTGAGAAGCTAAAGCTACATCTTTTTTATTCAATTAAACAGCGACAATATCTTGAGTGCTCAACGCTTATCTCTACTTTCAAACAACAAATGCATACATTTCTGATTTTAAATGTTATTTTTTAACTCAAACAATATCAATTCTATCAATTCAATGAATTAAACACATTTGTAAAGTTAGCTCTGGCTGTTAGCATTAAGTGGTTAGCTAGCACATACTAGTTTAGTAAGGTAAGGCAAGGTAAAACTTTATCGTCATGTACACATTAAAAATTAAAAAAAAGTTCATTGAATTGCTTTAAAAAAGTTATTTAAATAAATAATGAAGTAAACAGAGGTAAACTTTCATTAGGTTAAAAAGGTATTTTCTCATACATTACCTGTCATATGTTCCGTTGTGGTGCCTTGAAATAAATTTGACTGAAGTGTACATATTTGACGTCGAAAAGAAATGAAAAGAGACTGAAATATATGTATTTATATTTGTCAAATTAATGTTTTTCCAAACATGGATTACCTGCATAGAAGAATCGAAAAATCGAATTTCCTGTCATATGCTGCCACCTACTGGCAAAGACAAAGTAATACAGTTGCTGTCAAGGAGAAACATTTGCAAAAGCTGGAATGCAGTTTAAAACATCGAACATGTTCAGCAATATTTTATTAACTCGGTAGTATATGTGCCACTATTCATTATCTTTCTCGAGAAGCTTTTTTTTTAAAGTAAATTATTTTTATTTTTACTTAGGTTGCTAATGTTCAACTAATTGAGTTCCTGCAATTACTGTGGAATGCATTTAGTATTTCCGTCATGTGGGACGAGGGAATCATCAACATCGCATGGACATCAGTACCTATTCCTAGATCATGATGCGTGTACCATTATAACTCCAGACCCAAAATAAACAATCTTGTGTTCACCGGTGAATAAATGTTTCTCCATTTCTCTTCAGGGCAGTTAATATGGTCTTTTGCAAATTGGAATCTTTTAGCAGGTTTTTTCTTTATTTTCATCAGTGGGACTTTTCTGGGGCTTCTTGCCAATAAATTGACTTCACATAAGATTCTTTTAAGTCTCATTACTTACCTTTGGTCTTTGATATTCTTCAAATGATTCCGTTTTCTTCCACGTGTCTCTTGATTTGAACAATGTCTGGAACAACCCAAGCTTCTCAGGTTTTTTAGACTAAGGCTCACCTGTTTAACACCAGTTTCTTCACAGAACATATCATCTCACTAGTTGAGAGTCCACAGCACTATTATAAGGAACACACCCCTTTCAATGACTAATATCATGAACGCACTGTGACACGACTCTGGGTAAGCAAAGACGAGACAAGTCATTGAATGCAGCTAGTCTAACATACCAACCTTTACATGCTGAACATGTTAAGACAATCCAAGGCGACATGGTTAATGGATTTCTTAGTCAAATCGAAAAACAAACTCGAAATTTGTACCGCTTTAAATTTCTAAGCAAAATATTTACTCCATTACACAGTTCATTCATCTTTATAACTCACATTTGAAAACATGAAGTTCCGATTAAGGCTCAACTAAAACACCATTCTGCTAAAAAAGGTAGAAATTTCATAAACCGAGCCTCTGTCTGATTATATTATGCAAATCCAAGATTTGTACCCGATAATAAATTGTATTTTTTATTTATTTAAAAAAGTAACTGACAGTGGGAAGTTAAAAAACAAAGAAAAATAAGTCAAATATTGTTTTTGGCATTTTTATTTTTACAAAGTTTCCACAGCTTCAAGTTCAGATGTTCCTGGAGGAAAGAAGGAAAACATTACGATCATCATACGAATGTCAGTTATTTCATACAGCACAATTGCAGATGACAAATATACAATGGGAATCTATATTAAAACAGTTACGATATTTTCTAGAATAGAAAGTTTGTTTCTCTTAAACAGATGCACTCATTGTAAATGTGCTCAACTTGAAACAACTGGTCTTACTTTGAAACCATGCCGTCCTCCTTTGCGAGCCGGAGGATGGAGTCGTCAGACTCACCCTGTCGAATAAGAGAACAGTTCAAACGATGGTAACAATGAAAGGTGAGAAATAAATAAATAACCAAAAGGAAATTAAGCTGAAAATGTTTTTCTCCACCAACAGCAGCTGGTTACATTTCTTCTACTTTCCTACTGGTTAATTCTCTCAGTGAAAAAAAAAACTAAATCTACAAGCGATCATTGAAGAAACGAATTTAAATAGTCTTGATAAACCTTGGTGTGGAAATATTCAGCAAGTATATAGAGTACATTAGTGAACAATTGTTTTAATAAACCATATCATCAATTAAAATTTTGATTAGATAGGGTGAATCTGATTAAGTTTATCAACATAATTTGAAATATAAATCCACAGAGTAACCTTCAGTGCAAAAAGGTGGCGTGGGGAAAAAAAAAAGTACTTACCATTCTGCGGATGGCACCACAGATGGCATAGGTCTTGAACTGACCGTTGAAGCGTCCAGTTACCTTGTCAACCTGCAGAAAAGACAATGGGTTTTTAAAAGCGCTTAACATTGAGGTAAAGATGCCCAACAGCCAAGCAACAGCCATCTTGTGTATTAGAAAAGTAATTTAACAATTTGACACTGTGTATAATATAGTTAAAGGCTACTTCAATGTAGAAAGATGGATTCATAAATCAGTTATTTTTAAAAAACAAAATCAAGCTGACATTAAGTCATTTTATGATAGAAATTTGGAGATCTCACACTGAGCGCATGTATAGCGTTTAAATGTTAACACACGCAATATACTTGCTTGTTCATTGGCTTGTTCATGAGTTTTAAACAATACCCATACGGTCAAGTTCAGAACATATTTTTAACACCCACTACTGCCACATGGCACCTTCAAAATGATAAAATAAGTTTGAGTTCAGGTTTCCCTAAAACTTAAAACTTTGGGGAACTTGTGTTTTGAATTCAAACTCTACTGTTGACCATCATAAATGATGAAAATGCTGAAGTGTAAATAAAATCAGCATGAAGCTTCAAAATCAATCTGAAGATTTGAACATACCTCTGCGATGTTGATCTGGACAGATGCATGATCCTTAGCACCAATGATCCTGTTGCTAGCAGAGCTGCAAGACAAAGACGGATGAATAACTATTTCCACTGATAAGAAAAATAAATAATAAAGAAACCCACCATTTACGGGGGACGTAAAGGTCCACGAATTCACCAGCGTCGTTCTGCATGACTGAAAAATGGCAGGTCTCCTAGACACCTGAATTAAACAGAAACAAAGAAAATTGACAGTCGATATGAGCCCTTTAAATAAAGGTAAAGTGTAGAAACAGTTAGAAATTAGCGAATACGTTATCAGAACACTTTTAAGTGTATCGCCTGACAGTAATTTTACTTTGTTTAAGTAAAACTATAGCATATCACACAAGACTGAACCGTTTACTTGGGGAACAAAGATAAAACCTTATGAATAAGACACAAATGCGATTATAAAATATGTAATCGACGGGAATAAGCATTAAATCCAACATGCTAGGTAGCTTAGCTGTTAGCATCAGGCAGCATGCGGCTGCTCACCGAAGCCTTTTGCAACACGCCTTGTTTACAGGTTTCTTCTATTCAAAACAGGCTTCAACTATCAAGGTTGTTCAGCCAGCGACACGAAGGGAACAATTCGACAAAGAAATGCGTTTATCGACGGGCCAGTGGCGTTTTAAAGAGCGTTTTATAACAAGAGCTCGGAAGACACCAACCGTAAGCGACTGAGGGCCGACAGGAAAGGAAGGACAGACGACCCGGAAGAAGAATCTTCCATTTGACCCCGTTTCTGTCGCCGTCTGCTGGAAGCTTGATAGTATTTATCTCAAATATATTACATTTATAATGGAAGCTTTAATTTAATCCACCTCCTCCTTTCCATTCCTCTCTCTTTATGAATACATTTACAAATAAAATCAGATTTCTCCGCCTTTAACATGATTACATCACATTTATGTTAGTTTTATCTTTTAAGTTTTTATTATGTTACATTACTGCAATTGTTTAACTTGTTCTGTCTTCACGTTTATTAAGTTGAGCATTCATACTATATTTATGTTAAAAACAGTTTTTTCTTTTCAGATAAATACTAATATTATGTTAAAATAAAAAGAGAAACCACCTGTTTAGTTTTATTCTTACACATTCTCATCTCCACACTTGGTGTGTCCGTGTGTATGTTCGTGTGACTAATATTCAGAGTTGAAACTCGACTCCCCCCCCACTCTCCAGTGAGTCCTCCCCCTTATGCCCTGTTTTCTCCCAACTCAAAATACATTCACTCGGGCTGCAGATGGCAAGAAAGCATCGGCGACACAATCCAAAACACTGACCATGAGTGTGGAGAAGTGAGTTGAAAATGTGCAGGAAAAGGAGGATCAGGAGAACTATGTGATGTCCACACCTGCCTTGTTAGAGTCCCGGGAGCTGGGGGGGTCACCTGTGACCTTTTAATTCGATATCAGTCGAGAATTTGAACTTTTGGATGACATTAATCTGAATAAGTAAGTCAATCATTATTTTATTATTCATCATTATTCTGTTCTCTGTAAGATATTCACTTTGTATGTATGAATGCAAATCAAGTCATTTAAAAAAAATGTGTTTGTTGAGTTAAATAATATAGGAGAATGTTATTTACAAAGTTAATTAATATTATGATATGTATTTGTTCACACTGCACCAAAGCGGTCCTATATTTTAACCTTTAGTTATTTCTTATAACTTCGGTTAAATGTCTGAATCATGTTTATTACATAATCTATAATCTATTTTAAAACGCCACAACATGAATCGTCACTTGTTGACGCCCTGTTTGTATTTTTTCTAGTTTTATTTTACTGTTTTTCAAGTATTTTCCCCCTAAATATGAACAAACGTTGACATTTTTCTCAATTCCCACAGGCGGACAGCCATGTCACTGCCCACAGACCTGAGTCAACTGCGAGGAATTGAACCGGCGGAGCTGGGCGTGCTGGAGAAGCAGCTCACCTGCCCGATCTGCCTCCAGATCTTCAACAAACCCGTGGTTATCCTGCCCTGTCAGCATAACCTTTGCAGGAAGTGTGCCAATGAGCTCTACCAGGTGAGCAGTGCCATTCTCTCAGAGACTTTCTAACTACCTTTCTTATGCTTTTCTACCACTTATGTCTTTATCGGGGTCAGTTGTTGTAAGAGCCCAAAAAATCTATAGAGTCAAAAGCAAGAGCAGTAGAGCAGAGATGAGGAATATATTTCACTTTCTCTGTGGGAAACAGTTGTCGGTTGAAACACGTAATGATCAAGTAACAACAAAGGAACAGGTGTTTTTTTCCTTTAAAATTGTTTATTAAAAATTCCAGTTTCATCTATAACACACACATTACGAACAACCACAACATAAAATAAATAAATAATAATAATTTGTGCACCGGTGCAGTCTCCAAGAAACAAAAAAAGAGAAGGCTAGTCAAGGCTTTTCTCTAAGTTTCTCTTTTCCTTTGGCTTTCTTAATAGATAAAGTTAACATACATACATGACCTATTGTTCCCAAAGTTGTGCAAAGTCTTTCTGTTTTATTCATATATACAGTATGTCTGCCTCTCTACGGAAAATGAAATGAAGCAGTCGTTTACTATTCATGCAAGAAAAAAAAGGAATAAAAGACAGTTATAATAGTCAATGAACGAAAGGGTAACACATTGCTGTCAATCAATTAAAAAAGTCGCAGTCATACGCTTTGATTTATCACGATTAATCTTAAGTATAAAATAGAAGGATTGTCAGGTAGATTTGGAAAAAAAAGTATATGATTTAATCTCAAAATCTGCAAAAGACAATTGATGAATATATTTTGTGATACTAAAATTCATGAGGCCTAAGAGGAAAGGTATAACTTTTAATTCATATTCTTCGTCTTCAGTACTGTGTTGCAGTTGTTTGCACGTCAGTGTCGAAGATTATCAGGGTCTAAATTAGGACATGAGACGTTGACGGAAACCCTCTTGTTTAGCACCTGTTGTGACCCAGATTTGCTGCTATTGTTTTGAATGGGAGGGAAGAAAATGGCCGACATGTGTCATAGCATCTTTTATTTGATATGGAGCTCCAATTATTTTGTCAATTTAAACAAGAAAGAAATAAAATTAGTAGAAAAGAAGAACTCATTCCTACATGTCATATTTGTCGAATTAGATCTTTATGGGCCATAACGTTGTAGGTTAGCTTCTATTTAAATCCATTTTAAAGCCTTTAATTTAAGATCTAACTCACTAAACTCATGTCAGGGATGTATTTTAACCAACATGACACTTGCCTCTACCATCCTCTGACAACCTGTAATCCCTCCAATCAGGTCCAGCAGCAGCTGAGGATTATTAGATGCCTCTATTTTGGTCTGCTTTCCCCCCCACATCGTCCCCTTAACCCCTGCCTTTATTCATCTTCTTTGTCCTTCATTGTTGCTCATAACTCTAGTTCTGCCCCAGATAATATTGATCTGTTGTCGCCCGAGCGACCAGAAAACTTTTTATCAATGATTCACTTGTGTCGAACTTAAGTTTTGTGGCCACATCCGACTCATTTTATGTGTCTCACTCCATCATAATCCAAATATAAAGGAGCTACTTCTGCGTTGCATTTTTCACCTGCTACTGAGATGCAAAGAACCTGCGGACATGTCTGAGGCTAAAGTACATTTAACAGAAGACAAACAATATATTTCCTTCTCTGATTTGTTTCATTCATATACTTTCATGTTTAAATGTTTATTCACTGTTTATAAAAACATAAATACAGGGGAAACAGATTCTTATTAAACTTGCTGCACCTTCTATTGTCTGCTGTGAAATGGAAACACGATTTCCTAAACTACATTTCCAGAGGGATTAATAAATAAATAAATCTATCTATCAATAAAGTTCATCCATCCGTCTATCCATTCCTCTAGTTTAAATATGATGTAAAATAATAACATTGAAATTCTACATTAGTTTACATCCGGCTCCTTATAACAGTTCATCAGTTCTTTCATTCATGTTTTTACTGTGGAAATATAGATTTATTTCACAATTTAAAAAAGCATGTTATATTTTGATGTATATAATGTGGCAACATAAATTTCACTTCAAATGAAACAGTACTGACCTACGTAGTTCACGTAGAAATTGAACTTTCGAACACTGGATATTGTGATAAAGATGCTAGTGTTTAATCGTAGCCAATGAATAGAGATTATTGATAACTTAGTCAACTACTCACATTTCTGACTCTTTGTTTTTGTGCTCAGCCCTCTTTGTTTCAGGCTCGGACGACCATGATCATCAACAGCGGGCGTTTCCGCTGCCCTACCTGCCACTTCGACGTGGTTCTGGACCGCCACGGCGTTTACGGCTTACCACGAAACCTGCTGGTGGAGAACATCATCGACATCTACAAAGAGGAAGTCAGCAACACAGAGAGAGTTCAGACGTGAGGAGCAGGGAATATGAGAGGAGGATTAGATTACTTGGTGGTTACTTCTCATGATTTATGATCTTCCCTCTCAGGCCTACATCGCCTCTTCAAGCTTCTCCGGGTTTGACGTGTTCGGATCATGAAGGCGAGAAGCTCAACATCTTCTGTGTGACCTGCCAGGTCCCGACCTGCTCCCTGTGTAAAGTGTTCGGGGCTCATCAGTCCTGTCAGGTGGCTCCTCTGACCGACATCCATCAGCTGCAGAAGGTAAGTTTGTCCACGTGGACACAAAATAATTTCTAAATCTAATTTAAAGATCGTTTGATTCTCCCCAGGACGAGCTGAGCAAAGAAATCAATTCCCTCAAGTTGATCTCCGTCCGAGCGCAGACCTTGGTCGGCGAGTTGGAGGATTCCTGCAGAAGTATCGAGGTTTGCGTCCAACTTTTTATTCAAAGGCGACGAAAAACTTCATTGAAGCTACTCCTGCAGGACAATTGTAGCGCCCAGAAACAGATGGTGTCGGACCAATTCCACCGCATGCTGTCCATCCTGGAGGAGAAACGAAAGGTCTGTGTCCTCCTTTGCAGAACAGTCTGCAGACCTGTCTTCTCAGGCCCCTGCACCTGCTCTCTCAAGCCCCTACTTTTTAGAGGGGTACTGAATTGCTCAGGCCCCTCTCCCTGCAGACCCCCACCTCTCAAGCCCCTTCATATACACGCACACATATACAATTATAAACATATATATATATATAGCTTTTTCCACCAGGCTATCAGGACTAAACTCCCTCCCTGTCCTACCATCACTCTCACCTTGACTTATTTTTTTTTATGTTCTGTTTGTTGGTTGATTGTTTAAGTATTGTTGTTTATTTATTTCATTTTGTTGATTATTTATTTTGCTTTTGGAAGTCCTTTTGTTGTCTGCTTCATGTTTTTGCATCGTGGGTTTGAGAGGACCACAATTTAATTTATGCTGCACGTCTTGATACATGTATAATTGACAAATAAAGAACTTGAACTTGAATACATATTAAAAAAAAGTCAAATTTAGAAATCTAAACAACAAGTATTTTATACTAAATAAGGGATATTTACACTATTTCATCACAGTTCATTTGTAAGGGGGAGCAATGGAAAAAAAAAGAAAATTCAATTATTTAGGAGAAATTTTAACCATATGTAGTTTATACCAAATCATTTAGATTTGCAGAAATTCAACACCCTTTGTTTATTGTAAGAGGGCACAAAGGAAGACCCCCACCCCCTGAAAAGGGGGAAATAAAAAGAAAATAAATTCAAATATGTTTAATTTAGATTAAATGTAAAGCATGTATATTTCACAATGACTAAGGTAGATATTTTGCAACAGATCCTGAACATGCTTTGAATGCGATCTAGGTGATGATGCTGCAGATCAGCTCGGAGGAGGAAGAGAAAACCGGGAGCTCCAGAGTGCTGATGCGTCGCTATGGAGACCACACAGCAGCCAACTGCAGACTGATAGAACAAGCTCGGAGCAGCATGGAAGAGTCCGACGAAGCCGGGTTTGTGCAGGTCAGTGGATAAATTCTTTGCACCATCAGCATTATATTGAATCGAATAATGTTAATTTTCACTAGTTTACATGTTTATTTTGGGTGTAAACTTGACTAATATCGTCACAGACTGTTACTTTCGGGGAAAATACCACTTTCTTTCAAAATAAAACATATTTCAGATAGTAATAACTGATAAATTGGGGACCACTGGATTAAGGTTCTTGCTTTAAGTCCGTACCAATAGCAAATTAGTTCCTTGGCAGATGTATGCCCTTGCTCCGTGCTGCATTTATGGATAACTGTCACATTTATTTTCCCCAACAGAAATCTGGAGAGCTGATCACACAGTGAGTATTGTCAAAATGTATGTTTCGAAGGCTCTTCCTGTCTCTCACATGAACCATGTGACCCGACACGTTCATCCCTGATCTTCGCTCCTCTCTTCTCCAAGACTGATCTCAGCAGCCAACAACTGTCGAGCCCAGACACCTGAACCCTCCGTGGAGAACCTGAGCCTCTTCACATATAACTTCTGCAGCCAGGAGCGAGCTCTGAGGAGCTTGGACTTCATCAAAGGTAAAAAGAGAAAATATATTCATGAGTTTAATGTGTTGTTTATTTGATGGCGTGAATGTTAGTGAGTGATCCTTGAAGAGACGTGTGACATAAACAAGAGTAACGATGTAACACACACTCGTAACACCAAAAATAGTTTGTAGCAGAAAGTGATTTTGTCGCCGGCGCACGATGACCAGAATACACCGGAGTTGAAAGGTTTCTCTGATCGGTGCCAAAAGCCTGGAGTGAATTTCTTGGGCAGATGTCGCCGTAGTTACCAGAAGGTGGATGGTTTAAGTTTAAGGGGTGTCAAACTCAATCACAGGAGGGTGTTGCAGTTGAAGTTGATTTTTAAATTTATGGCATCAATAATCTCTGTTTTATCTCAAATACTGTGGCTTTTATAGGTGACAATATGAACGTGAACATTGATCTACTTTGATGAAAAGAGTTGTAGAATCTCTCTCACAGGCTTGAGTTTTAAACTTGCTTTAGTTAGTTCAGTCACATACTATAAAATACTCAAGTTAAATTGAGGTTATACATCTTATTATCAATCATTATTACTAAATAAATCTTAAACACACGGTTTTTTATTTCTATGTATATTTGTCGACGTTTAAATGATAAAAAAAAAAAGTATTTTACACTTTATTTTGAAGGGACAATGAATACTGTCAAAATGGACAAATAAGGACATTTAAATAGTACAATTTCATTTTCATTTTCAACTAGTAATGAGTGGTGAAAAATGTAATAAAATGACTATAGTATCCACATTGCATGATTCAAACTCATGGCCCAAGGGGCCACATTTGGCCCGTCAAGTTATTTTATGTGGCCTGTGGGGTGGTTGGTTCCAAATCAAAGTAGATTAAAGATAAGGTTGATATTGTGATGTATAAAGATGCCAGTGTTTAAGATAAGATAAAGGATATGTTAGGTAAAGGCAGACAAACACACAAGATAGATCAAGCTTCTGTGATCCTCCCATGTTCTGATCAACATGATCAGGTTTAAACTTTTACTTTGACTCCACAAGAGCCACTTAGACACAACCAAAGGGCCACTAATTAGTGGTTAGATGCTAAAAATAAGTGCATCTTCCTAGAAAATGTGTTCAAAACTTCAACACAAACACTGTGTAAATGTGAAATTTGATGTTGATCTCTCATATGTACCAATGTTCTTTCTAGATGAAGAAGAAAACAGCGCTGAAGAGTCTGAGGACGAGTCACATCCAGCAGAAGCTGAGGGACCGTCAGAGCAGGAGGGAGAAATAAAGACAATTCCACACACTTGTGTCGCGGAGCAGATGATGATGACGGCGGAACCGGCAGCACCTCCAGAACCAGTCACGGGTCCCTCAAGTCCCAGCCTGGCGAGGGAGTGCGAGGAGGTGTTGGAGGATGAAACTCACACAGAGACTGACGATCTACTGGACACGAGTTTGGAGACGGTCGACCATAGCGTCGGCAAAAAGGAGGACGAAGGAGAACGTGTGACGAGTGAGGTCGAAGAAAAGGTGGAAGGATGTGTTGCCAAGACTCGCATAATAATGGATAAAGAAGAACAAGGGATGAGTACACAGCAGGTATCAAGCAAACTTATTTTTCAATTGTATTTTCTGTAAACCAAAGAAATCCTTATTGTAAAACACATTCATTTTTTTTTTTTAGGAATTATGAGATATTTTCACCCAACAATGAGAGGAGAATGAGTGAATAAGATTACATGAAAAAAAGTTAATTTTGTACACAAAACTGTCTACAGTGTTAAGTTAATTTGTTATTAATCATTAAATCTCCTTTTCCCTCTTTGAACAAGATTTTTATCTATGTTCTTTCTCATAGTGTTGCCTCTCAATCCCTTCATTTTGAAACAATTTACAATCTTTTAGCGTGACCTTTGACATTTATTTCAACTTTTCTTAACCCTTTCATGTTGATCTGTGCTCTTGTCTTTCAAACAGGCTGTAGTTCTCGCCTTCTACCTGCTGGCCTTCCTGCTCATCCTGCAGAGGGTTTGGTCCTACACCGGCTTCTTCATTTGCACATAAAAAAAAGGTCCAAAAATGTGCAACACAGCAGAAAAAAAAAACAAAACCCTGCGACCCGTCTTTGAAAAAAAGAAGACCCAACACGATTTAAAATGAGTTAAATGAAGCTCTTTTGACCCCTTGCGGCTGACGTGTGTTATTACAGCTCATTCCAAACCCTCCATCGTAAATGTGGCACGTTTGTGAGTTTTATAGTTTTATAGTCACGTGACGATCGAATGCTGACGTGAAAGGAAGTTCAAGTTAACTTTTACGAAAATTAAACAGAAATTTGCAGAACAATATTGGGTGTTTACTCATGAATATATATAGTTTATTCAGCACATACTGTAGAAAATGGGTTCAATAATATATATTGATGTTGTTTTCACATGTTTGTGTTTTCAAAAGGATTCAAATGCAGAATAACAAGATGGGAGAGGCTCGGTTTCCAATGGGGCCACATTTCTGTCCTGTTGTTGGGAAGCATTAAATCATTGGTCGACGTGTCTGCTCACGTTTGCAAACATTCATTTGCTGTCGTGAAAGGATGACACGAACGAGATCTTCTCTTGGCTCAGAAGTTATAAACCGGATCGGTCCAGGGAAAAGACCCTGTGGCCCTCATGAGGTGAAAGATCATGAAGAAACTAACAATTTTAATTTGTTTTTTATTCATTTTAGTCATTTTTAGTCTTTAAATATTTCTACAGGGTTTTTCGTTTTAGGGCTTGTGTTATTTTTGCGAGTATTTATGGCCCTCAAATTATTATACAATTGTATTTTATAAGACTTAAAAAATATATATTTTAAGCACTTTTTCTTCTCCAAGTTTTTCACTTGAATATCTTTAAGCTATAAATCTAGATTTTATCACTGATTATATGCTTTTAGCTACTTTACTTTTTGCTTGATGGTCCCATTTGTTGGCTTGAAAAATGTGTTTACAATTTAAACACTTAAACGTCTTTGTACTACTCATTTTAATTTGGATAAAATGCACTATTTGTCCAGTAGATCATTTAACAAAGACACATTTTTAAACATTGAAATAAGGGGAAATGTCGAAAAGAAGATCTAATTTCAGTTTCAGTTTTTTTATTTAAAAATACACATGACAGGTGTTTGCAGGTGGAAGACACATTGAACAAAACATTTAAAGAACAAGAGTCATGTTGACAATAATAAATAAACTCTGAAGTGCATAGATGAAGGAAGGACCAAAGGAAAGGTCAGAGTTCCAGAGTGAGACGAGGGAAAAGGCTGCATAGAATCTTCAGGAGACAATCTCTAACATAGAGAAGACATCAAGTGACTCCCGAGGGAGTTAAATATAAGAGAATATGTCAAAATGGAGGTTAAAATCCGCCTCTTTGACCGCAAACCTTCCTGTAATTCAACCAGGCTACACTAGAGGGAGTCCTAGAGCCGAAATAAAACACCGGAAGTGAACTTTGACAACAGACGAACCCACTTATCCATTGAAATGGTTCGTGTTTACAACTCTTCACGCAGCTCTAAATGTGAGTTCTTAACATACATTTACAAATGTAACAGCTCCAGCGGTCATCAAATTAAATTAATTAAAGTTATGGTACAAAATTCTGGAAGTTTTATCATAAAAACGTTTTTGGATCAAATCACAAGTTCAGTGAGTCGGTCGACGATACAAAACATGTAGTAAAATATGCTTTAAAAAAAATATATGACCAGTTTCTTCTCGAGGCAAAACGCAAAGTGCAACAACGATTGTGTTTCCAACATATTGATGTTCATATTTAAATGTTTTAATTGTTGACATTAGGGTTTGAATCCCATTATATTAACTGCATATCTTCTGGAATATTATAATTATTATTAAATTATTGAGTTGTCTGAGCTGATACATTATAAGATAAATGTAACTCTGCAGTTTATTGCTGGGTTGAATACGGTAGTTGATATCTTGTTTTCACATAGTTGTGCTTGTTTTGTAATAAACTTTTCATTTGTCGTCTTTGGCTCGTTTGAAACGTTAATCGAGTTAAACGCTCAAGAACTCACAGTGCTTCTTCACTTTGGCGTGTGCGGAGCAGGCGTGGTGACAGCCGTGTCTTCAGTGTGGCTCTAGTTCGTACCGTGCCTTTGAGCAAGGCATCACCCGAGTCTCTATGGCGAACTGAAGAGGAGGAGGAGGAGGAGGAGGAGGAGGCCGGTGCTACGACTGCTGCTGCATCAGTCTCCTGTAATGCGGCATGACCTTGCTCTCGGGGAGATAGAGCGCCATCTCCAGGGCGACCAGGATGGTGAACTCGAAGGTGATCAGCTCCCTCCTGCCGATCCGAAATCTCTCCTCCAGCTTCTACAGGAGAGACACAAAAGTACTTTTTATCAGTTTTCCCTCAAGTTGAATTGAAAAAGAACCCCACACAATGCAGCGTAAGAAAAACTAAAATTTGAACCCTTTTACACAGTAACAAAAGCACATTTTTAATGATTTAATATTTTGTTTTCTGGCAACTGTAGCACAATAAATAAATACATTTCTGACTCATTGTCCAACCCAATAAACACAATTTCCCTTATTCTCACTCCCTCTCAGTGAACTTACCGACACAGCCGTGTCTATTTTCATTTTTCTTTTCAACTATTTGGATTGTTCAGTTTGTATGCGTGTGTAACTGGTGAAATGTAAAGGTGTGTTTAAAACACACCAGCAACTAAAAAAGAAAATGTTTAAATTGTAATCATTTGTGCGTCTTACATCAATGAGGTGTTTCACTTCCTGCTTTTTCAGATCGCTGCTGATCTTGGCAGCCAATAGGAGGCAGGCGGCTGACACCAGCTTCCTGCAACATAAAGCACTTAATGAAAGTTTTCTTTGGATGGACAAACATTTTTAACGAGGCGGCTCAGGACTTAATGGCTTTCAATGGACACTAGAGGGCGCTTTATAAGGACTTTCGTGCTCACCTGTTCTGTTTGTTGAGTCGACCCTGCAGCACCAACTTCTCAAAGTACACGAATGACATGGCGATGGTGGCGGGCTGCAAACCGGACTCCTCCCCCACGACTCTCATCTCCCTCTTCAGACTGAAATAAACAAACGGATCAATTATTTCTAAATAAAAAAGGTGGGGGTGGGGGGGGGGGCAGAAAAAAGGTTAAAACAAGGTTTTCGGCTTTTACCTCCGAATTTTGCTGAGTGTGAGTTTGACGTGCGGAAACTTTTCCTTAAACGTCTCGTTCATGTCTTTCTTGAGGTCGGACGGTTTCACGTACTCGATCACTGTCGTCTGCAGGGAGAGATAGATGAATGAATGAATGAATCACAAGCCGTTTGTACATGTGTGTTTAAAGGGTGTGTAATAATGAGTGCCATTCTTTTTTTATTACACATTTTTACTATTCAAAGTGTTTAATTAAATCATAAACTATTTTTTTAACGTTCACTTCTTAAACACCAATCTATTTTTCAGTGATACGATTCCCAGACGTTTTGAAATAATGTTTAAATACAAAACAACTTAGAGATGACTTGAACTTCACTACAATATTTTTGACTTTAAATCATTGATATCAATTGAATAATAGCAGTTGGAGAACTTTTAGTGACGCACTGAAAACACAAAGGAGGTTTTTTCCTCACCATGTAGGAAGCAAAGATGAGCACACGCTTGTGTTTCCCACAAGGCCACTGTGGGTCACTGAGAATGTTGGGGTCGTAGTCGCTCATGTCGTCGAGTGCTGGGAAACACACAAGAACAACACAATCATGAAACAAAAATTGTGAGTAAGTGGGTAATAGTTATTTGTGAAGCGCCTTTTCTAGACCAGGGTCACAAGGAGCTTGAATAATCAAAAGCAATACACATTTAAAAATACCTACATATTTAAAAACTCTAAAAGGCCAAGACTGAAGACAAATAGGAGTCCCAGAAAAATAGAAAACGCCTGGACAAATAAAAAGGTCTTAAGATGTTTATGGAAGGAGTCAGTAAATCCATCAAACACAGAGGGAGAGGGAGATCGTTCCAAGGCTGGATCACTGATGTAAGGAGGAGTCTGACCATGAATAGATCTGAGAGTAAGAACCAGAATTTTAAAGTTGATCCTGAAAGAAATTGGCAGCCAGTGAAGAGTTTTAAGGATCGGGGAAATGTGAGTTCTTCTATTAGAGCAGGTCAGAATTCTCACTACATCATTTTCCTAAGTTTATAGATTTTTCTCAGTTGAAGGAAACATTTTCTGGTCATTCTTTTGCAGTGTTGAACTGGAGACATGTCTTTATTAAATACAACACACTGGTTTCTCAGGCTCAGCTTAACAGGCTTAAGTCACCCAAGTACTGACTCAACCCTGGAACTTAATCATCAGGTGCAGTCACTTTCATCCAGTTAACCAAGAAAACCAAAAAAAAAAGAAAGAGATTCTCCGACTAACCTTCCGTCCTTTAGCTTCAACCATTTTAAGTGCAACATTACTTCCATTCCAGCTCCTCCGTTTGTCCAATCTGGACGTAAGAAGCTTTAACCACGCCTGGAATCTAAATTCCTGTTTGAGTCTCACTACCACAAATTCTCCTTTGATCCTCAGACTTAAAACCCTCAGCGCTGCCTCGATGTATCACATTTATATCCACAAACACACGTGGAATTGAGACGAACGTCATCCCCGAACAGCTGCAGCAGCGTCCGTCTCTTATTTTAAGACCCTTTCTCTCCACCCCTTTACACTCTCACGTCTCTCCTACACCCTCTCTTTTCATCACCCTGTCGCTCTCCTCCCGGTCACAGAATGATGCTACACAGAGTCTGGCTCTGCTCGAGGTTTCTGCCCGCCTCGGCACAAACAGAATCTCACCCAGGTCCAGTCCCACGGCGCTGCTGAGTCTGCTGGAGGCGATGCTCCTCCCCGGCATGCTGTGTGTGCTCCTGGACGCTGGGATCTGCAGCGTCAGATCGCTGGTGGACGAAGGCTTGTGCCGGACCAGAGCGTTGGTGGGGTACAGGAACTGTGCGTACGACACAGACTGAGAGAGAGAGAGAAATCATCGTTAAAGATGTCGAGACTAGAACCACAGGCCCGAGAGGTCCGTCTACCCGGCCGTAGGTGTCGAGGTGGAAGCCCTCCAGGCCCGGCAGCATCTCCAGGGTCGCCGAGATGTTCCCGGACGAGTGTCGTCTCCTGGAGTGGTTCAGCGTGGGGTCGCTGGAGACGCGAGCGGGTCGTCACAAAAGTCACAGAGGTAAAGATGGGAGAATCTTTGTGAGTAAACACATTAAGCTCTTAAACCTCGGAGCTGAGGCAGCTGCTCTGGCTGCATATAAATCCTCTGAAAAACCAAATAAGTAGGAGGTCGAGCATGAGTCACTCGACCCTCACAGTGTGTCTGAGAAGATCTTGAGAGTTTATCGACTCGTGGTTACACACGAGCATCACTTCCTAGTGGAGGTCAAGTCTGAGGAACATGGGAAATGACAACTGCACACGGAGGTGCACGTCACAGTTGTTGTGAAATGATCATTCGCCGCAAACCGAGTAATTCTCAGTTCTATGTGTGCAACTGTGTGTACACATCCGATTGTGTTATATGACGTCTATGATCTTTTTTTTTAGCATTATTGTGGTTGTTATTGTGTGTGATTGTAGTTGTGTGAATCTGCCTTTGAGTGTCTCAGACTGTGCATATGTGTTGCTGTTCTGAGTGTGAATATTTATGTGTGTTTATGAAATTGTAGTTCATGCCTCAGAGTGTTTTTAATTATGTCTCAGTTTGTGCCTTTGTGTCTGCCTGTGTGTGTGTGTGTACGTGCGTGCGTATCCATGTGTGTGTGTGTATCCATTTGATTGTGCGTGTCCATGCATGTATAGCTGTGTGTGCATTTACATGTGTGATTGTGTGTCCATGTGTGCGTGTGTATGTCCATGTGCGTATCTCTGTGTGTGTGTGCATGCATCTGTGATTGTGTGTGCGTGTGTGCGTGCGTGCGTGTCCGTGTGTGTGTCCGTGTGTGTGTGCATCATGCGTATCCATGTCCATGTGTATGTATGTCCATGCGTTTGTCTTTGTGTGTGCATCCATAAGTGATTATGTGTTTCCATGTGCGTGTGTGTGGGTGTATACGTGTGTGTTTGTGTCCATGTTTGTGTCCATGTGTGCGTGTGTCTGTGTGTGCATGTCCCTGTGTGATTGTGTGTCCATGTGTGTGTTTCCATCCGTTTATGTCTGCGTGTTCGTGTTTTTATTTCTGTGTGTGTGCGTCCATGTGTGTCTGTGCTTCCGTCAATTCATGTGTGTGTGTTTCCATGCGTGTGTCCATGCGTGTGTGTGTGTGTGTGCATGAGTGTCTACAGTATGTATGTACCTGAGATAAAAACTTTCTCCATATGGCAGAACAGAGAAGGCCGCACACAGAGATCTCTTGGCACAGATCAGAACAATCCTGCAAGGAAACAGAAACACATTTGTCGTCATTTACAGCTAATTTGGTGCCTTCACATGGGTGGAGACGCTTCTGAGAGTGTTTGTTTGTATTCAGTGGAAAGTCTAGGGCTCTAGAGCAGTTACTGTGGTGCTGGTGTCTCGCCGGGACTTTCTACAGTCGTCCCATCGGGGACCGGAGGAGCCGCACCGTGTGTCAACAGTGAAACGGTCTCACCCTCCGGGGCGCAGGGATGGGTTCAACTCCAGGGTGCATGGGAAAGTCAAGAGCAGGAAGCCTCTGGGAATTCTGCAAGCATGACTCAGCCAGCATTAACCTTGTGCCGCAGATTTTAAAACACATCCTCATCACGGAAGAACAGACCAGAGCCGTCCTTCGTCGTGGAAGGTCGGTAGTTCAACCGACAGATGATCCTTAATCCGGCCCAGAATTCCCTTTTACTTGACCAGGAAAACTGATACCGTGATTGACCCGTTACTCAGCGGTGACCCGGCTGACCTACCATCATCCAGTCCTGCCGCCAGAGATCTATTTTCAACCATCAGCCGCTGGTCTATATCCGTCTCATAAGTGGTCCTGTGATCTTTGACCTACATGTCGGATTCATAGACGCTGAGCGGGAAGATAAAAAAATAGCAAACAATAGATAAAAGAACAGCGACGGATAGAACTGAAGGAAGATGGAAATATCTTCTCAATAAATGTCATTTCGCTTCCACATTTTCATGGTCACGTTTGGAAAAAAAAAAAAGCGGTTTGATTTACACCGATAACCACTCAGCTGTGGACGAAGTGAGCCGATGATCGGACCATAAAAGCCAGGAGCACCGTCACTGTGCCGTAACTCAACATGCCGGGGACAGCAGGGGTCAACGTTCTCCAGATACATGGAGCAGAATGGTCTTTCCACAATAAAACAAAGACGCAGAATATAAAAATATATTCCCGTCTCTGATGAAAGATGGGAAAGTATGAGTCAATTCCTTCTTACTGTATTACTTTTTAAGTGTTTTGGAATCTTCCAGACTTCACTTCACAGACTAATAAAATGTCTTGACAGGCCATATTTGGTCCATAAGCCTCAAGTTTTTCAGAAAAATAAGATGGAAGACAAAGAAAAATGGATCTAAAATGTATTTGTATTTGTGATTTTCCTGGTGATATCCAATGTTCCATCAGATATATTTAAACTTAATACTGACAACTGAAACCAGAAAATAATGTAATGTAAAAACAATCTACAAACAATTGCGTTAAACATTAGAAAATATTTGACTTTAACATGTCGCCTCGGAAGCATAAAGAAACAGGATTATAATCCACTTTAAATGTTGAATACAGAAGCACTTCAATGTTTTAATAATCTTATTCAAAACGGCTGAAGATGATCATCCATATAGTTATAAGGAAGTGGACTCACTTTATTTCTGAATATTTATATACGGACCAAATAAGCAATAGTCGAGTAAATCCATGCAGAACCTCACCTGCTTCCTCTGGTGTCGTACTGTTTCATGTTCTTGATGAAGTGGATCTTCTTCGCGTGTCTTGGTTTTGGAGAGCCTCCGGAAAGGTTGCGGGTCCTGAGGGGCAGACGTGGAACTGAGTCGGTCAACAGTATTTTGAAAAACATTGTTTTTATTTCAGGACAATTTTAGAAAATGTAAAAATCTTCCTCTTAACTGTAAAAAGGATGAGATGATTATTAAATTGTTGATTTAATAACTCATTTTACAGAGATGCTGATGTAATTCTTGAGCTGGAAGAAACGTGAAACCATGTGCTCCTCTGGGACTGTCTTCTGAAGGTCAGGCCACGACTCGGGCTGAATCACGGCTTTGACCTCACGGATTAACGGTAACAGACCTCGACATGAACGCAGGCCAAGAAGGAGAAGAGAATCTGTGACATCACAACCTCTTGCGTAACTGCCCTGGCAGACTCACCCCGTACACCTGCACGGGCTAAACCCACAAATTACGCACAGAAAGTGTTGCATCTTTCTATTCATCGGAAAATATGATCCGCGGTGTATTGAACGACACGGAGGCTCGAAGCACATCCTGCACATCTGAGACCAAGAAACTGCTGTTACACAACTGCGCACACGGATAAACACACACGCAGCATCTGTTAGTGTTTTTATATGGCCAACCCCACGACTGTTATCACTTCCCTCTGACTCGCACACACTCGATTCTCCAAGAAATGTCTTTACATCTGAGCAGTATCTTTGTTTAAAAACTGATCTGAAGACAGTATCTTGAAGATGTCGCCAACATTCCTTCGAGTCGTAAGGCATTATCAATATTGCCTCATGTGCATAAATTCAGCTCAGTGCAGCTGAAGCTGGAGAGGAGGTAGAAGATAGTATTAATATATAAACATCCGGTTTCCTTTCAAAATAAAGGAGCGATCCCATTTGCCACAAAAATGTTGCGTAAACTTTAGATTTTTGTGAGGTTCTAGAATTTAAACTCTGGCGTCTATAAATCAGTCTTACGGTCAAACAGCCGTCATCCATGTGAACCGGTGGGTTTGTTGTGGAAAGTTTGTGGGAATGGAAAAATCCTGCCTTTCCCAAACAGCGCAGGAAGAGGATGATTGGTATGTAGATAAAGACATGCAAGAGTTGCACGTTCACAAACATCTCGAGGACCAACCAGGCTGATTCTCAAATTCAAATATTTTCAGGAAGCAGATGTTCAAACACGGTCTCAAACCGTCTAGAGGCAGGTGTCTGTCGTTTGTCTGGAATCCCAGAAGCAGTCGTTCTTCTAGCTCTGGAGACGTTTTCAGTGACCACTGAGGCCTTAATCCTCATCCAACTAGACCGCCATATTTTTAATTACATTCGGTCCCTTAACAAAAAAAAACCCAATCTCCTTGGGGGAGATAATAAACCAAAACAAATTTAAATTCCAATTCATTCTAGGGGTGTGTATTGGCAATAATTTGATGATGCAATATGCATCTAAAAACAAAGGCAGCGATATGATATATTGTGATGTATTGAAACACCGTGGGAACAACTATATACTTGAAGTATTGCCCAAGTACTTGACTTTGCAGTATTAACAGACCGCATGACTCTTGCATGGTCTAGTAACCGTTTTCATTGGACCAAAATATGTCCAAAAATCTGCTTTAAAAGCTGCTGGAATGCATCCTCTCGTCCTCAGTCATCGCTGGGATTTTGCAAAGTTTAATTGTTCCTTTAGCTACGTAGGATGTGATGACTGCTTCCATCTAGCTTGAAATTTAATCAAACACAGATTAAAAAAATAATACAAATTAACAAATGGCCTGAATTAACTAAATATTTTCCCACGTCCCTACTTATTGATCGATGTTGTGTTTTTTGTGGTATTGGTTTATTTGCATACATCACAAAAGTTTTAAGGTTGGTTAGAATAGGCTCACTTAAAAAAAACATCTAGGCAATAAAAAGGGAGAATTAAAAAAAAGTTTAGCTTTAAAAGCTGCTTGAGTCGACTGTATCCTCTCGACCTCAGTCATCAACATGATTTCCTTTTTCTAGCTGTGGAGGACGTTAAGACTGCTGCCATCTAGTGGCTGTAAGTTCAATTACGAAACAAAAACATTTTACATATTGAATATTTGCATGTTAAGTGGAGTATAATACATTTCTTTTTAATTAAATTGATTTTACATACAGATACAGTACAGTTTTGTAGAAAAAATATCAGGATATTTAAAGTTATTAATATTTTCTTACACCCATACTGGACATCATTTGCAAATAAAAATCTAGTCATAAAGCGAAATCATCAGTTGACAATTGTCAATTATAAAAACATTAATGAGAAAACGTATATGGTTATTTTTATTATACAAGCAAACAGAGACATATTTTTCTTGAGGCTAAAGCCCTTAAGATCAAGAGGAGCCGATGACGCCAACACTCGCGACTACAGAAAAGCTAATGTCAGTAATTTAAACAAATGAAGGAGAGGTAATGACCTACATTAGCGTTCGTGACGATCAACAACTTGCCATTTTTGGATCTAGTCTAAAACATTTTTTTTTTCTTCATTTTCAGTACCCACAGCGAGTCTAATTATAGCCGCAGACGTTTATCTGAAAATAAGCGAACATCCTGTCGGTCTGCAATCTTAAAATAGTTTGAAGCAAATTCTCAACTTTGATCATTTGTCATTTTGGCATTTCTGGTTCTTAAGTTTTTTTCAACAGCTTTCACCAGGAGAATGTGACAAGACTTGAGCGTCTGCAGAGGCTTTCGTTTAAATAAACGGAGTTTGTAAAGCAGACGTGGCAGCTAAACAAATCTCATATTTCCCTGAAGGGAAATTCTGGTTCTTACACGTCATCGCCTCGCAGGTAATATGACGAATAATACATTAATGCAAAAACACATCATGACAGACCATGAAGAACATCGAAGAGTCGTACTATTTTAATTTGGATTTTTTGACATTGACCTTCCAACCTTTGTCGATAAAGGTTAATAAAATGAATAAATGGGTGAAAAAAGGAAGATTTTTTTTTGGGTCTCCTCAACTGTCCTCAAGTCTCCTACTTTAAAATCCATCATGCTTAATCCTAGCTTGAGCACACCCTCCACATGGAATCTGGCTGACCGGCCGCCACCATAGATTAAACGTCCTATTGGTTAAATCCTCCCAGCACACACACACACACACACACACACACACACACACACACAAGAATGTGGGAACAATCTGTCCACACTTGTGACATTGACTTGCAGACTGGATTAAACGACACGTTCAGTGGACTGACGAACAGATCTCATCAGCCTTAGCCGTCGCCACGGCTCGTCTGAGGACGTTTGACATTTATTGTCGTGTGCTTGACCCGTCAATGGTCGTCTTCGAATCGTTTTGTGTTCAGGTGCAAGAATATAGTAGTTTGTTGATTGACCGGTGTTAACGGCTCAGGGTTTCTAATCGAGGACGGACAAACTCAACAATTTGACAACAAAAAAAACTTGATAATTCTCTTAGGACAAGTCGTTTTTACAACTTTTACACTTTCCTGTTGAGTTTAAGCAGTTGAGGTCACTCCAGTGCTTTTTGGCCCCTTGTGCGATTGAGTTTGAGACCCCTGGTTATGGGGTTTAATATAAAAATACACAAAAAAGCACATACCATTTGGCTATATATATATATATATATATATACTGTATATATATCTCATTACGTTCTCCGCTAGAAGAACAATGAAACTTTGCGAAATCCTGGTGATGACTGAGGATGAGAGGATACACTTAATTTTAGGAGCTTTTAAAGCCGATTTTGGGACATATTTTGGTTTCAAAACACATAAAAAACTGTTAAGATTTTGTCAAGATTAATGCGGTCAGTAAAGTCTGCAACACCAGAGTCAAGTACTTGGACAATGTACTACCAATATATCCTTGTTACTACGGTATTATATCGTACCATTCACACACACCTGTCATATCTTGATCTTTAAAGTATCTTTATTGAATATTGTTTTGATTGTTTAAGCGCTTTGTGACCCTGGTCTGGAAAAGCGCTATATAAATAAAAATGACTTACTTACTTACCTTCAGTAAGTGTAACTAAACATCTAAAATTCTAATAATATTCCGATGTTCTCTTGAACTTTCTCTGCGTTTTATTTAAGAGAAAAGATCAAACGTGGTGTGAGTCAGCAGGACATTAACCACCTGGCGCCGCTATATTTGATGTACTGCAAACACAGCCGTGTCAATAACTCCGTTAACTGCGGTCGAGCTGAGTTCTCTCAGGAGTAATCAAAGGCCAGGAGAAAGATCATTAGACAACAACACGCTCAGTTACAGGCTCAAAAGATAACAGTCTTTACTCACAGCTGAACCCACGCTGAAGTGTGTGTGTGTGTGTGTGTGTGTGTTAATTCAGCTGGATAATGAGACAACCGGCTCAGAGCTCTCTGGCAGGACCTCACAAAGTGAACCCGGTTATAGTTAGACATGCTAAACACTGGGTGAGTGATAGTCTGGTGATGGCCAGATTCCATCGCAGCAGGAAGTGTGTCAGCGAAACAGGAAGCTCAAGAGTTTTCGGTAATGAAAACAAGTCAATATGTAAACTAGTGAACCAGTGATCATCATCCACCAGATGAATGAGGTTTACAATTCATTACCTTCTACTCTCGGACATGAACACGCACCAGACGAACAACCTGACAGTTGATGGCGAGTCACGCGGTCGCACTAATGAGCCGTTAGCTGCCGGTCATTCCTCAGTCTGTCGTTTGGTGTAAATAGGTTAAGCGGTGTTTATCTCAGCGGGACCTGACATTCTCCGGGGTTTGATACGCAGCCAACGAGGTGACGACACTCGTTCGGCCGTCATCGTCGACACACGCCAGGAAGCATGTCTGAACACACACACACATGCACACACACACATACACACACATGCGGTTTAACTTCAAGAGCAGCGTGAGGAGGTTCATGACAAAAGCTGCGCTTTAGACAATGACACCAAAGCAGAAGTTAACCAAGTCGACAATGACGCTTTTTAAGACCGGAACATGACTCGGACAAATCACAAAACACAATGAGAGAGAGCGCAGACCTCCACCAAGCAGCTTTAAGAAATAAAGAATGATTGTTCTACATTTATTTTATTTCAAAAAATGCTTGAACACACAGAAAATGAAGAGGTTTGTTGAGTTTATACGGAAACTCTGTCCTGATGGACGGATTCATGGATCCAGATGTTCATCCAAAACACCAGCGATTTCTTCCAAAAACATCTCTTTTAGTTTTTCTTTCCAACAGAAAGACATAATAAAAAACACATAAGGTCATTTAGTAACATCCTAGGCTGAAAGAATAAATCTCTCTCTATATAAAATAGTCTTGAAAATAAGCATGTGGACGAGTGAAGATCACATGTAAATTCAAACCTGTCCAGTTTTAATTCAATTATATAAGAAGATTTACATAATTTCATATCTATTGTTAATCATTATAATCCAACTTTCTCTCCTCCTCTCTCTATTCAGAATTGTTTGGGTCATTTCATTTTTAAATTTCTTCTTTATACTTGGGAAACGTTTAGTATTTTAGCTAGTATAGTATAAAAGAAGAAGACAATGGAAACAGTAGAATACAAAACAATAAAAATTAACTCTATAAACTGTAATTTTGCCCCATTAAGTTACCATAGCGACCAAAATTGTATTTAAATTTTTGTTCACTTCAATGCAACTTGAAAAAACAGTGTCTTTGTAATAGCCTGTTAAAAAACCTACAGTACCTGTTGTTTCAACATAAAGGGAAAGGAGACAAAGGGCAACAGTTTTGACCCAACACTGCCTGAAGACTTGAGCTATGCTGGATTAATGGAAGGTGGACTGAAGGGCTTGGTCTGGTTCACATGTCGTGACTCAGCGAGGGCGTTTCCTCTGACACACACACACACACACACACACCAGTGTGTGCAGCAATCCTAACCTTACGAGAGGAGAGCTCAGACCATGGAAGTTCATCGGTGCCATCAGAATATTGGATGGTTTAATTCAACATTTCAAACAATCAAACTTAATTTTTTATTTCAATTAATTGTTGTTCAACCATTGAATTATTATTTTTTATATTAATCTGTTTTCATTTAATAATTACCAAATTACAAACAGGGCTATACAGGCTTTGTGGGCGGGGCTTAGTCATAGTATGACATCATTCCTGCCGAGATCCATTGACGTCATGATTGAACGTGAGCTATAATAAAGCATTTTGAGACCTCGGGTGGAGAAAACAAAGTTGTCTGGATAAAACCTGAATTGATGTACTTCGAAGCCGCCCCGTGATATTCTGCGCATGGCAAGATCAAGTAGCTCGGTACTCCATTGGTATTGTCTGGTGGCTTTAATTGTAAGTTAGTAAGTAATTTTTATTTATATACCGCTTTTCCAGACCAGGGTCACAAAGCGCTTAAACAATCAAAACAATACTCAATAAAGTATATACTTTAAATGTCAAGAGAAAACTGAAAACACAACAGGAGTTCCATAAAATCAAGGAAAATCCTTCACAAATAAAAATGTCTTCAGATGTTTCTTGAAGGAGTCAGTAGATCATCAAACACAGAGAGAGATGAAGATTGTTCCAAAGCTTAGGAGCAACAGCCTGCCAACATTTTTATATTGAATTTAAAAGTCCATGATTTAAAAAAAATATTGAATTTGGAGAATGATTTTAAAATGATTGGAGTTGAGCGCTTTGTGACCCTGGTCTGGAAAAGCGATATACAAATAAAAATTACTTACTTACTTGGAGGGATCAATAAAGTTTTACCTTACCTTACTTATAAACAACCGTTTTTATCTTCACTATTTAAAAATATTAAAAATTCAGCGAAAACAACGTGTTTAAAATACATTTTAATAAAAGATTTCCACTAGGATTTATAGTTTCTAGAAAATCTAATCAAAAGTGATGTATGAATGTAATGACACTTAAATAAACAGTGTCTTTGTAATAACAAATTCCAGCTTTAAATATTTGAATAATTGAATTCAAGTGTTCAATAAAAAACAAATCAACCTTTTTATGTTTACTTTAAATAAAATTGAATTGAATACTTCAACAAAAACAAATTCCAACACAACCTCACATTAATAAATATATGATTGTTACAAACAACCATTTTTTTCTCCACTATTTACAAATATTCAGCACAAAAACGTGTTTAAAATATATTTTAATAAATTCCACTACGATTTATAATTTATAGAAAACCTAATCAAAAGGGATGTATGAATGTAATGACACTTAAAGAAACAGTGTCTTTGTAATAACCAATTCCGGCTTTCAATATTTGAATAATTGAATTCAAGTGTTCAATAAAAACAAAATCAACCTTTTTATTGTTTGAATTAATAAATACTGTTATTTAATTTAAAAAAAACAAAGAAATTATTGAATTTAACTCTAAAAACATGTTCCTGGAGCCCCAGCAGCCAGATGTGCTGCAGTATCCCCCCTAACTTCTCTCACCTCTGCCGCGGCTCGGAGGTCACGGAGTTGCAGCTCTGGACCGACAGCAGCGTGGAAGACTTCCGCGGTCCCACCGGGGACGGCAACAGGCTGGCGTTGGACGTGGACGCCGACAGCAGGCGACTGTTCCCGGGGGAAGAGACGGAGCCCCGGCGACAGTCCACCAGCAGCTCCGCGCTGCCCTCGCAGCAGCCGCCGGGCTCCGACGGCAGCACCAGGATGGAGGGCACGGTGAGCAGCCCGGTCCTCTGAGGACTCACCTCCGCGGGGAAAGTCCCGTACTGGCTGCCAGACTCCGGGTAGAGTCTCGGCGGGTCCTCGTCGCTGCTCGTCACCGAGAGAACCGGACGCCCGTCCAGAGAGATGTTGCTGAGGAACAGAAGCGCCGCTTGTCTCCGGCGAGAGTTCTCCCGGTTTCTGCGGCTGGTGTGCGGCGGCTTCTTGCCCGCGACAGCCCCGTGAGGACCGCAGGCAGCAGCGGCGGCCGCCATGCTCGGGGTCCCGCTGAGGAAGTGAAGCCGCGGATCAGAAGCAACTGTCAAATCCCTGTTACCCACCGCTTTAAGTCGTCCTGCGCGCTGATTGGCTGAGAGCGGGCGGTGACGCCGTGACGTGACGACGCGACGTTGTAAACAGACTGATAGGAATTTGTGTCACACTGACTGTAATAATGATGACACAAACACGCTGCTACACAACTTATGATATCCATGAAACTAAAACACACGTTTGTTTTTGTTGTGTGCCTAGTTTATTAGTCATTAGATGATACAAAATGTGTTTTTAAAGGGTCAAATAATCCAACATTTTATGAAATACTATCATACGCTTTTAATTTTTAATTAAATCATCCCTTTTTTTTATTTAATACTAAGTACATGGATAATTTCCACACCAACACTTTCAATTTAATTCAAAATGCTCTGTTTTAAAAGTAATTAATTTAAGTAAGTAAGTAAGTAATTTTTATTTGTATAGCGCTTTTCCAGACCAGGGTCACAAAGCGCTTAAACAATCAAAACAATATTCAATAAATTATATACTTTAAAGGGCAAGATACAACTGATAACACAACAGGAGTTCCAGAAAAGCAGGGAAAAGCCTGAACAAATAAAAATGTCTTCAGATGTTTCTTAAAGGAGTCAGTAGATCATCAAACACAGAGAGAGATGAAGATCGTTCCAAAGCTTAGGAACAACAGCCTGGAAGGATTTCTCTCCTCTGGTCCTGAACCGTGTGTGTGGAACCATCAGTAGATTCTGATCCACAGAACTTAATTAATTTACCCAAAATAACTCAAATTTTCTATTTTCTATACCCTTTTTTAGAATAATCTGTTCTTTTTTAGTTCTTTTTGAGTTATAGGCAAATTAATACCACTCGTCCGTAACATCCCTGTTTTATTAAAGCTTTAAAAAAATTAAAAAGTCTATATTTTAAGCTTGTTTTTAGCGGACGCTGTGAGAAACACTTTAGCATGGACTTACCTTTTGACTATAACTCTAAAAAGGAACAGAATACTCTGAAAATAATCCCAATCCTTAGTGAATGTTGGGTGAAATATCACTTAAAGTAAGTAAGTAAGTAAGTAATTTTCAAGAAAAAACTGATAACACAACAGGAGTTCCAGAAAATCAGGGGAAAACCTGAACAAATAAAAACGTCTTAAGATGTTTCTTAAAGGAGTCAGTAGACTCCAGTGTCTTGAGCACCAAATGTTTTAAACAACAGTAACAGTCATGTAACTGGTAAGGAGTAAACATAGAGAAAGCACTTATACTTGTCCGTATATATTTCTTTTATACAGCACTCAGAGCTAATGGAACCGTCGTCCATTGTGACGAACATTCACAATATGTGACGTCAGCAGAGAGAGGCTCGAGTCTAAATGTTTTGGTCTCCAGCATATCTTAAGTGCACAAAGCAGCAGCAGCAGAAGGGATTACTAGCTGCTGCCACATGGCTTACGCTCTCATGTGATCGACATTGTAACCGTTTCCATTGTTGCTTTCAGCGCGTCCTGAGCCGTGTGACGAGAAGTCAGGCACGTGCACTATATGTATGTCGACCTCAATCCTGCCCAGGATGAAACTGCAGCCTCACAACTCTTCCCCGTCGTTGACTCTGCTTTGAGTCATCCTTGTGTCAGCGCGGTCGGCCGTGTCCTCACGGGAACTTGACCAGCTCATTTTTCATTTAAATCAAAAAATAAAAGGTCGTTACAACAACTTTTCAAGTGGTCAAAGTTAACTAAATCATCCTGGTTATGAAAGAAGTTCAGCCGTGAAAACGATACAGCTCATCGATCTGTCTTGATTTAAAAAAATGTGTCATCTGGCAAAGGATCATGGGAGAAAAGCAATTTAAAAATTTTGGCAGGTGGGCTTCATCGCATGAAAAATAAAAACTTGCATCAGTGCACAGCGACTCCATCTGTGACGCATCACAAGCCCTTCAATACCAACAAGCCTCCGGCCAAAAAGTTTGGAAATGAAATTGGTGGCCGACCAACTCTCCTGACCTCATCGTCTCTCACTGGCAGATGAATCCACATTATTCAAAACCCACGCCAGATCTCTTGAATGTTTATAAATATCTGAGAAAAAAACACTTTTGTCATATAATGACCACCTCAAATCCTCATTAGAAGTCTTATTTTTAGCAAATTATCATGCATTACATCGTCAATCATGGCCTTGTTCCGACATATGTTTGTTTATTTTAAAGTCAAATTGAATATATTATAGTTAGAGTCGCTCACTCCAAGATTTATTCAATGATATTTGCTGTCTTAGTAAGAACAAACCCTCTTTTTTGATACCTGCTGTTTCTCTTTGACCACCGCTGAGGTGGCCGAACACAAGCACATGATTTTACTTCTAAAAATACCTCACAGGACACAAGATCTAATCCCTGCAGTGTATAATCTTTGTCGTCTGCGGGCAGCTGTTGGTTATTATGATTGTAGTTTGAATATCACTGACTGGGATTTTTTCATCATCTATGATACGATTACCACAAAGACTTCAGGATAAGAGGTGGAGAGTGCGTGTGTCGCTGGGCTGAAGAGGATAATGTGATGACAAATACCAGCAAACAGATAATTGCAGAGATTACTGTGCAGCGTAATCTGATGATGGGGATCATATTCTGTCTGCAGTCGCCGTCTGACCAGCATTTTTTTTTTTTTTCAATCTTGGCGTGTCAGGAAATTTTCTCAAGGGCAAACTAAAGGAGTCCAAACTGCCTTAAAGAGGTAGATCTGGTTTAAGTGTCTTTAGAATGAGTTTAAATCTCATAATATTTGCACCTTTTTTCAATCTTTTATTCCAATGTCCTGTTTGTTCAAATAAATTAAAACATATAATTGATTTTAACTGTGATTCTTCAATAAAAGGTAATTCATGGTTGATAAGAATTCTAAATTAACATTAACAAGACTAAAAAAGTACAGGTAAAAGTTCATTATCCAAAGAATAAAACATCTAGCATAGAAACAAAAGTTGAAGTAAGATTAGTAAAATCATCAGAACTTATTTCCCTTATTTTAATTTGCTGATTCACTTCCCTTCGATCATCGTCAATTCCTTATTTCTTTCCTGATTCATATGTGACATTTAAGATTTACTAAAACAACATTTTAACACAGTAGTATATGTCTCTACAGAACAGTGCAACAAATACATAATCTCAGGGGCCACATTATATACAGTGACAGTTGTGGGGGGCCCTTGAGCAAAAATGAAAGATTTTAAAAGCATAAATAAATGGGAAAAAAAAGGTTACTCAGAAATCTATTACATTTAACTTGTTCTTATCTGATATAAAAGTAAGTAAGTAAGTAAGTAATGGTTATTTCTAGAGCGCCTTTTCTAGACCAGGGAACCCTTTTCTATAATTTTATATTCTCTTAAATCTTTTTGAGAGGAAATAAATAATCAAGAAAATTATAAAAATGGAGGACAAATGTCCTAAAACTAAGACCCTAAAGTCATATTCAGAGACTAGTAATGCATGATAAAAATAAATCTTGAATAAAATAGTTAGTTTCTACATATTCTTGACCTCATGAGGGCCACATAAATACAGACAAAGGGCCTATTAATCCAAAATGATGTACTCAAATCACTTGTGCTGCGTAACATGAGTTGGTTGACCAATATTTAGTGGCTCCAAAACACTGAGGCCTCATGGGAAGTGAGATTCATGAAGCGATACACATAAAACCAACTGTAAAGGAAGTATTTGCGATGAATCGCTCTCACAATTGACAGGGTTTAATTTCATTGTGAATTGCATCAATTAAAACCACATTTCTATTAAGATCGAATAAAAGGAAGTCTTATAATAAAAGAACAAGTAGCATGTAAATATACTTTTGTATGTTGTGACGTATCATGTAGCAAAGAACAAAATACAGGTCAATGTTTATAAAATAAAAGCATCACACTTAAATAACACAACACACTAGTTCTACACACGTCAGTGTTTAGCTAACACTATTTACATCAAGTTAAAGGACTAAAACTAGCAAAATTGGTACGTAACACGGTGACCCCGGCGAGGCCAGTGGCTCTCTCTGTCGCTCTCTGATGTTAGTGGAGCTGGCAGGGGACGAGACTGGGGGGCAGAGACGCAGTGCATCATGGGAAGGTCAGGCCGATGCCAGGACGACGGGGTCAATGCTGCATGGGTCACGTGAAAAAAAATACACGGCAACACAGGCACATGCATACATTGTTGACATTAAATATCTGGGTTTTATTCATGTTTATACATTTAATTTACATTAAATATTTCCAGGATGTTCTTCTGGTCGTTTTAAAAGAGCAGCACAAACGATCTTTAAGCCTCAGTTGCCCCCAAGTGGTGAAACAGTCACTCCACACACTCAAAAGATTATCACAGGAATCAAGAATTCTATCCAATTTTGATTTATTTCGCTATTATTTAAATAAAAAAGTCATTTATATGATCCTATATCAGCTCCTTGAGCCTTTAGCTTTGACTGTAACAAACACATGGATGACAACATGGAGCCATCGACCCCAGTTTGGAACCAAAAATCCACAAAAAAGCTGCAAGCTAGCCTGGACAATCAGAGATAGTAGTCCTCTTCCTCGATGTCTCCATGTGAGCCCTGGAAGCCCAGCGCCTGGATGTCGTGCGTGATGTCGGTGATGCGTCGGTTGAACTCCTGCGACCCCGAGTTCATATGGTCGTGATCGTATCTAAAGTAATGGCAGTAAAGAAGAGAAACTACTACATCATCTCAGGTTCCACTCGGCGTAAATAAATCATCAAGTACCCTCTCATGGCGGTGGCTGACGTGCTGCTCATGCTGCGTTTGATGCGTCCAAAACTGTCCGTCAGAATTCCTCCTTCCCGGATTCCGATGCTTTCCAAGAAACTCTCGAACACGCCGATGTCTTTGTCCGGGATGAAGGGACGCATGCCTGGTGTGAAGGAGCAAACCGTTGGACCGGCTCAAGATATGCTGAAATAATACGTTTTAAATCGTAGATTTGAGGCTAAGTTAAGACTAAGTTTCAATCATAAGAAAGGAGGACGTTCTTGTCCTGATTTGAGGAGTTTAGGAACCTCTGGGAAAGATGAAGGCGATCCTTACTCAATAGGACTGTATTGGTCCAAAAAAAGAGCTGAGCCAGAAGACAAATATTTCTATTTCCCTTTAGATCTACAGTATATACACACTTGGATGAATTAAAGTTTGACGGTTTAGTGTGTGTTAGTTTGTCTCACCCATGAGCAGGAACTTGCGGTTGTCGCCGTATAGATGAAGCAACTCGGAGCAGAAATGGTCGATGTGTGAACCGAGTCTGTATTCTCTCAGCAGCACCGCAAACCTCTGCAGCTCTACAGGGCTCAGTTTGTTACGCAGCTACACACATGCACACGCAGACCCACACAGACCCACACACAGACAGACAGACACAACACACAAAAGCACATGCACAATGACATACACACAAAGACAGACACAAAAACCCACAAAGACAGACGGACAAAACACAAACACAAACACAAACACAGACACAGACACAACACACAAAAGCACACACACATGCACAATGACATACACACAAAGACAGACAGACACAAAAAAATACATGTGTACACACAAACACAAAGTCACATACACACAGACAGACAGAAATAGGTTGCACACACACACAAAAACCCACAAAGACAGACAGACAAAACACAAACACACACAGACAGATAGACACAACACACAAAAGCACACACATGCACAATGACATACATACAAAAAAAGACAGACACAAAATATACATGTGCGCACACACACACAAACACAATACACACATATAAAACACACACGCTCAAACAGATGTACACAAACAAACACACTCACACACAGACAGACAAACACAATACATACATATAAAACACACACACTCACACAGAAGTACACAAACAACACACTCACAGACAGACAGACAAACACAATACACACATATAAAACACACGCTCACACAGATGTACACAAACAAAGTCACTCACACACACATAGACAGACGCAAACACAATACACACATATGAAACACACACGCTCACACACAGACAGACAAACACAATACATACATATAAAACACACACACACACACACAGACAAACACAGTATAATTTCAGTTAGCGTAACATTATGACCATTTCAGAGTATTACCTTGTGATATATGTCAATACATTCAAAAGTGTACATTAACAATAAATAATCACTCTTGATGAGAAACTATAGTGAGACAAAAAACTTGTGTTTGTGGGTCAGAACCTGGAGTCTACAGTTTCATCTCCATGTGTAGTTGTTGACTCACAGTGATCATGTACTCCTGCATCAGCACCAGCGTGGGGTTGTCCTCGCCTGCGTCAGCGGCTGAAGTCAGACTGCGGTGAGACACGGACGAACTCTCGCTGTACGTCTCACTGTAGTAGAGCTCGAAGGCCTCCTGGGATCCATCGCTGAAGAAAGATAGAATAGAAAACTCTAGAATACTCGACTGTCAAGAGTCATGACTGATCCAAGAGATCGAGGAGCAATGAATCCTATTTCAAAACAGAGAATCTTGATGGTTTATCATCAAAAATAAATGTATTTTTTTGTTCTTTCCCAATTCTCCTGCAATCCCTTAACAATGAATGGCGGAAAAAGTAGAAATAGATCTAAAGGAAAAATTCATTAATGCCAAACTGTTCGTTTTTAACAAGATAACTTTCGACAGTGAAGTGATTTCTCAGTCAAAATGACAGAGACACAGAAAAATACTAATAAAATGATCATTTTCAAGTACACAAGTTACACGTACATTTTGCTCCACGACGACCCGTGCGACTGAAATATGAATAAAACAATTCCCTGTATTTTATTTAAGCTGCTTTAATATTCATCAGTTTGAAAAAGTTCCCTCGATATTTCACTTAAGTGATAGTTGTTTTCTTTACCATCCATCATTGTGAGAAAATATCGATACAAAAATCTATCACGACATTATTTTTCAAAATACTGTATCAACATTCAACAGTACTATCATAGTTCCTTGGTAGTTTAGGTATCAATAAATGTAATGGTAAATAAAATAATTAGATTTTTGATTATAGTTTAGTCGTTTTTTTTTTTTTTTTTACAATTGCCTTAAAACAATGACACATTTTCAAAACTCTTGCTTTTAATTATCCATGACAGTTTTGACTGGATTTTTCCATAAACTTATTTCCAATTAATGTTTTCTATAAATAAACAATGTATGCATCTAAACCTACTACATGCAAAAAACAACCTGACGAACCTCTAAGAGGTTCAAAATAAACGGTGCCAAATATGTGCTGGTGTTTGGTTGATATGTTGTATAGTGTTTGTATTCTTGAATTTTGAAAACTAGTGTACAGTGACATGCATGAAAACATGTGTCATTTATCAGTGTTCAAATGATTGTAAAAACAAATCCTGTAAACATCTACAGTGTTTGTTCATTTTTGTGTTGCAATTAAACTCCCAGCCTCTAGATGGCGGTAATCACCACATCCTCCGCAGTTAAAGGAACAATGAAATCCCACTAAATAGAACCCCCCGGCGATGACTGAGGACAAGAGGATACAGTAGACTCGAGCAGTGTTTAAAGCTAATATTTGGACATATTTGGTTTTAAAACAAATTAAATCAGTTACTACTTTATCAAGAGTCATGTGGTCTGTAAATTCTGCAACACCAGAGTCAAGTACTCGAGAATACTACAAATATATCCTTGTTACTACAGTGTCGCAATATATCGTATTGTTGCCCCGTATTTAATACGTAGTGTTGCCAGATTCTTGCCAATACACACATCCCTTAATTCCTGAAACACTCCTGGGTTCACTCAGTGCTAGGACGTGTAGGAACCTCTAGGGTGAACAGGACTCACTAGGAGCTGCAGTACTCGGGATCATACGTGTAGGACACGTCAGTCAGACAGCTGTCGCCTGCAGACAAACAACATTGGTTTTATTCAACTGAACGCAGAGGTCGTAGCGATCCCTCCTCACTTCTCTGCAGCCAGTAGCGGTCGGGCATGGTCTGGTGGAACCCGGCCCGGTCCACGCACTCGATGGTTTGGTGGCCGTAGATGATCTGGAACATCTGACAGATCAGGGAGCAGTACTCCTCAGCCGCGTCCTGCACATATATGAACACTCAGCTGGTGATGGTCACACCTGGAGGAGGAGGAGGAGGTCCGAGGAGGAACCGCACCTTGTTCTCTACCGCCAGGATGACCAGGTTACAGTAGGCGTCGGGACACGGCGTCGGCTCCAGCGGGTTGTGGTTCCTCCTCTCCCAGCTGCCGTAGCTCTTCCCTCTCTCCCAGCTCCCAGTGCAGGCCTGCCTCCGCTCCCAGCTCCCCCCCAGACCACCAGCTCCTCCCCTCCTCTCCCAGCTCCCCCCTCCACAGTGCCTGGTCTCCCAGCTTCCACCTCCAACCCCCCAGCTCCCACTGGTGGGTCTGGCCCGGCGGTTCTCCCAGCTCCCTCCTCCTGGTTTCCTTGCCGTCTGCCTCCTCTCCCAGCTCCCCCCGGCCCTCTTCCTCTCTAGACTCCCACCTCCTCCTCTCTCACCTCCTCCTCCTCCTCCTCCTCCTCCTCCTCTCTCACCTCCTCCTCCTCCTCCTCCTCCTCTCTCCACCGTTTGGTTCTTCTCATGGGTGTTCCTGGACCGGGATGGCCTCCAGTCCAGCCCACAGATGGTATGTCTACGCTCCATGGTCCCTCCGGCGGGTCGAGGGTCAGAGTTCCCGCTCATGGTTTCTCGTCGCCCGGCCACGCCCGTCTGCTTCTTCCGGTCCAGACTGTCGTCCCCGGCAACCACCGTGTCCACGTTCAGACCTGAGTGATGTTCAGAACTCTTAGTCCGGTCCATCGTCAATCAAACCGGTTGATTGACAGCTTTATCTTGGCATTTGTATGTCGGTTATTATAAAGGATGATAAATATATATATATATATATATATATATATATATATATATATATATATATATTTGATACATCATTTAACTTAGAAATAAACAAATAAATGTAAAAATAAATAAAAGACGAAAAGTAGAAAACGAAAATGAATAAATGAATGCAAGAATAAATAAATGTTGTAATTACAAATACATAAATAAATAAATAAATAAATAAAAGTGAAATGCATACATAAATAAATGGCACAGTTCTTGGACAAAAATGTAAAAAAAAAAGTACACATTTAGTTATTTTTTGTTATACCTGAGTGATGTTCAGAACTCTTAGTCCAGTCCATCATGAATCAAACCGGTTGATTGACAGATTTATCTTGGCATTTATATGTCAGTTATTATGTTGGTGTTGAATATATTTATATATATATATATTTGATACATCATTTAACTTTTAAATACATTTGTGAATAAACAAATAAATGTAAAAATAAATAAAATACGAAAGTAGAAAAACGAAAATGAATAAAAAGCTAAATCTATGAATACAATAATAAATAAATGTTGGAATTACAAAATACAGAAATAAATATTAATGAATAAAACTTAAATGCATACATAAATAAATGGCTAAGTTCTTGGACAAAAATGTAAAAAAAAAGAAGTATACATTTAGTTATGTTTTTGTACATATAATAAATAAATAATGTCGCCCTCCATAAGCAAAAATCTCAACTTTCAACCTGTCTTGAGGACCAGCAGGTGCAGTGCATCATCTCGCAGGTAGGAGGCAGCAGCGATCTCGTGCGTGGGGATCCTCATCAGCAGCTTCTCGTTGTCTCTCCATGTCAGCAGGAGACATCTAGCAGACAGACTGAGGATGCAGTCCTGGTCTACGCTGGTCTTCAGAGGCAGCACCTTCAGTTGCTAAACACAAAAACACAGATAAACACACACTGATGTTGACAGATCTGCGATAACTCACTCTGGCTGTGTCCAACAACTGAAGGAGCTCATCGCGGCTTGAAGGGTTCAAGGACACGGACACCCAGGTCAGGTGACCCAAGAACTGAGGAGACACAACATCCAGTCACAGGTGTCGACAGGTGTGTGTGTGTGTGTGTGAGTCTTTCGTACCTTAACCTCCTTCTCCACGTAGTCGAAGATGAGTCTCTCCGGGTGGATGAGGTAGTCTGGGGCGTACAGAGGGACGGAGTGCAGAGGTCGTCGGTAGACGCTGCCACGGTCCACGGGCCGCCGGCTGGACTTGGACCAGACCAGGCGTTTGATGGGCGACACGAAACCCTGTAGGTCGAGGAAGAAGTATTAGTTATTCTCTATTCTTAAGTGTTTAGTCGCCTCATCAAGTTAGCTCAAGAATACTAGAGTATCTCTTACTCACTCAAAACACACAAGTATTAACAAAGTCTTGTTTCAAACATCAGCATAGTCTTGTTGCAAGCATTAGCAAAGTCTTGTTGCAAGCATTAGCATAGTCTTGTTGCAAGTATTAGCATAGTCTTATTGCAAGCATTAGCAAAGTCTTGTTGCAAGCATTAGCATAGTCTTGTTGCAAGTATTAGCATAGTCTTATTGCAAGCATTAGCAAAGTCTTGTTGCAAGTATTAGCATAGTCTTATTGCAAGCATTAGCAAAGTCTTGTTGCAAGCATTAGCATAGTCTTGTTGCAAGCATTAGCATAGTCTTGTTGCAAGTATTAGCATAGTCTTATTGCAAGCATTAGCAAAGTCTTGTTGCAAGTATTAGCATAGTCTTATTGCAAGCATTAGCATAGTCTTGTTGCAAGTATTAGCATAGTCTTATTGCAAGCATTAGCAAAGTCTTGTTGCAAGCATTAGCATAGTCTTGTTGCATGCATTAGCATAGTCTTGTTGCATGCATTAGAATAGTCTTGTTACAATAATTAGCATAATCATGTTACAATCATTATCATAGTCATGTTAAAATCATTAGCATATTATTGTTACAAGCATTAGCATAGTCTTGTTACAAGCATTATCATAGTCGTGTTACAAGCATTAGCATAGTCTTGATGCAAACATTAGCATAGTCATGTTACAAGCATTAGCATAATCATGTTGCAAGCATTAGCATAGTCTTGTTACAAGCATTAGCATAGCATAGTCATGTTACAAGCATTAGCATAATCATTTCGCAAGCATTAGCATAGTCTTGTTACAAGCATTAGCATAGTCTTGGTGCAATCATTATCATAGTCTTGATGCAAACATTAGCATAGTCATGTAGCAAGAATTAGCATAGTCATGTTACAAGCATTAGCATAGTCATGTTACAAGCATTAGCATAGTCTTGTTGCAAGCATTAGCATAATCTTGTTGCAAGCAGTAGCATAGTCATGTAGAAAGTATTAGCATAGTCTTGTTGCAAGCAGTAGCATAGTCTTGTTGCAAGCAGTAGCATAGTCATGTAGCAAGCATTAGCATAGTCTTGTTGCAAGCATTAGCATAGTCATGTAGAAAGTATTAGCATAGTCTTGTTGCAAGCAGTAGCATAGTCATGTAGCAAGCATTATCATAGTCTTGTTGCAAGCATTATCACAGTCATGTAGCAAGCATTAGCATAGTCTTGTTGCGAGCATTAGCATAGTCATGTAGCAAGCATTAGCATAGTCTTGTTGCAAGCATTAGCGTAGTCTTGTTGCAAGCATTATCATAGTCATGTAGCAAGCATTAGCATAGTCTTGTTGCAAGCAGTAGCACAGTCATGTAGTAAGCATTAGCATAGTCTTGTTGCAAGCATTAGCATAGTCTTGTAGCAAGCATTATCATAGTCTTGTTGCAAGCATTAGCGTAGTCTTGTAGCAAGCATTAGCATAGCCATGTAGCAAGTATTAGCTTAGGCACGTTGCAAGCTGCTACCTTTTCTAAGGTAACTTTGGGGCCAATCACGTGTCTTTAGCGAAAAAATGTCAGAGAAGTATTTAAGTAAGATGCAGGATTTATCAACAGACATATTAAGCCTACTTTTTCCATAACAATTGATCAAACGCTACTGAATGTCCAGAAACCATAGCAACGGAGGAAAATTACAGTTATTTTGTTTTATAATCTCTTATGTGCCTTCAATGTCTGGTTACAAAATCAAGTCTACTGTAGACCGACAAAAATTCTCCTTATGAAACAAAATAAGACTAACATCCTTTTATCGTCTGGACACAAACTAACTACTTTCTCCGAATTTCAAGTAATTGAATTGTGTCCCAGCATGCATTGCAACACTAAAACTTTCCACTGCAGTTTTTCTTCATAGAGGTAACTATTTAAGTGTCCATATCTTAAAGGTACGACCTATTTTCTAAGCTGCCACTGACATTTAATAAATGTTTAACTGAAGCTTAACTGTGTCAACAACCAAACTATTTTAAAACAGTTTTATTTTAAACATCAAACTACGAGACCCGCAGAAGCGTGAAGGAGGTAATTCAGGCGACATCTTTTCCACAGGCAGGACGTTGACATGTGTGTTAACGTGTCTCGCTTTTCTAGCATCTGCGTACGTGTCAGTACGTCCTCACTCGGCTATGATTGACAGGTGACGAGCAATCACTGACGTCCTCCTGTGGAGATTGAGTCACAACACAGCGGGCCGCGTTAGATAAAGACCGAATCAAAAACGCTGCCGTTTATTGCAGCCCCGGAGATAAGGTTTTTTTTTTAAGCATTTTCTTGTCTTTCACGGCGAATCAAGGATAAATCTGTTGAACAGAACAAAGGAAACATATCCTCAGTCAGCTCAATTTAATTGGCAGGAGTGAGACGGAGGAAAATGACAAGATAAGCGAATGCTTATTAAAAAGAAAATCCTGAGCGCTTCCACTGAACTAAAATGTTCGTCGCTCCGTCATAAGACATAACATTGGGATCATATTACGTAGCTTGACCTTGACATAAAAGGTCAATTTCAGTTTCTGATTGAGCTTGATGTTATATATATAGTATAAAAAACACTGAGCTCACCTTCTTCTGTTTCTTGGGTTCATAGTCCATTGTGGATCCTTCAGTCGTGGTCACGCAAGTCTTTCATCAGTTCTGCTGATTTCTCCGTCCATCCTTCTGTTTGGACTTCAATCTTATAGCTTCTCAGCTTCTTCTTCGACACGATGAAGGACATACACACAAACACACACAATTCATTTTCTACCAATCTTTTGTCGAGTGTCGCTTCAGAGAATCCTCCATGAGAAGCATTTGTGAGGGTTTTCTTTTTTGTACGAGGGAATGCTTAACTCAGGTCTATACACAACTTCATTTAACACACACACAACTACACAAATTGGACAATAGAGCAGGAAACTGAGGAAGTGCAGCAGGAAACTCCACCACAGCCTGATAAGCCAGTCCTTAAATTCCCAACAACGCAAATAAACAAACTTATCAAGATAAAAACTAATTTTAAAAAACTTTTTTTGAATTATAGGATTTTTTTTTAAACATCTATGCGAGTTTTAATCCATTTTTATATTGCGTCCTGCGGTAACCGTCTACATCCAGGGGGGGGCAGCACTGCGTAACCCTGAGGTCTCTGCAGGAGTGACGACATTAAATCCTGTGACCTCTCTGTCACGTAACGTCACCTGCAGTCACACACGAGCCCGAGCTGTGAGCACGAGCACCTCGCTGACCATAAAAAAAAGGTATTTTTTGGGGGGTAATCTTTTCAAGGTGACCGCAGGGCTCACTGACCGTGCAGTTACCATGGAAACGGGAGACAAAGAAAGCGATTACTTTTTGTTATCCGTGCCTGAAATGTCAGGTTAGAGAAGCAGAACTAAACACATTCTCCTGATGAAACAACTTAAGATTTTAATTATTTCATTCCAAAAAAAAAAACACTAATAGTTTTTAAGCACATGAAAAAAACAACTTTATTTTGGGGGTCCTATAAAAAATATTGATATATTATTGATAAACATTTATATGTATTTCCCCACCACTACAATACATTATTAAATACACAATACATTTTAATTGTGTCTCATTTTTACCTTCATATAATGGAAATGCATTTGAGACGCGTTATTTAAAAAGATTTTTATTTCGAAAAAAGGACCTCAGTTTGATATTAAATATTAAATGTTATGCTATTTATAAGAGTTTCGATTTTACAGGGTGGTAAATTAATCTCACCATTATCCCACTTGTTATCCACGACCTAAGCTAACATGTATAGCTACATACATTTTTTATTAGTTTTTATGTGTCGTTGTGTAGCTGAACTACCATATCTAACCATCACAATTATGGTTTATTTAATATTTTTTAAGGACTTTACACAAATAATGAAATGGCTAAAGCATGTCCATGTTCCAAGAACGGTGCTAATGGCTACTGTCTAATCTATAGAAACGTTTTTTTAAATTTAAGATATCATTAACTAATGATGATTAATAAAAAACTAAAAGTATATTTGTGAGTAGATTGACTGTGGCTCTATGGATGTATACATTTTCCCTTTATTTACCTGATCGTGTGACGGTGAGAACATCAGTCATGCATCAGCCTCCCATTGTTGCTCTTGAGAGAGCAGTGTTCTGCGGGCGGATAAAATAGAGAGCGATCTGTTTTAAATAAGAAAGAAAATAGAAAATCAATACCCGGGCGGTCGATGTTGATGTTGTGTCGGGGTCGAGCGGGACGGATCGATGGGTGGAAAACACTGCTTTTTATCACCCGAGTCAGAGACACTTCTGACAAAACAGTCAATTCCCGGATAACGACGAGAGGTAAGTGGTTTACTAGCTAACAACTGTCCGAGGAGGAACTAGAAGTCGGACTTGACGCGACCCTGAAGTTGAGATATGACGTGGGAAAATTTTCCAGTTAGTGTTTTTAAAACATGCCGTATATAATATAGAAAAACAAAAATGAACAGGAATTACATGTTAAAGTCGCACACAGTCTAAAAATGTATTTGCCCTTTAGCTCAGCTCTCAATATATTTTCAACTTCTTAACTTGTTTCTTCAAACCCTCTTTAAAAATAAGCCACACTGCAGTGAATTCAATCCCAAATTGGAACTTGTTGTTTGGAGGTTTAAGGGCCACACGGGACAAACTGTGAGCTCACGACAGCGTCTTTCAACTTCCTGAGAGCTTGATCTTGTTAGCGTGTTTTTAACTGATCCAGCAGCAGCCGCCGTTCACTTAAACACCAGCCATTGATCCAAACACAGCGGCAGCGTCTGTGTTTTTCAGAGAACAACAGAAAATATCCAGGTCATCCTACCAGACGCTTTATTATATAAGACGCATTTACTGGTTTTAAAAATGGATTCGTTTCCAGAACCAGCGAGATGTTTGTATGATGCCATCACCTGAAGCAGTGGTCTCCAACCCTCTGGTCTGGGGACCGATACTGGGACGTGATGCATTCGTTACTGGGCCCCGAAAAGTACAATATAAAAATTAAAAAAAATTGATGATTTATTGATTATTACAGTCTGAAATTGTTTGGTTTTTTAAAAACAGGATGATATTTTCTCTGAAGTAACATCAGTTTGTGACTCTTAACACGTAAAGTCGCTCATTTCATTGAAGTTTACTCCAAAAAAAACCCTGTAAACTAGTGAAAAACAAGTGAAAACATGAACTCTGTAAGATTTATTTTAACCGTTTTGATGCGAGAAAATCAATCTGTACTCATGACCCAAATAAAGAGTGTGTTTGGCTGTGTCCCAAATCGAGCACTTCTGCACTTACACTTAATATTTTGAGTGCACAAGTGCGTCCCGATGAGCAGTGTGCTAAAATGTAGTGCGCAATGGCCAGAAAATTGAGTGTGGATCGAATGACACTATCCACACTTAACGGCCGCCATCTTAGTGACGTAGATGACGCTAAACGGAAGCTAAAGCATCCCATAATACCTTGAAACAAAGACACAGATGCAAGTTTTATTTCGACGGCTGTTCAGCCATTTTTACTACGGTAGTCTTCCCATCTACAGTTATCAGCACAGCTTGTTATATTTTTTTTCTAACGTCATATACATTTTCACCACTGGTTTTTTATTTTTCCTGTTCATTCACTCCGAGGGTTTTTTTTAATGAAGCAGCATATTCCGAACATCCAGCACATTCTCACGTACACGGAACACACACCGGCCTAAAACACGCTCATACAGTCCTAGATGAACAACCACTCTGGTATTTACAGATATATAGATGAGTAAAAAAAATCTATTTTCACTTTTTACATCTTAATAGAATAGTCATACCAAAGACATGGCCACCAAGTGAATAATAAACAAGAGATAAATAGATATAAAACCAAATACAAAAATAAAGTAACATAAATACTTGCATCCATTAATAAAAGATGACTTGAGTTTTCAACTCGCTTTTTCACATGTTTTTGTACAAGTCGATATATATATAGAATAAGCTCACCACAACTGTTATAGTACCTCGAAAAAAACAGAGATCGGCTGGTGAGCCGCTCACAGAAATGTGCTCGCCGCACGAACGCATCCTTTTTTTTGTACATTAGCCTATCATGGTCTACATGACATGAACGTGGTCGACATAAGAGTTGTTGTTGTTTTTCAGCACCATTTACATCGCCGTTACCACGGTAACCGACACATATAAGCTCGGGGGACGACGCCGTCTCGTCGACTTGATGTTTTTTTGTTTTTTTTTGGCTTTCAAGTCCCAGATCTGATTTTGCTTTCATGACACAGATGTGCTTTTTTTTTTTTTAAATCCGAACACACGAGCACCTATGTTATCTTTCAGAGCCGCGTCTACATTCTCAGAAGCCAGAACAACCCACGAGGTCAACGATGTGGACGGTGAAATTAGCAGCAGAAAAGAACGCCTCCCAAATCCGTTTCTTACTTCCATTTTTTTCTTTCTGTTAAGCAGCATGTTGTTCAGATATCAGCGTGTGCTGTTGTCTCGATGGCTGCTTGTCGATGTCAAACACGTATACAAGTGTAGGCGCTGAACTACTCCTGGTACTTCAAGCCCGGTTTAGCGAAGAGGCGGAGCGGAGGCAGCATGATGTGTGAAACTTAAACCAATGGTCGGCATTTTGAATAACATAAAAAAAAGGCAAGAACTCCAAAATCCACTTGGAAAAAAACATCTGTTTTAAAATAGCATATGCGTTGAAATTAGCTTAAATCAGTGCTAGCTTGTGCTTGTGTCAGTTAGCCCGGAACCGTTAGCATGTCGTCGTGTGCGTCCATTAAAACCATGCTATAAACCACACAGCATCTCATATACTACCTGAAATGTTCGTAGACAAACATGCTTTTCCAGACGGATGAGTTTTTTTTTTCCTCTATTTCAAAATAAAACATTTCCTGCTACAGCGCGAGAGAAGACGCCTGCTTCGTATGAAAACATCGCCGATTTTTTGAAAGAAGGGCAGCGCTCAGAAGATGCTAGCTTGGTGGCTAAGGTTAGCTTGTTTTTTCCGTGGTAGCGTCATGATTTCGTCTCCTGGCGCTTGATAGTAACAGTCCCTCAGCAGGGCGGAGCTCGACGGTCTTCTCTGGTTTTGTGTTTATCATTCTGTTGTCTAACAGTGTTTGTACATCTTTGAAGGCCTGTACATGGTTTTCATTTTTGTAAACTCCACACAAAACATGACATAGCAGCTATTGCTAACACGCAAGCTTGTCACTGCCTACCCAACATGGGCATCACATTCCAAGAACACGTAAAAGCAAAAAAGAAAAAATAACTCTCACATTTAGACTCTTTCGAGTTTTTCATCTTTTTTCCTTTCTTTCCTTAACTACAGCTTATTGTATTCGCACATCGTGTTCTACTGTACAACCGGATCGGTTCGTGATCGAGGAGTTTGATTTCACAGTACTCTGAGTCCAACAATCTTTGCGAGTCTTTACAGATGGGAATGACTGCGGGTGGGATGTAAACGGTGGCGTCTTTTCTATCGCATATGGGCGGTTTTTCCTCGGCATGGGGGTCGACCGGGGTTTTTGTTTCGTGAAACGGTTCTTTTCGGCCGGACTTCTAAATGGGATTGAAGAGTGACGAGCTTTTTCTCTTCAAATCCAAGATGGCCGCTAATGTAGCAAAAAGGGTTAGTGGGACGTGCAACCTGATGTGGGACATTCCGGATTCCTGGTTTTCTTTAGGGAAGATGCTAAAACCAAGCTCTCTCGTTCTCTTGATGGAAAAGATGGAAAGTGCCGCTTCTTACACCAGATATCAATCCCATAACGTAGGATCCGATCGTCCCTGATTTGAACCCAATGTATTTCGGCAACTCCTGATTAGAGACATGTTGGAATCGACGCCTGAAAAAAAGGTTGCACGTCCAGCACGAACCCTGCCCTTTAGCAAAGCCAATCGAGCGTCCTTCCTGGGATCAGAGCCTCCGTCGTCCGTCGCTCCACAGTTTCATTACACCTTCTATGAGGTTTTGCGGTTCAAACTTAGTACTCTCCGGCATTCCGTTGATCAATGACGATTGAACAGTTCTCCATCCGGCGCCCCTGGGCCCCGTTCATGCTACTAATTCTCCGCCCCCTTGTCCCGAGGGCCCCGGGAAACAGATTGCACTTCACATTTTACAGTTCGACCACATTTTTTAACAACCGCCACTGGTTCCCGTCTCCTCCCGGCATGAAGAGTCCTGAAACAGATCTCAGGTCGGATCTTAGTCCTCCCCCTTTTTTCTGGATGTTTTGTTTTACAGCCTTTTTTTTCTCTTTTTAACGGCCTCTAGACAGTCGTCTCGTACTCGAGCACCTCCTTGCTGCCCATCATGCTACTCCGGTACTGAATCCTCGGGCTGACGGCGGACGTCGTCTCCAGAAGGAGGATGGTCTTCCGGAGCCGGCGGTCTATGAAGTGGGCGTCCCAGGCCGGGTATCTTTTCCTGGGGAGGTCGATGCGGATCACGGGTCCTTCCTGCGTCCGCGACGAGGACGACGTCCGGTGAAGGAGTGCTGGTGAGGACGAGGGCGAGGGGCGCACCTGAAAGACGGGCAGGCAACTGTCCCCCGTCTCCCCGGGGACCGGCTCCCCTGTGTCCTTAGTCCTGGGGAGAGTCCTCGGCGGGCTGGTGATCACCATGTCCGTTTGGGACCCTTGGGACGGGGTAAGGCAGGCGTCGATCACGCCCCCCACCCCTCCGGCGCCCACGACGCCCTCGTCCACGCACGCCCCCCAATGCGAGCCCAGGATGGGTCCGTCCGGGTGCAACCAGCAGTAGTACACCAACATGAAGAAGGTCCCCAGCGCGAAGCTGCAGGCCACCAGGCAGACCACCACCAGGGCCGAGGAGTCGGTGGTCTGCGGCCCGCGGTAGGTGTACCAGGCCGCCGTGAGGGCCACGTTCTCCGCCAGCGTCACGGAGTAGTAGACGGTCATCCTGAAGCGGCTCGGACCCTCCTTGACGTTGAACCAGCAGAAGATGTAGATGATGCCCACCACCATGTTGTAGATGATCTCCTCCCACTTGGACATGCAGAAGTCGGTCTCGCCCTGGATGATCCAGAACGTCATGATGCACCTTTGAAGACAGTTGAAACGGGACATAAGTTCTTTGTCCCACATTAAAAACCCTTCAAAAGACCCAGTACTGACCAGTGGCTGACGATGAATATGCCGAAGTACAGCTGGAAGACGGAGGCGAAGAGCGCGAAGGCAACAGTCCTGGCGCCGATGGTGAAGAAGTGCCAGAGCATCTGAGCGATGACGGCCTTGTAGGACATCGGCAGCTTGTCGTCCCGCGAGTCCCGCAGGACCTTCTGATACGAGGCGATCATCCAGGCCAGAGACACCAGGGAGGCGGAGGCAGAGAGACCTGTCGGAGTCGGGAGGAAAAAAGTCGTGGTTACGGAATGAGTCGGTCGGTGCAAAGATAAGGCTGATGATTAAATGTGACTAAGAAGAAAAAGAAAGATTGTTTAAAAAAGCCTCCATTTTTAAAATGAAAAATGACAAATTGCTCATCTTATCTCAGTTTGATCTGAGCAGGGGAAGCTGATGCGTCTTTTTCAATCTTTCTTCAAGGATTCTTTTTTAAATGAATGTTTTATACTTCTTTTGTTAACTGCTTTTTTGAAGATTTTAGTACGTCACACATTGAGAAATATTCAAAATGAAATGGAATTGTTGGAAATTCATTTGATTAGTATTAACACTAACAGACAAAATATTAAATTGAAATTTCTTAAAAATACACGTATTAAAATTCTAAATACAATAATTTCATTTTTTTTATTTCAACTATTGTCCGTGATTGCTACTCTTGAATATAATTTACATTTTATTCATTGGAGAAGTGATTTAACTCATGCGTTATCTCAGGGTCAAGGTGACCCGAAGCTCCGGCCTCCACCACTGCATCTGCATTTCTGGAAGCAAGGGAAGTTGTTCACCTTGACCCAGAGACAACACAAGGGATTCCACAAACACATTTGTTTTTTTTGGGCCTTTAGGTCACCTTGACACAGAAATAACCCAAGGGATACCACAAACACATTTGTTTTTTTGGGCCTTTAGGTCACCTTGACAGAAATAACCCAAGGGATACCACAAACACATTATTTTTCCAGCCTTTGGGTCACCTTGACTCAGAGACAACACAAGGGATACCACAAACACATTTGTTTTTTTCGGGCCTTTGGGTCACCTTGACTCAGAGACAACAAAACAAACAAAAAAAACTATATTTTTTACTCTACCAGTTAAAATGTTAACATTTTACTAAGAAAAAATGTTTAACGTAAATAGTTTTAATATGATTAAAAAAATAAAAATCAACAATTTGGTAATTATCAAAATTTAAATGGTTAATAAAATAATTTATGAAACATTTTTTAACCACTTATTATTTATTAGTATTTGCCTGAATCATTATTAAATGCAGCATTTTGATTCTGAAATAAATCGAAAAACACTCATCAGAGTCTTCATGTTGTTTAGGGCAGGATGAAAAACCCCAAAAATAAATCAACATGGTAAATTCCTGCAGCATCCACAGCTTCAATTTAAATCAAAAGTAGATATAAAAAAATCTCCTGCCGGGTTGAGGAGCGTGTTTGTGCTTTAAGAAGCAGAACCATTGTTTTATTCATCGATGAGACATGAATAAACGATCACACCTGCAGCTCTCCGCTGACGTCCGACTGTAGTAGAAGTCAAAGGTCACATGACGTCACACAGAGACGTGTTTCTGCTGGACGTGCAGAATCTCAGAGAAACCGTGTTGTGAGGTCGAGCGTGTCGACACGTCTCGTATGTTGTTACACCAACTGAGCCTTCGCTCAAGGTCAGGAGCAGGTTCAGGGTCAGGCCGGGTACCGGGTCAGGGCTGCAGTTTCCTCTTCGGGGAATTCATATCAGTGTAATGGTCACTCAGGTGATGGAACACTCTCCTACACAACCCCCCCCCCCACTCTCTTGAGGTCAAAGAGAAACTACTGGGGTGCTCCATGATTAAGGGTGTATCGCAATATTTATTTTCACAATACTGTATTGATTTATTAATTTATGCCTTTTTGTTTACTCATTTATGGTTCATATTCCGATTAGGTGTCTGAAATATTAATTAATTTGAGTTATTTAATTATAACATGCAAATATTCAGGGTGTTTGTTCATTTTTGTGTTGCAATTCTTCTTCGGGGCCACTAGATGGAAGCATTCATTGCGGAACAATGAAATCCTGCAAGAACCCGCTGATGACTGAGGACAAGAGGATACAGTCAACTAGAGTAGCTTTGAAAGCTAATGTTTGGACTCGTTTGGTTATAAAAACAAATGCAGTTACGACTTCGTCAAGAGTCATGTGGTCTGTATATTCACCAGAGTCAAGTACTCGACAATACTACAAATATATCCTCGTTACTACAGTATCACCATACATAGGGGGGGGGGGATCTCTCACCTTGTAGGGGCAGCACGGTGCTCCCGTGAATCATGATGCTCAGCTGGAGGACGAGCTGCGGCGCAGATTTCAAAAAGGCCTCTAGGAGGCGCAGCATGGTGATGTCGGCGCACTCGAACATCAGCCGCCAGTGGAAGTGGCGCCGGGGACCGTTGCCGTGCCAGCGACTTTGGGCGCCCAGGTAGAGGGCATGGATGTACCTGTCGCAACAGAACACAACTTTATTAGTCAAGCGGGACGAACATTCATTTTTTTCCCCCATTAAAAGCAACTCAAACGACACCTGCTTGAATTCAATTTAAAGGTGTTTTTATAGAACAAATACCTCATTTGTCACAACACAGCAGAAAGAAAAGCAGGAGAATGAAATAATTAGACGACACAACGATGAGAGTTCAACAGCTTTGTGTTTTGTGTTTAACTGCTGCACAATATTAGGCAAAAAACAAACAGACAAGAAGAGAAGTATTGATCACTTCTGCTGGAACTATGGCTGTATATCAGTGGCAGCAGAATATTGAACGGTTTAATTTAACATTTTGACTTAAAACTGACTTTTATTCACAGTTTTTCTGTAGCTGTTCTTAGTGCCTTTCACTCGTTTTCTTTTCTTTTATTGTATTATCTTTGTGTTTTTTTCTCATTGAGAACTTTGTGCCAACTACTTATGTTTTAAAGTGCTAAATAAATAAAGTCGAGTTAGGAATTTCAATCGTTAAAAAAGAAAATTGTCGGGGAAATGTTTTTTTCAAGCATTTAATGATTATTTCTGGAATAACTGAATTCAATCATTTATAAATATATGTGAATAAATAAATTAAAAAATGTCCCAATTATTGTTATTATTATTTTTTTGTATACAGAATTAGAAAAATCTTATTCCAATAATTTACATTAAAACTTAATTTCTACATTCAATTGCAAAGATTACAAATTAAAATGATACATTGGATTTTTAAGTTGTATTGTTATATCAATGGAAACTAGAATATCAAACTACAAGTCTAAAAAAAAACCCTTTATTTATTTTTTAAAATAGTAAAATATAATTTTAAAAAAAACATTTGAGATACAAATAATTAAATGGTTCAATAAAAACAATTAAATTAAATTATTAAACCAGAATTAAATGCTTGAAAAAAAACAAAACAGTTTTAACATATACAATGTTAAATTCATTCAATATTCTGTGTTATTGATAAACTTCCACATGAAATTCATAGTCAAGCTTAGAAGCTTGAAGAACAAGAAATGGTTCCACATGACGACCAGTTACAGGTGAAGCTTTTGCTAAGGTTCGAGTGTCTCACAGCTGCATGAGCGTAACGGCTGGTTTCAGAGGAGGACGTGAACAATAAAAAAAAGGTGATCCTTCTACATGCTGTTCTCCGGAGGGACGTGGACGCCCTCGGCTGTCACCGCTCTGCTCACTTTTTGTTTTGTTGTCAGACGGCAGGTTGTGTCGGGTCACCCCGGCACGCTCCGCTGCTGCTGTTCATGTGCTGAGACGGATATTTACAGTTTTTTCTTCCCGTCGCATACGTTGATAAACGGACGCTAAGGAAGCTCACGGAGGAGCCCAAGGAGTCGCGGTGCAGCGGGTCAGAGAAAATGAAGCTGCCTGGAAGAAAACTGAGACGACACTCACTTCCTGGTGCTTCTGCTTCCTCAAGCAGATTTTAAATTGAGTGGCAAAAATAACCCACGCACACACACACACACACACACACACACGTCAGCATATATGACAATGTTACAGCTGGCAAGGTTGTGTGCACATCTACACACTCTGACACAGGAACACTCGGAGAAGGGGGGGGGGTGATAGACAGACAGGAAGTCCTACATGGCAACCTGGAATTCTGCGTCTCAACAAATAATCGTTTTTTTTGTGTTTTTTTTTTGAAGCTCTGGCTCTTTTCTTCCGAAAACGCTTCTCTTATTCATTTTGTCGTTCTCCGTTTTGTGTTGATACGATCCACGTCTGTAGGCCTCGTTTATAATTCATGATTGTATATATTCTCGTGGAGAGAACGCTCCATTGTATTCAAGCTGCCATTATTCTCTGCCTGGAACCATTTCTTTTGCAGCCCCGTTTTATATTATCTATATTATCTATATTATAATATTTAACTCCCAAACGAATGCTCCTTCCCAGATGCAACACTAATAGACTCAGGGACTCATTCATTCCTCGTATTATTAGGCTGTTTAATTCTTAGTTTGGGGGCAGGAGTGAAGTGAAAAGATGATTCTATACAAGCATCCATTTCATTGAAAAAAACATTTATTAATCTTTAAGTATTTGATAAATATACGTGTTTCCTGTCAGTAATTACTTTTAAGGAAGTATATAAGTTCCATAAAAATATTTAATAGTTGAATTTAACATTTCAAATGTTGAATTTTTTTTATTTAAAATATTTAAATTTAAATGTTCTACATTTTTTATACTGAAAGGTTGTGTTTTTTTAATGTAATAATTGGATTCAATCATTTGTATCTTGAAAGGTTTATTTAAAACAATGTCATTAAAAAACTGGATTAAAAAAATGATTTTATTTTGTAGATACATTTTTTTTTTTAATTCAATAGAGAAATATTGGTATCATAGTGGCAATATTTTTTACATTACATTTAAAAATGCTACACATACAATTAAAATACGATATACTGTATATATTATATAAAACAACATTATATAAAATATTTTAAAATGTGTGGAAAAAAGAATATCATTTTGAAAAAGAAAAATCAAAGTTAATTATAAAAATAGATTCATTCTTTCACTATAGAAACAATGGAATTCAACTTTAACACATTTTGATTTTCAATTTTTAAACGTGTACTGCATTATTCTCATGGCACTGATACTTCTTTACACTTTAAACCAACAAGACATGTTCGATTTAAATCATGGCTTTGGGACAGTTGCAGTGCATTGTGGGAATTGTAGTATGGATGGATGGATTTTATTGTCAAGGAAAGTTGAAATAAATATTTAGAAATTAAGTGCTTTTATTTCCAGACTGTTTCTACGATATCTCTCCTGATGATGGCGTGAACGATGATCGTCAATAACTCCAGATAATAAAAACGATAAATCCTTCACGATCACCAACTATCGCAGCAAAAACCGTCTAAATTTCCGTCCATCTCGTTTCACCCTCCGATCACTCGTCCTCTCCTCCTCCTTGTTTTTATCTTTCATTTTGTTTCCTTCTCAATCCAATTCCATTCAGCCATTGTCCTCCCCTCTCATTCCTCCCCTCTTTCTCTCTCCGTCCAATTTATTTTGTTCTTCCCTCCGGCGTTCACTCGGCCTCCAGCTTCAGATCCATCTCCTCTGAACGAATCCTTCCTTCTCTTCCTCCATCCTTCTCCTCCGCCTCTTTTCTCTCCTGCTGAATTTTCATCAAACGGCACATTTGCGTTGTTTTTGTCTCTAATTGAATCTGTTCCTCTTGTTTACTGAAGCATTAGATGGAGAGAAGTGATGCTGATGATTGACAGGACGCAGCTTTGACTGGGTTGAAGGTTTGAAACCTGTTGCTGCCGTCGTTCAACTTAAAAATGAATTAGAAGAAAGAAAATCATTGAAAATTGTAACATCAGGTTGTGATGATAGTGGGATGACAATGGTTTTAGCGGAGATAAGAAGGGCACACAAGTACACACAAACGCACACACACTTCTACACACCTGGTTCATGAACTGAAGAGGTGGAAACTTTTGACCTTCGTCGCTCATGAAGTGACTCTCGACCTTCACATTATCACGTCAACAATCAGTGGCATTTACTGCCCGTCTGTGTGAGTCTGTGTGAGTGTCTGTGAGTCTGTGTGAGTCTGTGTGAGTCTGTGTGAGTCTGTGTGAGTCTGTGTGAGTGTGTGTGAGTGTGTGTGAGTGTGTGAGTCTGTGTGAGTCTGTGTGAGTGTCTCTGTGTGTGAGTCTGTGTGAGTGTGTGTGTCTCTCTCTGTGTGAGTCTTTGTGAATCTGTGTGAGTGTCTCTTTGTGTGAGTCTGTGTGAGTCTGTGAGTGGACACGTCTCTGTGTGTTTGTCTGTGTGAGTGTGCGTGTCTCTGTGTGTGAGTACAGATGTGTCTGTATGTGTGTGTGACTGTGTTGTTGTCTGTGTGTGAGTGTAAATGTGTCTGTGACTGTGTGTGTGTCTTTGTTTACCGACGTGTGCTTTGTGTGTCTTTCTGTGTGGGGCTATAAGTGTGCATGTGTGCGTGTGTATACGCATATGTGTGTGTGCATGTGTGTGTGTGTGTTTGTACATGTTCACATTTCTGTGTGTGTGTATTGTGTGCGTGTGTGTATTTGCATGTGTTAGTGTGCATGGGTGTGTGAATATGTTAGTGTGCATGTGTGTATATGAGCATGAAGTTTGTATGAGCATGCGTGTGTGTGCATGTGTGTATTGACATATGTTAGTGTGTGTGTGTATTTGCATGTGTAAGTGTGCACGTGCCTGTCTGTGCTTGTGAGTGTGTGTGTCATAAAATGCAGGTTGTGTGTTGCTAGTTTGAGACTCAGTCGTGCACTAAGTGAGATAAAAATACTCAGAGCTCTGCAGACGTTGAATAATACGTGTCGTGCTCCAGGACTCGCAGGAAAAGTAGCTTCAGGTGTGAAAGAACTAAAGCCAAGCATGAAAAATAATTTTCCACTCGTGTTTCAATCAAGTCGATGATCGAGAAGATAAAGAGCATGTTGTGTGTTTACAGAGTCAAACAAACACGGAGGTGATAAGATGACAAAATAAATCTATCATTTCTTTTTGAAAGGCTACAGTATTTCTTAAGTGAAAAAATACACAGAGTTTGATATTGTACTTCCAATAATTCAAAAATAATCCTTCTAAATAAAACTATTGTATTTTTCATACCTTTTAAATTCCATTTTAAGTGTTTGTGCCACAAGACAATACTGGATTTAAATGTCTACAAATTAAAATATACAACATTTTATTTAAAATATTAACAGAATATTAATATAAGTGACAAAAATAATTAATTAAATACTAAAAAAAAAAAATGGATCCTGTCAATTATAGAATTTGTTTTGTACTACAAAAAATAAAATGCCTAGTAAACTATTTCAAAATAAAACTCAAGTGCCTCATCTGCTAATAATAATAAATGTCTACATATTAAAATATATAAAATTTCATTTAAAATATTTACAGAATATTAATATAAGTGACAAAAATAATTAATTAAATACTAAAAAAAAAAAATCGATCCTGTCAATTATAGAATTTTTTTTGTACTACAAAAAATAAAATGCCTAGTAAACTATTTCAAAATAAAACTCAAGTACCTCATCTGCTAATAATAATACATGTCTACATATTAAAATATATAAAATTTCATTTAAAATATTTACAGAATATTAATATAAGTGAAAAAATAATTAATTAAATACAAAAAAAAAAAAATCGATCCTGTCAATTATATAATTTTTTTTGTACTACAAAAAATAAAATGCCTAGTAAACTATTTCAAAATAAAACTCAAGTACCTCATCTGCTAATAATAATACATGTCTACATATTAAAATATATACAATTTCATTTAAAATATTTACAGAATATTAATATAAGTGAAAAAATAATTAATTAAATACTAAAAAAAAAAAATCGATCCTGTCAATTTTATAATTTTTTATTTATTTTATACTACAAAAAATAAAATGCCTAGTAAACTATTTCAAAATAAAACTCAAGTACCTCATCTGACTGTGTCTGTAGTAGTTTTTCTGAACCTGACTATAACTGACGGTGAAATGATTTCACCAGTCAGCACTTTCACGCACAGAGCATTCCCGTTATCATTATGGGATGTTGCAGGTCCCCCCCTCCCACGTATGGCGGCGACCCACACAGACACCAGTTAGCGTGTCAGCAACATGGCAGCAGCAGCAGATGAGACGCCCCCTGCAGAGGGTGGAGGGAGGTTAGAGCCGTCGACCTCCTGCTGCTCACTGAATAATGCAGCTGTCACCAGCTCAAAATTAAACACACCGAGGCTGGAGGGGGCGCCGTTCACACTCATGATCCCATACGTGGAGGGTTTAGAAGGGTCTTCCTTCACCCGGAGACTCCACGACTGTGGCCGTTTAACCAGGTATAACACAAGCGGCTTTAGTCCCGTGATATTCTCCGCTATCACACATCACCCTCGCCTTGTTGTTATAAATAATTCAAACGGCAAATATAAGAGGATTTTGTGTAGAACGATAATTGACTTTATTTATCTGTGTAACTGTCACACGGTTGAAACAACACGCTGCGAGAAAGAACTAGATTTATGGTGCAATGGTTAGTTAGATCAGTAGAGTTGTGACAAAAAACTGTTGAGCTTCGTTTAAAAGATATTTCTATACGTCAGTACTGGTTATATTTACAGAGTCATGAAGGACACATTTGTAATGAAGGACACATTAGTAATGCAGTAAACACTTGTGATAAAGAACACACTTGTAATGCAGTACATATTTGTAATGAAGAACACATTTGTAATGCAGTACATATTTGTAATGAAGAACACATTTGTAATGCAGTACATATTTGTTATAAAGAACACATTTGTTATGTAGTACACGTTTGTAATGAAGAACACATTTGTAATGCAGTACACATTTGTAATGCAGTACACATTTGTAATGCAGTACACATTTGTAATGAAGAACACATTTGTAATTCAGTACACATGTGTAATGAAGCACACATTTGTAATGCAGTACACATTTTTTATAAAGAACACATTTGTGATGAAGAACACATTTGTAATGCAGTACACATTTGTAATGAAGAACACATTTGTAATGCAGTACACATTTGTAATGCAGTACACATTTGTAATGAAGAACAAATTTGTAATGTGTAATGAAGCACACATTTGTAATGCAGTACACATGTGTAATGAAGAACACATTTGTAATGCAGTACACATGTTTAATGAAGAACACATTTGTAATGCAGTACACATTTGTAATGAAGAACACATTTGTAATGCAGTACACATGTTTAATGAAGAACACATTTGTAATGCAGTACACATTTGTAATGAAGAACACATTTGTAACAATGTACACGGCCTTTACTAATAACGATCACATTTGTAATGAACAAGAACACAATGTTACTATCAACAACACCATAGCTCCCAGAAGCATCAAAGCTTCAGCTGAATGAAAGTGAAAAGTGAAAGATGAAAGTTTGACACGTGACACAATTTTATAATTTTTTAAGATTGGAAAGTCAACTTTAGAAACTCTTTTAGTGAGGGAGTGTTGATTTGTAGAAAATAAAAAGTCAACATACACTAGAACATCCTTCGTACAGAAACGCACATGCCTAATGCATGCAGGCAGATTCCAGACCAGCCGACTTTGCAAAGGTGCCGCGTGGACAGACGCCGGTAAACGCCTGGACATGATCTCAGACCTGCGGCTGTTTTCATTCTATGGATCCGTGGCGAGTGAGTGTTTGCATGGAAGCCCACACAGAGCCCGAATAATGTCTGGAGAACTCAGCTGTCAACATCGACCTACTTACTCCCGACAAACTGAGAGAAGGATACAGAGAGCAGGATGTGAGATTATGAGGAAGAGAGAAAAGGGGGGAAGGATGGGGAGCGATGGAAGAGAGGGAAGGACAGAAAAGAGGAAGTGAACGGGTGAGGGACGGTAGAGGCAGCAGAGATGTCAGACGTTTGTGCGAGTGAGACAGAGGTGATGAGCATCGATCGCTGCTGCCAAAGCTGCCGAGCTGCTGATCAGATAAGATCACGCCGTGCGCTCAAGTGTTTAATTGGGAATTGTCTGACTGTGTGTGTGCGTTTGTGTGCGCGTTTGTGTGTTATCACATAACTCAAGGGCTCAAGTTTTATCTCTCATCTCTCGGCTGCTTTTCTTTCCTCATCCATCCAACGTTCGGCGGTTGTTACTCCGACCTCACTGATCTTCAAGGTGAGGACAAGAGAGCAGGAGATGCAACACGATGGTGTAAAGATGTGGTCAGTGGACCAGCTTAGAGACGCAGGTGATGGGAGTTTTGGTCGGAAGGAAAAGAAAGAACCGCAGGATCATGAAAGTAAATGAGCGAAGAAGTAGCAGATATAGAAACAAGAAGTTGGAGTCGAACAGATGAAAGCCAAATATTGACAAACCATGAGTCATGAATAACACATTTGTAATGAACAACACACGTGTAGTGATGAACACATTTGTCACAAAGAACACATTTGTAATGAAGAGCATGTTTTTGTGAAGAACACAATTGATTGAATAACACATTTATAAAAATTGAAATGTTTGTAATGAAGAACACATTGGAATCGAGAACTCAAACTGTAATGAAGAACACATTTGTAATGAACAACACATTTATAATGAACAACATTTGTGGTGAATAACACATTTGTAGTGAAGAACACATTTGTTGTGAAGAACACATTTGTTGTGAAGAACACATTTGTAATGAACAACACATTTGTAATGAAGAACATATTTATAATGAACAACACATTTGTTTTGAAGAACACATTTGTTGTGAAGAACACATTTGTAATGAACAACACATTTATAATGAACAACATTTGTGGTGAAGAACACATTTGTTGTGAAGAACACATTTGTTGTGAAGAACACATTTGTTGTGAAGAACACATTTGTAAGGAACAACACATTTGTAATGAAGAACATATTTATAATGAAGAACACATTTGTTTTGAAGAACACATTTGTTTTGAAGAACACATTTGTTTTGAAGAACACATTATTAATGAACAAGACATTTGTTGTGAAGATTGCATTCGTAATGAAAAACACATTTGTAATAAAGAACACATTTGTGATAAAGAACACATTTGTAAGGAAAGACATTTGTAATGAAATACATTTGTAATGAACAAGATATTTGTAATGAACAACACATTTGTGATAAAGAACACATTTGTAATGAAAGACATTTGTAATGAAATACATTTGTAATGAACAACATATTTGTAATGAACAACACATTTGTGATAAAGAACACATTTGTGATAAAGAACACATTTGTTGTGAAGAATGCATTTGTGATGAGGAAAACATTTGTAATGAACACCACATTTGCACAGAAGAACAAATATTTAACCAAGGAACACATTTTTCACTGATGCTAACATTTGTAATGACAAATTCAAGAGACAAGGCCGGACATTTAAGCTCAACAGTTTGAAAACTTTCTAGTAAAAGTTTAAAAATACTGAAAAGGTGCAGCTGATCACGGGTGGATGTTGGTGAGGATGGTAACAAAAGTGGCAAAAAACCATGCAGGGAGATTTATGTGGTGAGAAAAAGGTAATGGGGGGAGAGAAGGAAGGTAATGGAGGAGAGAAGAAAGAGGTATTGAGGAGGAGATGATCGGTGAGCTGCTGCCTGCACTGATCAATCACTGTTTATGGAACAATCACACGGGAGACCAGTGGAGAGACGAGGCCGGAGATGGAGAAGGAGACGGATATTTATAGTGAGAGAGGAATAAACGATAATGGGGCAGGTGAAGGAGAGAAATGCTGGTTTCTGGTGGTCTGGTTCACGGTCGGCGGCTCTAACGACGGAGCCATATTTCTTCTGATATGGTGGCGACGGGACCAGAACATTTAAGTGAAAGGTTTCCTCTCTTTACACAAGCGTGTTCGGATCCCAGCTTAAAATACCTTCTTAAATCAGAGATTGTTCGTCCTGCACCAGAGCTCAGGATTTGAAACATGTTTCCTCCAAACTAGTTTGATTCGTAAATATATAAATGTACATTTGAAAACTGTGTTTAGGCAAATGCACCTTGAGAATCAACAATAAACCTATATGTCTGATATAGAAACATAAAGTCAGGAAAGTGAACAAATATATTCCAAATATGACAAACTACGAGCCATGAATAACACATTTGTAGTGAAGAAAACATTTGAAAGAAAGAACACATTTGAAATAAAAACACATTTGCAATGAAGAACAGATTTGAAATGAAGAACACATTTGTAATGAAAAACAGATTTGAAATAAGAACACCTTTTAAATAAAAACAGATTTGAAATAAAGAACACATTTGAAATGAAGAACACATTTGAAATGAAGAATGCATTTGTAATGACGAACACATTTGAAACAAAAACACATTTGCAATGAAGAAGACATTTGCAATAAGGAATTACTGTGTAATGAAGAACACATTTATATTGAAGAACACTTTTGCTGTGAAGAACACATTTGTAATGAAGAATCAATTTGTAATGTAGAACACATTTGAAATAAATCACATTTGCAATGAAGAACACATTTGTCATGAAGGACACATTTGTAATGAAGAACGAATTTGTAATGAAAAACACTGTGTAATTAGACACAAATTTGAAATAAAACATATTTGCAATAATTAACACATTTGTAATGAATACACACTTGTAACGAAGAACCCGTTTTACACTTTTTAACGGAGGGCACGTTTCAAATTGAGAACACATTTGTAATAAAGAACACAATGGTGATAAAGAACACAATTTCCCTGAAGATACAATTTGTAATGATAAACACATTTGCATAGAAGAGCCAATATTTATATCAAATATAAAGGTAAGTAGGTTTTGACCAACCGTGGTAAATGCACCTTGATGGCCACCAATCAACCTCTGTATGATTTGTGGGAGGAAACCTGAGTGTCTGAAGGACGACACTTAAGAACAATGGGAACACAACATGACTCAGAAAGGTCACATGTTCTGATCTAATCTAGACTATGAAATTGAAATGACCTTTGGTAACCTTGAGTGGAAGCCTTCACTGCACTCATAACTCTCTCTGCAGCCAGACTTGTGCGAGGCATTCCTGACGGAGAAGTGTTTTCCACCAGGAATAAAACTAAAAAAATCACTCATGCCTTTTTTTAACTCGTGGTTTACGTCAGGTTCTGCTTTGAGAAGCAGCTCTTGGTCCTCCTGGAGCTCCAAAGTGGTGAAGAGTGGAGAGCTTAAATGAATACTTACGGACTTAAGCAAGAGTGAGACAAATTAAATTATGTCGACTCAGGAAAGTTTTAATCTTCAAACCAAGAAGTCTAAAGCGCATGAAAAATGAAACTATATGAGAACTAAATGCAATTTAAGGCTGTAATGATAAAAATAAGAATAAAATATGGGCACATTTATAAACCATGTCCATATTTTACATTAAAAAAATGAAAATATTTAAACTTTTCTTGATGAATCTTCTACTGATGTATATAGATGAGGCACATTTGCAGTGAAGAACACAAAGGTCATGTTGGAATTAAGAACAAATTTGTGATGCAGTACACATTTGTAATGAAGATCACATTTGTAATGAAAGACACATTTGTAATGAAGATCACATTTGTATTGAAATACACATTTGTAATGAAGAACAATTTTTTTAATGAAGAACACATTGTTATAATGAAAATATGAGTAATGAGGAAAACATTTGTAATGCAGTACACATTTGTAATGAACAACCAATTTGTAATGAAGTACACATTTGTAATAAAGAACACATGTGTAATGCAGTACAAATTTGTAATGCAGAACACATTTGTATTGCAGTACACATTTGTAATAATGAAAATAGGTGTAATGAACAACACATTTGTAATGCAGTACAAATATGCAATGAAGAACACATTTGTTATGAAGAACACATTTGTAATGCAGTCTACATTTGAAATAAAAAACACATTTGAAATGAAGAACACATTTGTAATGCAGTACACATTAGAAATATAAAACACGTTTTAAATGAAGAACACATTTTAAATGAAGAACACATCTGAAATAAAGAACACATTTGTAATGAAGAAAAAATGTGCAATGCAGTAGAGATTTGAAATAAAAACACATTTGAAATGAAGAACACATTTGAAATAAAGAACACATTTGTAATGCAGTACACACTTGAAATAAAGAACACATTTTAAATGAAGACCACATTTGTAATGCAGTACACATTTGTACTTCATAACTACATTCACCTTTTGTTTTATTTAAAAGTACAATCGTGACTCAGTTATTCGTCATCTACAAATGGTTTTGATCTTTCGCGGAGACAAGTGACATTTACAAGACAAACACTCATGCACGTCCCTCGCTGTTAAAAGCAACGTTTAACAATAAATATGCATTTATTCTTCAAGAAAAAAAACACATCAGCAAGATTCTCAAGAAACACACACACACACACACACACGAACACACACACGGGTGAAGATCAGCCTGGAGTTGGCGATAGGATAATCAGTCACGTCTAGTCTAGCTTCCATGGTAACGCCCAGACATCAGGTACCACCGAGCGCCAAGAATAAAACATTGAGGCTGATTATTCTCTCTTCTCACTCGCGCACACACACACACACACACACACACACACACACACACGCACAAACACACACACACACACGCTATAAATAGCCACTTGCCACTCAAAGTAAATCAGTTGTCTATCCCCGAGCTGCTGTCCCACATAGTGTGTGTGTGTCTGGTGTGTGTGTAACAGAATAAACATTCTGTCCCCGGAGGATGATGCAGGTACCTCCATTAAAACACTGGTAATGAGTCCACGATCGCTGCATCTCATCAAAGGCGTGATTAAAGATCCACAACTTTGATGGTCAAACATCTGCTTACTCACGGTTTGATCAATCTCGACCTCCTTTCGTCTTTTTACAAAAGAGCAGCACGGTTAGATTTAACAGAAAAAAAAACATGATTTATACCGAGGGCAGTGAACGCACCACAGCAGGTGCTGCAGTGCCGTACGCTGCCCGCAGCAAACTTCACAGACGATTAAAAAGACAAGAAGATCTGGTTTGAGCGCTGAACGATGTCATGAAAAATGGAGCAGTGAAGAGGTGGAGGCAGTTGTTTTTTTTTGTTGCTTTTTACGCTCTTGAGAAGCTCGGCCAGTTACGAGGCAGGAAAGGAAATGGTTTTTAACAAACCTAGACACAGCTGAAATATTTAAATTCTATATATTATTCAAAAACCTCTTTTTTTTTGGTCAATTTTAAAAATGGAGTGACAAAGAGCTAACATGATCATTTGTCAATATATATATTGCATTTGGTTGTTCCTTTTTTAGATTTTCAATGTCAAATAGAAATTTGACATTGACTGTTAATATGTGGCCCCTTATGAGACCAAGATCATGACTATTTTATTTTGTGTTAATTTATATTATTCAATACTATTTTAATTTATTTGTACTGTTTCTGTCATCTTCCATAAGTATTTATTACCCATCAAAATGAATAAAGTGCATATAAAAAGAACATTATATCAGATTTAAAAAAAATAATAATAATATATTGAGCTTTATTTTATTATATTTTGTAGTAACTGTTTTTTTTTTCTATTTTTAATTTATTTAATTTTCAACTCTTTCTACCCGTCTGCTGTCTGGATCGTAATTATTGTTTAGTTTAATGTTATGTATTTTATGGTTAATAATTATTTTTTACATCATTTTATAGTAAAGCCTTTATTTTATTTATTATTATTTATTTATTGTGATTTTTATGTATTTTATTGTATTGTTTTATTTTTTTAATTTCATTTTATATTCTTACATTTTCTGTTTTATATTCTTTAATTCCACCACGACATATTTCAGTGTTGCATTTATTAATAAAAGGTTATGATTCTGATATCAGATGTTTAACTTCTTTTCTTTTTTTTGCTTGACGGCCCCTTACACGACACAATGTATATAAACACCAACCACTACTTTTGTTGCATTTTAGCTGTATTATTGTTTCATATATCTGTTTCTTTCATTCATTTGTAGAAGCACCCAGAGTTTGTGTCTTACAGGTGTGCAGCTAGATTTCCAAGTAGGTTGTATTTTATTTATTTGTGGGTACATAATGAATTCACAGCACTGCAGATGGCAGCCAGTGTTAGGGTGTGTCCATATTTTCAACTTGCACTGTGTGTGTGTGTGACAAACTTTAGATCGTGTGTGTCTGAATAACTTCTTATCTTCAATCGACGTGATGTGACTCGTCTTCATCTGAAACATCTAAATATCACCAATATTCTGCTTGCTCTCTGTGAGCATCAAGATATGGCACGTTTCACCCCCAGTCGCCATGGATACTGACCCACATTCAGGCCACTTGGATATCTGCCTCTTACTCTCTACCTCCACTGGAGTCTGCAGCCGGACGCGGCAGCTCTGCGGTGAAAGTGTGTGAAGTATCCTGCGAGTTCAGAGCGGAAGAACGACGCCGAGCGTCTGTACTTTCTCAGACGAGAATGATGTAATTGTGGGATGGTTGAGAATCTTGTTCTGCGAGAGTTCCTTTGATGAACATCAAATGTGTTTTCAGATAAGAGCAGAAGCTAAAACACTCACAGAACGCTATTATTTTTATCTTCTCCTCTGACAGGTTTTTACAATAAGGTGTTTCCGTACAACCCGGTGAAGTCCATAACAATTTATAATTTAAAAAACATCTTTGATGCAGTGATTCTACCATGTGAGATTTTATCTGGAATATTTGAGAAAAGGAAATAAAATAAAAGTCTTGTGTCTAGTTTTCTGGCTACAAGTTGTGCACTTGTACGTTTATTAATAGCTAATGTTATGGTAAGATGATGTTAAGTCATTGTGATGTGCTGTCAAGTGCAACTTCTATAGTGATATAAATACACAAGTAGTCATTAGCTCATCAATGCTTTATGTTATCAGCACATGTCACTTTCAGTTGTCACATTAGCCTCCATAGAAGCAAGAACATGGATGAAAAAATAAAGCTTTGCCAGCTGTTCTGCTGACACGGAAAAAGCTTCCAGACGTCCGTATGAAAGTTCAATAAAAGTGAATCTCTATTCTACAAAAGTGTTAATTGTATTTCATTCTCGAAGTTTGTGTTCACCGTTTCCGTTGTCTTAACAAGAAGGAGCTGTCTCGCCTGCAGTTAATACAAAACTCTACAGCGAGAATTCTGACCAGCTCTAGTAGAAGAACTCACATTTCTCCAGTCCTTAAAACTCTTCACTGGCTGACAGTTTCTTTCAGGATCAACTTCAAAATTCTGATTCTTACTTTCAGATCTATTCATGGTCAGACCTTCCATCAGTGATCTGATCCAGACTTACACCCCAGCTCGGGCTCTGAGGTCTGTGGATCAGAATCTACTGATGGTTCCTGAACACGCTTCGGGACCAGAGGAGAGAAATCCTTCCAGGCTGTTGCTCCTAAGCTTTGGAATGATCTTCCTATCCGTAAGAAACATCTTAAGACATTCTTATTTGTGCAGGCTATTCCCTCATTTTTTGGGACTCCTGTGTTTGTCTTATGTGGCATGGCCTTGTATTTGCATGTATTTTAGCTGTATATCGTATTCAGTTGTTCAAGCGCTTTGTGACCCTGGTCTAGAAAGTCGATACTCAAAGCCCAGGTGTCGTTATTGGTTCCATTGGTCACTTGTTTCTGCCGCTGACCGCTTTGAAGGACACATCTATCCAGAGCGAGAGAGGACAATTCGAACAGGATGTGAGACGAATCGGTAAAATAGTTTGTCCAGACTTCGCGGTTGAAGTGAAACAAACAACATGTTAAATCCGGTGACATGACCTTCAGTGTGAAAAAACAACCATGCAAGAAGTGGGACGGATTTGGTCAAATAACCATGTCCCGGTTTATTGTCCTTCTTTGACCAGAGCGTGGAGTTTCAATCCTCGAAACGAAACAGGAGAAACCTTGAGTACGACCCGCAGACTGTTTTTTAAAATAAACACAAACGAATCAATACGTCGCTGGCCTCATCTACACTCTCTCCTTTTCACCGACCATTAACAACAAACGACTCATTTAAAGCGAGGCGTCACCTTCAAAGAAGGATCTCCATCAGGATTCACGACACAGCCTCCGAGCTCACCATCAGTCAGTTAAGGCAACGCGAGTCGATCGGGTCAGTTCAGGTGAGGCAGCAAGACGGTTGCCTCAGACTTGTCCATTAAGCCTTTATTGCATTGGTTAATCATCAAATCTTTTTTTAATTTGAGACGTATCAATATTTAACGAGACATTTTCTTTCCCCGCTTCAAAACTTCTATTTGCATTCGTGTTGGAATCTATCTCGCTTCCAGAAGGGGGTCTGTAGCACAAATCCTGCTAAGTCACAGTTGGGGGTAAACATTCCAAGAAAACACATACAATTATTTTTTCCTGAACAAAAAAAAAGGCTGGGTGGGTGGATCGCGAAAGAGAAACAGATGCAGAGAAAGTTAGACGCTTGAAGGCCACCTGATCCACTTGCTTGTGTTCAGATGTGACGGTAGAAAAAAAAGAAAGCATGACGGAGGAGAGGAGCGTTCATCGGAGCAGCAGCTGCAGGTCCATTTATATCATCGGATAAAGACACTAATGAGCAGCATGCGGGATGAAAAGAGCAGGAGGAAACTGGGGATGTGTTAAAAGAGCAATAAATAGGCCAGGATTTTGACACGAGCGCCGCTTCTTCAACACAATCGCAGGAAAGTTCCACCTCAAAAAAAAAAAAGAGTGAGAAAAGTGAAAGATATCTCGCAGTTGAATTCTCAACATCAGCTGCTCGTGTCATCTGTTCTTCTCACTTTTCATGGACAGAATAGGATGATAAAAGGAGGGGGGGGGGATATGGCAGTTGGGTTGGTTGGATCTTTGCTTTCAGCGGATAAAATGGATCTGGATTAGTGGGGAAAATTCTTCCCCGAAAAATGTGAAGCAGGAAAGATGGAGCATTAGATTGACATTGGTGCAGCGTCCTCCCCCAGAGCTCCCATTAAGAACGTGCTGAGCCAAAAATGGTGATTGACTTTTACTTATAGAGCGATTTTCAAAGCTTTTTTTAATCACCCAAATAGCTTTAAGACTTCACCCTCACACTGATGGCAGTAGGCTGCAACGCATCGCACCATATCAACCAACATCAGCAATCAGGGTTCAGTGTCTTGCTCAGGGACACGAAGACACAAAGTTGACTGAGAAATTACCTTTTTTCTATCAGGTGTCTGGACTGTCCCTTGACTTCGTCATGTCTCATGATTTTATTTTGAAACTTCTTTTGTTTGTCTTGTCTGCTTCCTGAGTCCCATGGCGCCAGATTATTATTATTATTCATTGTTTTTTCTCCGCCCGACTTCTGGTGTGCTTTCCTTTGGACTGTGATAAGGAAACTTTTCTAGAATTTTTGGGGATTTTCTTTTTCATTAACTATGTTTGGTTTCTTCCAATTTATGGACACTGAAGTCCAGCTCTAGTCAAAGCCTCACAGACTGTCCCTTCACATTATGACACTGGTTCTGACATAAACGATACTAACCAGGCCAAAAAACAGATATTTCGTTGCTACACTTGGGATTTGCCTGCATTTTCCATGATAAATACTGCAGTAATAAATACAAAATGTTTTTGAATAAATATAGTTATTTAGCCAGTGATTCCAATAACTCGCCCTAATACAAGGTGTCTCAAACGTAGATAATTTAACTCCAAATGTATACTGACAGAACGTAACTCGGTTTACGATTAACACAATTTAACCCAAAGGTATTTAATTCTACACATTCTAAGTAATTTGATACTACTAAACATTTTCGAAACGTAACAGTTTGGACACAATTTTAATACATTTTTATTCATGCAGCCTTTCCGAGACTCCTGTGTCGTTCCCGGTGTTATCTTGATCTATTAAGTATATATTTTATTGAGTTTTGTTTTGATTGTTTAAGCGCTTTGTGACCCTGGTCTGGAAAAGTGCTCTACAAATCTAATTTACTTACAATTTACTATCAGATAAAACGTGAATGATAGCCATCCCTAGAGCTGAGTCGTCTTGTAGAGACTCTGTGTAGTACTCAGGACCTGTCCAACTGTGGGGGGAAGCCCAGGGGCATACCGAGGGGACTCTCAATTGTTTCTGGTAGTTGTATAATCAATTAGATCTTTATAGGTCATAACACAAGTTGTTTGGTGAAAGTAGCATTTGGTAAGTGGCGCACTGATAAGTGAAAACAAGAGGAAGGTAGATGAGCCGCAGTAATAAAAGTATACAGCAGGTAATAAAGCTCTAAGTGTGGCGGTGAATGAGGATTTTCTACTTCAGATGTCTCGTGGGGAAACAAGCAGAATCGCGCTCAGTTCTAATCATGTTCTCCGTGTAAATGTGGGATTGACTTTCACCTGCCTGACAAGAGGCAACAGACCCCCCCGGGGGACCGACTGGTGACTCCACCAGTGGGATGATGATGCAAACACCCGGAAAGAGCGCAGATAAAAGAGCGCGAGCGAGATGTTAAAATAGATGAGCGGGAGACGAGGAAGAGCTCATGAACATTAATGCGACATTCATCCTCGTGAATCAGCGTAACTCAGGTCGGACCGCATCAAACGAGCGACGCCGGAATACGACTCGTATTAGCATTTAGTGAATGTACGCGCCTGATAAAAGAGTGGTACGTCCTGCTGCCGTTAGCGTGGGCGACTAAAGGGTCAATTCCCCGGACGATCGTTCCCGAGTAACCCCGGTTGACTTGTGAGCTACTTCAATGCACATCAGGGCAACACTGGTGGTAGATCAAAGACGGGGGAAATCAATTGTGAAAAGCTCTAGGTTGTTATTCAGTACACACTCCTGCCACTCATGACGACTGCCCTTGAGCAAGCATCAGAGAACACAATGCGAAGAACAACAGGTAGTATGTGTTGTATGTCATGGCGTAATAAGATAATATGACATCTTATTTTCTGGGTGTTTGTCTTATGTGTCTTGGCCTTTTAAAGTATATATTTTAACTGTGTGTTTCTGTTCTCTAAGTGCACTGCTTTGCAGTACACTAAGTCAATAAGGGTAAAAACGATGTCGAGGGAAAGGAATTGAATGGGAGTGCTTGTCAAGAAGGATAAAACACAAAGATAATTAAAATAAAATGGGCCTCAAAGGCGATATACTTTAAAAAAGACAGTTTAATAGCTTTATTTTGGCCTGCAACTGAAAGATTTCGGCCCCTCGTATAACTCAGTTTGTCAAGCCTTCTTTAGACGAGAGTCAGGAACAGAACATATTTCTCGCGCCTCCATGGAAAACCACCGGGACACACGAGTGTTCCTGTGTGTCCAGGAGTTTCCGTGCATCTACCATATGATGTATAACATGAAATGATGGACACCAACTCATTTAACACGTTTCTATTCACATCCACGTGTACGCACAGAGGCGCAGACAGACTTCATTGATTTTCATTGTTCCATCCATCCATCTTCCTGACAGTCCGCCCTCCCGCCTCCGTCTGCCTCCACTCCCTCATGTACCGTGTTTGTATTTGTATATCTGCCACATTCGGCTTGTTGAGAGATCTTTCAGGGATATTTTTAACCGCTTGATCGTCCGTTTGATTGACGGATGAGTGAGTGGGTTGAATAGGAATCCACTTGGTTCATTACTATTAGTCCCACATATACAAGACGGAGGTTCCCTGCTTGTTAATTATGAAAATCTACATTCTTTCCATTTACTGAGGAGACATCCTATCATGGTTGAATTATCTGCTCAGCACAGGCTGCGAGAGCTTCCGTCGCGAAGAATAAAAATACCTGATAGAGCACATCAATCATCTCCTTCTTTTAGACCAGGAGTGTCAAACTCAACCACACCATTGGCCCACATTCTAAACTCTGACTGGATCTCCCTAAAGATGATTTACTCTCAGCAGCCTTAAGACGGTTTATAACCTGTAGTTATTGTCGCCATTTACCTATTATGACTTCTCCTTCCTAAAGAACATGATACCAACATTGTTTTTTTATTGAGATTGGCAACTTGAAGTTACTTATTATATCATTTGTTGCGATTATTTTTAAATTCAATGCTTTATCTATAAAGATGTGACCTTCTGCAACACTTGCCATATTTGGTGTTTAACAAGATCTAAATCCAAATGATTGAAAATTGTAGCTTTTAGCACTTCAAACTGGAAAGTCGCCTTATTCAATGTGAAGATTCACACTCTCCAACTCTCCAAGGATCTAGTCAGACATCTTCCTATAGAGAAAATAGGATATTCCACAAACGATAGATAACATATGGCAGCAAATATATATTATTTTTCAAAAAAACTGGCTACGATGACACAATATCTCTAGAAATATTGTTATATAATGCTTATATTATTGTAGTTGGGCTACTTATTGTTTCATTTATTTGTTCTGCAATTTGTTTTTGTGTTTCTGATGCGTGTGATGGAGTCGTCAATATCAATATCATCTCTGGGGTAACTTAACAACAAATGTTAAGAATGAGTGCAAACATTTGGAGCCGGGAAAGTAGGTTGAGCACAGTCGGCAGTGCGACGATCCAAAGAGTGATTTTCAAAAGGCTATTGAGAGCTTGGAGGATCTGAATGACAACGTAGCCAGGGTTTAGTGAGTGAGGTTCCAAACACACTCGCCAACACAAGCATTTAAACAATTTTCCCAGCTCTTTAAATAACTTTCGTGGAAATGTTCTGTTGTGAAATCGTCTTCATCCCCGTCTCAGACACGACTAACGCACTTTGAATTTTTAGTCAAGCCTCACTGCTAACTGTTCTTATTGATCTTTTCTCTTCACCTCTGCCTCTTTCTTATTTTTCATTCATCATCCTAGTTGATCCCCTTTTTTATATTCTGTCCGTCTCCAATTCTCAATCTCCTGTCTTCCGTTTATACCATCCATCTCCCCTCTTCTGCGCCTTCTTGATCGCTTTCCTAACCTCTGTTTTTTTTTTACACTTTCCATTTCCTCCCTCCCTCTTCCTCTCATCAGCGAGCAGACGGATGGATTTGATGAGGAAAATGTAAATGTCAGGCCCCGTTTCTGCCGGGAAGATGAGCTTCAAAGTGAACATGACAATACTGGCTTTAATAAAGCCTCCGGTCAGAATCAAAGAGGTCTCCCAAGACTCCTGTCAGCGCCTCCACCGGGGGAGACAAGTTGCTCGGCTCACGTGTACATCGTCAGGCTGCTAATGGCTGGGATGGATTCAATTGTTTGAATGAAAAAAAAGTCTCTGAAGGACCAAAGAAAATTAAATTCTTCAGCAAAGATTTACTTACTTGAATACCATTATTGTTTCTCTGCTAGTGGATGTCTTGGGTGTCACTTACAACAAAGTCTTAACTATATATATATATATATATATATATATATATATATATATATTTAAATTGCTATATCATATCTCAGACCTTTTACATGTTGATACTCTCCGACTGATTTATCCTGACATTTAAACCATTCGTCACAGACTATTTTAGGTCACTCTGAAGTGTGTCGATGGTCGTCTTGGCCCAGAATAGAAGTCCATGGATGTTGCCAACATATTTTTGGATCTCTATGTAGATACTTTCTGGCTCAAAAATTACTGATGATAAAATTGGCCGTTATTTCAACATGTTAAAAAGCTAAAAATAGTTTCAGCTAATCTGAACATGTTACTCTTATTCACGTCTATTTATTTTCAATTAGTTGCCATTACAGAAAAACACTTGACCAGACGTGTGATCCGATGGACAGGAAGTGAACATATACAGTCAATTTAAATCACTAAATAACCACCGGGGAAAGAAGAACCAATGCAATCGAGTTTTGCAAGTCAGACCTCTAATGTGATGGATTTGTCAGCTTCATAAAAAAATAAGTAGTTGCCAGGCAACAGATGCCCCACACATAATTAATATTTAACCACTGTCAGGGATATAAGAGGAACTGCAGACAACCAATTATAAGAAGAAACTCATGGTGGCTACAAACTACATGGCTGAAGGGAAAATTTGTCATATTATATCTACTGCAGAGTTCAGATATTTTAACCTCCCCTTTAATAAGCTTTGGTTGAGGTCTGATTAAAAGGTTGGATAACAACGAAATATCCGAGTTGATTTCGAAACTATTAAGTAAATGTATAATCAGACAGAGATCCTTAAAACTTAACCTTAACGTGACGAAACATTTCCATTAGAAACTTAATTCACTCCTTTTTTGACATTTAAATAATAAATCAGTACCTTCTTTTCTTTAAAATGAAACATCGTATTGTATCTATTACTATTGTATGTATTTAAATGACAATTTAAAGATACAATGCTTTGTGTTTTTTTAATTATCTTTTGCAAAAAATGTCCAGTTTTAGACCAATACTGGTTCACTTTTATTTTATTTCTCAAAATGGTTTAACAATTTCTTTTTAATTATATTATATATTTTAATACAATTTGAATAGTGACTTGAGTCGATGCAATTCTACCAAATGTTGAATGTACAATAATAATTGAGCCTTTTAGAATGTATGTGTGTGTGTATATTACTGCACATAAAAATAATTCCAGCACTGTGGCCAGATGTATCAAATATACATGATATTTATTAATATAATCATATCATATATTTAATACATATGGGTTCGCAGAGTTGAAGCTCAGTGGCTGAAGCATCGTGGACATTAAGACAGGTAGAAAGTACAACTTGTGACACGGCATTTGGCCTTGGTCTCTACTGGGGTCTAGAATTTGGGGTCAAAATCAGAAGCTCCAAGAAAAGAGCCAGAAGGGCCAGAGAAAGAATCAGTGAGCGTCAGAGCCAGTTTCAGCACCAAGGACAGCGAACAACATAAACTATCTCACACAGATGACTTGACGTAGTTGTACCATGACGTAAGGTGTTTTTAACAACGAAATCTTACATTGGAAACAGGCTGTTGAAACTAGTATTACCTAGTCAAAAGAATTTCTAGAATAGTTTGATTTTTAAATCGGGGAAACATGGACTGTAATTGCAGTAACAGGTAGGAAAACCTGGACAACTTGTAGCAGTGTGATAACAACCTTTATCTATCTCTGTTGTCCAGACCATTGTGTGTTAAGAAGTGTGTCTGTTTGCCTGTGTGTTTGTGTGTGTGTGCCATAAATATGCTTATACAGCAAACAGCCCAGGGTGGAAACATGGAGGAGACATCCATTGGGAGTTATTGTTGTCGCCAACGGCAACTCTCTCTCTGCGAGTGTTTCTGTGTGTTGCTGAATATCTGCGGATGAATCGAGACTGTATCCACACGGGCACCCAGGAGGCTGCCATGTTAAGTACACATCATGAAAGAACCTGGCGAGGTAAAAATAAATTCTACCATTTGTACATCTCTTCAGGATTCTGCCGACAACACAGGTGTTGTGAATGAATTAAGGAGTCGGATCACTTGAAAGGAAAGCTCTTACAGTTCAACTTGAGACGTGGTCGGCTTGTTAGGGACCAACGAAAGACCTTGGGCGAAGTGGGCGGGGCATCAGTAGAGTCTCCAGGAAAGCCAATTTACCCGACTAACCTCGAAGCTTCTCCTGAATAAAGTAGGTTTTGAATAATGTAAAAGTGCTCAGGCTGATGAAAGCCTGTCACCTAAGACCATACTATTACATGCAATAAACAAAACCATCTTATTTGCACTGATCTGTCTCCAGGGCAGTTCATCATTTGACTTGTCAACTCCGAAGACTTGAACTTGTGACCATGACCTCTGGGCTGCTGTCACCCTCAATTCTATAGCGCAGGCACAGTATTGAAGACTGCTCTGCCGTCTCCATGTGAAAGCTCAGTAGGGAAAAAAAAAGCTTGGCTTTTTATGACCCAGAACAACATAAGCCAAACATTTTGGACTTTCTCTTCTCTGGAGAGCAGCAAAGGATTCTGGAAAAATAATTGGATGTTGCTGTTTTTGTCTTTATCTGTCGAGTTAACCGAGTTTACTCAAGTACAATTTACATATTTAATTTCTTACTCCAATTCTATCCATTTTCCAACATCATGTGTCTTTTACTTCCTCGACTGATTCCTCACTTTATCCTGAACTTTGCACACACAGTTACTGGTATATAAAGCCTCAGAACTATCTTTAGAGAGAGTCCTTTAGCTAACGGAAGAAGAATTTCTCGAGGGCAGAAAAATGCATAGTCGAGGTCAAGACATGAAGAGAGTGTGAACATTGAATGCAAGAGGTGGACCTTCAACCATAAATTATGCAATGCAGACAAGAAAACATGTTCTCAATTGAACATTCTGGCACCAGAGAAGCCTCCATGTTTCTCAAGAAATAACACCAACTAGAACTGGAGGAGTTTCAGTTCATCTTGAATGTTCATTGTACTTCTGAGACACAAAGTTGTTCTAGTACTTTTGGCATATCTTAGCAACACACGGCACGTCGTCATCGGCATAAAGAAAAAGAATCTGCTCATGTGAAGACCCAATTTGACTGGGATTGTTGTTTGTGCTGGATGTTGTTTTTTTTATGTCACTACTTTAATCGTACAATGCATGAAAGGAAAGTAGATTTGCTCTGTGAACACACATTCATTGGGAAGTCAAAAGAAAAGCAGACGCCGCCATCAGTCTAAAAAGATGACAAAGTAGCCGCAGCTGCTTGATGTCGACAACAAACATGAAATTCTACAATAAAAGTCGGAACTGGAATGCCTTCTTTTCAAAATACAAATGACTTTGGTGCATTTGTTGATGTATTTTTAAAGTAAAATATATATTCCTGGCCAAAGAAAGAGTCACAACTTGGACTTAACCAAGTTAATTGTGTAAGAACTCATTTCCTGCTGTTCATCTAAACACCTGGATAATCTCTTTTTTAACTTCCTGGTTTGCATGTTCATGTTCCAGGAAAAAAAAGTCAAAATTAATCAGGATCACAATTGTATGGATTGAATATAGCAGCCCGGTTCACACTTCTCATGGATCCTCAGGTACAGACAGTGTATGATTTTGTTAAAGCTCAGGATTCAATGCAGAAACTACAGGGAGCTCTCAGATGAAGCTCCAGGCTGGAAACGTCGCCCTGCTGTTCACTCTGCTCTGGCTACGACAAGAGTCTTATTAAACCGACCGCAGTGTTTGTGTTTAACCGATGTTCCTGTTGGCTCAGCCTAACTTTGTCTTATTTACAAGCACAGGTGCATCTGAGTTGGTTTAAACGTAATCCAGCGCCAGCATGTAACTGATCCTGACAGGCAGCGCGAGATAAACAGACCTGTGGCAACAATCCCGCACTAAAGACCCTCATAAATCATAAGCCAGTGGACGAGATAGAAGGATGGAGTCCTGTTCGATCAAACCTTTCTTTAGGCATTTTAATCAATTCATTTTTTGCTGGTATACTTTGCTAGTATTTTACTGTGATGTAAAGTCAACCCAATATTTTACATTGGCTTGAAACCAATTATCTACACATTTAAAGAACATAAAATATATATAATATATCTATACATCACGAAGAGTGCTGTGCTCAAGCTGACAGGTTTGAAAGGGAATTGAGGTTCTACTGGTTGATCCACTACATCTTTAATAATCTCTAAATTCTTAAAGTTACCCCCTTTCTTAGAAGTCCAACCTCAGACCAGCAGTCTTTTTAACTTCCATGAGATAAAACACACAGAGAGTCAAAGAGAGGTTAAGCTCTCACTTGAGGGCTTTTTTTTTTTTTTTTCTTGCCGTTTCACCGCTTCTCCTCCGTTTCTCCCGCCAGGCTTTGATGACACATTGTTTTTGAAAGATTTTTCTTAGAGAAAAAAGAAAAAAAGGAACGCAACATTGTGCATTCAGTATTTTACATTCTTTTCCCCGCCGATGATTACTTCTTTTCATGTCTCGACGCAACCGTTTGCAAATTGCTAACACAAGCCTTTACATATTTGATTCTTTGTCTTCTCTAATGGAGGAAACCTGACAGAGGTTTGGCCCCTGCCGGAGCCTCTGAGCTTTGTTTTTTAACAGGCCGTCGTGGCTGGTGTTTTCAGCAATGAACCGAAAAGAAAAAAAAAGAGTAGCAGAACAACCGGCAAAAATGAGTAAAGTTGAGAGGGATAACAATGAAGATTGACATGTGGTTTGAGGGGAAAACAACAACAACAACGCAGAGAAGAAATGTCAAATTTGATGCGATTGTTTGCATGTCAGGATTTTCAATCTTTACTTGACAGGCGCTGAGAAGTGAACCTTTTGTTTGACGGCAGAGACGAGAGAAACTTGGCGGTTTAAAGAGCTCGGAGTAAGTATTTGTTTTACGCAGATTAAACACTGTTTTATGAATCAGAATTCCTCATAATGATGATTACTATTAAGATTTTACATGTTTTCATTTCCAAATGCAGTTGTTGAAGTATAACAAATACTGACTAATTAAGATAAATTGAGACTTGAAGAATGAAAAAACAAAATGAAAATCAGACTCGTACTTCATTTTGGGTTAATAAACATACAGTATAGTTTTCCCCCCGACTTTAACTGCTAAAAAAGTTAAGCGTGTAGTTTGACACATTGTTTTGTTGATACACACTATATTTAGCAGCATCTGCTCCCCTTAAAAGCATCTTCACTGGAAGTTTTGGGAATACAAATCACGTTGCGTACTTATCATTATGTAAAGATTGACTTCACGCTCAGACGTCAGAACAAAAATCCCCTTCGGACATGTCCGAAAAGCGAAGTCACTGACTGACATCCTGCAATGTTTACATCAGCTCTAGAGTTTTTTTTTGTTGAAAACTAAAGCAGACAGTTTCATCATCCAGGACTCAAGTGTGCTTCTTTTTCAAATGTTCACGCGTATTCCGTCTATTCACTTGTAAACAACTCGAAGAGGCACTTTTCTTTAGGGAGCGGTGAGTAAAAAGCCAGCAGACTACTAACAAACTTTTAAAAGTCTTGCACAGAATCAAAAGACTATTGGGAATCATTACATTCTGCAGATTAATACATAAGAAATACATACAATTTAATTTGGTCAAATTGTTTTACAAGCATATTAATTAAATTAAAACATAACATAAAGGAAGCCGTTTGTAAGTAAGTGTTTCACCGTAACTAAGAAAACAATCTTTAAAAACAATCAAACGTACAAAGAAAATCCTCAATAGATCAAGAGTGTCATCATTAAAAAAGCAAGAGAAGGGTTCAAAGAAAAGAACCTTTTGTAAATCTTATCATGTTCAAAGCCAAAGAATTTCCTGGATCATTAAATAAAAGACTGATTCATCATTTCACCGCGGGACACAAGGCATTGTCCACTTTTACTGTCCCTGTTAAATGGGTTTCACTGCGAGCACGGAGGCCGGCAACACCGGTTCTCAACACAACAACAGATTAAAGCTGCGGCTAACTAAGTGATCGATTGATCGGGCCTGTTCCCCTCAGAGCCTAATTTCTCAGTGCGAAAGAAAAGACCTGATCTTGGTGGGCCATAAATCACGGGCACAAGACAAAGAGGAAGCTTTTCTGTTGACTTCAGACTGAAATAAGTGCACTTGTTTACCATCTGTTTACTGTCCTGAACTGTCTGCACATTCTTTTCCAAGTCCGCCTCCTCTTATACCTATCTTGATCATCCTCTCTTATCGCTCCTCTCCTCTTTAAGTCCTCATTTACCACATCCATGAACGTCGCCGACTATATTAACAGCTGGATTAGCTTAAAGCCCACAGGTTTTCTTCTTGGTAGTAAATCACTCCCAAATAAAGGCAACCCTTCTCGTAATATTTGGATTTATTTGTTGGTTATTGTAAGTATTTATATTTCTCTTAGTCTTTTATTTTGAAAGTACATTGGGTTTTGTGTTTTAGCTGTTGTTTTTTTGTGTTTCTTTTCAGGAGAGAGAAGGGAGTTAAATGTGTAGTAAATAAGTTCAACTTTTAATCGCTCCAAATAACTTGTATTTCTGTCATTTTTTCTTGTCATCTTAAAATATAAAAATATTTTGTATTTTGTTCCAGGTTCTCGAAGGTTAAGTTAAGTCGTGACAGCTTTCATTGTTGGCTTCTTCACTCAGCATGTAAGATAAGATAAAACGTTTGTGTTTATTGACTTGAACACAACAGAAAAAAACTTATCAAACCAAAAAATTAAAAAAGAAAAGTAATGTAAACTATTATTTATAATACATTTGAGCAAATGTTTGGCGTATTATTTTCCTTTTTTATCTCCTCTACTGTCTTGAACTTTAATGGCATCCAAGATTTCCTTAATACAATTTATACTTTTCTCACTTTTAAAGGTTTTGCTTATTGTGAAGTGTAAACAGTTGGTCCCTGGAGCTAAATCAATATGCCCTTCAATTTTAAAAAAAGTTGTTCCAGACAGCCAAATCTATTTTATGTCTCTTGAATTTTGTCGGAGAAAATAAAAACTTTGTCTCGGATCAAATTGACCATTTCTTACTCAAATAGTTTATAATGCTAGAATGTGTTGCTCTTAACTCTTTTTTCTTAAAGCATGGGCGTCAAACTCGATCACAGATGAGGGTGAAATCTTTGATCACTCTTGGTCACTGGCTAAACTAATATTATTTTTACAGAACCATCTTTAACGGTAAGTATCGACTCCACCAACCTTAGTTTTACAATATCTTTCCACATGTGTTTTAAAGTGAGTTATTATCTAAATTATTGTTTAAATACTAAACTACCAAAGCGGGTCTCTGGTCTCCCACTTCCAACCACTAACAAACTTGTGATTTTAACACTAAAAATCATCTTAATTCTTATGTAATATCTAATTAAGTTTATCTATCCATCTAATTAGTAGTGAATAGGAAAAGTCTCCACTTGGGGGCCGTCAATCTTCTTCCTGCCGTTGGGCGGAATGAGCTCAATTTCAGAGAGTATTTCTACAAAGTAAATCAAAAACAGCTATTTTTGCCATTAGCTATCTTGAGAGCGCTCATTGTGAAAAACGATTCTGCCGCCCCGGCCTGCATGTGTGTGTAGATCTCTATGCCCCCTTTTCCCCCACGCTTCACTTTGACTTCCGCTGTGTTATATTTAAATGTCTCTTCTTTAGGATTTAGAATATTCAGAGCTGGGATCAAAGCCTGGCGCCACTGGGACTCTGGAACAGCGGTATAAAACAGTTGTAATGCAAAATTAGATCTCCAACTGTTCCACTGAGGCTGCCTTCTCAGTTAGTGATATGAAAGCCTGATGTTGGAGACATAGAATCCTGGTGGTCTTAGATCATGTCCCCCCTCTCATCTTCTATATCAGGGCCATTACATTTCTATAGTCTCAAATAAATCATGACTTGATTCAGAACACAGGGGCAGTTTTTTGAAGTAAAAAAAGAAAAAGAAAAAGGGAATCAACGAGGAAATGTTCTGGTCGATGTCAGGGCAGCCGTGAACCAGCAGCCATTGAATCAACTGTAATTAACTGTGTGTGATCGATACGTGCAGCGATCTATTCTGCCTGATGCACGATGTTGATCTCACTGTTGAGGTCAATGGATCTCACAGACCCACATCATGGCTTTGGATCGGGACTCTCTCAACTGCTATGAGGTGATTCTTCGGAAATCTTCATCATTTAAATGAAACACAATAGTTAGTTAAGTAATTATTATGCATTTTCTAGTTGATGTTCCTGGTGGATAAGACTATTGTCAAAGGACTGCAATTGGCCCGTTGTCCCGACTTGCATTAGACTCTCAATGAAGCATCAGCTCCGGTATAAAAAACACATGGTTACAATGAGGTTTGGTCGTGTAAATTCAGCATTTAAGTTTTACTTCTATATTTCTTAATCAAAAGTTATCGACAGCTGTGACTTGTCGGCTGGGCGGCAAAGCATCATGGGAGTTGTACAGGTCAATATTAGTGACAGGGTTTTGAGAGGTGTGGCACTTCATATGTAAGGTTTCGTTTGCAAGTTCCAATAAATAAATGTTAATTTTAACTTTGACTACGCCCATCTACTTTATATTTGCATGCTATTAAAATAATATGGGTTTTTTTTAGGTTTATTATCACAGTGAACAAAGAAGCAGATGGAGTGCACGAATGCTCCTCACCAGATGCAACACTAATAGACTCAGGGACTTATTCATTCCAAGTGCCGAAGGAGATCTATCCATCCAACCATCCATCCATCCATCAGACAACTGCGTGTGAAAGTGGAAAGTGGAAATGATAGTTTAGGAAGGATTTATAAACAGCGCAAAGAGTGGATGTATTTGAATATTGAAAAATGTAAGTCAGTAATTCACACATTTAGTTTAATACAGGAGTGCAAGGAGTCTGGTTCTGACCAAGGTTTCTGCCTTTTAAAAGTTTGTCCCCCACCCCTGTCAATCATTGTTATTGATAGTATAGTGTTTTTTAACTGTAAAGTTTTGCGAGAAGTTTTTTATTAATGATTTAACACTTTCAATAAAATATAATCAACATTTGAAAGAACAAGAGCTCTTCTCTCTTTTAGCAAATTAACTTTAAGTCAAGTGTATCTGAATAATATTTTCAGGAAATATATATATATTTATTTATATGAATTACTTTGTAAATGTCTGGATTGAAAAAAAGAAGCTCCAGCAGGAGCTCCACCTTTTGCTTGCTTGTACTAAAAAAATCCTAGTAATTGAACTATTGTTATACATAGCAGTAACTTGAGCGAGTAAGTAGTAGTAGAAATAATTAGTCGTATCCTCACAGAAGTGGTAGAGATCGTAGGATTAGAGCAGCAGCAGCAGCAGCAGCTTGAGCCTCAGACGAGTTATGAAGTAGTAGCAAGGCTTTTTTTAAAATATACATTGACCTAAATCTTGTTGTTAGATGTGAGCAAACCTTCGGGTGAGTGTAACAGAAAACACACTTACAGGAGATCCTCCCATCGAGCGAGTGCTCTCTGGGTCACCGTCGTAGAGATGTGACCTCTCTTTTTTAGAGGACTGACACACCCACACATCTTGAAACACACAATCTTTGAGAGGGAAACTCAGACGGACAGATCGGAGCAAGGAGTTCAGAGAGAGAAAAGCGTTGCGACACAAGCGTTCCCGTTTCACTTTGAACACACAGTTCACACACTCCAGAAGAACGTGTCGGGTGTGTTTGTGGGAATGAGAGAAGATGGTGAAAGAAATATTGTGTATTCGTGTGTGTGTGTGTGTGTGTGTGTGTGTGTGTGTGGGGGTGTGTGTGTGTGTGTGTGTGTGTGTTCACCTGCAGGCCGCACCATAAGAACATGCATCACTGAAGTGCACACATGACAAAACAATAAGGCCTGAGTCCACGTTCTGTCCCAGATCATCTGTCTGTCTGTGATTGGACGCAGGTATCTGGCGTAAAATACAACAATAAAACTATGATAATACTTCAGCATCAGAAGTGTAATAGTTTGAAATAACTGGAAAATAATTGATGGCGCTTCAATACAATTTTTCGCTGTTCACTTGTATGGCCTCTCACTGCTGCTGCTAACATGTGTGTAGCTGTGAAGAGGTTAAGGAAGAGGCAGGATGTGATGTTTTTTTTAAGTATCTATAAACTACGGGTCGGCAGATAAACTCAAGAAACAGTTTGAATGTTCCATAAAAGTTGCTTCTTCGCAAATGGGTCAAGTTTCATTTAAATGTCAGCAGAGGAACTAACTACACTTATTTAAGCAAGTATTTGGGTTAAATTAAACAGAGAAATGGACGAAGACTAGAAAAGTGATGAGGAGAGTGCAGGCAAGGTGGAATGACACTAAGAACAAGATTAGAAATTGATCACAGAAAACATCTTGGATGATAAAAATAAGAAATAATTATACATATGTTATTTAGCTAGGATGTAGTATAAGAGCTGATTAAAACTTGGTTGCTTGTTTTGAACATTTCAACCCTTTCAACCAATGATAAAGGTTGGAAGAAGCCATGGTTCGCAAACGCTTGCTATAGAATGAGGACATGAAAGGTGAAAGGAAAAGAAAAAGTCAAACAATGAGGATCACGATAATTTGGAAGAATGTGCAGAATACGTTAAAAAGTCACTTTTCATAAACGGGAAAAATATTTACTTGCGGGAAAGAGAGTCTACTGACTCCTTTAAGAAACATCTTAAGACGTTTCTATTTGTTCAGGCTTTTCCTTGAATTTCTCGAACTCCTGTGTTGTTCTCGGTGTTGTCTTGATCTTTGAAGTATGTACTGTTTTGAGTATTGTTTTGATTGTTAAAGCGCTTTGTGACCCTGGTCTCGAAAAGCGCTATATAAATAAATATTACTTACTTACTTACTTACTTACTTTTACAGGCCGATTTTTTTACTTTGAATAAGAGGCGACAGATTGCAGATGTATTTTTAACCAGCTAAATAATATGTTTTATTAGCAGGCACGGGAATGTTGAGTTGACAGAATATGATTGCAAAACCAGTTCAAGTTGATCCCCGAGAGGAATCTGGGTCATTCATTTGCTCATAGAAAGCAGTGAGGCAGATCGGACCCGGCGGGCGAAGAGTTTCTTCTTTTTTTTTAACACTAGTCTGTAGAAAAGTCTTACTGACAGAGATAATAATATATTTTTCTTTTACATTTCAATGTCTACTGACTAATTTAGCTTCCTCCGGCAAGGCGGGAAAGAGAGCATTATGGTTCAATGTTTCTTCTTGGAGGATTCATAAAATATTGCCGATACGGCCGAGCCAGAAAAAAAAACTATTACAACTTTTCCAAGTCAGGTTTTGACTTCACTGTTTACTTCCCCAGAGAACAAAAAGAGATTGATTTTTATTTTCTTTCAGTAGAGCCCCGAATATTGCTCGGAGTCCATGATTAATCACTTGTTGCTGTACAACTAAGAGTGTGTGGGTGAACAGTGCAAGAGTGAAAATACTAGTTTCAACGATACTTTTTTTTTATTGTTTACACAATGTTTACACTCAGGTACAACATATTTATAGTTTCTACTTTAGTTTAAAAGCCCATCCATTTCTCGCTTGAATAAACCTCTGTTCATTTTACACGAGGAAGAGGAGGAAGTGGTTCAGTCGGACTCATCTGTTGATGGAAACTAGTTTATAGGTAGCAATTCAACATTAATAATCACAATTATGGATGCTGGGCTTCTTTTAAGAGTCACTCTATTTAGGAAAACAAACTTTTGTACGCTTCATTTAAGACCAGCTGCAATTTGGTAATTTCGGTTGTGAACTTTGTTTTCGTCCCTCGGGTAATCAACTTATTTTATTTTGATTTATTTTTTATGAGAAATTGTTGTATTTGCTGTGGCTATTGGAATAAAACAATTTCCCGAAGGAGACCTCCTGAGGGATCAATAAAGTTCTACCTTACCTTACCTTAACTTAAGATGGAGTATAAAGATGCAACCGAAACGTACGTTCTTGCTTCAGATTGAAATCAGACATGAGAAGATTCTGTATTAATCTCTCTTTGATGCAAGTAAAATTGTTAAGACTTTAAACCAAATATGATATCCGATCTTTTCTTGATATTAAAGGCAGATTCCTTCACCTGGGTTGCATACCAATAACATGTGTCGCAGCTACACACACATGCACACACAAACACAAGAGAGGGAAGAGAAACATCACAGAGATTTACACCCTGCACCTTGACATCACATCCACACCTCTACTCCGGTTGCAGCTCAACAACTGAAAGCGAGAGTCGCGCTCACACACAAAGGAACAGTGAGCGCTGGCAGTGCAGAAGAGATCCCTTCACACGTCCGCGGGTGATTGACAGCTCCCTGAAGGGCTGAAGAGGAATATTCAGCGCGGTGTGACGGACGGACACGGAGACGGAGGCGGATAATCAAGAGAGCGGCTACGAGCGGCAGGCCGTGGATCATCAAAACATTTCTCCGGGCGGGATTTTTATTCATAATCAATAAGTTGATTGAATATTGCATCAGGCTCCGCACTTTTCTCAGTCCAGGGGATGTTAAATTGTTAAGTACACTTGTTTCAAGTCTGGCTTCACCTGCTGCTGGCCACGCACACTTCAAATTGTGTTCATAAAAAAGTGTTAACAACACTTCAAGGCTGGAATAACATCTGTGGAAAAGCAGGTAAATTGTTGCACTTGTGGGTGAAACATGGTTTTAAAGCTAAAGCGGAATACTTTCTGAACAGTTTTCCTGATGCGGAAAGAACTGAATAAACATTCAGGGAACTAAAATAAACAAATGGCTCTCAGAGAAACACTAAATTATCCAGCGTGTAACAATTTATTTAATAAAGCAGTTAGTTAATGATGAGAGAAAATGCAATCTCATCATATTTCCTAACATTTAATGCGCAAACACTAATTAATGATCCCAACAGCAGACATTACTTTGCTGAAGTGGCACTTTAAGTGGATTAGTTTGTACTTTTTAATGCATCATTAGAGGAAATACATGTTGAAGAAAACATTGTAATGAGTGTCTCGATTATCTTGTGCTTCTATTCCATTTTAAAGTCAGACATGATCATGAAAGAACTTTAATGTAAAACTTTAAATAAGATTTTTCTATTAGAGCAGTCAATGGATAATTTTATACACACATTCTTCCAATTCTTTTTCATCAGTATTGATGTTTTATTTTCATCATTTTGTTTTTACATTTAATTCATTAAAATGATTATATAATTACCATTTAAATTGCTTTTTTTCTATATCTGATGAGTTTGTTGGTTATAAATATACCAAAGTACGAAAATTAAATTAGAAATCATGTTTCAAAAAAGTAATTTAAACAAGAATTAAATGAGAACCTGAATAATGCAAATTTTACTTAATCAACTATTTAATATTAAGCTAAATTCAATAAAAAACGAGAAAATAAAACCTTAACAAAAATTATCATGTTTTAAAAAGATAAAAAGTTTATGCCAGACAAGATACAATTGACAACTTCAATGATGGAAAATGTTACTTAACTTATTAGTTATATATATATATATATATATATATAGAAAGTATAAGAGCCATAAAAAACCTAAATCCTGAATATGATGGTCTCGAAGTTAAACGTTAAATACAATTATTAATCCCGTTTTTGAATGCCAACATACATTTTTAAATCACTTTATCTGGATGATATTGTATATATTTACAACGATGAGAAGGCACCGATATCGGCATCTCCGCATGTTTGTGTTTGCAGCTCACTGGGAGAAAAACTATCTGACGACAAACATAATTAGAGCGGAAGCCGCGATTTCTCTAATGAAGACATTTCTAGCAGGTACAATTAGCCCCGCTGTCTCTCAAAGACGCTTCCCTGATACTTTGTTAATTCGCAGGGTGTTTAATTTCCCAACAAAAGGCCCGATGTTGAGACAAGCACGAGCACAAACGCTGCTAAATAGGGGACAAAGGATTGAACGAATACGCAGAGCAAAAAGACATTCACCACTTTTCTCAATAATATAAGCACAGAAGGGTTTGCCAACTTTCACCGTAGATCCACTGGATGGTCTTTCATCTATTGTTATGTTCTACTTTTTTTGAAGCCGTTCTGGAACTACGATTGAACATCCCAGCTTCTGCTGACCCACATTTCCATCTGCATTAGAACAAATTGACAATTATGACATGTATCAAGCAAAGCACGAATGTATGTTAATCGAAGCAAACATCCTGTTTTTCTAAAATATGTATCTTTTTTTTAATATCTTAACAATATAATGAAGTGTCCATTTGACCATACAATAATAACCACATTGAGTAAGTAAGTAATTCTTATTTGTATAGCACTTTTCTAGACCAGGGTCACAAAGCGCTTAAACAATCAAAACAATATTCAATAAAGTATATACTTTAAAGGTCAAGATAAAACTGATAACACAACAGGAGTTCCAGAAAATCAAGGAAAAGCCTGAACAAATAGAAACGTCTTAAGATGTTTCTTAAAGGAGTCAGTAGACTCCATCAAGCGCAAAGAGAGAGGAAGATTGTTCCAAAGCTTAAGGAGCAACAGCCTGAAAATATTTCTCTCCTCTGGTCCTGAACCGTGTGCGAGGAACCATAAGTAGATTCTGATCCACAGACCTCAGAACCCGAGCTGGGGTGTAAGGCTGGATCAGATCACTGATGTAAGGAGGAGCCTGACCATGAATAGATCTGAAAGTAAGAACCAGAATTTTAAAGTTGATCCTAAAAGAAACTGGAAGCCAGTGAAGAGTTTTAAGGATCGGAGAAATGTGAGTTCTTCTACTTGAACTTGAGTATGGTGTATATAATTTCCTCTTGTAAATATATATTTTCTATTTATATTTGAATGCATATTTGTCTAGAGGCTGGTTTCTTACTGAACCCTCTCTTTTCCTGTCCAAGCCTGGAGAGTCTATACTTTAGGAAGTACATTTCTGCTGGACCGCTGGCCTTCCTTAATCCATTCTCTAGACAAGTGACTCGATGGTATGGAGCCTCCGCTCGTCTTCAATGAGAATCTCTTCCACCGAACTCTTCTATGATACACGAAACACAGACAAACTCTCAATGATTCAAACTATCGAGCGGAAGTCGGGCCTGCCAGTTAACCACTCCGGCTGATTATTAGCTCCGGCGGAACTGCCCGGGCTAACGACCGGACCACCTGAGCTGACTGACCATTTGGAACCCGTTCAATGCCTCTTTCAGGGATTGATTGATCTGGTCTGGCACCGACGACGTGGCCTTTAAACTCGCTTGATTCTCGCTGACCACGGCACAACGGGCGGGGACTCTATAAATCTTAAAGAAATGAATGAGCTCGACCAGTATTTAAAAGAAGGCAAGAGAGTGAAACAACTGCACTGATGTGATGAGAGTAAAAAAAAAAGGCTGATGAATAGTTTCTGGCGCAGTGGGAAGCGAGCGCTGCTGACCAGCAAGGTAGTGCTGCGGCGGCAGAAATAACAGACTCACGCTGGACTTGTTGGTGCCAAGATATGATTGGTGTCAACCACGAGCATTACTAGAACATAAAAAAAAAGATAGAGTTTCAAACCAAACAGCATTTCTTTGACAAAATTGAGGATAATTATTACCTGAAGAAAGACTTTAAACATGACAAGACTTTAAACCAAATGGCACCAAAGGAGATTAATGTTCATTTGGTTGAGGGTATGAAGATGCCATTGTTTAAAAAAAACATAGTTATACAGTTAAACTGTCGTAAAAGGAAAGAAAATGTGTTTCATGAAGGACAAACAGATGAACCTCCAACAAAATAAACGCAATATCGGAATCAGATTCATACTTCCTGTTGTTAAATATAGATTTTGCTAAACAACCTTTTTTTGCATTATTTTCACGCACCGGCCTTCAAATAAAACAAGAATAAAAAGGCGCGATCTGCAAAAACTTTTTTAGTGCATAAATAAACGCCGAGTCAGCAAGAGCCCCGAACTGGTTTCTCTACAACTAGATATAGAGTTTTTTCTATAGAGTCAATATTTATTTTATAAAATAAAACAATAATAAATCGATACAACATAAATTAAACATTTTTTCCTCTAATAATCTCTACGACCCGGTATTAAATGGCTTGTGGACCGGTACTGGCCACCGGACCCCTGTGATGCTAAAAACAAATTAACCTAACCCCTTTTGTGTTCTTGCATTTTTCTCTGCATATTCCTGGATGTCCAAAAAGCAAAACTGTGATATTTTTATTCAAATTAAAAAACACCCCTGGTGGTCTTTGAAATAATTAAAACCGCATTTATTCTTTATTCAATATTCTCGCGCTACTCTGCGATTATTACAAATGCCCAGAGAGCCGTTAAACATCTTCCATGAGAGGTGCCATTAAACAACTTCTAGTTCCAGCCGGTGTCAAGAACTGGTCAGTATGAGAGGGGAAATAAAAAACTAAATCTGTATTTGCTAATAAATAAAGCTGGAGTTTATTTATGGCCAGAACTATTCCCCTTAAAAATGATTGCAGCCATTTCCCAGTGGGAGTCAAACGATATGAGCTTTCTCTAAATTGCTTCTCTTGAAGATTTCAAATGTGTTTCTTTCACACGCATCAATACTTGTATGTGCCCGTCGCAGGCGGAGCGTTCGTGACTCGCACTTTTTATTTTTAGTCAAAATCCGAGCAAGAACTGGATACAGCTAATGAAGTTTAAAATTGGAATCTCACTCCCACCGCAGTCCCGATGAAGCCTGGTGCGGATCTCCTGGTAATCACGGCGAAGCGTTCTCATTCTACAGCATCTCGGCATCTCATTGTTGTTCATTACTCCGGTGTCGTGACAGACGCTGGAACAATTATCGGGAAGTTTTTGGAATGTGCTCGTTTTGAGAGGAAAAGCTGAAAAAAAGGTCTTGGTGTTGATTAGTGTGATTTCTGATGCCGACAGTTGGGATTTAGAAGCTTTGGACGTCAACAAGACTTCTGACCCAAAAGATTAAATGATGAAGTCATTTTGGCCGTTTAGTATGGTTTAGGAAAGGGGTCGACCCCTGGTCCAGAGACTGGTACTGGCCCGCGGGGCATTAGTTACTGAGCCGCACAAAAAGAAGAAATCATTTATGTAGCTTCTTTAATTTAGTTCAACGCAGCAAAAACTCATTAAAAACTGTTTGCTTCAACAGAGAAAATCTCTTAATTTAGGAAAATAATGTCACAACACGATCTGGAGTTTATAACCCATGCGTTTGTGTCATCTCGTTTGGACTATTTTAACAGTTTATTTTGGTGTCTAAACAAGAAGGAGCTGTCTTGCCTCCAGTTAATAAAACAATCAACTCTGCAGCGAGAATCCTGAGCTGCTCTAGTAGAAGAACTCACATTTCCCCGATCCCTAAAACCCTGCATTAGCTGCCGGTTTCTTTCACATCCAGTTCATTTTCTCTGAAGTGTGTGACTTTTGACACGTCAATAGTGTCGTTTCAGCCAAGTTTACTCAAAAAAAGAAACCTGTAAACTATTGAAAATGTGTGAAACACAAACTATACGATTTATTTGGCCTTTTTTATAGCATTAAACTTAAAAAAGGTCTGGGACTCTTGGTTTAAGAGACACTACATTGTCTTTCTGTAGAACTGTTACAGACTGGATTAGTCTTGCCCAGGGACATGGAGTAAAGTAAAGATGGCCAGGATTTTGTTGAAACTAATCCACTACTACTTGGAGCAGTAGTCTCCAAAATTCTAATAAATAGAGAATTCCTTTTCACTTCCTCGCAAATCAAACTTTGGATGTTGTTAACTATATTTAAAACATTCACCACTAACAAAAATAACACAATGATTAGTGCAAAATATGACTTTTCAGTTACTGTAGTGTGACGACCTCTGCTGATATAATTATAGATAATAATGATAAAAATCATACGCACAGAAATATATCCCTAACACGTCAGCGCTGGGCTCTGACTTCTATGTGTGGGAAACGTGTTCAAACAAGAACGAGTCCCTTTCAAAGAGACGTCTCTGGAACAGGCTGAATAAAAATAGTTTCAATAATGTAACAACTGGGAAACTTTTCTGTCAGGTGCTGCCGGCTAAAAATGAAAACAAATAAATAAATAGAAAGAGTAGACAACTCTCTGTGTTGGTTTTTTCTCTTTTTCTACAAAGTGTTCTCGTGATGTTTTCACTCTTTGTAGATTATGGCTGCGTGAGTCAAGTCGACCCGTTCTTCCTTAATTATCTGAGATGTTTTTATTACAACTGTTGGTTTGACATTTTCTCTGGTTTGTTTTGAATGTGTTTTATCACTCGTCACTGCCTGCAGACTCCAAACGATTCCAGTATTTGTAGGTTTGCGGTGCCAAGTAGCTTTAATCTGGACTGCATGAAACACTATGAAGGCTTATATTACAGGTGGTTAAATGCTGTATTTATTCGACATAAATCATTTTATTTGATAAAAGAAATGTTTGAATGGTTTCTGTTGATTCGGTTGTAAATGCCTATTATGCGTTTCCATCTTTTAAGAGTTATTTATGGTGCCGGCAAATTTAAAAGTGACCTCAAAGACGTAGTTTGACGCAGCATTTTCCAGCGTCAAACAACAATGTACATGGATTTAGTTTGCTTTGATCTACAAGTTTGTATAAAGTTGAGGCAAAGGCTCATGGGAAACCTCTATACAAGTAAAAGAAAATTCATATCGCTGTAGAAAGAGGAAGAAAATCCGCTTCTCAGGTGTTTACAACAAAAACATCTTCGTAAAAACGACCACAAGCTTCTCTAAATGCTTCACCGAGTCATATTTCAATACTTTCAAATCAAAGCGAAGACTTATTTGCGAAAAGGATCGTTGGAAACGCACGTTTGTAGTCCTTTTCTCTCTCTTTTCTTTCCAACGATCAAACAATCCTCGTTGAGTTAAATTTAGCAGACCAAGCTAAGGACTATGATGGAACACACACAACTTCATTTCATGACATCATCAGGGAGGAGCAGTAAAGGTTGCACTTAGAAATGGAAACTAAAACCTTGACATATATATCGAGAGAGGGGAGGAAAAAACAAACCGGTTTGTCGCCCGGTTTGCAAGAACGTGTCGTTTCTGTTGGGAATATTTAAGTGTAAAGGAAGGAAATAAATCAAATTGTATAGTCACTGAGAGAAATGATGGACTATTGATTGTGCAGTAGGTTTTAAACAGTTGTGTTACATGAAATAAAGCAGGAGTGATAGTACAAAGAGGACAAAACACACACTCAAAAGCCAAACATACACCCCAAAAATCGTCCTACCTCCAGACCTGTCCCAGCTGCAGGATGTGTAGCACGCTCTGAAAGACCCACATGCATATGGTGCAGCACCTCCGAGGACCCGCGACCCTACCGGCGGCGGCCGGGGTGTTGGACGCGTAAACCGGGGTGGCGTTGGCCGCGTTCCCGGTTCCTGCCGCTGCCGCGTTGGCGCCGCGTTGGTCGCTGTCCTTGGTGCTCGCCGCGTTGTCTCCCGCAGGCGCCGCGCCGCTCGCCGCGCCTGCCTCCGCCGCGCCGCCGTCGCTCGCCGCCGCTCCTCCGCCGCTCAGCTCCGTGTAGTCGTAGACAAACCAGCGGAAGCTCAGCACCTGCACCACCGCCGACGGAACCACCACGAACACCAGCGTCAGCCCGAACCACCAGTTGTTTTTCCTCAGGTAGTAGTCGGCGGCCAGCCACAGGTCGGTGGCGCCGTCGGAGAAGAAGACCAGGAGGGCGCACAGGATCCAGCAACAGTCCAGCAGCGAGTACGGCTTCCCGCCGGTGCCGCCGCCGCCGCCGCCGCTCCTCCCGGGGTGCCCCGACTCCGACAGGCTTCTCGGGGTGTTGTCGTCTTCCACAGCCACGGCTGCTCCATCCGACTTAGCGGCCATGTTGGTTGGGAGACGGAGAGAAAGACAGAGGAAGAGGTGGGGACACGGGAGGGGGAGGGGGGGAGAGATTACATCATAACTAGCCCCATCATCAGCCAATTAATCTCGAGGCGTCATTACTAACAGGCTCTTAGCGCCGCTGACGCCGCAGCGATGTGTCCGCCGTTCAAACCAACCAATGATTTGGTTTTATTTCTTATTAAATGTAGTCTTTTTTTTTAACGCGGTGGTTTAGTTTCTACACCTGTGCCCGCAGTCCTGCTGCACACGCTTCAGTTGATGATGCTTTTTGTCTCGCTGGACAAACAAACACCTTTCAATGTTTCTTCTAGTCTTTAAATATATTTTTTATTAAACATAACTAAATGAATAATGTGAAAACAGTTTTCCCATTAAAAAAAACCTGAAGGTTTCCCAAAAATTGATTTAAAGGGTAATGCAAGTCGATCGCCTCTAGGTGTATGAGACGTTATCACATCAGAGTTAAAATGTTTCATTCATTCATTTTCTACCGCTTTATCCCAGTTTCATTGGGCGAGAGGCAGGGGACACCCTGGACAGGACGCAAAGTCTGTCGCCGGGAATACACAGACACACAACCATTTACAAATATGGACAATTTCCCCAAGTTCTCAATCAACCTCTGTGTGTTTTTTTGGACTGTGGGAGGAAACCGGAGTGCCCGGAGTAAACCCACGCAACATAGGGAGAACATACAAACTCCATACAGAAAGGTCACGAGTTGGCTTTTCCTGGAAGCGAACCAGCAACCTTCTTGTTAGGACCAGACCTAACCAATATCAAAACATTCAAAGCTTTCCAGTCGTAATTTTTCGGATATTGTGTCTTATTTTGTTAAATCCCTTCCTGTTCCGTTCCAAGTTTTTACCGCGTTTTCAGCTGGAGGCAGGTGAGCACAGTTGAGATGATCATTGGAGGACCCTCCCACTTTCTTAGGGGCAGCATACTCATGTGTCTCAAATCGCATACTTGCGTACATAAACTTGGTATTTTTAGTGCATAAGTGCGTCTCAATTCTTAGTATGCGAAATGTAGTGCACCATGCACACTAACTTGTCACTAAAACACCCGCAAAACTGAGTATGGTTCGATGTACACTATCTACCCTAAACGGCTTCCATCTTAGTGACGTTACAAATGGAAGTTACGTCAAATATATATTTACTGTATATATATTCATATACGTACAGGTGTATTTTCAGCAGCAGGAGGATGACACGTCTTCGGTGCTGATACCAGCTTAAATATCTCGCGAATATTTCGATTCTCATATTTTTTCTTTATTTATTTTTCCAAACCTGAAAAACGTGCTGCCAGCAGGTGTCGATAGCGTTCAAAAAGCTGGTTGCAACCATTGTTAAATAGTAGTAGAAGAAGAAGCTGTCCCGTCATTTCCTGTTAGTGTGTAGCAGCAGTGTTTGATTTGAGACAAACTATCTGTGGAGAATTTGCGTACTAGTTAGTATGTACACTATCCTGACGCATACTAACTTCTAGTATACTAAGAGAAGTATGCGATTTGAGACACAGCATTGGACTGTGGGAGGAAACCGGAGTGCCTGGAGTAAACCAACACAACACAGGGAGATCATACAAACTCCATACAGAAAGGTCCCGAGTTGGCTTGGCCTGGAAGCGAACCAGCAACCTTCTTGTTAGGACCAGACTTAACCACTATCAAAACATTCAAAGCTTTCCTAGCTGTCATAATTCTTCGTATATTGTGTCTTATTTTGTTGAATCCCTTCCTGTTCTAGTCCGTGTTTTTACTGCGTCTTCAGCTGGAGGCAGGTGTGCAAAGTAGAGATGATGAGTGGGGGTCCCTCCCACTTTATAGGGGCAGCAAAGCTTAAGGAGATCGCAGCGCTATAGCTGTGTCTAAAAACGCATACTTGCGTACTTAAACTTTAGTATTTTTAGTGCATAAGAGCGTCTAAATTCTTAGTATGCGAAATGTAGTGCGCCATGAGTATGGATCGATGGACGCTTTCTAACCTAAACGGCCGCCATCTTCAACGTCACTACAACTTAAATGGAGGCGGCAAGAGAAAACGTTGAGAGCGACACCCCATCGGTTAATATTTCATCTTCATACTGGTGTAGGTTTTTCATGTCATACACTTCGTTTCTCATATTTCTTGATCCAAACAAAACGTGCTGCCAGCAGGTGTCAGTGATAGTGTTCCTACAGCTGGTTGTTCATCGTTAAATAGTAGTAGAAGAAGAAGCTGTCTCAATTTCCTGATAGTGCGTAGCGGGAGTGTTTGATTTGAGACAAACTATCTGTCGAGAATTTGAGTACTAGTTAGTACGTACACTATCCTGATGCATACTTACTGCCAGTGCACTAAGAGAAGTATGTGATTTGAGACACAGCACATGACTAGGGCTCTGCCCTAAATCCTGCACTTCTGCACTTACACTGAGTATTTTAAGTGCACAAGTGCGTACCAATTAGTAGTGTGCGAAAATGTAGTGTGCAATGAGCACTCAAACAGCCAGAAAATTAAGTGTGGATCGATGGACACTTTCCACCCTTAACGGCCGCCATCTTAGTGATGTAGATGACGCTAAATGTCTCAAGAAAAACTAGTTTTACCACAAAACGACACAATGAAACACAACTTAATAACTTGTTTCAATTGGCGAAAAGTGCTGTCAAGTGTCGGCGATAGAGTTCCAACGACTGGTTGCAAACGTTAAAAAGTAGTAGAAGAAGAAGCTGTCGAGTGTGTAGCAGCAGTGTTTGATTTGAGACAGTACTACCCTGTCGTAGTTTGAGCACTTTCTCACGGTGTACTGTAAAGCAGTGCACTTAGAGAAGTGTGCGATTTGAGACACAGCACTGGTTTGGCTTCTACTCTGTTTGAATCTTGTACTTTGTCCATTTTGAAATTCCCAGACTGACGTTGTCAGCGTATTCTTTTGTAATGAGTTTTTTTCCCCTCTTTTTATAGTTCGCTATTCATAGTCCAGTTCCAGCCATGCCTGTTTCTTCTGTTTTTTACCCTTCTATGAATTTTATTTATTAAAGACAGTGACTTTGGATGTTCTTTTGTATGTTTCTGCTGATGCTCCACCAGTGAAACTTTTATGAACATGTTCTCAATTTGTATAAATAATTAAAAAAACGTTCAATTTCAAACCCAATAGATCCCCCCCCCCGATAAACACTATTGTGTCCCCACATCTGTATGCAGGCAAACGGGAAACAAAGTGGTGCGATTCCCGCGGATGCACAAATTGGCTTTTTATATCTTCCACCACAGACATTCGGGTTCACTCCTGACTCGGATAATCTCGCTCAGCTCGGAAACCTGGCTGCTGATTGGTTCACGGAGGGCAGTGAAGAACGGAGCGATAATTCAACAAAGAGTTTTACTGCCTATTCTCCTCAGACTTTATAGCATCTTTTCAATTAGCCTCCTGACTGCTGTAAACAGGGCCGGCCCTTGTGTGTTTTGTCACTTTTATGCATCGCTGCCTTGTAACAATTAGACAAATGCACTTTGAAGGCTCTGCTCTTGAGACGGTGGCACGCTGTCCCGAGAAGATGAGGAGCTTCATGACAACATGGAGACCATTAAATATGTTCAAATCATATCAGATGTGTTACTTAAAAAAAGTTCAATTTGTACCGAATATTTTTTTTTAAGTATCCAAGTTTTCATAACCTTTTTTAGCTTTTGAAAACCAGTTGATATCTTTAGTAGCCAAATTAGCCCAACAGAAGGTGGCCGTTTTTTTGACCAAAAACTTTCTGAATACTTTATCGAAATATGTTCATCATTTACTTTAATCTAAGTATGTTACCATTTTAATAATGGAAGGGTAAATAAAAATGCAGTGGACGTTTTTGAGGCATTTGAAAAATGTATATTTCTGTTGCGTGTGTTCTATAATTGTAAGTAAGTAAGTAATATTTATTTATATAGCGCTTTTCCACACCAGGGTCACAAAGCGCTTTAACAATCAAAACAATACTCAAAAAAGTATATACTTTAAAGATCAAGATAATACTGAGAACAACACAGGAGTTCCAGAAAATCAAGGAAAAGCCTGAACAAATAGAAACTTCTTAAGATGTTTCTTAAAGGAGTCAGTAGACTCCATCAATTAAAAATCAGGTACTGCTGATTCAGATTTATAGTAATTTAAAAAACGTTATGCACTTAATATTCATGGAATGTTATCCACTACCATACTTTAGTAATTAACTGCGTACATTTTGTAGAATGGTACAAAAGGATTGGGGACTTTTGCTCTGAAGCTAAGGCCTCCTACCACTAGATGGCGCCACTGAATCTCATCAATTGGTCCCAAAATATATTTTCAAATAAAATAAACTGATACTCTGTAATTCACTTTCTTAAAGTTCAGAGTTAAATACGAGTATCAGCTTTTCATCGCTAAGTGGATAAAGAGAAGAAGTAAAATAGGACACAAAACCTAAGAAAAGCGATACTTTAGTCCAACAAAAGTTTGTCTATTTCTAAAGAAAAACCAATCAAAATTCAATATTCCCCTCATTACAAGAGCACCTTGATCGAGCGCCAAAGCAAACACTCGTCTTCCCCTCCTTCACCTGAACTCGCCGAGTCTTCCTGGGAGTCTGCTCACCAGTTGCACGTTCCCTTACAAACACGGGTCATTACGAGTTTGGGCGTCCTGGGATCTAATTAAAGGTCTCAGATCGGTGCGGCTGCGATTCACTCCGGTGGATCCTGCAGACTCCAGCTTCAGTGGGACCTCCAGAACATCTGCGCAGCCAGGAAAATGTTTTCCAAATACTGCTTTGGATGTTTTGAGAGCTGCCTGCTGGTATTTTTTCAGCGGAGAATGAGAGGAAAAAGACAAACGACTTGTCATTTTAGGAAAACATGTGTTGATGAAGCTGGTGTTCAACTGGTGTCTTGTGTGAGTGGGTTTTACGGTAGTGATGTTGAAACATGAACAACAGCTCTTATCCCCTATATTAAGATATTTTGATTGACACAAGGACAACCACATGACCTCCTTGGCAGGGGTAAGAATACCTATAACAAGTTGTTTCGGAAACAGAACAAGTAAACTAGTTCAAGAACAAGCATTATTGAATCAAACAAAATGGCTAAAAAGATAAATTCATAATTAACATTCCAAATTGATGGGGTTTTTACATTTTTCTGTTGCGATTAACCTTCCGGCCGCTAGATGGCAGCAGTCATTCCTTCCTCTACAGCTAATTGAACGAAGGCTTGATCCCAAATCGCGCACTACTGTACATAAACTTAGTCTTTTGAGTACACAAGTGATTCCCAATTAGTAGTGTGGGAAAATGCAGTGTGCAATGAGCACTCAATTGCGCACTCAAATTGTCAGAAAATTGAGGGTGTATCGATGGACACTTTCCACCCTTAACGGCCGCCATCTTGGTGACGTAGGTGACGCTAAACTGAAGCTAGATACAGGCGTAAATGTATCGAGAAAACACTCATTTTACCACAAAACAAAACAACAATAATAATAACACAATGAAACACAAGTTAATTACTTGTGTCTTGATAGCGTTTCAACGGCCAATTGCGATCAGCGTTAAAAAGTAGTAGAAGAAGAAGCTGTCGAGTCATTTCCGGTAAGTGTGTAGCGACAGTGTTTGATTTGAGACGGTACTACCCTGTTGAAAATTTGGACTTGCACTCTCTTAACGTGTACTGTAAACCAGTGCGCGATTCGGGACACAGCCAATGAAATACCGTGAGATCCCAGAGAGGACTAAGGACGAGAGGATACAGACCAAAGACCACAAAAAAACTAAAGCAGTTTCGACTTCATCAAGAGTCGTGTGGTCTGAAAATTCTGAAAACACCAGAGTCAAGTACTCGACAATACAAAAAATATATCCTCGTTACTACAATATCACAATATATCGGATCCTTGCATCTCCATCGTAATTTATATCGTTTCGCCGTATTCGTGCCAATACACACCTCATATATATCGTAAATCCTTACAACATGTTTTTGTCCTTGGGTTAAAAACCAAACAAAAAACAAGCTTGATTTCAAATAGTCACATCTAAATTTTAAAAAAAGAAATTTAAACCTAAAAGAATCGTTTTAGCAGATATGAAAATGTTATGTAACTATTCTGGACAACATGAATGTGACAAGTATTGTATTTTAACACATTTATTTATATGCTTCCTCTCAGCTCCGGGGGGGTGTAGGTGGACGGAATAAAAAAATGGGAATTCAATTTTAATACTTGTCCATCTATTATCCTTTAAAAAAAAAGAACAGAATTGTGTGAATCACATAAAAAAACAAACATAAATACATAACATCATCTTTGGCATCGGAATAGGAATTGAATTGTTATTATCCTCAAATGCATGTGGAAATAAACATGGGGAAATAAATACAATCTAGACAAGTGAAGTTCCATTACTTTTTGTGTTTATTTCCCACCAATATTGTCATGTTTGTCCATATTTACTTCATGTACACAAACTGCTGCTTGATGAGAATTCTCAATAGTTTGATCTTTCAAATGACACACAATATCAACGACACTCGCAACAACTGGGAACGTGAGACACCGAAGCCCCAGAGGGAATAAAAATCCGCAATTTTTCTTTTCCAGATTCTTTTCGGAAAGCCGTTTTTTGCATCAGCACCGCTGCCTCGTCGACTCTGTGTTGTGTTGTCACGTGCTACACACAAAGACGCACACACGCAGCGACGACTTAGGCTAAGCCATTGTCATGGTGTCTTAGAGTCACGGTCCACTTTTGTCCTTGTGGTGTTTCTCCCAGAGGCCCGTTGGTTGCGGCGGTGGCGTGTTGTTTGTGCAGAGGCACACGCCGATGTCACCGCACATCCATTCAACACGCGTCGCACATGTTTGCGTTTGTCCGGTCCGATTCTTCCGTGGAGGACTCACTGTCTCCGCCGATGATTTACATCCACGCAGTGATGGAGGACACGGTGAGACTCGGTGTGAAGCAAGGAACTTCCAATAAAGGACTCAAGTGGAATCTTCATGTCAACACTTATTAAGAATAAGTATATTCAAGTATATTCATGAGTATACAGTACTTATTTTAGACAAATTAAACTAGTATTCTCGAAGTTTACTTTTGACATAATATACTCCAAAATAGTTCACCGTTGTATGCCAATATTTAAGTATACTTTATGAAATGTAATTCAAGTACTACTTTTTTTTTTATTGAGGTGATCCAGATGTGAACTCTGCAAAGGATTATGGGATTGGGCGAAGGGCGGCAGGAAAAAAAAACTTGCTATTGTTAGATACACACATTTTCTTTGAGCTATTACCCCCATTATACAGTACATGTTTATGCAATACTGGCTTTCAGGTTTATAACAAATATTATCATTTACTTATTTACATTACCTTAAAGACACAAAAATGGATTTTCCAGATGACATAAAGTGGCGTAGTACTCAGAGCCTATACTTAAGTTTGCTGGTTTGTTAAATATAGTGCATATTATCAAATATGTACATGAAATATATACTTGGTACATACAGAGAATAGTGTAATTTGAGTATACTTTAGTATAGCACTGTAAACTAAACCAAAGATGTGGAGTGTATACTTAGTACACAGGCAGTATAGAGATTAGTGTACTTGAAAGAATACTTATTTACTATACTATACTACTACTATACTAATACTTACTTTTTTGTAATCTTAAAATGTACCAGTTTAGTCGGAAGAAATATCAAGTATACTTTCAGAACACTACAAGTACACCTACTATACTGATACACAACGATACAACGCAAACACATTTCAATGACTTCTCATTTAGCCACAGATTTGATATTATTTGGTGAAAGTTTTGAGCTCAATGAATCCGGGGCTGGACTTGTCAGTATAAACACTCAGTAAATTCATCAGTCAACGTCCGAGCGCTGATGGATGTTTCCACCGGGGGCCACTGTGATGGAGCGCCAGCGCTCGCTCACAGCACTGATCCCATATTAAACCGTAGACTTGTTGTGCCGCGACCGTCACCGATCCAGGAGGCGCTCTTTCATCAACGGAACACCCTGGACGCGTGGAAAGGAAATGAGATGGAGGGAGAAGATGGAGAATCATGTGGACACAGGAAGAAAAAAAAGATTTGAAACCATCTACAGCAGATCATCAAATGTTGCCTGTTTCTAAAAATGCTTCATGTTTAGCTTAAAGGGTTAAAAATGGAGATTTATATCATTGTGTTCGGAGTCAATAAAGATGTTTACACTACAACAGTGGTGAGCAATTACATCTCCTCAGGGGGCAGATCGTGTATAGTGGCTGTTGTGAGGGGCTGTCAAGCAAAAACAAAGGAGTGAAAAAAGTATTAAATCAAGCTTAATATGCTTGAATATATAAGCTTTTTTTCCATATATGTTTTTATAACGATTGTAAAGTCCTGAGCTAAAGTATGTTTAGAATATTAACTACATATGATATTATAATAATTGTATCACTGCTGCTGTTTTCATCACTGCTTGTGTTAGAAAGAAAATCATGTGTCTTCGTACCAACCTTTGGAGTACGATCATTAACAGCTTCTTTAACAGCTTCTTTAACAGCGAACTAACAGCTCAGTGTTTCAGAAAGATTTCCAACAGACATATAAACTCTATTCTCACTAAAATGTGACCTTAAACCAGATCTGATTTATATTCCTTGCTTAAGTAGAAGCGTTGAGTCAGATTTCTAACCTGACAATATACACTTGAATTAATTTTAGGGAAAATAAATACTCCTGACAAAATGGCTAATGAAAAATAGTTATTTTCTACATTGATCTTATTCCACCGTTTGCTTCAATTTGTGTCTGTTTTTGCTTCCACAAGTTCCTCAGGCTGCGTTGTATGGAAGACTTGCTTTTACCCTACGTATTCATTAATGTGAAGAAGTATTGTTGAACCACTTAAAAGTTAAGTTACAAGTTCAGAGTTTGAAGTATTTAAGTATTTATAACAAATAACTATTATGAGGTTATTTCTAAATCTCTGCCACTAGAGCTCAATAGTTAATCAGAAAACTACAATATGCTCCGTCCAGGTCTGTCCTTCACATTCTTGAATACAAAAAGCAGCTTAAAAAATATCCCTCACCGCAGACCTCAGGTCAGTTTCAATGGATCAGGGCTGTAATCACGAAAAGAGGCTTCTCTGTGTGTGTCCTCCATAATCAGCAATAATTAAACACACAAACACATTTTCCTCGTCACCCGTGGAACAAACAACACTTTTTTCCGAACAGCTCGGTGATAATAAAAAAAGCGAAACAGAGACTATTATTTCCAGTAAGTCATCACGGAAAGGTTGATGGTGTGATTTCCGACAACCCTATAGTTTAATATTGTTTATTTATGATCAGCCTCCACAATAATAATCATTATTATTATGTATATTGCAATGTGGTCTAAATAACTCTGGGACAAAAATAAAAAAAACATTTTAATGCAATTTTTCTATTGGTTAATTTCTGTCCTAATTAATGTACCACCCTGTCTGCACTCTCTTCATCACCTCCCTCACTTCATGCTTGGCCTGGTAATGAAAATAACTGGTCAGAATATATAGAGAGAAACAGATACTCTTTGCAGACGCATCCTCGCCCTCGAACGACCCGCCGCTGACTCACAGATGCCACCTTGGATGGCTCGTGATTCCACCGATATTGACACAGCAGTCGGGAGTCAGTAACATCGGCTCGCAGAGAAAATAAAGCGGTTCCGTGATAAACTTTTCATGAGCTGCAGTAGGTCAGAACAAACGCAGAGTGATACTCGCGCTGAGCACAAATCCCCTGAATATTTAATGACGCTCAAACATCGGGGGCCCCGGACCTAACTAACAACAAATGTACCATCTTGAAAAAAAATCAAACATTGAAACACACTTACAGCAGTGTTTACGACGCTGTGTCTCCGGGCTTGGCTGTCAACAAACCAATCCCTCAACAAATCATCTTAATAAAAGGTCATTAAAAAGCAATGTTTACACATTTTAGTGTGAGAATCTTGTAGCTGATTTGACCCTCTACACGTTTCTCGAGGTGTTGAATACGGAGAAAGTGTTCCTTATGTGCCGTTGATCAACTCAATCATTGGGGAGGAGGGTGAGCTCGACAGAAAAAGCATAAGGGAGGGAGAGACGAGGTGACATCACTGCCAGAGAGTGAGCTAATGTCTGTGACACACACCGGTGGGCAGCAGTGTCCCAACATACTGCAGTGACATCCAGACGTTTGTCCCGACTGGCTTTCAATGTATAATCCCACTGTATATGTCTATTTAAAAGTGATATGTATCGATGCTCACCTATTAGGCATTTCAGTTTTAATAATATACCTATATTTCTGTCACAGACGAGGCAGACACTGCTCTGCTGCCATCTGGTGGTGATGGTCTGCAACTTCACTTCTGTTTAAAGACCCATTTGTGTTGCGTTGTGAGGTTTAGTAGTAACAAAGTTATTATTGAACAATAAAGATAAGTAATTGAAACACAACTTTACTGCCAAAATAAATAACCAATGTTGTAATTCAGAGAAATGTTCCAAAATATTCTGAAATATAGGCAAATTAACACGCAAAAGAACTGGTTAAAAAACATCGTCAGAAGGGTTAAAGTTCATTAGGTCAGAGACAACTGAAGAGTCTCATTTCGCTACACTTATCAAGCCAACAACACAACTTACACACTCTGAAACAAAATGACAATAGCCTAAATTAAATGTACAATTTCCTTAAATTCTGTTTAAGAGTTTGCAAATTTGTTTCAACGTTTGTCATTTTGTGTCAGAGTTGTTTACATTTATTTTGTACTTCCAGGACTCCATATTAATCCCTTTCACATATTTCCAGGGTATTCAAGCCCTTCACATTACCATACATTATTATTAATTCATTTACTACAATAAATACATATTTAGGATTGAGTAACAGCTGGCTTGTTGAACAATTGCAGATTTCTGTTTAAAATAACTATATATCACATGACTAAATCTGCTATTTTTCTTGAATAAATCCAAAATGCTGCAGGAAAAATCCTCCAAACTCAGTCATCTGATTGACACAACTTTTGTTGTTTGTTCTGGAAGTTGCCAGAAAGTGTGCGACAGTTGGAAAATGTCTGGAATTATCACTGCGATAATAAAAATGACCAATAAAAATATGCTGTGAATTTATTTTACAATTCAACCTTTACTATTTCTATTCTTCTTTTACTGGAGAAATTGATTAAAAATATACCCTTTTTTTCACGTAACTAAAATAGCATTTTAAATATATTAATGAACTCAAAATTGCTCGCCCACACAATTTTGGAAATGTGTTAACAATATATTATCATAAATAAGTCTAAATAAGTCAATAAAATAAATAAGTTAGAGTATAAACCTTTAAAATCTTTAAGTATATATTTTGCAAATAAGCAGCAACAGCATTAGAAAACATACTTTGGTTAATTTTCATGATGGCATTTATACATTTTCTTTGTAAAAAACACATACACACGTTAAAAAGGTCATTGTCAGTGTACATAGTTGTGTGTCTATATGTGTGGCCTGTGGTGTGGAGTAAATAAAAGTAATAAATCATCATGTATTCAGACCACAAGTCTTTAAGTCATAACTGCTGCGACGGATTTAAAAAAAACGACATGATGGCCATAAATCATGTTTAAAAAAAGTGAATATTATAGTGTATTTTTCTACATAAAAAACACTGTTTTGGTGTAAGAAAAATATTGGTGCCCGTCCGTCCACAATTACACTCGTGGTTAAACCACAGGTTTTCATCCTATGGTGCAGGAACACACACACACACACACACGTTGCCATGAAAGGGAGACCTCAGATGGCGAGGAGAAAAATGAAACAACAAGAGAGACCAAAATAAGATGTTAGTTTGTCCTTTTTTTTTCATCTTCTTCTAGCTGAGTCAGCAGTTTATTAATAGCAAGCATAGCAGCATCAATCACATTTGACAGATGCACTCAAAGAACAAAAAATCTTTGTTAACTCTCAGTTTTTTTTTATTCTCTCACATGAGTTGATGAATTATATAGAGTTTGTTTTTAAAAAAAATCCTCCACGTCCTCCTTCACCTCTCGACTTGGCTCCCTCCGTCCCTTCAGCTTCTTGAAGTCAGTCGTAACTTTTATTCTCACAGTCTGCTGGCAGCCAGGAGCGCAGCTTACAGCGGCGTCACGCTGGGTCACCGAGCCACCACACACACACACACACACACACAGACGGAGACACACACCACCACACGGCGTCAGTGCATGTAACCAATGCAGCAGACAACGGCAACAACTTATAAAAATGGGCTGAAATTCCTTTTAATTTTGGGATATTTCCACATCAGTGGCGCTCTCACGAAACCAGTGTTTAGACGCACTTGTAGTTTTTTGGAAAACCGACGGAGCCAGAAAGATAAATAACTTGGGATTATGAGAGAAAGTTTCCTCCACATATAGCACAGGGACTTTTGTTCTGGGTTTAAAATTAGACCTCTCAGACCACAGGGAGTCTACGGTCGCGTCGTTTATCTTGGTTCTGTTTTTTTTGCTGCCTCACTTTTTAGAATCCTGCACACATTCTCATGAGTGCTGGAGAACGTGTGTCTGGTTTTTATCGCTGCATCATCTCCATTATGAGAACCTGATTGATTGTGGAAATACATGTTCGTCTTCTCGCTGACTCAGATTCTCTCTCCACTGATTGCCTTGTTTTCTTGGAGAGGAAGGTTGTTGGAGTTTTTTTTGTTTTTTTTTCCTGCCCACAGCTTTAATCCCCAAATCTACACTCTGTATAAAGCGACTGAATCAGTGGATCTCTGTGGTTCGAGGACAGTGCGGGCGACACCAGAACAACAGTTTGAAAGATGCTGATGATGATGGAGATTCCTCCACGTCACCCTACGGTCCTTCTTCGACATGGAATATTTCTTAGCTTGTCAGGGTGAGAAGCAGTTGAGACCCCAAACCAGACTTGTTTTTGTTTTATTGGGGCAAATAATGTGTTGATTTAAGTGTTTTTTAAATAGATGTTGGACTCTATTGTATCATCAGTATGTTTCTGTTTGTACAAAACTTTATTTTCATTGAAATATTTACATTAGAAAATGATCTTAACCCACTGAAAACTCTTTGTTTGTCCGGAGATTAAATCTTATTTACCATAACCACGCCCACTCTGCTGTGATTGGTCAAGCATCAAGGTGTGTCACCGCACGTCATCAATCCTCCACCTCCAAGAGACTCGTTGTTTAAACAAAGCGGGGCGTGATTACAGCTGGAGCTGGAGGAGGAGTGAAACTCATTATTACATCATAATGGATTCCACTCTCGTAACCTCTCCTTCGCCTGGATTTCAGATTACATTTACTTTATAAAGTAATAAATTCAAAATATGGTCATGATGAGGGACTAACTGAATTTTGGAGAGGAAGGAGGAAGTCATTATTTGCCCTTTAAGTGAATACTATTTTTTTTTCTTGATGGCTCCTCACAACATACCCTGACTCAAATGTGGCCCCTGGGGGAAATGTAATTGCCCACCACCTATGGACAGTTTATAGTTGTCAATCAATCTTTGTGAAAGGAAACCAGAGAACCAGGAATAGATCCAATGCAAACGTGTGGAGAAACGTTTGACTCTAAAGTTATAAACGACGCAATTAAATGAATTATGCCCTTATTACTGTATCATTTGATACCACACAGAACTTTCACGTTTTTACAAAGACGCTTTTTTTTTCTAGTGACATCACAGACAGAACACGACTAAAACCTTGCAGGAGCAAAGATCTCAAGCAGCAAATTCCCAAACAATTTTCACTTGATTTATTTTCTCTACTTTTTCTGCATATTATCTTTTCCCCTTTAATTGATTTATGTTTAAGTTATATATATATTTTTAAATCCAGTCTTTCTTGACTGGACCTGGCACTGGAGGCTTGTTGTGGGGTCAAAAACATCTGTCAGGCCCGGTGTCTATCGAAAGAATAGGACTCCACTCAGGGTCAGATCTTATTGTCTCTTTCCTGTGAGCCGTGAAAATAGATCCTCTGTCACCAGGTCAATAAAAGTACAATCCAGCTTCCTCCCAGAAGAGCCTTCCCGATCGCACAGATCCAATCTGGAGCCGAGGCGGTGACGATGGTCCCGCTGTGGTCCGTGACCTCGATTCGATGCGTCTTTTTTTTTCACGATTTCGCACTTCCTCCACACGACGTGTCCTTCATTACCAACCACCAGTTAGCACAAGGTGAACTCTTTCTTCTGGCTCCCAGTTGTGCATGAGACAGGAAGTGAACGCACAGCTACTTCCTGCAGAGGCAAAAAACAGGAAGTAGTGGGGGTGGAAAAGAATCCAAACGCACTGGGAAATGCTGACAAAACCAATGGCATCATCCGTATTACGAGTATATCCGCAACTTCCTGTTTTCTATCTGGACATAATGAAAATAAAACGACATCATGATGGGTTTGGAGAAAAAAGTGGTCAGATTTGTGAAACAAAAATGTTCCAATGTTTTCTTCGGAAAAATATGCGAAATTGGATTATGACACAAAGTTGGCTTCTCTGTGTCTTCAGCCGTCGTACTTTAAAAAAAAAAGAAGTTTTGATCCGACTTGAGGCAAACATCAGAATCTGATTTAAATAAAGGAGGGAAACATGGGGGCCAATGGTTTGAGATGGTAAACACAGGCACTGGTCTATCTGCGGAATATTCAAAAGCGCAAAACAAGAGTCGCCCGTGGTGACGCATCTGACATGCTAACCACATGTGGCCAATAAAAAAATCAGAGAAGAAGAGAAAAAGGGGAAAGTCCCCCCCTCTCTCTCTCTCTCTTTCTCTCTCTCTCTTCACCATTCTTGTTTTTATTCACCCTCTTCTTTCCATGTCAATCAAATCTAGATCCATTCTTCTGGTTAATACGTCTCACTAAAGAACAATTTGAATAAAAGTGCACCAAAAACAATGTAAAATACTCATTTAATATGTGGTCCACAACACGGAACATCCAGCATCGTTGCAGTGACACAACAGTTCTCTGTTGAACTCTGAAATACAAGTGTCCGTGGCCCACTTGGTTAAAAAGAGGAATTCTCCGGTGTTATCTTTTCCAGTGAAGGGGTGAGTTATTCCCACCACAACACGCACCTCTTCCTCTCTCTTGCAACACACCCTTTCCGAACATCCCAAACTTCCACATGAGTTTCCTCCCCGTTTTTCCAAATTCCTGTCCGTTACCTCAGCCCGGAGGCACACCAAAACTCACAAGTGCTGGTGTGAGTTCAGAGTACAAATATTGTATGGGAAACATGGGAAACACATTTGCGGAGTGCTTGAGCTGCACAAGAATTGGTTGAATTCTGACTGGAAATGTTCCATCAATGATCCAGAGGGTCCAGTTTTAGAGACTGGTTTTGTGGGAGTACCAACTCACTTTATTGACCAGGTATGTCACCTGTAAAGGGGCATGTCGAGGACATAAGCAGCACTTAAAGTATTCAATGAAAGGTGGATCCAGAGTCTAGTTCTTGAACTTCTATGAACATCCATTGGTCGAGTTAATAGCAAGAGACACGCCAACTTCTCGCTCGTGGTAAACAAGATCTCACTCAAAGTGTCGGTCTGGTTTAAAGGGAACGTTTGACGTTTAAAGTGAATAATAAAAGGCGACTTGTGTGACACAAAAGATAATATTCTTACACACTCACACAACAAAACGGATATTATAGAATATCTGTGAAACATACAGTATATGCATTAAATGAGCTTTGAATTTGGTGAAACTAACTTTGAAATGTTGATTCTTTTATGCAATGTAATTCCATTACTTCAATATTGGAATTTTAAATCGTTTTTAAATAGTTAACTTGAATTTAATTTGTAATAATTAAATATTTTTTAAAATCAAAGATATTTTACACATGGGGTTTGATATTCTAATTACAATAACTCAAAAATGAATCTTCTAACCTTTAAAATTAATTGATAAAATGTTGAAAACATTATATCAGTATTTTTATATTGAACTCAAAATGACAAGGACGAAGCCAGATTTTTCATATTTGGCTTAATTCCTTCGTAAAGGTGAGGAAGGCTGAAAACGGTTGTGCGTGACTACTCTTTGTATTGATGGTTATAATTTAAATTACTATTACTATGTTTTGATTAAAACTAGAGCACTGTTGCTCAAATATTCAGCAAGTTACAGCCTTTTTAAAGTCGCTTGCACATTTCTTTTTTTGCCTTCTTTTAGCCCCGTAGCAGCTTCTGCGTAATTTATCATATTTTTCGTGGTTTTGTATCTTACAAAAATCTCAGGGTGATACTGGGTACTTCAGCTAGTACTTCCATATCTTTCTCTCCTGCAAACTCTGTCAGTGTGACATTATCCGGCTCACAGACGAGCACTTCAAATACAAACGTCGTCTTTGAATCATTTTGACATTTCTGTTGTTGTTCTCGTCACGTCTGCTCAGTGACAGGATTTGATATTGATTTTATCACGTTTCATTGATGTATTCTGTAATTTATATTACATTCTTGCTAAGATTAATTAATAAGTGTGTATCAGACTTACTAATTTAACATTTATTTTATTCTTCATTCATCTTCAGCTTGTGTTCTATTTTTCCAATTGATCATAATAAATCAAAGTTAAGTTAAATCATTTTAAGAGCATGGATGTAAATTCAAAAAACACAATAATCCAGTTATTCACACTATCACAAGTATTCCTTAAACATTTGATTAAAAACATTTAAAAAGATTGGGACTGAAGGAACCATCTATACTATGATTGATGACTGATAACTTTTATCTTTTCTCGCTATTGATTATTATTTTTTTTTAAAAACAATGAATCAGTTAAAATATTCATGACAACATCAATAATTCAGACTCATGAGTCAAACTGGTGTCTTTATGAAGCCTTTAATACATAAACTTTACAGATTCATTTAGAAAAACCACAAATATTCTCTTAAATATAAACAAATTCAATCAAATTCTACATGTAAAACATGAATATATAAACACAAGATCCCTGTCAGACATATTTTTGAAACATCACAGTGACACTTTGGGGAAACTCTGGTTTTCAATTGCAAAGAAAAAGAAAGATAATTGCATGTATTAAAACGAATAAAATGCTTTTTAGTGTTGTTTTTTTCCCCCCAAAAGATAATTATTACCAAAAGCTCCAGAGTTATTGCACGACTTGAAAGAAAAAAAAAAAAAAAATCAACCCTTGCTCTGATGTTCTTTATGTGTCACAGTAAATTAAAATGGAAACGAAACTCTGTTTGGTGTCAATAGAAAAGAATGTCAAATGCAGATGTGGAAGACTTTTTTTTCTTTTTCTCCTGATAGTTTGAACTGCCACTGCTCCGCGGCTGCATCCTCCAGAGGAAATTTTGGAAGGATCTACTCTCGCTCTGCTTTCAAACGAGAGAGGCCACAAAGACTGTGTGGTGAATACAACTGCTGACACTTGAGTCACTTGAGTTCGCTCTACTGTTCCCCGTCCAACAACATATTGTCTGTGCGACTAATTCAGCACAGATGAGAGAACAAACATTTATAACTTCAGCGTTTGGCTCCGTCGTGAACAGAACTATTGACTATGAGATGCTACATAAACACAGAGAGACCTCTACAGTGTGGATTTTCATTTTCCCAGAACGAACAAAACCAGAAATTCCTCCTTAAATATCCTGCCAGAGTTAAAGAAAAAAAAAAATCTTGTTTGATATCATATCCCTCCATTGACCCATTACGACCACTCTGTCATGTAATAGCGCTTTACAATTACAAACCTTCTTTTCAAAGATGCAAAGCATTACGAAAAAAATATGGTTTCTTGGAGGAAATTTTAGAGAAAAGCTGAGACGAATCATTGCATTGTGTGAAGCAGAAAGACTGGAGCAGAGATGGAGATAATGAGGTGTTAGTGGGAGTGACCAGGAAGGACAAGATTGAAAATTAGTTCACAAGTATCACTGTAAAAAAAACAAAAAAAACCTTTATGAAAAGCACATTTTTTCTAAATACATTTGTTTTTTTCTTTGGATGTAGGTTCCACGTAATAAAACACATGTTTACACTCTTTTTTGTCATTGAAATGTAGCCATTTCTTTATTACTTTATATCAATTTTCATCTATCAAACTAACTTTTCATGTTAATACGGTGTTTAAGGTAAGATAAGGGATAATAGATGTTGGATGTCAAACTGGAATTTGTTTGAAAGAGACAACCCGAGAGATAATTGAGATGAATTGAGCCTCAGAGAATGAAAGTCCATTCCGCCTCATGTGATTGAGTTTGACACTGATGCTCTGAACCATATTTAAGCATCTTGAACAGTGCAGTGATGCAAGATGGTTTGGACGTGAAGGGAACATGGGAGGCGTTGGCTAAAGAACTAAGAAAGAAGTTACTAGCGATTTCTTTCATTCAGGTGATGGATGAGTGTAAAACACAGCCTCTGTTGGATTTAACCTCCTTCAAGACTGTCAAACTATTCAAGTGGAAAAAACATTTTTTCTTCTGTACAACACTCTAAAGTAGTTCTCTCACTATACAGTTTCAGCATAAGACCCAGTGCAAAAGAGAACGATCTACCCTCCACGCGCCGCCAACAACTTTTTATCATGTTCACGGATTTACGACCGTTTCATTTCAAACCGGAGATTAATGTGATTGTGCTTTAACTTTCGATGACTTCCCAAGGATGTTCAAGTCTCACACAAAAGGTCTTGGACCAGGAAGTATCACGGTATCACGGCTCGTAAACGACCCCGATAGTTAGTGGTGTACGTCGGCCTGTGTTTGACTCGTGGCCAAGGCTTTCCCCGGCATAGCTGTGGTGAACGCCGTGAGATTCACTTTCCCTTTGACCATCTCCGTTGTTTTCCTTTTACACCGATTTAAAACTTTGAACATTCCATATCATAACCATGACTCGCTGGACTGAGACGGCCTGAGATGAAGTCATCGTTTGATAAAAAAAAACACAGACTAATTTAAGTGCAGCTCAGGACTTGAACTTTTGACAACTCTTCCTGAATTTAAAGTTCAATCTCCAGTTTTTCATTTGTCTAAGACGATAAAATATGTACGTTTATGACATAAAAACTCCTTGAAGTTATTCGATTTTTGGTGTTTTCTGTAATTCCATCTGGATCCAAGAAGGTAACTGATAGCTTAGTTCAGAACTAGCAAAAAAACTCAAATAAAAGTGTTTTATTCGATTGTATGCAACACTCTGGAAGAGGTATGCGCTGCGTCAGTGCTTTTCTAGCTGGTTTGTGTTATTTAACTATTCAGATCATACATCCAACTCGAGTTGAACCAACTAATAACTGACTGGTGCTTTCAGGGACGTGGGAGCTGGTGAATTGGACGACAAAAACCGTCCACTTATCCAGTGATGCAGGCACTGTAGTAGACCGCACTGCTGGCGTCGGAGAGAGCCGATATAAGAGGGCTGATCCCGTCCTCGCACCCCCCCGCCCCGCCCATGAAGTCCCTGGTGATGCCTCCACCGACGTTCATGCCGCCTCCTAAACCGTTACCACCTCGCCCGGCCAGGACTTTGGAGCCTCCTCCCCCACACGCGCCGTAGACCTGATCCCTGTGAACGTACTGGTCATATTCCTGCCTGTTCACCTCGGACCAGAACTCGGCGGTGGACGACCCGTCCGGCTCTAGCGGGGATAGGAAAGTCGCAGACTGGGTGGAGGAGGAAGAAAGCAAGGGAGCAGATTCAGGTGGAGGTGAGAGCTGCCCCAGGTGGGAAGGGTTGTACTGGTTCGGAGCACTGGTTCTATAGATTTGACTGAAATAACCCGCTTGCGTTTGCTGAGAGTTATTGGTCTCTGAGAGGGCGGCATTAAGGTAGGGACTGGAGGAGGTGTCGGAAGAACACTTCATGGAACTCCTCAAGGCAATATGGGAACCGGGAGACTGAGATGTGTTTAATCTGGTATTGACCGAGCTTGAAAAGACGGGGGTGCTAATGTTAGACGCCATTTTGGACTCGACACATGTCAGTCTGGAATCGAGTCTGGAACTTCGGCTGGGACTAATAGTGGCGCTGAGGGCGGCGCTCCCGCTGGACCCGACGGTCTGACTGTGCGCCAATGACGCGCCGTGCATGGTGTTCTGATGGTTGTTGTATGCGTGGCTGTAGTGGAGATGGTGCAGGTTGTGGTTGTACCCATTCCAGGCTCCGACTGAACTTTCCTCCTGCACATGTTGTGGAAAAAACACAGACTCGCTGCCGCCGTCCTCCAGAACGTCCAGAGGAGACATCTCTGGAGTGGGCAGTCCATAGCTCTCCAGCTCTTGGTGTCCCGGTGTCTGCAGGTCCTTGAAGTGACTCACGGAGGGTAACATGTGGTGGTTCTGGTGCGAGTGATGGCCGCCCAGATGACCGTAGCCAGAACTCCCCTCAGAACCGAAGGACCCCAATCCGAGAGAAGACGCTCCGCCCTGGGCCAAACTCTGAAGCAAGATCCCTGGCTCGACGCGCTTCATTTTCTTCGTGGTCTTCTTACGCCGAGGGCGGTACTTGTAGTTGGGGTGATCCTGCAGGTGCTGGACGCGAAGACGCTCGGCTTCCTCCACGAACGGACGCTTATCTGTGGCGTTCAGAGCTTTCCAAGACTGACCTGAGAGACGAGTACAAGAGTGTTAGATTCTAATTGAAGTAGTGGAAAGAAAAAAAACATTGTGAAATACCCTCCATGAAAAAAAACAGAGAAATTGTGAAATCGATCAGAACAACTGTTTCAGGATTAAAGATGACAACTACTACTACTAAGTAAAAAACATTTTAAACATAGTACGTAGTAGATTTAGCTTCCGTTTGGTCAGATATATTTAAGCACTATAACTTCTTGTTTTAGCTTATAAACAGTAATTTAATGTACTATATATTTATGGTTTGTTTATTGGAATTTAATGGGAACTTGAAAAGTCAGATGCTTGCAAAGCGTTTTAGAGTAAAAAAGCAAAAGATATTTATAGAAAACTACTTTTGGATTTTGGATTGGAACACTTGTTAGGTTGTCATGGTTTCATGAGCGACATACACCAATCCGTCATAATAAACAAAACAAAAAAGAGCTGAGTAGTAGGTCAGGAGTCTTTCCTATTAAACAAAATGTGTCAGTTATTGACATCAGGACCATTTATAAAAATTAAACCTTAAGTTTGTGTTGGTCCTGATCTTGTTAGTGAGTCAGAAATTATTTTTAAAAAGTACACGTTGAATAAATTAAAGTTCTGCTTTTACACATTACTATAAAGTTTTAGTGTTGACACTTTGAGGATGATAAACTTTTTCATCTATGACTAACACACTCTCTTTCCTTGTGTGTTTGTTGAAAAACAGTCTTGAGGATCAGATGTGGAAAGTAAATCCTTTTGGCTTTTTCTCCTGTTTACAGAAACATGAACTAAAAATGACCCCCGACTTCATTAACCCTTCTTAAATGTATGAATGCATGTTATGAGCTAGCGTTGTTAAATAGCGCTCGTGAAAACGATAAAACAAGATTCTTGTGCTCAAATTGAAGACTTTAGGTTGTAAGGATTCATCAAAACTTAAAAACATGACAAAGAATTGTTGAAAATAAACTTTTCTGTGACCTACCGAGCATTTTGCTGAGCACAGCGTTGTGCAGGTCGGGGTTCTGCATCGCCAGACGCTTCCTCTCGTCTTTGGCCCAGACCATGAAGGCGTTCATGGGCCTCCGGATCCTCTGCTCGCCCCCCATTGTCTTGCCGTCGCCGGTGCCCGCTGTCAAACTCGTGGTCAACTCAGGACTGTGCTGACCCGGACCCGGGGTCAGAGCGATCCTGGCGTCCCCCCTCTTGAGGCTCCCGAGTCCTTCGGGAGAACTGTCTCCGGACAGGTTCTGCTCGAAACCCATTTCGGGGTCGGACGAAGGACTGGGCGTCCGAGAGGCCCAGGGGTCTCTGAGGGACACCTGACCTCGATGTAGAAGAGTTTCTCTGGACAAACTGGAATCGGCCAAATTCATTCCAGAACTTTAAGTTTAGTCTTCGAACGAATCTCCTTGTTTTTGAGTGTTCTGTTAAAAACGAGTTGAGTTGGAGAAGACTTCCCAAACACAAACATCGGGATCTGATGAAAAAAAAAAAGGAGGCTGTAGAGAGAACAAACTGGATATTCTCCTGAATAAAAAAAAAGTTCCACGATGACGAAGTCTCTTGTGTTCGTCGTCGCCGCCGCCGCTTGTTTGGAAGTGTGCGGTGAGTCGCTTTCGTCCCCTTCTGTCACTCTCTGGTGACTCACTGTCTCTCTCTGTCTGTCTGTCCGGGACCAGAAGTTTTTCGAAACTTGTGGGAAGACTTAACCGACCCACGTTACGTATATATACACCCCGCCCTGGCCAATGGCGTAAATATATGCCCTGCTGTGTTCACCAATGAGACGCCAGGCAGGCGAGGCCGGGGGACCGGCGTGTGTGGGAGACGGAGAAAAGGAGGGCGAGGGGTGGTCTGTCGTGTTGCCTCCCCCTCTTTCCTCCACTGTGTCCGCCACCCTTTCCTCCCTCCTAACACTACACACACACACACACACACACACTACACACACACAGTGCATGTACAGGGAGATGTAATCAGAGAGGTTCCATTGTTTGTGCCCAACTGAGAACGCAGCTTCTCACACATCAGTACACACATTCAAGACACACACACACACACACACACACACACACACACACACGAGACATGCATCACTTCACACACTTACCTAAGACAAACTTTTAAAAAACACGAATGTGAATTAAGACAGGGATTCCTAGTCAGGTAGTGCGACACCCGTGAGTGTGTGTGTGTGTGTGTGTGTGTGTGTGTGTGTGTGTGTGTGTGTGTGTGTGTGTGTGTGTTTGTGTGCGCAGGCAAGACAGTGGTGACAGAAGAGACCACAGTCGCAACCAGAGTGATTAGTGGTCGAAGTTTACAGCACTACATACTTGGGTTCAGTGAGACGCTGAACTGCAATGAAAAGCTGCTAAATTGTAAAATATAATAAAATAAAGAAATGCTATTTTCGAGGCGTTTGAAGATCGATATGGAAGTTTTAAGTGAGGAGAGTTGAAGCCCAAAAGATGCTGAGCTCGACAATAAGGCAGAACATTGGCCGTTTGGTAAACGTGCAATTTCGAAATGTTCTCGCAACAGGACCAGATGTTTTTCCCGCTTCGTGCTACTTGTCATGTCAAAATTGTTTCTTGTGAGAATTAGTTAACATAACATGGCATATTTTGGTTTAAATGTTAAAATATATATAGTTAAAATCGTATAGGAAATCGTACTCTGGTTCATTTGGAGTATTTAGATGTTTAAATATGCAGTCAAGACATAATTAATATTTATTATTATGAATTAATATGACACTCAATCTTTGCAGGGTGAATCTTCCTTATCAATTCAGCACTTCCTGTTTCTGTCGCACGGATATAAATACTTTCCTTGTTAATAATATCTTACTGTTGAGGAGGTTAAACCTGGTCAACTCATGACTACTTTAAGGCTTTTCAAATACTGTGTAATTCAGCCTCACTCACTTATTCTACTGGAGGAGCTACTGCCGTTCCATGAACACCTGCTTCCTGTCCAACGACTCGGACTCACTGGGATCTGTGGGATTCCCCCGGTGGGGCAACGTATAGGATTCTGTTGACGAGGAAGTAAAGAGGAAAGACGTCACCAGACGAGAGAATGTGGGAAGTGAAAACTTCATCGATTGGATGTTGTGTCAAAATACAAAACTCTTCTCCACCGACTCTGCGTCACAACAACACAACACACTCTTACCCAACGACTCGTCTTGCCACTGTTGAACCGAAAGGCGTTGACTCATCGATAGCCGAGCAGCTTTGATCTTGAAAAACAAAGTTGACTCTTAAACGTTATTCGGATCAGATGAGTCTCAAAATTAGCCCAAGATGTTGTTGAAGTGTCAAATACGTACTCAGACACAGTTCAGTGATTTATCTGCAAGTTCTCAATGTGGCTTTGTGACCCAATGATGAAAATACTTCCCTTAAGAGTCAATTTTTGTTTGAAAGAATTTCTATTTTTAAACTTGTGTGGAACTCATTAAAACGTGGTTTTGGTGCAAAGCTGTGAGTACTTTGGTGCTAGAAAAATACAAAATGGAATTTGTAAGTTCTACATTCCCAGAGGTTAGGACCTCCAGTCTGGTTATGCTCAAGGTTTCTGCCTGTTACAGATGAGGTTTTTCCTCTCCACTGTCAATTATTCCGATTCACTGGGATCTGTTTTCTCTTCTCTTTTATAGTTTCTATTAAACTGGAAGGTTTCTTGGAATAACTAATCGAATTCCATTGAATTTTCTATCTATCATGGTTTCTTATTGTGAGTATTTTATTTGGGACTCACAAGATACACACGATTAATTTGTTTAAAGAAAAATGTATACGATATGATGCATAAACAAATGTACCGGCCTATCTGAGCTCGATGCTCGTGTCAATAGCCATCTGTCCTGACGGTTCAGATTGTGTATAATAAAACAGTGACCTGCAAGACTTTGCTTGGCCTGCTTTCCATTACTCAGAAAGAGGCCCAGTGGAGAACAGCTTAGCACTCGCAGTCTCCTTGAATCGTGATGTCATACTTTGAGGTATGACCTCCGACCTTTCGGTGCATCCCCCCAAGCCTCGGACCGGCAAGTCCTCTCATTATCCTACCATCTTCATTCAACACGTTTTTTTATGTTCTTCTTATTCCCTTCAGTCCAGCTCACTTTCCAAACATGACTTCAATCAGAGAGTGGACCTTATATATCAAGTCTTTTGTTTCTCTGCCAGGGACAAGTAGCCCCCCCTTTATAACATCGTAATGACCCTGCACACACACACTCACAATAACACACACTTTCCTCCCCACACCCAACTCCAAGGGAGACTGCTGTGGCGTCTCTGAGCCTCCTGCTTGACCAACCAGGAACTACTCCCTCTGTGCTGTCCCGGGCTTCTTCATCTGTGTGTGTGAGTGTGAGTGTAAGTGAGTGTGTGTGAGTGTGTGTGTGTGTGGTCACTGTTCTAACAAGGTTGTTCTCATCATAAAGAGTTATGGACCGGACAAACATCTATAAACGACAGTGTTCTACAGAACAGGGAGGCTGGACTATATCGGTTCTCTTTAGGAGTCTTGAAACTTTACCGGACTCCAGAACGTTTAGCGATGAGTCAGCTGTTATTCGTTGACCTGCACGAACCTTTAAATGTTGTTTGATTGTTTGTTTGGCTTCATTTTCGAGATTGTTGAAGATTCAAATGTATTAAGAAAGAGCAGGTTCCGTTTCGTGAGATACTTTTTCCAACTCTTGCCGTTTTGTTTTGTAGTTTAAATACTATTATATCCTGTTAAAAAAAACAGATTTTCTCAATAAATACTAGGACTAGAGGTTAAACATACCCCAAAAACCAGCTTCGTAGGCTGGTCAGACCTGGATGTGTTTTGTACCAATGACGTGAATTCAGACCAGAGCTAAAAGCTACTTTTATCTTCAGGTTTACAAACATATTCACTCGTCTATATGTTGGAATTAGCAACGGAGTTCAGAATTGTTTGGACCTAAGAGACTCACTCAGATGAACGAAATAATTCTGTAAATTTTAGGATAATTTGACAGACTTTTTTTTCTTACAGTTACAGTGTGTTTACGTTAAAACTGGTCCGGAGACGGACGTATTAAGATAAAAAAAAAAGCTGCAGATATGAGCAGATAAGTCATTGTTATGAGTGGAATTTAATGAACATGCTTTACTCGTTTCTGAACGACCTCTCGGTTTGATATGGTGCCTCTCGTTCACACTCACGACCCATAAGTGCGCCTCGCCGCTACAAAAATTGAAGTGGTCATTTCATTTTAGCACCACCTCGGAAAACCACTTATTCATCAATGGCCCCTAACGGGTGAGTAAAATAAATGGATAATACTCTTAAATAAATAATAACCTGAGGAAGATTACTGAAAGCTTAAAATATTAAACATTAAGACATTATTGTCATACGAAATATTGTCATTTTGGCATCGCGATCAGAGGTTTTCGATGAAAGACTTTGTTTATTTGTGCCTTTATGTGCGTGTTCATGACACCGCACCTTGGCCATTACGGAAATTTGGCAGCTACTCCAGACTCGATGGCGAGAGAGAAAAGAGCGAGGGAGATCAGGGGAGAGAGAGAGAGAGAGAGGGACAGACAAGTGGCTGGGTTTTTTCTTACCTTCTCCTGCACACACACACACAGTCACCTTCTGAGACACACAATGGCATCATCAAGGGTGTGTTTACCGTTGGTGTGTGAGTAAGTAAGAGTGCTTTTGTGTGGGAGAGGTCATGTTCACACACCGGTCTATTTCGGAATATGCTGAGGAAGGGAAGTGTGTGTGATGATGGATGGGAGACACGGGTCACGGCGGGAATCCCCTACCTTTATCACACACTGACACACACACACACACACACGGAGCACGTTCAATTCAATTAAAAAGACAATCGAACACACAACCTCCCACACTTGTGTAACCTTTGGCCTGTGTATCAATCAAGCTTCAAATAGACCATCAAACCGAATGTAATACAGTTTTTCTTGGGAAAAAACAGCAAAAAAATTATGAGTTTCCTTTAAAAATTGAAGACATTTGAAGAGAAATTATCTGAATAAGTAAAGGTTCTTTACACATTTTGAAGTGCCAAATTGTATGTAAGGAAAAACAAAAACAAAAATACAGTAGTTGTGTTTATTTATTTTAAAGTTTCACTCCACTCTGCTGAATCTACAAAAAAACAACTTTGTAATTGTGTGTTTTCTCTTCCTCTCTCTGGCACAAAGAGTGGGCTCCACGCAGACTGCCATCGCAAACCCACTGTACAATTCCCAAAAGTGCTGCTTAGTGTGTGTTTTATGATCCAAAAATAAAGGGGTGTGATCGTATAAATAAACCTCAATTCGCATCCAAGTGAGTCTTTATGTCTGTGTCATCCAACTCAGGACTATAAACTCTGATTGAATAATTTCATAAATGTGTGATAATGATAAACGGTTGACTTTATGTTTTAGCTTTGAAGAGCGAAATTGAGTCACTGTGTTGGACACAACACCAAAGTGAACAGAACAGTGAGGCTTTACGGTCATTTTGTCATTTATATTTAATTGATATAATCATTTTAAGATTATTGTGTGCTTGTGATGAGTTTATATTTTTGTCTCAAACATTGGAACAAACATTTCTTCAGGTAAGAGATGATGTTCACAATGAAATATATACGTAATGTAGCATCTTGTTCTCAATTGATGATCCACCAGCAGATGAACATGTTTCTAAACTACACTGAAGCATATTGAAGTCACAAAAAGAAGAGAAATTGTGTTTGTTTACTGTGGGGAGACTTCTTTTTTTTTCGTCCAGGGAATAAAAGAAACAAGTTGATTTTACACGCGACCGCTGAACTGGTTTGTTGCCATGGTAACTGTGAGCAACAAAGGGAAAACACGGAGTTGGAAAACGCAAGTATCAAAATCACACTAAATTGTCCAGTTGAGTGAACAATTTGACGAGCCGGTCATATTTCGACACACCCACCGGCCGTCTTCGTGCGAACACAGAACCTCACGAGTCAGATGTTTGTGATTGACTTCAGCTGAAAACAAATCTACAGCGTGAATGTCATCTCTGGGGCGTGAAGAGTTGAATCCAAAGTCAAGTCAATTTTACGATAGATGGACATGATAGAGATGGAGAGATAGATGGATGGATGGATAGATCGATAGATGAGTAGCGACACGCTACGATACGATGCGCTTTGATACGCTACAATACAACGGATGGATGGATAGCGATATGCTATGATACAACGGATGGATTGATGGATGGATGGATAGATAGCGATATGCTACGGTTCAACGGATGAATAAATTGCGATACGCTACAACGGATGGATAGATGGATGGATGGATGGATGGATGGATGGATGGATGGATGGATGGATGGCGATATGTCATGATACAACGGATAGATAGATAGCAAAACGCTACGATACAACTGATGGATAGATGGGTGGATGGATGGATAGATAGCGATACGCTACGATACAACTGATGGATAGATGGATGGATAGATAGCGATACGCCACAATACAACGGATGGATAGATAGCAAAACGCTACGATACAACTGATGGATAGACGGAAGGATAGATAGCGATATGCTACGATACACCACAATACAACGGATGGATAGATAGCAAAACGCTACGATACAACTGATGGATAGACGGAAGGATAGATAGCGATATGCTACGATACACCACAATACAACGGATGGATAGATAGCAAAACGCTACGATACAACTGATGGATAGACGGAAGGATAGATAGCGATATGCTACGATACACCACAGTACAACGGATGGATAGATAGCAAAACGCTACGATACAACTGATGGATAGATGGATGGATAGATAGCGATACGCTACAACAGACAGACGGCGATAAACTACGATGTGCTTTGATACACTATGATACGCTACGGTTTAACATAGATAGCAATATGCTACGATACGATGCACTTTGATCCGCTACTATAAGACATAGATTGATAGCGATACGCTACGATTCAACATAGATAGATAGCAATATGCTACGATACGATGCACTTTGATATGCTACGATACAACAGATAGATAAATAGCGATGCGTTATGATACACTTTGAAACGCTACAACAAATAGATACCATAGATTCCATAAATACCACTGATACCAGCGATGGATACTATAGAAACCATCTTAAGGTCATCACTTCTGAACCCCGTCACCTTGTCATGGGCACCCAAGGTTGATCACACTGATCAATGCATTCCAGCGGGTGTTTGTTGTTTCCAGTGTTAGCGAGCAGATCATTTTTGTTTCGCTCCAGCGTGCATGTTTAATTCTCCATGTGTTGGCCTTGCATCAGACGCAGATTCGAAGCACATGGAGCCAACTGAAGGGTTGCCAGTTTGAATCTCATTGAAGGGTGCTTGTCATTGAGTTGTCAACTCATAAACTCCCGCTGAGAAGTTGGACACAGCAGATTATCGCTGTGTAAACCCGCAGTACTTCAGTTCGACACAGCCTTCAAGACTGGTCAGATATGTTTGAAAAACATCTGCACAGTTGCAAGACCTGGCACGGATCTAGTGGCAGCAACACTTGGTGATTGGTCAAAGATTTGTTCTGCTATTTAGCAAGACATCATTTGGAGATTGGATTTCACTTTTTCTCTTTTAATCTTTCTAATTCTGGGTTTCACACAGGTCCGTTCGGGCTACACACTAAGTTGTGTGGAAATGTTCGGCCCAGGATCAAGTTGTCTCCCTAATGATGGTGGACAGAAAGAGTTCACCTTCTAGCATCATCCTGAGGTTTCGGGGTAGGCGTGACCCGGACACCCCTCGTCAAGAGGGAACTGCATTTCATACTTGTCCAAGTTGAGTTCTTGATGTTGTGCAGACATCCACAGGGAAATGTCGGTCCAGCCAAAGACAAGAGCCGTTCCAGATCGAGACACTTCTACGTCCAAGTCATGTCCGGGCCGAGGCACATCCAGACTGAGAAAAGTCCAAACTAAAACAGAACTGCACAAGACATGTCCATACCGAGACATGTCCACACCCACACATGTGCAGATTGACACATGTCCAGATCGAGACCCATCCAGACCATGATACGTCCAGACTGTGAACTGTCCAGACCAAGACACGTCCATACCGAGACATGTCCAGACCAAGACACGTCTATACCGAAACCTGTCCAGACCAATACATGTCCAGACCAACACATGACCATACCAAGACATTTCCTGACCAAGTTCCTTGTCCAGACCAAGACACGTCCATACCAAGACATGTCCATACCGAGACCTGTCCAGACCAACACATGACCATACCAAGACATTTCCTGACCAAGGCTGTTGTCCAGACCATGACTCGTCCAAGACATGTCCAGAAAATGTGTTCAGACCAAGACACGTCCATACCGAGACCTGTCCAGACCAATACATGTCCAGACCAACACACGACCATACCAAGTACTGTCCTGACCAAGACACGTCCAGACTAAGAGACGTCCAGAATGAGAAATATCCAGAACGAAACATGTCCAGCACAAGACACGTCCGGTCCGAGACACATCCAGACTGAGACATGTCCAGACCAATACATGTCCAACACATGTCCAGGACAACACAGGACCATACCAAGATATGTCCTGACCAAGGCTGTTGTCTAGACCAAGACATGTCAATACCCGAGACAGGTCCAGACCGAGACACTTCCAGACCAATTTACTTTCAGACCAAAACATGTCCAACAAATGTCCAGACCAACACACGACTATACCATACTATATCCTGACCAAGGCTGTTGTTTAGACAAAGACACAAGACATGTCGAGACAAAGACAAGTCCATACCGATAGACTTTCCATGTCCAGACCAAGGAATCCATGACATTGTAAATAACCGAGAAGATGAACAACAGGGTTCATCAACTACATTTGTAGAATGACCAGAGGTCCACATGCCATGTCTTCAGATCAATGCATTATTGGGTTTCCATACGGTCTCCGTCGTTTTTCTGTCGTTCTTCTTGTCTAAATGAAGGAGTTTCAGGAGACACAGCTCTTATTCAATCTCAGTGTCAGAGTCCTTGAGACGCAGGACGAAATGCCAGCAACCACGTTCGCAATCCACGATCATCACGTACTCAGCTTTTCACGTATCCACTCTTTGTTTCCGAGACAAAGTCCTGCCTGTTTAGTCTCAACACTTATCTTATGTTTCTCTTATTTTTCAATCTGAACTCCGCACATATTTTCCCAATGTCCGGCAGTCACACACATATCTCACATCCATCACACAGAGCGCCAGAGAAACCCCCCAAAAAAGAGGGAGGGCCAAACGGCAAAACTCTGAAATGCTGGTTGAGAGATAAACTTTTTTTGTTGGTCTGTGGTGTGTGAGTGAAGTCTATTTTCTCTTTTTGTGGCGTGTGTGTAAAGTGTGGGCATTTTTTGATTCTTTTGTGGAGAGCCTGTGGGAACTGCCGAATGAGATGGAATGATTTGGGGAGTCAATGCCATCAGCTACACACACACTAAAACACCGTCCAAGTTGGGAAGCGGCAGGATTTTTTTTTTTTATCCGGAGGCACAATTAGACAAAGTGGGAAGTGTGAGGATGATAAGAAAAAAGGGGTAATTCCACAGTTGGGGGTGTTGGTTTGGTAACACTTTAGAATGGTGAACATATATTAACCATCAATAAGCTACTTATTTATTTGCATCAGAAAATGAATGAATGAGTCACATATTAACCATTATAAAAGATTAACTTATTCATTGTGACTATCTTTAATAGCAGTTATGAGTTCACTCTGAACTACACCTTAATTACTGATCATTAACAGGAAATGAAGGAATTAAAGATTAACTTTGGTGTAAATTAACTAGCATAAGAGCAGTAGCTCACTATCATATTCAAACTGTATACTTATAGTTACACTGTATATTCTTTAAAAAGGAGAAAAAAAAACTATGAAAACAAATAAAAAAACAAGTATTTATAATTGTAAATATGTTCCCTTTTCTAAAGTGGCAGCATATTCATTGTTAATCCCCAAGTATTTGACAATTCTGACATTAAAAATCAAGTTTTTTCTACTGGGGAAAAAACACAAATCTTAGGTATAAACCTCATCCTTAGTACCGTGTATATATTCACATCCTTATTTTTGTGCAATTAGGATGCTATTAATACAAGTATATTTTTGCTTTTTCATTTAAAAGAGAAAGTGTTATTAATAGTTAATTACTTATTTCTTGGTACCTAATAAGGGGAACATTTTCTTTTTAAACCAAAGTTAATCTTAAATTACATCTTTATTTTCTGTAAATAATCAGTAATTAAGTTTTAGTTCAGAGTAAACTCCTGAATACTATGATATGAAGGATAGATGTTGAACAATGTGTAAGTTAGTACTTTATATTGGTTAATAAGTGACTCGTTTGCCGTTAATACAAATATAAATAAGTGTCTTATTAATGTAAATATGTGTTCCCTGTTCTAAAGTGTTGAATTTCTTGTATTTCTACTCATGTACTCATCATGTATCAGCCAATACAAGAGTAGACACTTTCAATGTTCCTTATTTTTAAGTTACAGTTGGAAAAAAAAAAAACCTTCTCAAACTATTGAAATGAAACTCCTAAATCGGTAAATAAATCTTAATCCCCCCCTATAATAATACAATAAACTAGGAAGGAAATTACTGTAAATACATATGGGAAAATAGAAATTCAAAATTATATCTGGGTTAAATGACGTTCGATTGTTTTTTAAACATGTTTTACGCTCAAGAGTTGTTTCTCTTTCTGTTGACACCTCCAGAACCATTTGCTAGTGAAACCCGAGCGCTGCTGCCGCCGCAACCCAGCGCCGTGTACTGGACTCGGGTCGGACTCTCAGCTCGTCTTCTGACGGAACGAAGAATTCCTCGGCGTTCCTCGGAGAGCTTTGGCCGCCGCCGCGCCAAGTCAGCTCCCAGTTAAACCGCAGAAGGCGAGCGGAGCCAGGCCAGTGGAGGGCAACAGACCCCGGACCAGGAGAACAGAACCGAGGTTTGTGTGGGAGAACAATTGAAGGGAGGCCTCTTCTGGCTTTGACGTGTCCAACATCATCTTACTGAGGCACCATAAGTGTCAGAAGAGATGGACATCAACCAGGAGAACCTTTCAACGCCGGTGATTTAACAAAACTATTTTGAAAGTAGTTTTTTCCATTTTGTTTAGATATGGAAGTTTCATATCAGTAAAAAGGAAATCAAGGTTAGGTATTTGGATGTATATATTGTTTTCTTGTTAATCAACAATTAAATAAGCTTAAATAAGACTTTCCTGATGATAATTATGCCTGATTAAATCTTTTTTCATTAGAGTTTTTCGACTTTTTTACTTCAGGATTATTTAAAAGGTGATGAAATAATTGTTCAATTGAATATTAATGCCTCGAAGGTGTTTTATTTTCTTTAAAATAATATTAAAGTGTGACTTAAAACTTATTTTTCAGTCCTCATTCAAAATAAATAATGCTAAAACACAAACTCACACATTGGCATAAAGTCTCTAAAAGCCAGGAGACACACACATACAGCACACCATTGTCTACATATATCAAATATACATAGATACAAATACACAAAACATCTTGTTGTAACCAGTCCAGAGATTTTGCTGATTTAGCGTTATGGTCATTTCATGCACTCAAATCTAGTTTTTCTACTCGCAATACCTTTTTTTTCCTATCGTCAGTCCGTGAATATAATCCCGACATTTAACTGGTCCCTGGTACAGAAAAGGTTGGTGTAATAACATTTTATCTGTTATTTTCAGATCATTGTGGTCGGTAAAAAGCAAGAGCTCAAGCTTTCCCCCGAAATCAGTCAAATATTTGAGACGTGTACTTCGATATTGTTGTCAATCAAGAATTTTTCTTTCCAATTTCTTCCTCTCTAGCAAACACATGTTAGAACCGATACCTACAAAACATCTAAGACAGATATTGGTTGGACTGGCCCAAGAGTTGACACAGAAAACAGACTAATGGACAAAAGGACTAAAGGACGAATGGACTGAAAAAATATCTTCAAAAAGTGAGAGCAAGAGTTTTTCCATGTTGCTTTTGTGACGCAGTCAACAAAGAGTCTAATGTGGAGACACTTAGCTGTTGCTATTTAAATACATACATTCTTAAAGGTTTATAAAATTGTCTATATATATGTTTTCTTCCATTTGCCCAACATTCAACAGGAAATATTATTAGTTGTTGTTCCTTCTGAAAATCTGTCCCTTGAAAATTGGTAATAGCAAGGAAGACCCATGCAATGTATGGCCCAAGATATTTGTTCATTTTATTTTTGTGCTACACTATTAGACCAAATTAAATAGAACTTGTTGAAGTTCTTGTTAATAATTAATTATTAATACCTTAACTAATCATTTTCCTCCATATATATATATATATATATATATATATATATATATATATATAAAGAAAAGATCCTGAAATAAACTGGCACCCAGTGAAGAGTTTTAAGGATTGGGGAAATGTGAGTTCTCCTACTAGAGCGGGTCAGAATTCTCGCTGAAGTTTTGTATTAACAGCAGTTGAGCTCCTTCTTGTTTAGACTCAAAAATAAACTGTTACAATAGTCTAAACGAGAAGACACGAACGCATGGATTATAAACTCTAAATCTCGTCACATCACTACACTGAAGGTTTTATCATAAAGGACTTAAGTCTGGGTCCTTTGTTAGCGGATTAGCATCGCACTCGGACGATGCCGACTCGTCTGAAGTGTGTGTGAATCAAACAACTGGTAGGACTCGCGACGATCTGCCCGTGTGCTCACCTCAACGTCTCTCCCCCCTCGCCATCCCGACGCTTGCTTATTTCACAACCTCCAATCTGCCGTGTACGCTAACAAAACACTGGAGACCAGTGTCTCCGCTGGTCAGGCCCCGGGGCCGCTACCGCACCGGCACGATGTGGCCGTGTGGTTTGGTGAGGTTGTAATTCATCCCCGTCACTGCAGAGAGACAGCGAGAACACAGTCCGTCCGATTTACCCTGGCGAGCTCCGCTGTTTTCTTAGGCTTAATTGTTGACTTATGTTTGAGGGATTAAGTCTGCCGGTGGAACGAAACACAATCCTGAAATGTGTGGTCGTCCGACTTGCAGGAGCCTTCAGTGGGGTCTTTACATGCATGCCCTAATTTAATATAAATTATATGTACTTTGTATATAGGTTTCCAAGTTACACAGTCGGTTTCTTTTCGCCGTCCAGCGGCGTGTGGTCACACATCGTTTCTATTCACAACAACTTACAGGAGTTTTTTGTTGCTTGTTTAGTCCACAAATTGTTATTATTATTTAAGATATATTTATAAGATTTAGGGTTTTCTTGGGTAAAGACAGAACATCTCGCCAACCCAGAGACATTACATGGAACATGAGTTCCTGTATTTATCTGGCCTTAAAAAACTGCTGCTATCATAGTTTTTTACATTCATTATTTATCATTATTTGATGCCCAATTTATTCACTGTCACATGTGAATCCAGTGATGTATTTTTCAAGATGCAGGGGAGTCACACTGTACATACCAGAAGAAGAGAGAGAGAGGAAAAAAAAAAGGTGGAAGTGGCTGAAATAGACAGAGAAGCATGAAAGAGGATTGCTGGAGCCTCCAGTTCAGTCGGCCACAGAAGTATTTCTGTGGTCGCTGCAACTATTCCGAATATGTTCAAGACGCGGCAGAGCCGAGGGGTCTGTGTGCGAGCAACGAGAGGGGGGTACCTTACCGTGGTGCGTTCAAGGACTTTTAAAATGGAAGGATCGGGAAAATTCAGGGAGTTATAAACTGATATCCTTACATTTCATGTTTTTTTTAGTGTGATATTATATATTTAAAGACACATCAAGGAAACACTCTTTTCATGTTTGTTTTTTTTATCTTTTTGTGTTTTTGCCGGGACTATAGTAGCAGGTGAGACGAAAAATAAAAACAGGAAGTGACACATGAGGTCACACGTAATAGTTTAATTTATTGTTTCTTTAAGCATTAAGTGTTTCTACCATTTTACTTTGAAGCACTTTCGTCGTCAACTTTTTTTCATTTTACCCTTTCTTCTCGTCTTATTTTTTCTTTCTTTTGGTTTTGTTTTGTTGTGGAAAGGTTGGTCGACGGCCTCAACACAAGGTCGGTGAGTTTCTAAATCTGCAAAGGTTAATGGAAGACTCTAAATCAAGATGAAAGTTGACAAAAAGATTTGTTGTCTTTTTCTAGTAAACATTTTATTTTACGCTATTATAAACTGATTTTCTATTAACAATTAAAAAAAATGTATTGCTCCCTTTTATTCAGTGCAAAAATCACCAACACGCGACAAAAAAAACCCAGAAGTGATCTAAAAAAGATGCTTAGGTTAAGCATAGGTTAAATATGCATCACCATTAGAGAGAAAATAACAATAATTATTACTGTTAAGAAAATTAAATAGCTTTAAATATGTATATCCAGGAAAAAAAAACTTTTCAATGTAGTTTGACTCTGACTTAATGCTACAAATAAATGCACAGGGACTCATGTGGCCCCTGCCCTTAGCCCCAAGTAGCTGGGACAGGCTCCACTGTGACGATTGTATTAGTTTGTCAAAGAATATTATTCCACTTTTCGTGAAATGCCGAGCGTGCAGTTTTTCACAACGAAAAAACAAAGAAACATAACTTGCGTTTGTCCCTCCTGCCATTGTCCGGCCCCACTTAGCGGCTACACAATGTAAACACAAGTCAACACACGTGTGAAACGTGCAGCTGATAGAATCTACAGAATTGTGTGTTTTGTACGTATGGACGACAGTTTCTGGGAATTGTGCTGGTGTGCGATGGTGGCGAGATGCTGGGACGCAGTGGGAGGGTGGAGTGCGTGTGTGAGTGTGTTCATTGTTGTCACTTGTTACTCGGAGGAAGATTAGAGCAGCCTTCAACACTCCACGTCGCACACACTCAGACACAAAGCGCTGCATACAGCCCGCTCTGACCTATATTCAACTTTGCATGCAGACACACACATACATGCGGCCGCTAATGAGGGCAGGCATGCTGAAAGGAGGACGACGCTTGTTACTGGCGCGCCGTGTTGATTGGGAATGACACTCGCTCATTTACCTAATAAAACCTCTTTTGACCTGCTGGATGTCAACCTGTTGCACGTCACGTCCGATCGCGTCACCGACGTCCGATCTGCCGTGACGTTGAGACAAGGAAACAGTTTGAGACGGGAGTGGAGGTCGAGATCCACGCTGAGGAGAAGATACGACCCTGTGGGAGCGTTTGAGGATTTTTGGATTCCATTCTTTAACGGGTAAAGATGACGTTAGGTAGTTGAGATGCGCATACCTCTGCCAAGGAACTCGTTTCACATGACTTTACAGAAAAACATCACGTAACTGAATCAGTGGTCAAGAATTACATTGCGAACTAAGCTCATAATAAATTGAATAAATGCGACTTTAATCTCGTGATATACTACTATGATTTCGTAGTAAACATAAAAACAACTTAATTCTATAATATGTTTAATAAATGACTTTAATCTCTTATTATGTTATAATCTCTAATTAATAGTAAACATACTTTAACTTAAACCTCGTATAAAATACAAGATTTTACTCCAAATAGATTTAAATATATTAAGTCTCATAATATTACGCAATAGATACGACTTTAATCTTGTGATAAACTAAATATTTACATCTTAAATCTCGTAAAATTACGTAATTTAATTAAACTGATCTCATTATAAATGTTAAATATATGACTTTGAACAAATTAAATATGTAAAACTTTATTCTCTTAATAAATGTAAAACATACGTCTTCGATCTAGTCATGAACGTTATATATACACAACTTTAATCTCTGAATATAACTTAATATATACAACTTTAATCTCTGAATATAACGCTATATATACAACTTTAACCTCATCAAATTACCTAATCTATATAATTTAAATCCCTCAATAAATGCTAAATATACTACTTTGAATTTGTCATAAATTAAATATTAGACACACTGAAACAAATGCAAAATATACGACTTTAATCTCGTAATATTAAGTAATACTTACAACTTTGTTGTCGTTATAAATGCAGGTTGACTTTATAGAAAAACATCACGTAACAGTGGTCAAGAATTATCTTATGACGAAAACAAATTGCAAACTAAATTCATAGTAACTTTAATAGATGCGACTTTAATCTCTTAATATTATGTTATATACTCTTTAATCTCTAATTAATGGTAAATATACTTTAACTTTGCTAAAACCTAGTGAAAAATACAAGACTTTACTCCCAATAAATTTTAATATATTACCCAACTCATAATATTACGCAATAGATAAAACTTTCTTGTAATATTAAGTAATACTTACAACTTTGTTGTCGTTATAAATGCCAACATACGTATGCAACTTTTATCTCAGCATAAACTATATGCACCACTTTATTCTCTTAATATTACGTAGTATTTACGACTGTGATCTTGTTTAAAAATAAATATATACAACTTTTATCTTGTTATGAATGTGATATTTAAGAATGTCTTGTTTTATAAAGATGTTCCTTCAGTGGCCTGAATAAAAGCTAAAAGATTATTCACTCAAAGTTTTTTATCCATATTTAATTATTCATTTGTGTTTGTGTGACAAGTACTTCTGGTAGTTTTTAATATTTAATGAAAATCACAAATTACTACAAATGTTTCCGAGCATCACTCAAAGATTCTACCGTGTGTTTAATATCTACTTGTGATGCGCTGAACTCAGGTCGACTCGTGGCCAGATGGAACCCCGTAACTCCCATGAGCCCGCGGGACAGGAAGTGGACGTGGATGTGAGGGGACAGCAGGGACAGGAAGAAGACGCAGGGAGCGAACACTTTCTCGGTTTCACACCGCGGCCGCCATTCTTCTCTCGGAACTCCCCGAAGAACACAAACACAATAGTGACACACTCGCGAGAGTAAACACAACAACACAATAAACCGATGGAGTTTCGAATCCTCTTCAATCTCACCATAATACTGACCATTATGACCACGTCAAACCGTGTATGTTGAGTGACGGTGTGTGTGTGAGACGGATTGCCTCTCGCTTCCCACAGACGCACACACACACACACACACACACACATCATAAAAGCACATTAAAAAAAACAGCCGAGCGCTCCTGCTGTGATTTGGCCAAGAGGAAATCTCAAACCCTCACGGAACTGTCGTCAGTCATTCCACAGCAAAAGGCGGTTGATGATAAATGAGCTCCACCCTTTTGTGTCGCCATGAAGTTTGAGGGAGATTTTTTTTTTTAAATAAAAAAAGAGAAAAATAATAAACTTAACACACAACAATTCCCTAAAATGTTTGCTCATACTTAAACAAGTGCAAACATATTCAGAAAAACACCAAGTAAAAGTTCCCGCCTTTTTGATGAGTAACAATGGCTTGTGCAAAACTCTATATTGACCACCATGATTTGACTCAAAATTGTGTATTTATTTAACACATTTTCAAGGCAGCTGCCCTGAGTCCCATTTCTGACAATTTTCTGTCAATTTCACGAAAGTTGTTGCAAATCTTTAGCCCAATTGCTTCACCGAAAACATGTTTTTTAGCTGCTCAGTGCTACGAGACGTTAGCCGCCACACTTCTTTAGTTGTTAATTCTTTGCACTTTGTTTTTATTTGCACTTTGTTCTTGTTCCTGCTGTACTTTCTATTGTCCGCTGTGAACTGGAAATCTTCCCAAAGGATATCTACAGAGGGATTAATAAAGTATATCTAATCTAAATGTGCTTGTTAGCTTTTATGCTAGCACATTGCATATTCCTCTTAAGTTTTCGGAAGAAAATATTGTGCAAATATCTGCTTTTTTTCTAGAAATAATGTTTGGTTTTTCCCCCACAAAGCAAAAATCCCAATGCAGAAGACATAATTTTTATGTTTTTCATGTATTTCAAGCTCGGTGAACTACGTAGAAATGTTCAATTCTGTTGTTTTTTCTGATTAAACACATTTAATGTTCTTTTTCTATTATTTCCTTGTTTATTTAATCTATACTTTTTTCTCGTGTGATTTTTGCACAGAATAAAAAGAATACAAAAAAGTACAAAACAAAAGATTCTATTTTATTCCATATTATTTATTTCTACTTTTATTCACTATAGAATATTTTCCCATCAACATTGTTTGTGTTCAGTTGTGTTTGCAAAGAGCAAAGTATTGATTTAGTCACAAATAACAAAAAGGGCAGAGAATATTCCAGGAAGATCTAAATCAAAGCCTGCAGTGGTGAAGAACACAGACGTGACGTCGACAACTCGCTGGCGAAGGACAAAGGAAGAGGTTAAATAAAGACGGATCAGGACCAGGTGCTCACAATCAAAGGTAACCACACCAGGTGCAGACAATGACGGGGATCACAGCCACACACAGGAAATGAACATGGATGTGGAAAACTAAACAGTTGAGGAAAATAAATCTGTGGGAAATAAACGTGATGGATACAGATTCTGTGACATAAATAGGTGAATAAAAATAAATATATCATCAATTACAAGTTGATATATTATATAAAAGTGGGATTCACTGTATTATAAGGCATTTAAAAAAATAAGATGTTAATAAAACAAAAGGGCAATGAAATATCAAAAGTATTTTTCATAATGACAACATTGTGTTTCAATAAATAAATATATATATATATATTTATATATATATATATATAATTTTTAGGAAAATCTTTGAGATTGTTCACTTTTTAAAATTATTTACATCTGATTAAAAACATATTTTAGAGATTAAGATGGAAGAGAGAGATCTTTTATTATTTCACACTGAACAGAGTTTGCTATTGTCTTTATTTATCATAAATGTTATATATTGCCCTCTTTTATTAATGCAATGTGATCATTTGTTTGTGTCTTGTGATCACCTATTGATGTCTTGTGAACATTTATAGGTGTCATGTGAATATTTATGGGTGTTATGTGATCATCTATTTGTGCCGTGTGGTCAGCTATGGGGGTCATGTGATCATTCATTGATGCAATGTGATCACCTATGTGTTTCATATGATCATTTATGTGTGTCATGTGATCATTTATGTGTGTCATGTTATCATTTATGGGTGTCATGTGATTATTTATGTGTGTCATGTGATCATTTATAGGTGTCATGTGAATATGTATGGGTGTTATGTGATCATTTATTTGTGCCGTGTGATCAACTATGGGGGCCATGTGATCATTCATTGATGCAATGTGATCACCTATGTGTTTCATATGATCATTTATGTGTGTCATGTGATCATTTATGTGTGTCATGTTATCATTTATGGGTGTCATGTGATTATTGATGTGTGTCATGTGATCATTTATAGGTGTCATGTGATCATTTATAGGTGTCATGTGATCATTTATGTGTGTCATGTGATCTTTTATAGGTGTCATGTGATCATTTATGGGTGTCATGTGATCATTTATAGGTTACATGTGATCATTTATGGGTGTCATGTGATCATTAATGGGTGTGAGGCCAAATATATGATTATGACAGTCATTTGTACTTCTATGAAGTATTCTTGTCAAATATATCTCTTCTCTGACCTTCAGACAGTTTCAGAACTGAGTTGAGTATGTAGAGATCTTCACATCTTGATCTCGGGGTTCCACCAAACAGTTCTCTGGAAATGAACGGGATCTCTGCAAAAACTGGCTCGGGTCCTTGTCCTAGATGGGTTCTTGTCCAGGAACAACCTTACTTAAGATGGATTTTTAAGGAAATTTGTACCTATTTTCTCCAGGGGCCACCGCCGAACCAGTCCTACAAACATACAATATATCATTTTTAATGTTCATTTGATTGACACCTGGTGCTCTTCAAGAGATTGCAAAGAGATAAATGACAAACACAAACACACACACTGGGGATCAGTATTTGACTATGTAACAAAGTCTTGTGTACCTGCATATGTAGCATTTATTGATGTTTATTTCCAGGCCTTCTGCCAACATTCCTATCAGGAGACAGGAAGTCAGATACAAGAAAGAGAATTGTATCTCGGCAACACATCAGTGGCACAAGAACGTGGTATGATGTCGACACACGACGCTTCATCCAGATGAACGTGCATCAGTCCATCCTTCAATCCGACCGACACGTCAACAGTGAGAAATGACGAAGGTCAATATTGTTAAAAATCCTCTCATAGCCTGAGAAAAAAAAGAAAAACTGTGATCCAACCTGCTTGTTCTCCACGCCACAGAGAGAATGTGAGATCACACGTTCTATCAAGTGTCTGAAAACCTTTCATGTCGTGTGAAATATGTGCTTCCTGTTTCCACGTCTGTTCCTCTGATGTTGAATCGAACCGACCGAGAACTTCCATCTTGCAAAGATTACATTGTAGAGACATTTTTGAGACTTTCATGTGTTTTAAAAAAAAATCACTATCTAAAAGTATTAATCGGTTATTATTAATAGTATTCATTATTTTTCTCCCTATAGTTGTTTTTTACTCTCTTTTCTTTTAATTAAACATTAAGTTATATTAGTTTAAAATATATATTTTAAGTCCCTCTTGTTTATAGATCAATTCATTTGAATTTTTCACATTTTTTTTTCAATTTAATATTTATCTTTAAATGTATATTTGTGCTAAAGCTGAATTGCAAATGGCTACAGACACTATATTAAATTAAATATCACCTAATGTGATACTGTCTGAGTTACTCATTTCCGTAGCGAATGGTTAGTTCTTAAGAAAAGTTTAATGGTTAAACCTTCAACTTAGGACATATATTTGCTCAATATTTGCAAAATGTTTCCATTTTCCTCAGGGTCATGTGACCCGTAGACCTCCTCCACTCATTAGTGTTTAAAGGTGACGCATCTTGGAAAACTCTACGGAGATATTTCCTGGATAAATACGGGAAAAAATTTGCTGCTAAGCGTTTTCTGTTTCAAGTGAACCCGCCTCGAAACGTAAACGACTCACATCTTGAAAATCGTTCTGACTCATTTACCTTCAGAGGAAGAGACGTCGGCTCCACACAATAGTTGGCCGGGGCCGTCTGGGGGAAAGCAAGAATGGCCCAATCCATCCAAAAGTGAGGACACTTCCTGCCTGAGGTCATAATTACCAGCAACTCTGTTGACCTGGCAGAAGTGGTCGGGGGACAATTCCTGGTGCCGATGGGGCTTCAGATGAAGGAGAGTGGACACTTCCTGCTGTGGACGCTCAATAGACGCGTCTCCTCCGTCCAGGCGAAGTGGAGAAGGACTTCCTGGCGTCTGAGGAGCCTTGAATGAGTCCATGGATCAGGAGAGGAGAGGCGCTTCCTGAACAAAGACGCCGATAGCTGCGCTGTATTGATCGAATACCAAACCAGAACAAACGCGTTCTGGCGACCGCGAGATGTCGGAGATTTCGACAAAATTCTTTCAACAATGCAGTGATTGTTTTGTTTGGTTGAGCTTTCTCAAACTTTTCTGGTTTGAAACCAACTTCAACTGGGTCTTTTCTGCACATTTGATCCAAATTTATACTTATTTGTTCAGTTTATTTGGAAGTGTTTGTAAATCTGGGCCTTCTTTGTCTCATCTGATGTTTTTCTCTTATTTTATTGTATAATCGAAAGCTATAAAAATAATAAAATTGAATGTAAGCTTTATTATTTACTAACATAATATCGTAGAACAACAAGCTTCAGTCCACATGTTTTTGTCGCACTGTCAAACGTTCAGAAGGAACTATGTATTTTTTTCGTATTATTTACAACACATGTCCGATTTAAATAAAGACAGAAGAATCATTTGCAGGTAATTAGTTCAGCGTGTATTTATGAGGCCCTCGTGCGATCAGAGAACGCCATAAAACTGATGAACTATAAATGTTTTTGACAGCTAACTAACAGCCCCGCTGTTCACAATATCCTGTTTTTCATTATGATTTAAGATGTCATCTTCAATTCATTGTTTTCCAACGTCACGTTTTTTTTAATGCCTTTTTATTCTCTCTCTATACTCGCTCTCGTCAATCGTAATAATGATTATTTTCATCATATTTTATTTTTAAAAAACAGTTATTCACATTTATTTAGAGAAGATGTCAATAAAATGTGTTTTTAAGAAGTAATAAATAAATACTATAAATACATGTATAGTATTTATGGAATAATTAAATTTCTTGATAATCAACTTTCTTCAACAGTCAGATAAAAGAGGAACATTTTTGAAAGGGAAATGAAAAAAAAAAGTGTAATAAGGGCAGAGAAAATCCTCCTGTTGCTTGTTAAAAGTTTATTTTCCTCTTCTAAGAGATTAATTGTATTGTATATTAAGAATTATTTCAGAAATCATTAGAATTTGAAATGTTCCTAATTCAGATATACTTTTCTTCCTGGTGAAAATATAAATATTCTCAACAAGCTAAGTAAGTAATTTTTATTTGTCTTGCGCTTTTCCAGACCAGGGTCACAAAGCGCTTAAACAATCAAAACAATATTCAATAAAGTATATACTTTAAAGGTCAAGATAAAACTGATAACACAACAGGAGTTCCAGAAAATCAAGGAAAAGCCTGAACAAATAAGTGTCATCTGCCTGTTGCCCAAGGTAGCTGGGATTGATTTCAGCCAAGGCTTTAAAAAAATACGTGGAACAAGAAGAAACCTTTTAAATGACAGCAAAATAATATTTCAGATCTGTTATTACTGGCTAATCTAAGCCCCTTTTTTCATTCCAATTGACTTTCATACAAGTTCCTGCTCAGCATCTCGGCCTCCCTCGTTGCAAACCTCCCATCTCTCCCGGATCTTCCTCCTCACACACATCCCCAGCATCAGCCCTCAAAGGTGCTGCCAGCTCTCCTCAGCTGGAGGAGGATCTTGGCTGCGAAACATGAAGCAGCAGGAATTCATGAGGCAAACAAAAAACAAAAAAAAGAAAGTCTCACCAAGAACTATTTACTCGTGTCAGAGAGTTGAGTCTGAATTAAATTTAGGGAGCGAGTGACATGTGGTTCTGGCAGCCAAATGTGTAGAGAAAATGTGTTCCTCATCACTGCAAAAAATAAAAGAAAAATCTGTTTTAGCGCAAATGTGAGGAGATGTTTGATATACCGCCAAAGTTGGAATAGAAGCCCGATTTTTAGTTTCTCATGATATATAAATGATCATAAATCAAATAAAACGTGCTTCACGTTTGATCGGAATTCAGTTTCATGTTGTCACTTTTTCAGGGAGCATCGTTAAGTAGTTTCTACTACTTATTTGGACATCAATACTTGAGCAGATACACGTTTACATTACTGCTCACACTGACATCTAGCGGATGCTTGAATTAATGATGAAACAAATGTATTAACCTTGGAGTTTCAGCACCGATCGTCACAGATCTACGGCCAGTGTGGCTGCACGTGGGTCTTCACTGCGCATGCGTGAGTATGCACGAAGGTGTTAATGATGTGCTGCAAACGCCACTTGTGTTTAATGTGCAAAAGAAGCCAACGATGACCGCATGTTGCACATAAAACACGACAGAAAAATATTAAAAATGTGTGAGTTTCGTCAGTTTGGTCGTGAGTACAAATATGAATAAGACACAGTAAGAAACTGTGAAACAACTTTGCTTTTACAACTAGAACTTCGGTCAAGAAATTCTGCCTCACTTTCAAAATAAATATTAAAATCCTTTTAGTGAGCCGATCACATCTATTGTTGAGCTACACTGTCACCTGCTGGACAAATCCAGAACTTAAACGAAGTCTAATGATGGTTGCTTATGCGGAGGAGTTTGGTTATAATCAGGTCATTCATCCTTTTAATAAAGACCAGGAAAAACGAATAACATAAGAAACATTACTACTTAACTTGTACTGTATTATTAAATAAACTAAAGTTGAATCTGACAAAATACTGCTTGGTGAGATGACATCACTTTGTACATGTCAACCACCTCTCGCACAATAATGTTAACTATGGTGTCCCACAAGGTTCTGTTCTTGGTCTGATCCTTTTCTAGGCGATTTGATCATCTTTATGCTGATGATACCTAATTGTTTTTATCGATGAATCCAAATTAAAGTAATCAGATCCACATCTTAGACAATCCCTAGCTAATGATATATATTTTCATAATGGACTCACTCCTGCTGTAAATAATCTGGGTGTTAACTTTAACTTCACACAATAAACAAATGTAATTGACACTGCTTTGTTTCTCAACTATCTGATCTCAAGAGTTCCATCTTTACCTGGTCAACACTTTCTCAAGTCTTCAGTTACTACTTGTTAGTAAAACTGCTTTATATTTAACAAACAAGTAGAAATTCCTGTGTCTATCATGTAACTAACAGACAGAAAATATTTTTTTATTCAAATTAAAATTTTAAAATATCTGCAAATATATAAAGTTGAGTTTACAACTTTTGTTTTAAATTGGAAAATGCGTTTGACATTTATGCTGGATCAAGAGAAGTGTAATAAAATAGTCTTTCTTTTCTTGGTCCGTGCAAAGATATATCTTGAAGCGTTCATGTTTTCTATTCTCTTCCTGTGAGACAAATAAAGAAACACTGGCATTCAGCAGCCTCTCAGAGATGGAAGGAGACAGGAGGGGTTGGTGACGAGGGATATCCTAATCCGCCAATGCCATGAAATTGAAGACGGTGAGCGCCTTTGACACACACACACATAAACTCACACACTCACGCCCCACAGACTGAGCTCAAGACATTAGCATAAGAAAATGAGCACATGGAGAGTTGGCCTCACACAAAGATTTAGATAACAAACATCACCTCTGAGGGTCCAACTCAACCGTCTTCACAACATTTGGAAAGAAAGGTAAGAAGTTTTATTTAATTTTTGATGTTATAAGTAAGCACACTTGTTCCCCCTTCACTAACTGTTGTATTTATTCTTTAATATCCAAGTGTTTATGTGTATCTTATAAAATAAAACTAATAATAATAATACATTTTCATTCCACGTCTCAATATTCAATTTTCTTCTAGTTATTTTTGTTCGCTTTAAACAAAATGTATCATTCAGCCTGCAGTTACGTGGCTTTTCCACGTGAAGCCGCTGTTTCTCCCAGACTCGAATTTCCTTCTTTTTTTCACCCAGCGACCAATCAGAAAGCGCCTCGGTGCTATTATGGTCTGTGTGTACATGGCAGCTGCTTCTGAGGCTAGTGACACGTTATGATTCCTGCAGACCGATGAGGTTTGTGCAGCTTTTAGAACGAAAACCATCGATATCTTCTCTTTTATTCGTGTATTATCAAAAATGTTTGTGTTTTGTTTTTTGTTACAAAAACGACCACGATGACGTGTCAAATCTACGAACTAGTAGCTGACAGATCTACTGAGTCAGTGAAGAAAACAGTTTAATGTGCTTTGCTTGTCGTAGTCATTTTTAAAGTGTCAAACATTTTCCAGTGTTTGTGCTTTTGTGTGTATTTTAAGTGGACTTTGGACTAAAAAGTCAGAACATTTATGAGTAGTTTTGGTGTTTAACAAATGTTTAGCTGGAAAAAAAATGTGCAAATTAAACCTTTTTCTTGAATGTCAGCTTGTATTAATGTATTATTAAAATGAATTAAATGCTTAAAATCCCCCCCAATTACACTCCAAAATATTCTTGTATTTCTCCTATAACTTCTTGTTTTGTTCTTGATGTCTTAGTTTCCAGCATCGGTTCTCATCTAGTTGTCCTTTTCTTATAGTCATTGCAACATTTGCAACGAAATTTTCAAACTGTTAGTGCATCATTCTATATCTACTTCCTGCATCTTCTCAGTGTGAAGCCACACTGCCGCTCACTGATGGTTCTCTTCGTACCCACTCCTCAACTTAATGTGTTTAATTGTAAATAAAAAACACTTTTTCGTCTCCTCAGGTTCATTCTTACGCGGGTGAGTGAAGGTCTGCGATCATGCCGGGCGATGAGAAGCAACAACCGCCTCGACAGAGGAAAAAGAACAAAAAGTCTCGAGTGAAGGGAAAGGGTCCGACTGGAAGTCCTGTCGCTGCTGGGAGTTCTTTAGACGGAGACGATGGGCTGGTGTTGCCGCCCGTCGTCAGGCCGGCGCCTAAAAAGCCGGTGCTGGAGAAACCTAAAACGTCTGCAGCCAAGTTGGAAGAAGAGTCTTCTGTGGCCATCTGCCTGCAGGTAGTGTTCCCCTTCCTGCTGGCCGGGATGGGGATGGTGATGGCGGGGATGGTGCTGGACAACGTCAAGGTGAGTGTCCATCATCCAAGTTACGTTACCCGTAACGCTGAATCACCGACGTCTTTTAAAAGTCATCTAAAAAACAATCTTTTCAACATAACTTACTCACAACACTTGACAAATCATTTTACACGGTATTATTGTATGTATTTTAAGTAAAGTAAAGGTTATTTGAAAAGGGCCTTTCTAGACCAGGGTCACAAGGCGCTTTAACAATCAAAAACATTATACAGCTAAATATATATACTTTAAAAGATCAAGACAACATAAGACGAACACAGGAGATCCAGAAAACCAGGGAAAAGCCTGCACGAATAAAAACGTCTTAAGGTGTTTCTTGAAGGAGTCGGTAGATCATCAAACACAGAGGGAGAGGAAGATCGTTCCAAAGCTTAGGAGCAACAGACTAGAAGGATTTCTCTCCTCTGGTCCGGAAGCGTGTTCTGGAACCATCAGTAGATTCTGATCCACAGACCTCAGAGCCCAAGCTGGGGTGTAAGGCTGGATCGGATCACTAAAGTAAGGAGTAGTCTGACCATGAATAGATCTGAAAGTAAGAACCAGAATTTATAATTGGTCCTGAAAGAAACTGACAGCCAGTGAAGAGTTTTAAGTATCGGGGAAATGTGAGTTCTTCTACTAGAGCGGTTCAAAATTCTTGCTGCTGAGTTCTGTATTAAGCTCCTTGTTGTTTAATAGCCTTCCATCTGTATCCATTGTATGTTTCTTCGTTTGATTTTGTAAAGTGTCTCCTAGTATCTTGAAATGCGCTATAAAAAAACCTATGTATATATTATTATTATTATTGTTATCATGGTACAAACTTGCTATTGCCACAGGCACGTTTCTTAATATCCTCATCCCTTAAATGTGACCTACAGACATCAGAAGTTAACACATTTATAAATCAGCTAATAAATCCAAACCAGGAGCAAACAAACTCTAAATATAACTTGCCATTGTCATTTTTATGACTATTTATTTCGCCTTAAAATAGGTTGAGTGGATATTAAGATAATGTTAAGGGTGATATCTTAATTATATACTGTATTTCTAATAAATTTAATATAAAGGTTTATGTTATAATTGCATTATATAATAACAAATCATTGTCACAAGCTTTCCATCTTATTTTGGCCCTCCTCTCTCATAATCTTTATTTTGGTCTGACGGCCCCTCACAAGAGTATATAACGTGGCCCCTGAGGGAATTTAACCACCCGCCCCAGACCATCAACGATGAAAGCTTGGCACCATTTCTTAGTCTTTAAAACGGTATTGATCTTAAATAGCAACCCTAAATTAATGTTGGCGTGAAAACTATTATCTGTACCTGGATTTTTTTGTGTGTTTTTCTTATGATTATAATAAATAAAATGAAATAAATAGTGACTCATACAAATGATACTAAATTAAATTAAATAATCCACGTTTTAAACCCTTTGACTTTTTGGAGGAAAAACAGATGACAAGTGTCATTCTGTTTAGGGATCGTTTAGAATGACGCACAGAACAAAGTGATGGAGGGACGACGGTGGCAGGAAAAAGGCTGCATGAGCGACGCACTGTGAGTGTTGCCAGCAAGAAAGTCGTGTCCCTGCTCCGTGAGCGAGTGTCGGTGCAGACGGTCCTGCCTCCATCCCTGCGACGTCACGGATGAGGAGAGCATGGGGTGTGAGGAGGAGGGAGGAGGGCAGGTCTCAGCTGATGCTGGAAGAAAGCAACTCTCCATCCTGCATGAAGCCGTCGCCGCTGACGATCCGGAGGCGTCACTGTGACGGAGATCGTTTTTTAACGTCACTCGGACCGGACCTGTTGGCGACATAACCGACCTCCCTCCGGACTCCTGCTTCCTGTCAATCACTCAGCTGGCGGCGAAGTTACAGATGGAAATCTGGGAGATTGATTTTAAGATAAACCTGCTGACTCATCACTCCGGATGAAAATGTCACGCACCGGTTTTTCCCTCTTTTAACTTCGCTTGAGTCTTCAGTCTGACTCGGGATGCCACACTTTTCCCGAGGTCCGGTAGTTGAGAGGAAGCCTCTTCTTCTTCAGACTCTTCAGGCGATGCCTTCACTGTCCAAGGATGACTCAGACGTGGGAAGGAAAACCTGGTGAAGCTCAGAGGGCAGGATGGTGGTGACGCGTCTGGAGCTGGAGTTGCGCTACCAGGGCAGGAAGTTGCGAGGCGTGACGTGGAAGCTGACTCGCTCCGAGCACGGCTTCGTGCCCGAGAGTTCCTTCCTCATCGCGGCTCAGGTTCTCGTCCCGCTGCTGGTGTCGGGACTTGGGCTGGTCTGTGCCGGCATCGTGATGGACTTGATACAAGTAGGGATCTTCCAAAATGAGTTTTTATTAATATATTATATTATTATTTTCATTATCCAGATGTGTTGGTGTTTAACAATACTATATCGTGACAGCGAGTTCAATAGATTAGATAGAATTATGCTAAGTTAAGTTTGGTTTGAAATTTAGGGATGTAAGAAAATGTAAAATACACTAATACACTGTAGTACACTTAAATATCATATTAATATTCAACAGCCCTGTATCAGATTCGATTTTTTGGGTTGTTTTCAAAACATTTTATATTTTAATATTTCAATAAAGTGTATAAATAAAATAATACAGCTTTTTTTCTTTTTTTTATGTGTTGCAATTTAACTTGTGTTGCTAGAGGGCAGCAGTCATTAAGTCCTCCAAAAAAAACCTAAATGAAATCCTGGCTATGACTGAGGACAAGAGGATACAGTCGACTCCAGCATGATGTTTGGACATATTTGGTTTCAAAACAAATGAAGAAGTGACAACTTTAAGTCAAGAGTCATGTGGTGTGTAAAGTCTGCAACACCAGAGTCAAGTACTCGGACAATACTACAAATATATCCTTGTTACTACAGTATCACGATATATATCGTATAACTTCCACTGTATGTAGGATATGAATCGTAACGCCACAATCACCAGAATCTTGGCGATAAGACACTTTATTTGTTCAGGCTTTTCCTTGATTTTCTGAGACTCCTGTGTTTGTCTCGGTGTTATCTTTATCTTTAAAGTATATATTTTATTGAATATTGTTTTGATTGTTTAAGCGCTTTGTGACCCTGGTCTAGAAAAGCGCTGTACAAATATTACTTACGCACTTACTTATAACCAGTCTTTGTCAAATATTCTGGCATTCAAAGAAGTGATAGAACAGTAACAGATGGTCTCTTGTATATATTTAAGTGGAAACGATCAACCTTCATCTCAATATTTCTCTCGTGTGCAATCACAAATAATCACACTTCATCGCCAGTTTGTAAATTGAAAAAGCAAATGAATCACTGAGGCAGCAATGCAGTGATAGTTGTGTATTATTATGACTCTCTTTGTGTGTGTACCATTGTGCTCATGCGATGTGTTGTGTTGGTAGTAGTAGTTTGAGAAGACTTGATGATCCAAGGTTATCGAACCAGAAGGCCAAAATATTAAGTTTTACTGTTATTGGAGGTCTGTGTATAATTGTAGACATCAATAATCCCTGGGACAGGGATTATCTTATTTTAAGCATCTTTATAGGTCGTGAAATTAACATGGATCTGATTTAAACCTACCGCATAAAATGACTTTTCGGACCGACATTTGGTCCCTGGGCTTCGAGTTCTTTCTTCGAAAAGATAAAATATGGAAACAATTTCAAGGGTGAACACACTTTATCATCAACTTATTATTGGTCTTGGCTTGGACCGAGATCCTCCTTCCTTCTCGCAGCAGAGTCGTCCCGTCAGTTTGAGGCACGGCAGAAGTGGGCCACGTCCCAAGATAGCCCAGCGAGGATGACAGCTGCGAGCGCCGGGGGACCAGTCGAGGAGACTGTTTATAAATAGTCCCACACCTTGACAGTTTCTCACCGGCCTCACTCTTGTCGCTTGTTTAGAATGTCTGGTCTGATCGCCCACAAAGTTCCAGAGACAAAGTTGAAGATCGTTGAGAGAACAATTGAATAGTCAGGCTTCATGAAACCGTGTCGTCGAGTTGAAAAGCCACTAGATGTCGCTCCCTACTTTATAATCTTTGGCTTATGATAAGATTATGATAATGATTATTATGATGATAAGGTTCCGAGTTGAGTCAGTACTTGGGTGACTCAGTCTGTCAAACTGAGCCTGAGAAACCTGGGTGTTGTATTTGATAAAGACATGTCTCTAGTACAACACTGCAGAAAACGAACCAGAAACTGTTTCCTACAACTGAGAAAAAATCTCTAAATTTAGGAAAATGTTGTCACAACATGATCTGGAGTTTGCAATCCATGCGTTTGTGTCTTGTCTTTTAGACTATTGCAATATTGCAAAACTCTGCAGCGAGAATTCTTACCCGCTCAAGTAGAAGAACTCACATTTTCCGATCCTTAAAACTCTTTACTGGCTTCCAGTTTCTTTCAGGATCAACTTTAAAATTCTGGTTCTTACTTTCAGATCTATTCATGGTCAGACTCCTCCTTACATCAGTGATCTGATCCAGCCTTACACCCCAGCTCGGGCTCTGAGGTCTGTGGATCAGAATCTACTGATGGTCTGGAAAAGCGCTATACAAATTTAAAAAAATTACTTACTTACTTATTCCATGAAAACCTGGCATCTTTTTAAAAGTGCCATAGAGATAGAGTTGCCTTTTAGAATGAATATACCTCATGATACCTCCTCAACTCTTTCATGCCTTGATTCAAAGTTGGAAAATGCTTTTTGTTTTGCATAATATTGTCTTTTCAGGCACATTTAATGGTTAATACTTGAGATTTTGATGTTAAATTAAGGTCTATTCAAACAAGGACTGATCTTCTTCATCCTTTTTTCCAGATGTGATATCGTTTATTTATGTTATTTAATGCTAAATCATTCCCACCGACCTCCTCTTCTCGGTCACGGGCGAGAGTTTCTTGGGCTGAGGGAGTTGTTATCAAGTCAAACCCGGTCATCTGTGCACCTCTAAACCCACAGAACCTGCGGCGCGTCACTCAGAGCTGGAGAAATAGGCCACTGTGTTAGAACTACCACATAAATACACAGATCAAGATGTTTCTAAATTGGTTTAAGGTCTAAAAATGTATGATTTAAAATCTTTATAAGTGAGAAAAACGTGTTCACTTCCATTACTTATACAGGCAGCAACTCTCTTACGTCGAGGACATGGACGTCCTGATGTAACCTCTTCAATAATGAATGTCCTTATTTATCTTTGAAAAGGATCAGAGAGTTCTCGGATGAAAACTTGATTAAACGTCAGTATGTGAGTGTTTGTTTTTAACCTTAATGTCGTGTCTGTGCCGCAGCACTGGGATGTGTTTAAGGTGATCACGGAGCTGTTCATCCTGGTCCCGGCACTGGTCGGACTGAAGGGGAACCTGGAGATGACGCTGGCGGCTCGGCTGTCCACGGCGGTGAGAACTGAGACCTTGTTTTGATAGATATAGACTTTATGTCTAAATATAACGTTTTCAATTAAGATCTTATGAACTTTTTTCCTACTTGTATATTTGTGAAAATAAATACATCTTTATTCGTATCACACATTCATATCGACAACAAACAAGCTGATAAAATGACTGTATTTTAAAAAGCTTTTTTTATAAAATTCCAGTTTTATAATGGCTTTTATCAAGTTCATTTGTTACAAAAGATAGAATAGAAAATTAGATGGAGAGATATTAAGAATGCCTTTATGGTTATTATACAACAAAGAGATAAGAAGAAAATGTGCGAACCATGAAAGAATATAAAAAGAAAATATACCATATAAACATAGAAGTAAAGTGGACAATTCCAAGGATGTAATCTGAAAATATTTATGTAGAATATGAGTATTAAAATAAAAGTGTTTTTTAAAACGCAAGAGCTTCAAAAAGTCATGAGATTTGAGGGTGGCACAAAAATGCAGATAAAGCATCAGGGCTGCCTTGTTGTTCATTTTTAAAAGAGCAGAACAACCTTTATTAAATCTTTTATTTCCCAAAAGCTTCACAATTTACAGGCACCTGGAGAAAAAACGAAAACAGCCGAGTTGGCAAATATAAAAAATGGCTTTCTTATTGAGTTGAACTGCTGACACGGCATATTTGCATTAAATTAATATGAGCTTATTCATCTTAAATCAAGGTTGAACTTCATCTTATTATTATTATACCTGTAGATTTTCTTGTACAGAACCTCAACCCACTTTAATGTTTTAGTCTTCAAGGTTAAAAGTCTTTTAAGATCATGATGTTGGTTTCATGTTCTCAGGCCAACACGGGACAAATGGACGACCCAAACAAACAGTGGACCATGGTGTGCAGCAACCTGGCTCTGATCCAGGTACCACTAATGGCGCTGATAAGATAAGGTTTCAGGGAAGTAACAAGTGTCTCCTGCAGGTCCAGGCGACGGTGATGGGTTTCCTGGCCGCCGTGGCCGCCATCGTGTTGGGAGCGATATCGCGCGGGGGAGTCGAACTGGACCAGGCGGCGGTTCTGTGCGCCAGCAGCATCACCACCGCCTTCGTGGCCGCCTTCTCACTAGGTCCCACGTCGACCCTCGACCTCTGGGAGAAAAAACCAGCGTAACGTTGTTCCTCCCGCAGGCCTGGTGATGATCGGCGTGATCATCGGCTCCAGGAAGGTCGGGATCAACCCCGACAACGTGGCGACCCCCATCGCCGCCTGTATGGGCGACTTGATCACGCTGTCCCTGCTGGCCGGGGTGAGCAGCACACTCTACGGGTACATCGGTGAGTGTGAAACCGTGAAGCGACACTAGATGGCAGCAAAAACACTTTTTTTTGTTTGCTCATCCTGACAGAAGTGTGGTACTTGTCGCCGCTGGTGTGTCTCGTCTTCCTGTCGCTGATCCCACTGTGGGTGATGCTGGCGCGACAGAGTCCTCAAGTCCAGGAGATCCTTCGCTCTGGATGGCAGCCCGTGTTGGTAGCTATTTCCATCAGCAGGTATAAACACCCTGACGCTACTGTGATCGCCAATAATCTGACCGTATTAATGTTGTCACTCAATCTTCCTACAACATATTTATACACGTTTGTTGTAGATTTGTTTCTTTTTATTCAATCAAAATTATATTTGAGCTATAAATTAAAATATTACTCAATATTGCAAAAACGTTTCATTTAATTTACCCTGTGTTTTCTATTGAACTATTGATTGTTTATTTAATTGAATTTCTTATGCATTAATACGAGAGACACAGAGTCTGGTTCTGCTTAAGGTTTCTGCCTGATAACAATTTTTTTTCATCTCTACTGTCACTAAGTGTTGCTGGCTGGGACCAGCTTCTCTTATATAGTGTTATTTAAACTATGTAGTATCCAGAAATCTATTTTGGTTTTGAGGGAAAAAAAACAAAAAGCCAGGTTTTTCTTCACTACTATTGTTTTCAACATGCATTTGTTTTGGTCATGACTAATACAACATTTGATACTCTTAGATACAATTATTTTAATAAAAATAGCTTTATTTAACTTTCGAACTGTACAAATAAAAACGTCACTGCAGCACTGCACAACACACCTGGAAAACACAATATAACAAATAATGATAAATATCACAAACCAAAAGAATAGGTAAACTTTTAGTTTTTCACTTCTTGATTCCAGCAAAAAAGAAAAAAAGAAATTCTCTTCTTTCACTTTCTTCCGCCTTCTAATGTAGTCACAGAGGTTTTTCATCTATGCTTTTTATTCAAGTTTAAAAATGTAACTTTTTTTGTAATTTTAGACTTTTATTTATATTTTTTTTGCATTTTTTTTATACTTTTATGGCTGAATTCGTTTTTTTTTATAATTTTAATTAATATCCCGGTTTTAACATTTAATGGTGATATGTCTTGTTTTTACAGTGTAGCCCATTGACATTGATTGATAAAGGCACTGCAAATCAATTATATTATTATTATTAAATAAAATTGAAGTGAAGAAAATTGACATTTTTTCGCCGACTCAGCATTTTTCTTGGTTTCAGTTTCGGAGGCCTGATCCTGGACCGGACCGTCAGTGATCCCAAATTTGAAGGCATGGCCGTGTTCACTCCAGTCATCAACGGTAAGTCACGCTGCCTCGAAACAAAAGCTGCGGGTGAAACAAGTTTGTAATTATATTTAATTGAAGTGATTCTGTAGTAATTCAATTTGGAAGGTTTTATGGATGTGGAACCAGAAGTCCATGTGGTTCCTGGTAACTCATCATGAACAGACGGTTTAGCATCTATTAAGTTGTGACCATGTGTAGCTGGCAGGGTCGAAGAGGCCGAAGATAAAAATGAAAAAAAGAAATATTTAGAGGATCAAGTTGCTCGACTGATGCCGTCGTGACATCTTGACATGTGGCGCCGGTTAGAAAGCGAAGCCTTCGCAGAGCCGCGATGATGCGCCGGAATAAGAAACAGATCAAGAGTCTGGATGATATTAGGTTCTGAACACATCGTCTCATTAAACTCATGAACACAGCGTACAACTGTCATCCTGCACTCAGTCTCGTTGTAGTCACTGATGGGTTAACCAGCAACACTTGTGCAGGCGATTCCAAACATTCGAGGGTGATTTGCAGCAAATAAAAAACAGAACGCAGAAAGAGCTTGTTGATTTACTTCCCTTTTTTGATGGATTGAAGTTTAACCAAGTGTCAAAACACGTTTTGAAATATGTCCGCATTGGCAAGTAGCTGAATTCACATCGTAAAATGTTTTGGTTTCGACCATAGTAAATGTATAGATTGTAATTGAATTAAGTATAGATAATTATGGAATGACAAAATTAAGTAATAAAAAGGCAATTTAAGACTGACAGGTAAAAGTAAAAATATATTTAAAAGTATATAAACAATGTACAGAAAAGTGTATATAAATAATGATACGTATATTTAACTGTTTTTCCTCATTGTCTATTCCATATTCATATATCTCGCAATAGACAATTAGGAAATGCATGAGGAAGTAAAAGACAAAGATGAAATACATAAGGAAGTAATAGTCAAATAGGAAATACATAAGGAAGGAATAGACAAATAGGAAATACATAAGGAAGGAATAGACAAATAGGAAATACATAAGGAAGTAATAGACAAATAGGAAATACATAAGGAAGTAATAGACAAATAGGAAATACATAAGGAAGGAATAAACAAATAGGAAATACATAAGGAAGGAATAGACAAATAGGAAATACATAAGGAAGGAATAGACAAATAGGAAATACATAAGGAAGTAATAGTCAAAAAGGAAATACATAAGGAAGGAATAGACAAATAGGAAATACATAAGGAAGGAATAGACAAATAGGAAATACATAAGGAAGTAATAGACAAATAGGAAATACATAAGGAAGTAATAGACAAATAGGAAATACATAAGGAAGGAATAGACAAATAGGAAATACATAAGGAAGTAATAGACAAATAGGAAATACATAAGGAAGTAATAGTCAAATAGGAAATACATAAGGAAGGAATAGACAAATAGGAAATACATAAGGAAGTAATAGACAAATAGGAAATACATAAGGAAGGAATAGAAAAATAGGAAATACATAAGGAAGGAATAGACAAATAGGAAATACATAAGGAAGTAATAGACAAATAGGAAATACATAAGGAAGTAATAGTCAAATAGGAAATACATAAGGAAGGAATAGAAAAATAGGAAATACATAAGGAAGGAATAGAAAAATAGGAAATACATAAGGAAGGAATAGACAAATAGGAAATACATAAGGAAGGAATAGACAAATAGGAAATACATAAGGAAGGAATAGACAAATAGGAAATACATAAGGAAGGAATAAACAAATAGGAAATAAATGAGGTAGGAATAGATAAATAGGAACTACATGAGGAAGGAAAAGACAAATAGGAAATACATAAGAAAGGAATAGACAAATAGAAAATACATAATGAAGGAATAGACAAAAAGGAAATACACAAGGAAGGAATTAATATACACATTTCTGTGCATATTTATTTCCCCATAGTCAAATAAATGAGTATAGATATATAGATGTATTTCATTATAAAAATCTTTAATTATTTTTTTAACACCAATCATTTCCAATCACCTTTTTGTTAACTTATTTTATTATATGAAGTATTATTAAAAATAATAGATAAAGCCTCCACGCGTTGTCTTTCCAGTGTCTCCCTGAAACGTGTCATCACAATGTGTGACTATCGTCCAGCGACGGCATCTGTCTTCATATCTCGCTGATGACGAAGCATTTTTTTTCCTTCCCCGATCCTTCTCAGAATCTTCTCGGAATCTCCCTTGATCGGAGTCATTGTGTCAGAGCAGATTTACAGGCCGTTCCTCGCTCGAGATTCTTGGCGTTCAAAGTTTTGGAGGAACAGCTGCTGCTCTTCCAGGGAAAACTTTTATTATTGTGCGAGAACAAGAGTCCGAGGCTCGCATGTGACGCCAGAGTTGTAACGCCGCCCCCCTCTGCCCTCGCCTCAGGAGTGGGCGGGAACCTGGTGGCCATCCAGGCCAGCCGGATCTCCACCTACCTGCACTTCTGGAGCATCCCCGGGGTCCTTCCGTACAAGATGAGGCAGCACTGGCCCAACCCCTTCATCACCTTCTTCTCGTCGGGTACGAATAAGAGACCAGAAGTTATATCGATCAGAGTCTTAAAACTGGTCTCGTTGTCAGGCGTCAACTCCAGATCGGCCAGAGTGCTGCTGATGTTGGTGCTGCCGGGTCACATGGTGTTCCTCACGACCATCTACCTGCTGCAGGGAGACGAGGCTCCCATCTCCATCCCCTTCACCGTCTGCTACCTATGTGCCGCTCTACTCCAGGTACTCGTGGAGAGTCGTCTTCACAAGAAACCACAGGAAGGGTCTTAAGTTTTTCTCCTCCCTCCAGGTCACCATCCTGCTCTACTTCGCCGACCTGATCGTGCGTCTGACGTGGAGGAAGAGTCTGGACCCGGACAACTTCTCCATCCCCTACCTCACGGCCCTGGGCGACCTGCTGGGCACCGGGTTCCTGGCCCTCTGTTTCCGCTGCTGCAGGGTCTGGGTCTCTGAAGGAAGGTCGGGGGTCGTGCCTGACGAGGTTTAACAGAGCAGCTTGTGACGACTTAAGTTGACAATCATTCCTCCTCAGATGAGTTTCACCAAAACATGCTTCGACCATAAGTTCTGACAGAGTTTAGATTCAACTGATGTAATAATATATTGACTCGGAAATATATTTCTAGGATGATATTAGTAATTAATATTTATTATTCTTAAAAACCGTTACATCACTGCAAAACATTCAATATTAAAGCTCCAGTATCTGTTCAAGTCCTGTTTAGTAGATACAGAGTAGACTAATATTTATTGCCGACTCGGTGAAACGGTTTGTATTCGTTCCACAAATCACACAACGTGGCTTTTACTGCCAACGCAGTTGTGCTGAATTAAGTGTAATACTGCGGTCGTAAGAGATTAAAAATCAACTTTCTATGAATATCTATTGAATAAGTCGTTATGAAAACATTAATAAGGCATCCTGATGTATTTGTAAGACTTTATATGACGTGTTATGACTCAATATTACAGCTTAAAACAAGGTATTCAATGCTAAATGAAAAACTTAATTGGAAATACCGTTTATTGGTTTTGTTAATTAATAAATCATATAAAATGTATGAACCACTTATATTCCTTTATAAACCTTGTTACAAGTCGTCATATGTGACATTAAGCAGTCATAACACACTTTCTGAAGCCTTATAAAGTATTACGTCTCATCTTATTAGATTGTTTTTAATTGACCTGAATCCAACACAAGAAAGTAATATATTTGACAACAATGAAGCAAAACTAACCTTTCAATCACACTGTAAATGTGCTGCAGTGGAAGAACCTTCAGTTGATGTTGTCGTAGCAACCGTATCACCGTGATGACGTGTCTCACCCGTTATCACAGTTAACACAGAAATAAGCTAGAAAAACTGCCACACGTCAGCAAATACTTTTGCAACCTTTTAAGCCCTTTAAGATGATCCAGTGCGTCCGATATTTTCACTCATCAGGTGTCAGATCTCGAACTGTCAATCTCGTGTGTCAATCACAAACTTGAATGTGAAGTTGTGTAGTTTAAGTGACGCCCTCACAAAACGAGATCAAGATTTGAAAGTCTGTTGAGACTCAACATGAGACGGTTCTTCCAGCATCGACTTAACACTTAACATCTTTTCATTTTGTTCTCCTAGTTTCTCTTTCAATGAAAGGGAAAGTTTTGTAGCAGACGTTCTTCATCAGCCTTTAAACAGTGATGACATCAAGGCTACCGGAAAAAATCCTCCGCTCAATGTATTCTTCTATTTTAATAAAAAGGTAAAGGATTCTGAGTCATTCTTTCATGGAAGAAAATGAAGTTTCAAACCTGATTCGTTCTGGAAGCAACTTGGAAAACACTATTCAAATTGTTTGGCCGAGTCTATTGGCTTCTACAGCACGAGGCAGATACACACACAACACTGACTTGTTTGGTGTTTTTTGCCAAACTCTGTCAAAACAAAAGCTGCAATAAAAACCACATTCGTCAGCCTCCAGCTGAGAAAGGTTTTTCCCCTTCGACTTTGAGTCGAGCTCCATCCATGAAAACTTCTTAGAAAACCCACATGAATGTGTCCAGAACCGAAACCGGTGTCGACCTGCATCACAGTTGATCCACAGGTGCGTCGCCAGTAAAAAAAATCCTCAGAGTCGGCGATTGTTTTGTCATAAAATGTATTCTCACACATGACAATAAATACATTGTTTGCACTGACGCACATAAATTAACAGCCAGCGCATCAAAGGAGTACCTGCTCCTCTCACCTGGACACAAACATGGAAAATAAATCACAATCCGTGACTTGTCGGTCGACATAAAGTAGAATCTAGACCAAGTTAAACTCGTCGTGGAAATGTTCGCCGATGGTGTTACTGAAATCATTTCTAATATCTTCACATTTAATTGTCAAAAAAAAAGACTAAAACAAGGATTTAAATCTAAAGGAAGGGTAGGTGTTCTTGAGGAAAAAGTTCCAAGTCCGACCTCCTTTCCTTAGACTCTCCCCGGAGTCGATACTTTGATAAGTATCAACGACTTGTAATAACAGTAATACTAATAAAATCTAAATCAGCATCGCCTGACTTCTCTTAAACTCTTAAGTAGAAAAAAGTTGCACAAATGGCGTCGATCCTTCACTGTGAACTCTCCTGTTATCTGTCAATCATCTGTGAAAAAAACCAGGTCCAGATGTTCAGGTTCGGAGATATTCTGGAGTGCTGTAGTTGAACAGCAGGAAGTCCATGCGATACATGTTGAACAGCTTCTTCTGATAAAACGGGCTGACGTGCTTGAAGAAGCGGGCGGCCATGTCGCCGTCTGTCCTCGTGCTCTTGCCCGACGTGGGGAACCGGATGGCGTCCTCGGCGCCGGCCAGCCGGAGGACGGCCTGCGCGTCCGGTTCCAGGGACTCGTACTTCCCCACCACGTCGTAGTGGATCAGGCAGGGGTGGCAGAGCGAGTGCACGCGCTCCCAGTGCTCGTTGAGCGGCTCCTCGCGCTGCGTCCGCGGGTCCACCAGGTACTGGACGAACTCCAGGAAGGTCACGTCGCTCCCGTTCTCCAGCGCCTCCTTGTCCGGGTCCACGCGGTGCCGCCGCACGATCTTGGTGCCGTAGCGCCTGTGGAAGGCGGTGTTGTAGCTCCGCGTGAACTTGTTGCGGTAGGCGGAGACCAGGCGCTCGAAGGGCTCCCGCACGAAGATGAACTTGAGGTAGCTGCGCAGCCGCCGGTTGATCTCGGCCACGGAGAACTCGGAGAGCGTGCGCAGGTTCCCCGCCACGTGGGCCTCGTTGGCGGGGATGGAGAGCGGGTCGGTGTAGCGGCCGTCGCCGGTCAGGACCATCAGGACCCGCTTCCAGTTGGTGCAGGCGACCTGGACAAGAGACAGGTTTGAGTCTGAGACCAAGAGAGAGGGTGTGAGAGCTCCTCACTTTGGGAACGTAGCAGTAGATGAGGCCGTGCTTGTCGTCCACGATCAGGTGCTTGAGGTCCTCGGGCGAGAGGACCCGCCGCTTCCTGGTGTGGCTCAGGCAGGCCTGCTCCAGCAGCTCCCTGCGACCCCGGAGAGACCTGTGGGACGCAATCAGCTCCGGCTGCTTTTAAGGGAGGAAAACATTCTGATTATATTCAGAAAAGTACACAACGTTCTCAGATAATAGTGACAGTAGACGTCAGGTCTAGTAAATATATCAACCAACATGATTTTTAGATTAGTTTCTCTTGCTTTTGTTTTAATGATTTAACTTCAGTTCTCACCTGGTCTCCTCTGTAAAGGGTCTGCAGTGGACTTCTCCTGCTCTTCCCTGGTTTGATGCTCTTATTCGTTTCAGGCTCTACAACAGAAAAAAAAGGCCAAATTAAGATGCAATAAATTAAATGTCATCCTTCAAGAAAGAATCTCTGGAAACTAAACTGAAATTAAAAAGGAAAAAAAAACGTTTAAAATGAGGATTTTGGATAAATGAGAAGTTAATCAAGTCTCTGTTATTTCACCAAACGCTTTGCCACAGAAGCCTGTGTTCCTTGTTGCACAACCACATCTGCTGGCCTTGACAAAGACACCAAAAGTTGCTCCATAAACTCTCAGGCGCTGTCATGACTTATTATTTATTATGAGCTCTTGACTCTGGTGTTGCAGAATTTACAGACCACACGACTCTTGACAAAGTCATAACTGCTTTAATCTGTTTTGAAACCAAACTATGTCCAAACATCAGCTTTATGAGTAGACCGTATCCTCTTGTCCTCAGTGGCAGGTTTGTTTTTTTTACTTTAGCAACAGAGAATGTCACAAAATGAACAAACGAATCAAACAAATACTTGCACGTTATAAATACTAATATATTTTTCTTTTTATAAACACTTAATTGAAATATAAATAAAAATACGGTATCGTAATAAAATAAACATTGTGATCTTTAAGTGCATCTGTAGTTTCTTACAACCCTAATCAATACACAAAAATATGGCAATTGTATTGATATTCAAGAACATGGAGTGTATTTATTTTCAAATGAACAATTACACATATATTCACTTAATTTCGCTTGTATTTCGACTCATAAAGTGAAGTACAAACATAAGGTTTCTGCTTGTTAAAGAGCAGTTTCGGCAGATGCGGCATGTTTTTGAAATTAGCAAAGTTTTAACGCAAAACAGGTCCCGGTTGTAAAAACGTCCTTTTAAAAACATCTTCCGTGCTGCGTAACTGTCCATCGAGTTCAAACTGACAGAAACAGAATTCCTAACATCGGCCAATCACATTGCAACAGGTCGTAGCACAAAGATTATTTTTTTTTTGTTGACATTAAAGTTCGTAGTACTTTACAAGTCATAAAAACTACAACAAGTCGGTCTTGTGTCTGCGTCTTTAAGAGCTGTATGTTCCTCCGTGGAGCGTGACATCACTCCGACCTCTCGCCATATATAGGAGGAAACGCTTCCAGAGATTGAGTTTCACTGAACAACGCGTTCCTCATTTTAAAAGTCATGTCACAACAACTTTTTTTTCTCCCCCTCCCTGGTTTTCACCTTTAGGATCTATAGACTCCGGCGTCAAAACCCGCGGAGCAGACGGAAGGGAGGTTTCTGGTGGCTCTGCAGATGTTCTCCCAGCAGCACATGTGTCGTCTCACCCCCCCATCGCTGGCCTCCGACGGGGTCTCCAGCCGGCCGTGATTTGTTTTGCACATGTGGCCAAACAATGCCGGCGCCGAATCATGACAATCCACACATCATGTGGAAGACATTTGCTTTTATAAGGTACTCGCTTGAAAAAGACCCGGCGTTGCCTGGGTGTAAGTCAACATTTGAGGAGAGACAGTCGTGGACACAAGAGGGATTATGGGTATTATAATTGCTGAAAGGAACGGAAATCTGGATGAGCGCCATACAAGAAGATACATAATATGTAATAGATCTATAGATGAAAAGATTGATTAATACAGCAAGGATTTTTTCATGCTTTTTCCTAATATGCTTCAAAGTTTCGTATAATTTTTGCATGTAGCCATTAGCGCAGCAAACACACCAAAGTGGACCATACATTTTTCCAAGCGCAGATGTCTAGTGGTGGAGTTCCTGCTTGACGGGTGCATTTCAAGTCTATCTATCCATCTACCCGTCAGCTGTAATTTATTGCTGCACTAATGGCTACATGCGAGGATCAAACTTTCAGGTGTTTTATGAAAAATCACCCAAAAGTATTCGCCTGAAACCATTGCCGCAGAGAGCGAAGCAGAATTATCTTAACGGCCGATCTTATAGAGCATAGATGTTTGGTAACAAAGCTCAGAAATCAGACGGAAAGACATCCAAGCTCCGTAGCTTATCACATAAATTACGAAGCTCTTGTCCTTGAGCGGAGACTCTCTGGCTCCATCTGAGAGATTGCATTGTCTCTGAATGCACTGTAACAATGTGACCTGACCTCCAGCACAGCACGTGTCAGATCTTAAATTTTACATCTTTATCGAGATGCTGAGATAGACAGACGCGTCTGCTATTTGAATCATCTATCCGTATTTTTTAAGCCAAGTTATTATAATACAATTAAGTAGTTTGTTATGGTATACATTACACATCATATTAGAATTTCACAAGTGTTTCTGTCCCCCTTTTTGGAAGAAAAAAAAATGGTGTTTATTGCCAAAAACATATGGTTTAATTTGACCTTTAACAAGAGGTCACGGGTCTACGACACCACCAGACATACCTAGTTTACACGGTTTAGTGCTAGCTCGTCAAGTTGTTGGTGCTCTGGAGTACCTCAGAAACTGATGACAAATAATGTTTAAACAAATAAAACCCTCAGCTGCCCCCCCCTCTTCCTCACTTGAGCCATGAGGAACAGTCATAATCCACAATTTCCACTGGCTGGCTCTGTGGCAGCACTTCTAAACACCGACAGACATTTGAATCTTGCTAAAAAAGCTTCACAGGATGTGCCTGAAATTTCACCCTCAAACCCCGGTTTCCTTTATCTCCATCTACCCCATTAATGAAAATTCTTTGGGGATTTCAAAAAGAATGCGCTGGGTTTTATGAGAACAAAAAAATGTGGTTTGAACAGAACCATTACTAATAAAAGTTTTCGTGTTTTTTGGGTCCAGGTGAGGCTTGTGTTGTCACGGAACATTGCTTTCATTCACGTTGCCGCTTCTCAGTCGGCAACTTCCTGAGGAAGCTGTAATGTAGGTCACGAGTCTGCGACTACCTTTCGTACAAATGATGCAAAAATGATGAGTACACGGAAAACTGTCCGATGTTAAAACCATTTTGACTTTTCCGGAATAAATACAACAACAACGTGTCAATATTCAGAGTTAAATCCAGGTGTTGAATTTGTGTTTAAAATGAATTAACACTTTCAAGAGTCAAATTAAAATTAACAATTGTAAATATCAAATCCGAAATCTAATCTAAAATGCTTGCATTGTCACAAAGTCAAGACAATATGAAACAAAATGTAAAGTGGAAATATGCTGATCTCTGTGTGGTTGGCCAAGATATTGAGTTAAAGAATATTACATGTTTTATACTGCATTTAAAACTATACAATATGCTGGTTGATAGTGGTGGTTGGCTGGGCGGCAAAGCACTGTGGCAGCAGTTCAGGTTGATTTCGGGTCACCTTTACTGAAACTGTTGTTAAGAGGGATGGGACCTTTTTTCACGAGAAATCATTATAAAAAAAAATACAGTCAAGTCCCTACAATAGAGCTGTCATCATGACCTCACCTTAATTCTGGTTAACAGTGTGTGAAGTATAGATAAAAAAAAATAGTGTTTTTAGCTTTTGTTTAATAGTGTGGTTCTTGGTTAACACTTTACAGTGTGGTGTAGTGTAAAATATAAACCCTGATGGGGTTGAATTTAACTGACATTTTCCCTGAATATGGCCAATATGTTCACTGGCATTGTGTTAATATTCATTTTATTATAGCGTTAAATCAACATATTTAATGTGTGCCAACAAAAAAAACTGTTTCAGGTCCAATGACTGCACCGTCGAAGAGCTCATAATGTACTAAATAAGGGAATGAGTTTGTATTTCATAGCCTGGTTTAAAACACTTCCTCTTCAGGAATAAAGCAAAATAAAAAATGGCTTCCTGAAATGTCATATCGACAATCTTAGGCCGCTTCCAAAAAGCTCTCATGCAGGAAGTGACTCGACCCCGATACTCGTGTGTCGTCGATAGATACACAACCGACGGCATGCGAGACCCTTGAAATGGAGTCGCCGTCATACCTCACAATAACACGCTTCCATTAGACCCAGGGAGGTTATAAACACAGCTAAACAAAGAGGAAGAAGAAGAAGTCACTGTGTGTGGGCCCCATTCATCTGCGGCGAACACTTTCACGGACAAATCACTGTTTTTGCTTCCTTTAAATGAGAAGCGTCTTCTAGAACGTTTGTAAACAACCTTTAATTTGGACAAATTCTTATTCTACAAAAGTGTTTGTTGTTGTTTTTTGTTTGTTGTGTGGACAAAATGATGATCAAAGTATGGGGGGGGAATACAACTTTTTATTTGGAGTTTAACTAGAACCGTTTGTTTACTTCATGGTGCCAGTCGGCAAACATGAAAAAAAAAAAAAACTTTTGTGAGACTCTTCATGTGTATGAATGTGTGTGTGTGTGTGTGTGTGTGTGTGGGGGTTGAAATTAATCTCAGATGCAACAGCATCACAGACTCTTCCCTGCAACTCTAGCTCCGAACCATGACCCACATCCATGTCATTCATAGCAAGCCTCCATGTTGCTCAACACCAGTGATAATCTTATTTAAAGATATTTTGACAATATAAAGTCAGGCGTATAGAGAACGACCTTCAACAATGAGAGCGATAAACATGACACCCGGTTGATGAATGACGTTATATGTGGAGCCGGAGAAACGTTTCTGTTCCCGGAGGCCCCGCCCTCTTGTGTCGGCGGAGGAAGTGAGATATTCAAGAGGTCAACAATCGCATCAAGCAGTTTCTTTTTTTTTTTTGCCAGGCTAATTGGGAAATAAAAACACACTTTAGCGGAACACAATGGACTCCTCGAACTTGGCATAGAACACTAAAGCTAATCACAACAACTATTTTGTTTCTCCCAGTGACAACAAGCACACAATAAGGAAAGGGAAAATAAGTATTTAAAATTTATATAATTAGAATAAAGTGTTAAGAAAGGAAGCTCATAAGAGTTTTAATCTAAGGGAAGATATTTTCCATTTATTCCTCGATAAAACTGACTCAAGTCATCAATAACTATGACTTGAGCTTCTGGGCGAAACCTAATGAAAGACGAAGCAGGAGCTCAGACAACTCAACAGGGGAGTTTTGTTTTTTTCAAAACGTCTCTTCTTAAAAGAGACGCAGCCATTAAAAAGAAGCTCGTACGAGCCATGTCGGTTTAGTGCTCTCTCTGGTGTGGCTCTCGTTTCATGTGGCTCCTGCTGTAAAGCAAGACAAGCCCGGGCACAACCATCGCAGCTTTAACTCCAGGCTCAAGGGTCGGATCACGATCGTGTCAGAAACACGTGTAGAAAAGTTCACTTGGTCGACACATCGATGACAGTCAAAGATTCTAAAAATACTTGCGTAGAGCATGAAGCACGAGGACAATAGTGTCGTTAACTTAGCAGTATTTTCTCTAGATAGCTTCCATGGCAACCCTAAAACAATGCACACAAGTGAATGGTGTATGTGGGCATTAATAACAGTACAATGTATTGTGATAGTAGTAGGAGCATTAACCGTTTATTGTATTTCTTTTTAAACCCTTAAATTGGACGAAAACCCGAAAAACACACCTTTACATCTTTTTCTGTCTGTGTAGAAGTTTAGCTTCTTCTACAAACAAGCTTAAAATAAAATATAGATTTTTTTGGGGGGTTTCTTAATTGTTTTTCTCATGCAGAGTCTCAGATAAAAGATGGATGTTACAGACCTGCAAGTATGGAAGTATTTGGATGTTTTTAAGTCGGTCTTTTTAGGACAAGAATGGCCAGGAAAATGAGCGACATACATTTATGCTTGTAACTCCAAAAAGACACTCTGAAATTTCTGTCTTTGAAATTTGAATTCCAGGTTAAGACTAACTTTAGAATAAAAGAAAATCTATATAGGGAAGTACAAGTAAAATCAAATTAATATGTAAGTAAGTAAGTAATGTATGTGCATATTTATACAGTACTGTTGAATAATACAGTATTTTGGGGGTAAAAGAATCACAATATTTAAGTGTATAGTATATATACAAGTTGACACACAAGTCAAGATGATGCACAAAACTATCAAAAGGTCAGATTCATGAGGTATTTTGACCTTCACCGTGAACTTGAACCCAGAAATGTGACCTTCAGCATTCGTCAGACACGTACAATGACACTCGATACCCAGAATAACTCACTCAAGACAAACAAGTTGCACAAATATTTTGGTCAAAAATCCAAAAATGTGTTTTAACTCTTGTTCTACATTTGTACCTCCAGGAAACTTCCTAGAACTCTGGCCCTGAAACACATGGAAAAAAAAAAAAAAAACTCTCGCCATCGATCACGCTTTGACTCCAACAGAACCAAACACATGCACCCCAAAAACTGAAAGGAACTTCTACTGGGGGGGAGACAAAGGGTGAGAGCAGGGTTCTGAAGAGAGGAATGCAGGGGGTATTTAGGAAGAGAGGGGGGGAGAGGAGGAGGAGGAGGTGGGGGGTCAAAACATTCCAGCTTTCACAGTGACCTTATTCATGCCTCGTATCACTGCAGCATACGTGTCGTTTCATTCATCACTCCTACTTGTATTCACCGAAAAATAATGTTAAATTAAGGGGTAATAAAGTTGTAGTTTTGTTGGTGTAGGTTGTGGGGGGAAAAAAAGTGAAACATCGACAGAAAGTCAGAAGTTTACCTTCTTTCGTGATGGTCTGGAAGTACAGCACCAGGACGAAGAGCGAGCAGAGGCACGTCGCCAGGAACAGACGACCTCCTCTGGGCATCCTCATCCTGAAGCCCCGCTCTTCTGCCCCCGCGTCGCTGCCTCTCGGCCCGGTTCATGCGAGTGGTCCCGGTCCAAAGGGAGGAGGAGGGAGGGGAGAAGGGAGGAGGTGGTCGAGAGGAGAACCGCGGCGGGGTTTCAGACTCGGTCCATCAGGTCGTCGAGGCTACAGGATCTTGGACCGGCTGCTAGCTTGAGATGCTACCACGAACCCCCTCCTCTCTCTCTCTCTCTGCCTGACATAAGCCCTTAAATATGTCTTGAAAACACGCCTTGAGACACCGGGAGAGACGTTGGTTCTGGTCACGAATCATCAGCAGAAGCTTTTTTTTTTCACGCGGTCCTGAAAGTTTGTCGAGGCTCAAACTTCGCTAACATGGACGGGCAATCTGCCATGACGTCACGCCCCCCCTTTTTTTCTGTCCTCCCCCTCCCTCCCTCTGAGTTTGTTCCTTCGCTCTAAATAAATAAAGATAAAATATATTAGTGCGATGATAAGTAATCCATGTGAGGATTGTTTTATCGAACAAAATAATTGATAATAAAACTTGATACATTTGAAAATAAATCGTTTTTTATTTACTACATAGACGCGTTTAAACATTCGGTGTAAACACAGTTTATATGTATGCTATATACAAATATATATCCATTTATATGTAATGGAACATTAAATAAAAACAACATTATGATAAAAGACAAGATACATTCCGTTAGGTTAATAAAAAATAGCATATTCAATTATATTATTATATTATATATATAAGACGTTTTTATTTGTTCAGGCTTTTCCTTGATTTTCTGGAACTCCTGTTGTGTTATCATTTTTTTTTTCTTGACCTTTAAAGTATATACTTTATTGAATTATTGTTTTGATTGTTTAAGCGCTTTGTGATCCTGGTCTAGAAAAGTGATATACAAATAAAAATTACTTCCTTATTGTGAAATGAAATATAGGAATAACACACAGATTAATGACGTGCTTTTGAAAATGGATTTTACTTTTTACTATTTTTTACTTTCTCTCCCCCCCCACACAGTATCTCTTAAAAAAATTGTTTATCGTTTCAAGCTTATCTTGTCAATTGCATCAGTACAATTGTATGTTTACAGAGAGCTTTAGTCACACCACAAATCATACACATTAAAAAAATAAACATCAGAATTAAAACCAGAATTATGTATTGTCAGAGTTGTAAACACAACATAGGACATTTATGTGGCGTCAGTTAAGAGTAACAGATAAAAATAGCTACAAAAAAACGGAACCAAGCACCAAAGCAGCCATTCTGTGGCGCCTATATTAAATAACTACAATTTTATTTTAACTATAGTGAACCAAATGATGGCCTAAAACAGTTTTTATCTGTAAACAAACAGGGGTTTTTCATCTTGTTTATTCTGAGTAAAAGGGTATTTCCTCTATTTAAGCTTACAATAAAATGAAATTAACCGTTTAGGGTGCCGTGGATGTGGGTCAAACCCGGTTAAAGTCGAGGACACACAAGTTGTGTCAGCCATCGGTAATGACTCGAAAATGGTGTAATTACCAAAGTGTCTAACATTAGACTCTGTCTGCGTGGACACTAACATGTGATGATTCAGCAGATTTTACTTGCGGCAAGAACTGCTGACTGTTGGGCTACAATTAATTCTGAGTGAGTGGAAAAATAAAAAATTGTGTTTGTGTGTACAAATCTAGTCATGTAGTTAACTTCCTTAGACGCTACACTGTCCTGCACGATCATGACTTAACTCAACTTTTTTTTTCTTTTTCTTGCACCAGTAGCTAGTGGTTCTTCAGAAGCTTTTGATTTAACATGACTCTGTGGTTCTGGGCTGGGCCCAGAAGACTGTGTGGAGACAACCGCCTCCTTTACTTGAAGACAATAATAGGGCTTAAAACATGCTGCGCAACATGAAGGCTCATCTGTGCACGTGCTGGAGTCTGTGTTTAAGTGGGAATATCAGCTCTTGTGTCATCATGTTCTTCTTTCATCTGTGTGTCGAGGTCACACCGTGACACGTGTCACTCAACCTTGACACACACACACCCCCCCACACACACATATCAGTGAAGCTGAATCAATTCGATAAAATAGTTTGAGCTGGAAGTGTCTGAAACAAATCAAATCACCCTGTAACACTTGTATGTTGTCATTATTACAAAGACATTATTTCTTTAAGTGACATCACAGACGGGTCTTAAGCAGGCAAATCGTTTTTGTGACTTATTTTTCAATGTTCTTGTCAGAATCCATCTTAGAAAATCTGTTTTGTGTTACAGAATAGAAGATCTCAAGTAGTCTTAGTTATTTTTTTAATATTGTGCGTCTTTATTCATTTTATTTTTTCAACATTTTCTTCTTCTGTGGATGCAATCGCTCATGTGGAAATAAATTCAACTTTAATGCAAAAATAACATTTTAAACTTATCTTATCTTATCTGGTCAATGACAAATGTAGCATACTTGGAATGTTTTGGATATAAGAAGATTTCACTATTGTCACTATTTAATTAAATAACAGACCTTTAAACCCAGATTTAGTAAAAACAACTTTATCTATATTAATGCATATATTAATGAATTGGTAAATACAAGTTAATCTGATTCGTCACAATAAAACAGGGATTATGCCTGAGGTGGAAGTTTTAATAATAAAGGCGTGTTCATTGAAAGTAATGAATGAAAAGTTAATTTTTTTTCTCTTAACTGTATATTGATCACAGGAACATTTTGAATTTGTGTGACTATACAAACTGTTGAATTCACATTGAAATAGATTAAAAAATGTTAAATTCTAATTTGCACATATTTAAAAGATAGTTAGTTTTTTCTTATGATTGAATAGCAAAGCATTTCAACTGGTCTGACTTTAAAAGTAAGATCAAGAAGAGACGTCCACAAACACCCATCAGAAGAACATACTGCACTTTTGATCAATGTTCTCCATATAGTCACCGTGTTGCTGATCTAGGCTGCACCAGCTCAACCAAACTAGTCTGTCCACGACAGGCGTCAATCAAGTGACTGTCAGGTGACTAACATGAACGGCTAAAAAGCACAAAAAGGAAATCGCTCTAAATGTAGCAAACAATCGTAAAGATCACCTACAGGCTGTTTCACATTAGACAGATACATCCTTCCGTTACATCAGACATGATGTCAGACGTGATGTCAGGATTTTGATGACAGTGGAAAACACCAGATGTCAGATGTTGAGCCAAGAAGTCGACTTCTCTTAAAGCATTTAACCATTTTTTAAATAGAATATGAGACAACAATGTGTCAGAATTATACATTTCTTGGATGTAAAATTATCTTCAACTATGTTCAAGTCAAGTTCAATTAAGAATATCCTGTTTCTGTCCTTAAATAAATGCATATTTATATTTAATTGAAATATTGAATCATCAACCCTTCTTCATTGAAGTGTGTATCTTGCAAAAACAACTTCATTTGGTACATTTTTGAAGTCCTGGAGCTTTTTTTTTATTGCTCTTTTGTCGTCATGGACCACCTTGTGTGTGGACCATCGATGCAAGAGGACTAATAAAGTATAACTCTCATCTCTCATTCATTTCCTATAACATGGTGTAACTGCTTGTTCTTCTCACCGACCTACATGTGTCGTTTCCCTTTCCACACCTTCTAGATATTTCTTTTTTAGGGCTAATTGATGTCCTGGTGTCGGCTAAGTGGAATAACGAGGGGCCCCAAGTGTTCCCACATGTCGGCTCCTGGTTTACCAGACGGTCTAATGAAGAAGCAGATCATCCAACCACGATGGCGATGATGCTTCGGTGGCATCAGCTTGCTTTGATCAAAGTACAAAATGGATTGAAAGAGGAAACAGACCTCAGTGTCGGTCTGTTTAAGCCACAGGACAATTAAATAACACACCACAGGCTCGAACCTTCATTTCATTATGAAGAAATACAACCATTTTTTTGAAGGTGGAGAGAAAAATCTCTGGTTAGTTCTTCCGCAGCAGACGACGCCGCATGAAAGAACACATCTGCCACCGACTGTGTTTTTGGGAAGTTTTACGAGCTGAAAATCCAAAAGCTTTTACCTCGAGGTAATGGTGGGTTAACTGGCCTGATCTTTTCTTCTCAGTCTCGACATTTGTTTTGCTTTAGTTAGCAAACTGTAATTGGAATCAGAAGGACTTAAAATGGGTTCCGCAGCGTGTTTTTCAAAGATTCAACCGAGACGAAAACATCTGCTGAGAGGCTGTTGAAGCGTGTATGTGTACATAGACGTGAAGCCTGGATAGTGTCTGAAGTTAGAGAAACAAAACGTAAGTCGTGGAAGCAGCGTTTTTATGAGCCGCAATTTATAAACTTTTAATTGAGAAATTGCGACCTCTGTCGGCCATTGATAGTGAACTAGTGTTAGGATTTAGGTCGTGACTTTCAACAGGTGTACATCGTTTATTTTCATTCAATAACCACATTTAGATGTTGTAAACATTAAGTACACTTGATCTTGCGATACTTATAGTTTTCACTATCATTTTTAAATATTGATTGATATTGAATATCTTTAACCTATTAACCTATTATATACAACTTATTGTATTAAAAACAATTTCCCGAAGGAGACCTCCTGAGGGATCAATAAAGTTCTACCCAACCTAACCAGTTTTTAAATATAAAGCAAAATAAAAAGGATGCATCTTATGTCATTTCATATTCCGATTATATAAATAATATTTTATATGATATACATTTCATCAACTCTGGGCGTTTCTTTGCTGGATGGCATTCTGTTTCAATCACACAATTCCACACACAAATATCATAAACCAGTTCTTTATTTCACTTCATCTTCATGTAAACATATTATACGCGGTGAAAATGTGGTGTCAGACAGCAAACGCCTTGAAGTAACAGTAAAGCTTTCATAAGGTTATAAACATCAGATTTAGAAGTGCTGAAACACCTTTTCATTTCACCTATGTACAACATATGAAGTATTTATACAAGTCAGAAAATCTAGAATATAATACGTTGAACGGTTGAAGCAGTGGAGTGTTTGTTTGGACAATGTGTTCCCTAAAAATAAAATCTGAAACTGACAAATCTCAAGTAAAAACCAGGAAGTTCAGTTGATCTTCAGGACCAGCGGTGGTCGACGTCATCTCAGTCCTGTTGGATGTTCCCTGCATAGTTCTCCACACAGATCCGGATCCGCTTGGTGAAGTAGTTGGGGTCAGAGATGGCCTGCAGGAGGTCGTTCTGGATCAAGGCGACGTCGTAGAGCTCAGAGACGCTTGCGACCCGAGTCTCAGCGCCAGCCTTCTCCAAGAAGATCTGAAAGATGCAGAGTTGAGGAAGTTTATCCTAAACACATGTTTATGGGTCGTATTATAAAATGGAAAAGAGCTGGGGGGGGGCATAGGTCATGGAGGCATTTGTAAGTACAGTGGTTTTTAATTTATTGTCGGGTTAAGCGATGAATTTACCATTTTATTTTCACTTTTTATTAAATAAAACACATTTATTGAATTAACTTTTAAACTCACTATTGCAAATGAGAATCCAACACTGTCAATAACAGTGACTTAAACAGCTGCCATAGTGCTTTGCCGCCCAGTCAACCAATCACAGTTGCAGATGACCACTTTTGACATACACATAGAAAACAATGGTTTGTAACAGTATGAATAATGAGTAGAAGCTTTGACGATCATAAATATTCAGAACTATTTGCAAAAATAATGATTTAAAATGCGAGACCATGGAAGGTGAACCGATATGACGAGGGACCGCTGTAAACAAAAAGAACTTTAAACTCAAGCTCATCGACTATACCTTGGAATCCATTACACAATTGGGGTCGTTCAATCGGATGTTGTCGTCGATGAAGATGTGCTGAACGTCCTGATCAAAAGGATCGATCCACAGTGGCTTCCCTCCAGAGGTGCGGTATGTCACCCACCTGGAACGCCAGATAAAAAGGATCACAAATACTCACTTTCAGTGGATAATGTTAGTTTCCATAAGCGTGTCAACGAGCGCACGAACCAGCTATAGTCATCCTGGAATCCTCCGAGACCCTCACTGGAGCTGAAGTACTGGTACAATCCTCTTTCTCCGTCAGCGTCACTGGACAGTCGGTCCTCTCCTCGGCGCACAAAGATTCCCTTCTTGCTGCGGCGGATTTTACCGTGATCCATGTTCACGCTCAGCTGTAAACGCAGTGATATAAAAGTTAAGATAAATGTTGATATTCAGACCGTTCATCCAAAACTACCTTTAGATCGGGCAGATCCGGGAACAGCGGGTGAGCCCCGTCCACCAGGGCTCTGGACATAGCCCTCAGGACTTGAGGCAAGTCCACTCCAAACGTGCGAAACACCACGGCGAACTCTCGCCCCTCCTGGGCCAGATCTTTGAGGAGCTGGAAGAACGACGGAAAGATCCAGTGGTAAAGTTGTCCGTCTTCACCCTCGATGGACAGGTCCTTGTCCCCCTGCAGCCACGAGTGGGTCAGAGACACGTCATCCGTCACAGAACATCTTGATCCTACCTTGACACCCTCGGGCCACCGGAGAAGCTTCAGATGCTCTTCCAGGACGCCGTGGAAACACTTCCCAGCATTTAAGGTGAACCCGTTTACCTGCCCATAATGAGCGTGATAGCTGACAGCGCCCTCGCATGGTGGAAGGAGAGAAGGAGACTCGCTTAGCCACTCCCACTTCCCTGCAGAGATTATAAACATACTTCAAGAAACAGAGAAGACTCTTTTATTCTTGCAGGCTTTTCCTCGATTTTCTGAGACTCTTAGGTAAGGTAGAACTTTATTGATCCCTCAGGAGGTCTCCTTCGGGAAATAGTTTTTTCCAATTAGACACAGCAATACAGCAATTATTCATAAATATACAAATAACAACAAAAGAGAAAAACATCTCATTCGATGAAGATGTGCTGTTCTGATCAGAGGGTGATCTTGTGTTTGTCTGTGTTTTCTTGACCTATTTATTTTATTGGGATTTCTTTTTAATCATTATTGTTTAAGCGCTTTGTGACCCTGGTCTAGAAAAGCGCTTTACAAATAACTACTACTTACATGTGACTACACTTCCCCATTTTCTAACAACATTCAGCTGAGACCTCAATAAACTACATATGTATACTTTTAGTTACCAGTAAATAATTACATTTAATGTTATAAATAAAATATGTTAATGTGTCGTTTTTTTTATTAAGTAATAAGATTTTTGCGGAGAATTATAAAAAAGGTACAGAATTACAAGACGCTTATTTTTATTCTGCTGTTGACAATACAACGAGTCCCTAAGTATTAATATTTATCCTAATAAAAACCACTTAATAATCCCAGTATTTTTTAGTTTCAGGACAATAACACCGACTAAGTCTTGTACAGTCAAAGCAGGGGAGTGACGTCATTGATATGACGTAACTTTCTTGATGCTGATTCAATTCAAGTGGAGACTAAAGTGACGATACCGATCAACGTTTTTTTTTTTTTTTACCGCGTTTGTTGGTCTTTCCCCAGGTGACGGTGGAGATGAACTCGTCCAGAGTGGACAGAGTCCCCTGACCCGTCGCGTCATCCGAGGCCAGGATGGTGTTGTTCAGGTCCACATGGAGGATCAGTTTCTTCGGCATCATTCAAGAGTCTCTGACACGACAAGTGTCTCTTCAAAGCCTTGTTTCTAACTCATGACACACCGGTGAGCGTGTTAGTATTTCCGGGAGGCGTCTTCTTCCGAGAAGCTTCCTGACGTTATTAGGTACCGAATCTGCGACGTGCGCGGTCCGGGCGCTTCCTTTATGATGACGTCACATCCGGGAAAAAAAAAAATTAATAATAAGTTACCGAAACTTTAACTGAACGATTTGATGGAACCTTTTTAAACCTTTACATTGACAAAAATAATCTTATTCGATCTTATAATGTCCTAAGCATCAGTAACTTCCTGGTCTAACTAAGCACGTGACCTTCACCCCAACGGAATGTGTCACGTGACAAAGGTATTGAACTTTTGTTAAGGTGTGACTTCAAATGCCTTTGTCATTAAATCTTTTTTTTTAAACTGAGGATTTGATGGATAAAGTCTGTGAATCAATTTTGATTGATCCCATCATGATGGGAACATAATGTCCTTTTAACATTTTTGTTTATTATATAATTCCTTTATTATAGGTGACTTAAAGGGAAGGTATGAGTAAATAAATAGCTGTTTAATTTAAAAGAATAACAAGTTTAAATGTAATTATTACTAGTATGAACATGACAGCATGTGTATACATGGCTTTATAGGGTTTTTAGCATCTAATGAAGCAACATTAATGTAATATATGGCAAAAGTATTAAATATCAATGAGTAAAATAAAGTGGGTACACATAACTGAAACTAATGTTAATTAATTAAACATAACACATGGTTATATATATTATATATAGGTTAGGTAGAACTTTATTGATGTATATGAAAACAATTCAATGTCAGGGTTAGAAGGAAAGCTTAAATAGAGACTGAACCAGGTGCTGACAAATCAGATGTTATGTGGAAAACTTTATTCTCAATTATTTTTAAGCTACTGGCGGAGGAATATAAATGTGTTTAATTTTATAATAGTTTATGTTCAACGTGACATTTGGGATTAAAATGGATCTTAAAGTGATACACTTTAATGTCCATTTTTTTTGTCTTTCAAAGCAGATGGGAGTAGATTTTTAATTAAATGGTTTTGAATAGTAGAAAAAAAGTAATTAAATGAGTAGAATTAATCAGTTTAATAATAACAAACAAACAGAACAATAATGAGAACAATTATCTAAAGGGAGGACATCTTAAACATAGATGAACGGTTTAAAAAATAAAATCCACACGCGTGGAACAGATGAATGCACAACAATATACTGAACACATGCAGCCGGTAAGGACAAAAAGAAGAGTAAAAAAACACATGCAGCCGGTAAGGACAAAAAGAAGAGTAAAAAAACACATGCAGCCGGTAAGGACAAAAAGAAGAGTAAAAAAACACATGCAGCCGGTAAGGACAAAAAGAAGAGTAAAAAAACACATGCAGCCGGTAAGGACAAAAAGAAGAGTATAAAACACACAGATTCTGAGCACACATTTGGAAGCGAGAGAACAAAACGGTAACACTAGAGAACAGAAACTGATAAAGCACTAGAACAGGAACCATCAAACCACAAATAAAAGCAAAAGGAAACCAGTTTGACAGCACAAGAGCAGAGCTGGTCTGATGCTCAACACTGGAACTTCAGCGTCTTTATCCAGGTGTGTTGATTTATTTACTCGTTCCAGGTGTGAGTCGTTAGAACAGAGTCGAACAGGTGCGACACACAGAATAAAACCAAGATTGGAACATTATGTTTAGAATATATATATATATATATATATATATATATATATATATATATATATATATATTTAGGATAATAGCCTGAAAGACAGATGATGCTGTATAGCTTTAGAATACATTGTGAAGCAACAGATGAATCATAATAAATATGAAAGATAGTAAAGAAGAATGCAACATTAAAAGAAACGTATAAAAGCATATCATAAATGCCTGAAATAAGAGTATCCCCAAGAAAACAATGGAGGCCAAAAGAAAGGCTACTTTGGTGGATTCGCAATTAAAGGAATAAGAAAAGTATTTGGAACACAAACAGCAATCAGGACAACAACAAAATATGATCGAAAAAAAATCTAATATATATTTAAAAAAATTGATTGTGGAGAGAATTTTGTTCCACTATTAGAAAAAAAAAAAAAAAAGACAAGACTTCCGGCCTATTTAAAATGAAATGGAGAAGTGAAGTAAAACACTAAGTTGTGAAAAGAATATAGCGGTTACTAGTGAAGGATAAGTAGAATTGCAAGGCAGGTCACATAGAGAGAAACAGTAACAAACAGTAAAAAGAAAGGAACTTGGTTAAATGGTTAAATGGTGATTTACACTAAGTTACAACTCACACAATCGTACACTGACGGGAGTAGGCTGCGACGCAGCGCGCCAGCTCAACCATCGGGAGCAGTCGTGGTGAAGCGCCTTGCTCAGGGACACAACGACCACTATCTCATCTAGAGCTGGGATTGAACCCGCAGCTTAACTTCTCTACTGTCTGAGCTTTGACGCCCAAACCTAGGAATCGTTTGTGACGGAGCAACGTTTGTTAGCACGGCGTTAGCATTGATGCTAACTAGCTTGGCTATCGTATCCTATTTTTTTTTAGCAGAAAATAAGATGAAACAATGATATCAATGCCAACAGACTATTCTATGGTATGTCGCTTCAACTTCCTGGTGAACCTTTTTATTATGGGATGCTCCGTCCAACTCCTCCTGGATCCTTCCATCCAGAACCAGACACAAAAAGGTCTGGACTTTGTCCGAGGAAAAACTTTAATTACAGACATACTTCTTAGAGTGATTCTTCTCGCCGTCATTTGACGTCACCTTTTAGTATCAGTTCATCTCGCTCGGAACCACAACAGGTGCTAAAAAGGTACTTGTTTCGATGGTTCCGTGTTCGTGGAAGTGGATTTTAAGCGGTTCGAGGTGAGCTAAAGAGAGATGGTGGAAAAGATGCAATAGATGGTTCATCTTAGTATATTGAAACAGGAATAAACTTTGTTGTGCCATGTTCCGACAGCTTCCGGGGCTAATATTGGATACAATTCTAACTGTTTTAAATCAATTCTGGAGAGAAGAAGTAATTCCAAGATATGGGACATGTAGACTCTGTATTCTTCTCTCTCACTTGCAAGTAAAACGTGAGATTCTAAACCAGATCTGATTTCTATTCTTTGTTTAAAGTTTAAATACACATTTTATCTGCGACTCCCGTAGAGTAGATTTAAAGCGATCTTAAATGAATCCATTTGTTTATTATTTTTTTAAATAAAAACAAGCCTTTAATTCCTGAACATTATTTCTGGATTGCGTCAAATAGCAGATAAAAATATATTGTATAAAACAATTGTTTTTTTTAACAAAGAAGGATCATAATGAGCAACATATTTATACATTTGTGAGTACTTTAGTATCCACTCGTGTTATTGCAAACTCAAGTGTGTGTTTTTTTTGTTAAACAATGTTGATTTTTAATGTAACACACCTGGAACTAATCAACTTTATCAAGCCTTGTGGATTCTGCCTTTTTTTAACATCTCTGTCTCTTTTTCTTTTCTTTTCACAAGTGTGTTCAACAACTGTGTGTTCATTTACTTGTGTACTCATTCTCTGTGTATTTCCTCATGTTTGTACCTTGACACAATGACGCAAGACAAAGTAAAATTCTCAAATTATACCCCAACAGTGATATAGGAAAAAAAAAAAACGTTATTTTTCTAATTACGACACTGTTTTTTGCATTTCCAGGCCAAAGGTTACGACATCGAGTCAGCCACTTCCTGGATAATCCTCGAGACAAACCAATCCTAGTCTACAAACTTTCCCCAAACTATCCATCAAACCAAGAGTTTGGCAGCAGTAAAGCTACTTACCAAACCTCATATTAGTATTTTAATACCTTGTGTAAAGTGTGATTTTGGTTATTTATTGACAAAAAATGTGTTGATTTTTTTCGAAAATATGCTCTAGAAGATAATGTTGATGATGCATGATATGCTCAATAAATCTCTGCATTGATGCGAAAAAAAACCTTAAGTATCGTCTTTTGAACGTAGAACGCTTCACTAAGTAGCTTTGGGTTCTGGTTTTTATCAGGACAGAATCATCTGAAAGCTGATCACATTTTGTTTGTTGCCTTTGGAGCTGAAACATGGACGTAAAAGATGATGACGTTTGATCATCTCAGGTTCCACAGTTGGGTCACTGTCCTCCACATTAAGGTCTTTGTTTTCCAGAAACATGAGTGTTTTAAGTATCAGGAAGAACAGAATCTGGACTCAAATGTAGATTTTATTCCAAGGCAAGGTTCGGTCCATGGGTTATTAATACAATCAGGTAAAAGTATCCAAAGCAAAGTGATGATCAGAGAAAAGCTGCTCATTTCACAGGTGGAGGAACACCAGCAGGAACAAAGGGCAACCTTACAAAATTAAACAGTAAGTAACAAAAGCAGATTAAAAACTTGACATTAAGACATTTGCTTTGACCACTTATGTTTTTGTTTTTTATATATTTTTATTGACAAGAAGATGGATAATGAATTGAAATATGAACCTTTTCAATCACGGTGTCATTATTATTACATAACTAATAAAGTTTAATTGAACTGTTTTCAAAAGTTTATTTTATTCTGAAAAACCTGGAGTTGCCTCACGGCTTCCTGCGTGCTAAACGACCTTCATCTATGATCATGTGTATTTAATTTTGACAGTCCCTTGCTATATTTTATGATATTGTATATATGTAGTTTAAAGTTGATCAACCATGCAGTCAATTAGTTTAATAATATAAATACAGTTTTTAATAATATTGTCTTAGATTAGATATATATTTGTGTTTATGATATGAAATATGTTATGATTTAATTCATAATTATTAAGAATTACAAGGGAATTACGTAGAAAGTGGGTTGGATAAAATCCTATAAATCTTAATTTTTCATGGAGCTGCAGGTCGAAGGGGTGGAGTCTGTTTAAGGGTGTGGACAGGTGAGTCTCATACAGGTAACAAGTGACAAACGAGCTTCTTAATAGAGAACAGGTGTGTGAGGGACAGATTGTTACTTTAAAGTTTATTTTATCCATCATTAAAACAAATTATTTCTTTAAAAATAATACTGCAATTATGACAAACCTTACAGACGTCTCGTCTTTTTAAGTGAGACGACTTTTAGAATTAATACTTTTTCATTGTTCTTTATAAAACTTTCAGAGATAAAATGAGGTTCACTGGCTCCTTGTCAATCAAACTCCCACACACTTCACAAATCAAACCTTAAAACTCACCTGTTCTGCATTGAATTCACAACTTATCGTTTTATTGACGTTTTTACGCTGGCGTCTCCTGGATTTACTGTATTTCAAGATTCTAGTGTTTAATTAATTAATTTTAATCTTTTTATTGAATTGTTTTTACGCTGGCGTCTCCTGGATTTACTGTATTTCAAGATTCTAGTGTTTAATTAATTTATTTTAATCTTTTTATTGACTTGTTTTTACGCTGCCGTCTCCTGGATTTATTGTATTTCCAGATTCTAGTGTTTAATATGTTGTTTTTTTTTTAAATCTTTTTATTGACTTGTTTTTACGCTGCCGTCTCCTGGATTTATTGTATTTCCAGATTCTAGTGTTTAATATGATTTTTTTTTTTTTTTTCATCTTTTTATTGACTTGTTTTTACGCTGCCGCCTCCTGGATTTATTGTATTTCAAGATACTCGCGTTTAATATTATTTTATTTTTTTTCCTTTTTTTTAATGACTTGTTTTTACACTGCCATCTCCTGGATGTATTGTATTTCATTTTGCTTTGGGGGAAAGGGACCTAAGTGCCCAAAAAGGTGCTTCTTAATAAATTGTTTTATACAAGTGTAAGAAAAATATCAATCATATACTACTGTCCCAGTTTTTTTTTTCTTAATGTTTTTCGGAATCTTAAACCAATAATAGATTTCTAACAGAATTCTCGAATTTTCATGTCCATCCACCTTAGTGCAGCGAACACTTTCTAAATAAATAAATAGCCCCATCTTGTGGCCAAATTCTATAGCTACGTATCCATACATTAACACATTTTTCTAAAAATGTGTTGCCCAGACTTTTTTTTACCAACGTTAAGGTGATTTTCTTCCCTAGTTTTTAAGTAAATTTAATTAAAGTTAATTATGTTAAAATGTCTGATTAGACCAATAATCACAAGCCAGTACGAGGAGGTATGATCACAAGGAAAAACCAACAAGACAAACATTACTAGTGGGTCTCAGAAGCTGTTTATTTATATTAATTATTTGTATGTATCCACAGCAGCAGTTCTAATGAACCCAGCTTTAATATGCAGCATCAACGTATCAAGGGAAAAAAAAAAAAAAGAGGCCGGACACGACCACACGAACTTAGAGAATAATAAAAAAACAGAGCAAAGATTTGTGTCGTCGAACAGCAGCAGGTTAACATCGGTATCATCATGCGGTCATGCACTTGTCTTTACACACTGAAGCCATTCACAGGTTTGAATATCTAAAAGAAAACGCGCTAAATAAAGTTTGGAACACAACGAAAAAAACAAAACCCTGCAACCTTTGCATTCGAGTCCTTAAGAAAAGAAGTGGGCGCTGCCCTGTAATGGGCCGTTTATGCTACGATCGTAATTAAAAAGTTACTTCATTAGCAACGAATGACAAAACCTCGACGAGCACAAAATGAAAAAAGGAGTTGAAAACACGTCACACGCGGCCAATCGCACTCACAGTTATGTAGTCGGGTCAAGTTTGGACTCGAGTTTGACTCGAGTTCTCTGGGTCCATAAAAGGTGCTCAACTCTGCCGCCTAGTGGAGGATCCTTGACCCGGCAGCGGCTCAGTTCGCAACTCTCTACACACCGAGCCGATCAAACGTGTCCATGAGTCCGATCCGAGCCAGTAAAACCTCCAGGTATTTTTTTTTTCTTTAGTGTTGGTTCCACAGACTCTCCTCCGAACCCTTCTGGTTCCGGGCTAGTCCACCTCCTCCATGTTGCTATAGGACGACTCGGCGCACTCTCCGGAGTGAGACAACAGGCCGGGAAGCGCCTCTGGGGTCAGGGTCGGGGGTCCCTCGGAGTCCAGGTCGCTCCCGAACAGTGACTGGCTAGAGGCCTGTAAAATAGAGCAGCGTGGACGGTGAGTGACGGAGCCGCCATCAGATCCTTCGACGATGGCGACAAACATGAAGAAATACAGAATTCAAGAACATCTACAGGAAATGGTTTATTTAAAAAAAAAAAAATAGAGCAGTTTTATCAGATACATTATTGCTTTGAATTAAATACTTTAAAAACTAGTACAGTCAAGCGCACTTGGACACATTATATACATTATTAAAGCATTAAAACTTTGGCTAAACAATTCCACATACAAGAAAAAAAATACATTGTTGCAAAGTAAAGAAGAAACGACACATACGAGGCTAAGATGCGACCGGAGGAGAAAAACACTTAAAGAAACTATAATTTACGATCCAGAGGTAGATCCACCTGAGAATATATTCCTTTCGTATGGCTTCGATACATTCAGAGTAAAACGCTGACACAGATGAATCGTAATCGTTTTAAAGAATATCTAAGGATTCATATGATTTGATTGAAGAAACAATGTCCGTCGTTTGCGAGTGTCGACTGACAAGGAAGCGGAGCATCAACTTATAACTTAAAATTTACATGCTCTTACAAGTGTGTGCGTTTGTGTCGTCACTTTTAAGAACCTTTGAGCAAGACACCCGTGATTGTGCATAGAGGACTTGGTAGTAACAGTAGCTTTAGCTCTTGATTATTGCGTGAAGGATCTTCGACGTGTCCTCAATCAGGTCCACTTGTAAAAGAGCGGGTAGAAGAAGTTGACGGTCACGGCCAGCGCGGCCACGACCGTGCACAGAACAAAGTATCGCACGCAGTCGTCGTCGTGGTAACGGGACGCCCTCTCCCTCCGCCGGAGGGGATTTTGCGCTTCTGAGGCTTGGCGCCTTCGCAGCCGAGAGTGGAACAGTCGCTGGGGGCCGGCTCGAGGCCCCTCCTCTTCCTCCTCCAGTTCCCGCCATATCAGAGAGGCCTGCGATTGGCGGAAACCGGTGTAAGCTTCTGGAGAAAAGGTGTGGACTAACAAACACTGTCAAGTCGTTCTCAAAATCCTAGTTTAAAAAAAATTGTTGCAGGAGAAGATGCTCCTTTTTACGAGGGATACAGACCCGTGGTTGGTTTACACAATAATTAAAAAAAAAAGACACAATACAAAAACAATTGTGAATAACTCTTGTGTGTAGTGCATCAAGCCTCAGTGATGTCATAGAGGTTAAGCTGCAGTAAAAACCAAAAGAATAGTTTGAAGAAAACGGTTTTTGAGCAAAGACGTCGAACTCAAGCACACAATGGGGCGTGAAGGTAAAATATATATTTATCCTAATCTCTGTAACAGGAAGAAAGGCCTGATTGTTATATATATTTTTTTTATTCTTGGCTCAAAATATCTTAATTTTATCAAAGCACCAGGCAAAGTCCTCCCATGACGTGAGCGTTCATCTACCTTGAAGGGCCACATAAATAACTTGGGGGGCCACAGCCTCAAGTTTGATAAATGTACATCAGAGGAAGAATAAATTCTGGTTCATGTGGTTTTGTTCTGTTCATTTTAAAAGGACGACAAACATACAAAGAACATGCGAGTTTGTGTCACAACTGCCACTTATGAAGAGTTTTGAAGGACATTTATAAATACTATCCCAAGGCCAAATTATTCACCTACACGCAAACGATTACAGTAAAATAAAGAAACCCTGATGCTTACAGAGAACCTTCCATACTGTAAGAATTCTTAACCCTTGTGTTGTCTCAGGGTCAAGGTCAATGACCTCTCTTCCATGAATACATGTGCAGTGTTGAGGTTGTTCATCTTGACCAAGAGACAACACAACGAGATTTACAGTTGAATCTACTGAACCATGTGTTGTACAAATATGTTCAATTATGAGAAAATGAAGCCAAAAATTGGTCGACACCATCATGTTGTGTAAAGATACTTTCTGCATGAAGAACCTAAGAAGTTATCCCCTCACCTGGCTGGCGGTCGCCCCCAGAGACGTCGGTGACTCGGCGCCGCCGGGCCTGAGTAAGCGCGGCGGTCGTTCCACGGGCGAGTTTCGTCTTCGGTAAAAGAGCACGTACGCGTAGCGCGTCACGACCTGGCTCTCCTCCACCATCGTGACGGTGCTGTCGTCGAACAGGCGCCAACCTGGAGGACGGAGGGAGGAGCTGATGTTCAGGGAGTCTCAAAATGTCAGTAAACCAGCAGCGAAAGAAACTCACCGACGTCACTTCTCTGGCTGTTTTTGTCACTCGGCAGGCGAGCGTACGCCGTGTAGTGACCGCCGATCATGCCGCCGTAATGGTTGATGACGGCGTACAAGTCGTAGATCGGCGGCTGCTGCATGTCCTCCTTCTGTCCGATGCAAAACTTGTTCAGGTCCAGATTCCTTCAGGACGAGATCATCACGGTTCAAAACATAAATTATACTTGATTGAATTATACAAGGCAGTAGAATCTTTACCTGACTGGGAAGTCCACCATGTCGTTAATCTTGTCTCTCCAGATGAAGCTCCTGAAGGAGAAACGCTTGAGTTGGATGATCAGGACATTAGGAAGACGCCAGAGGAGCAGCTGCTTTGAGGCCTCGCGGTGCTGCTGACACTTCGGACAGTACCTGGAAAGAGTTCACACGTACATTTAGAAAGATATCTATTTTTTAAGGACTTTAAAGTTCTCGCAGACTATTACCAAGCCTCTTCTGGTGCCAGGACCTCAGGCCTGGTGAACAAGTTCAGACACTGCTCCAGAGTGAAGTGTCCCGCCCTCGCCGTCTCGCTCACGGACCCCGGGTCCTCTTCGTACTCCAGCTCCTTCGAGCTCACCAGCACGTACTCCTTTAAACGCTCGTTGTTTTTCCAAACCAGCTCAAGAGTGGCGTCGTCAGGGAGGTCGGCGAGAATGTCCTCTGTGAAAAACAATCAATTATTTGAATACATCATATTTTAATAGAAATATCACATCCTTTTTAAATACTTTTGTTAAAAACAAATGACCAGAAGAAAGTCTCACCTCTCTCGTCGAGCCTCTGCTCTTTGTTGTTGGTGTCAATCAGAGCGATGTAGAACTGACTGGCATGACCTGCTGCACCGTTTGAATGTTGATACCCCGGAATCGCAGCTAGTAAGTCAAAATTCAAGACATGAGTCGGAATGAAACGGAGATCAGGTTCTCTTCATAATGAATAAATATACGTGGCTCACCTTCTGGCCGAACCGTTTTCTCACAAGACGTCTCTTTTTCCGCATGATGGTCCAGAGATGAGCTGGAGGTTGAAGACGCAAGCTCTGAGAAACCAGAGTCTGTAGTCCGCGTGGAGGACAGGCGAGTATGGGAAGGGGAAAGGGGGTGAGCGTCCCCGGCGTGAAGGATTCCGGGCTCGGGAAGTTCCTCTTGACTCTCCATTTCGACGTCCCCTCTTCCTCCCGCCGCTGCATCCCCGCAGACTGACGTCTCAAACGGACTGGCTGGTATCTGGGGCCCGTCCCCGCAGGACTGTGCCGTGTCTGGAGACGTCCTTCCTGACTGGAGCGGCGGCTGGAACACGTTGATAGAGAATCTGCGTAAAAAAACATCATGAATATACATTTTTAAATAACAGCACCTGAACACACCAGAGGTGACCATTTATTTCCATGTGAATAAAAGATTATTATAACAGTTAAAATGGTTGTTGACAACCAGGAAACAGGTTTAGGCATCAGGCAAAGGTCATCGCAGAGGCTCAGATAAAGTCATACCTGGAGTAATCTTCCAGCAGCTGGGTGAGTCGGGTGTAGGAAAGGCGAGACTGTGGCACGCTGATCAAGAACGGCAGACCCACATTCTCTGTATTAGGTCGACACAGATTCTTGTGATTGGGCCAGTGGCCCTTCTGGCAAATCCTGTCAAGAAGAAAAGAGGAAAACAGTGAGACAAAAAATAGGGATAATAATGCTCAGTCGACCACATTGATGTCAGGATGGAAAGACACCGGGTCATTGCCTGATTAAACACAAATTATTGTGGGGGGTCATTTTCTGAACCCCTGCCCAAGCATTAAACAAAATCTACAAAGTAGTGACCATTTAATATTTTTTACTGTTGATTTGACACAATTTATTTGAACTTGCGAACTCAACTCATGTTGCTTATGAGGTGCCAACCTTCTCAACAACCATTGCAGAAACCGAGCCAACCAATTACAATTGTCGATCAATTTTGTTGTAGCAAACTATCGGCTAGTGTGTAGGTGCGGTAAATAGTGCCTTCCACCAAGTTCTGTGGTTGTGACTGCAGCTTGCTACGATGCATTCGAACATGCAGTACCTCGTTAAATAATAAACATCAAGACCACAAATAATAAAATGAAATCAAACTCCAGATCTTGAAAACTTAATAGTCTCCTCCTGTACACATCCTGACTTCACGTCAATCGTGAATGACTCACTGGTTGCAGTATCCCACTCTGTAGCATCGGGTGCATCGCCGCAGCTTGTCGTCTTCAGACAGAGACGGCTTCAGGCACGAGGCACACTTGGAGATGGGAATATTGGGAACTTGAAGCTTCTGTGAAGAGAAAAGACAAAACAAACTTTAAACAAACGTTCTTTTCCAAAGTGCTAAATTATTAGCTTATTAAGCAATTATCTGTACAACCTGCTGCACTCGTAGCACCAAGACGCGCTCCTTTGCGAGGTCCTTGGAAAGAACCTCGAAACACAACAACATGTCGGATGCAGAGACCGTGTCCAGGGACTGCGAGGGCAGGAACATGCGCTGGAATCGGTTCTTGCCAACCTTAAAAATGAAAGGTCGTCAGTTTCTATCTAGAGAATATTGTGATATGAGAAAAGGTGATATAGCTGACCTCTGCAAGTCTGAGGTTTTCCGGTTTGACCCTCACACTCCTGGAGATGGATTCAAGCACTTCAGCAGTACAGGAGTTCTCCTTGCTCACGCTCACGAAAAACTATTAGTGACAAAAAAAGAGAAAAGACCAACATGTCAGTCGTGTCAAAGCATCATTTTGAATTCTCAATTCTTACCTTGATGGGTTTCTTATGCGGCTCTTTTGCAAAGTAGAACACAGAAAGCACCCTTTGCTTCTGAGGGAGAGGTACGGGCAGGTAGAGGAAGGGGTCAAAGGTGATGGAAACCTAGAATGAATAAACGAAGAAAAGATAAATCACGGCTCAACGCTTCTACAGATGTCTGATCAAAGAAAATTTCACCTTTGAGCAGGTCGGACACACGAGTTTAGACTTGAATTGGCCTTGAAAGAGGTCGACAATAAAGGAGTCATTTCTCATCTTGTGTCTCTGCCAAGCCTCTTCCGCCACCACCTGCACACACGGAAACTAATGAGTGAACTGATGGAAAGAAAGTCTAAATCAACCACAAAAGTATAAACAAAACCCACTGACCTCATCAAGACGACCATCGGAGTCAACCGTCTCCGTGTACGGCTTGTTCTGAATACGATTCAGGTCCTCGTGCAGCCCGTCCAGCAAGAAAGCCATGAACTCCTGAGCGTCATGCTGAGCGTAGCCTGTGAACTGACTGGCCTTGCTCGCCACAATCGCCTACAGGCACAAAATGATCAACAATTATGTTCCGTTTCCGACGGCGAAACATTAGTCAATGAAATGCATTCGTACTTTGAGCTTAGAAGGCTGGAAAGCATGATGCGTTCCCTTCCATAGAGCACGCAGCAACACGGCGAAGCCAATCGCTAACCTTCCTCCAGTCCCGAGTGGATTATTGCAGTTGATCTCAGACTCAAATCCGCGATCTACAAGAGGACAGCAATGACAAACAATGCAAAAAATAAACAAATGGGGATTTGACTTGAAAACATACATCAATACATTAGGAAAATAACGTGATTTCTATTGGTATAAAAGTCACTAGTTACCGTGGAAATAATCCCGCAGTTCTCTGGTGTTGGACAACGATTGGATGACACTGTTCATGAAGCAAGTGTTGCCCAGGTTGACCAATCCGGTGAATCCAGGCAGGCAGACCTTCTTCTCTTCCTCTTCATCGTAGCGCTCACTGATTGGTGGAGGCGCATGAGTCATGGGGGGAACCATGCAGGTTGGCTTTGACTGATGTAGAAGAGACAACGTTATACAAGAACTTCACGATTAACTGCGTTTTTTTTAATCAAACAAACGAGATAAACTTACAGTGGACTCAGATTTGGTGATTGCGAGGTGCTCTGACACGGAGCGTGGGGCTACCGTCTCCAGACCGCCGTCGTCCACTCTGGGTGAAGTCTTACTGGTCTTTGGTTTCTCCTCGCCAACCCTGGGAGGTTCTTCTTTGGCAGGCAGGCTGTGTTGGCTGCTGCCTGGCTGGCTCTTGTCCATGCATGCAGGACTGGAAGGTACAGCAACTTTTGCACCCCCCACTGCACCTTAACCAAATGACCACGAGAATTGTGGTTAGAAAAGCAAAGTTGGTCTGGTCAGTCGGCCCACAGGACAAAGCAGATTCATCAAGAGTGTGTTAGAACATCTATACAACATAATATCGCGATGTGATTTGAAAGCCCCCAGAAAACAATAAAGTGATGGAACTCCTGTGTTGTTATCAGTATCATCTTGCCCTTTAAAGTATATATTTTATTGAATTTTGTTTTGTTTCTTTAAGCGCTTTGTGACCTTGGTCTGGAAAAGCGCTGTATAAATACAAATAACTTACTTACTTATATATGGATACAATACGGTGTTATTTCTATCATAGATCTTTAATGTTTGGCATTACAATAAAAAATGTGCAAAATTCAACAATTCTTTTTTATTTATAATTCATGTGAAAATATTCACAATGTTTTTAACTTTTGTGTTGCAATCAAACTTTCAGCTGCTAACTGGCAGCAGTCATTACGTTCTCTGCAGCTAAAGGAACAATAAAATCCTGCGTGACCGAGGACGAGAGGATACAGTACAAATCCAGCAGCTTTAACGGTTTGGACATAATGTAGTTTTAAATCAATCAAGAGTCATGTGGTCTGTAAATTCTGCAACACCAGACTCAAGTACTCAGATCAAAAAACCATATATCCTTGTTACTACAGTATCACAATACATACTATAGTTGTCTCTGTATCATGAAACGTATCATTTTACCAGATTAACATTTTAACTTTTCATTTTTACTTGGTAGGATCTGGTAAGATTGTATGTAATGGAAGCTCGGCAGCAGACCTTGTGTGGCGGGAGCCTCCAGTCCCCCCCACCGCTGACTCAGTCTCTTCCTGAGGGTGATGTCCAGTCGGCACGGGGTGAAGGAATAGCTGCACTGCTCTGGCTGGATAAGGTTCCTGGAACAAAAAGAAGTTTTTTTTTTAAGTTTTCGGGGACCCCCAAGACATTTTCATGGAACCCTCTAGTGTTTATATAGAGAGAATGCAATAGAAAGACATCAATAAAGTTTCCGGTTACATGATGGTTAGAAGCCCCGATTATATTGCATACCCTTGGCATATTGGCGTCTAATTTCGTTTACATCTTCTTGCTCAGCTGTGTTTCGAACACTTCCCACCATGGTTTTACGCGATAATAAAGTCAAAAAGACAGCTCAGGAGGAACTGATGTTTAAGATGGATTGATTGAGTTGTAGATTGTAACATCTTCTCAATGACTGGTCCATTCATCTACTTTGATTTGTCTGGATCGCAGTAGCAAAAACTCTAAAGATGTCTTGAAATTCTCACCTGAGTTTCACCTGCCATTTGAACAACGTGTTGGATGAACAGCCCGAGTGAAGCCGTAGAAAGTTGGAATCACTGAAAGGAAAAGTCACGACATTGAACTCTAGACGATAAAGCCATGATAAAGAGGACAAGAGGGGATTTATGAGGTACCTTGTCTGGAAGATAAGTGTGAAGTCCTGTTCCCTGAAGATGACACTGGTCGTGTCCCTGCAGATGCCCTTGATGTAGACGTTTACAACCATCAGGTCGTTGCCCTTCTCGTACGACTCATTTTTGACAAACTGCAAGTTGACCATAGGTTCTCGGACTGCACACGCATTCATAACAAGGAAATAATGTTTAAGGCAAGTTAAAAAAAACATTTAATTTATAAGCATTGTAAACGGCTACAACTCACCTTCCGGAGGATTCGGCTCCAGATGAGGCTCCTCTTTCGACTGGTCCTGCTTTTCCTCTCCGTCACGGCTCACCAGACTTGTAGCTTGCATAGGAGACGGTTGCGGTTTGGCAGCGATATGTACAGTTGGCAACAGTTCCTGCTCTTTTGATTTGCACTCCTGGGAGAAGATGGTCTCCTCCTCCAACTCTGGGTCAACGGTCGATTTGTCCGGCACAGAGTCGGTCTCTACGAGTCTCTCCGGACCAGAAGGCTCGACTTGGTGGCTCACGTCTACTTGTTTCAGAATCGTTTTAGTGCATATAGCTTCCGCTGCGTTGCCGTTACTTCTATGCGTGTGCTCTGTAGACTTGTCCTCTGTGTCTTGACACTTTATTTTGCATTCTTCTTCCTTCATGACAAAACAAGTAGAGTTAGAACTTGCTCAACATCTCATGATGTAAACTGATCAATCATATTAAAACAGGACAACATCTCACCTGAGGTTTGTTGATATGTTTCGAGACTCTGCGGTTACGCCCGGGCTCGTCCGCTCTTTTCGCTTTGTTGTCTCGATCCTTAGGTTGGGTCTGTGAGCTTTGAGTGGCAGGGAACTGATCTGGAGTTTCACTGTTGGCCGTTGAGGACTTGAAAGTGCGTGCGTTGTTTTCCTCGGGTCCAGCAGACGCCTTGGAGTTTTTAGGCTGTTGTGCTAAGATGCACTTGGCACTTGTTTCCTGAGACTTGTCGCATTTAGCAACGGTGACAGACTTGCTGGGTGCGGTTGTGCGTTCCACACCTCTCGCCTCTACAGAGTCCATAGTGGTCTTGTCACTTGCCGGTTTGTTTTTTGCGTTCCGCTTGGCGCCGCGGTCCATTTTACTGCTGGTGCGTCTGGTGTCGCTCTGCACGGAGGAAACTTGAGGCTGCGAGGAGGAGAGTTTGAGATTTCCCGAAGACTCTGGCATCGGCTCCGTCTCATTTTTGGTGTCAGCCGATAGCAACTCCTTCTCTTTCTTGGTGGACTGAAGAGAAGAATTATGTAACTTAGATATGCAGTGAGGAATAGAGTGGGAAGAAGGACACAGATGATACGAAAAATGTAATACATTTTGTAATCTCACAAAAGCAGAGATTATATTAAAAGTAACTGTCAAAATAAAGAACTGAATTATAAAGTAATAATGATCTGTTATTACATTACAATTGTTGGTTTTACTAATATTTGCTTCATTATAATAAGCGGGCTGGCGTGAAGCCACAAGAAAGTCTCTAGAGCAGGATTGTAAAACCGTGAGTGCAGTAATGATTATTCAATCATCAGCGAGAGCCAAATGCAATGTCGTTTTGCAACATTGAGAACCGATCCAGACAAATCAAACTAGATTTATAATCCAATCACAGATTAGTGTGTCACATATAACCTTCCTTGTGGTTTATTTTATTATGCGTTTGACAAATTCTTTAGCCATGGTTGTTAAAAAGGGGAAATAAAAACACTTAAATTATGATGTACATTCAAACTATATTGGATCAGGTTATTGGCAAAATATATTTAGTACAATTTCTGATTCGTAGCTACAAAAAAATTTACATTTTACATCTTTTAGAAACAGTCACCTTTAATATAATCTCTGCTTTTGTATTAAATGTCTTGGGTTCAAGGCATCATGAAAATAATAATGGGACGATAATACATTTAAGGCTTTTAAAGAAGACAAGGTTTATCAAGTACTACACATGGTGAACTTCAGGAATTCGGCTTGAGTGTATAAAGCAAACACTAAATGATTTACCTTGAGTGATGGCCAGTTATGAAAGGGTATCTTTTTGTTCATGACCAGCAGCAAGACGCCACCCTTCTCTTTGTACTGGACTCGACTAAATGAAGCCTCAATTTCTTCCTGAAGTCGACAGCTCCACTCGCGTCCATCTAAAAAAGCAAAACAAAGAGTTTTCGCTGTCATACAAGATTAAGTAAAACAGATAACAGTTCTGCATAAGTGTGTATATATATATTCACGTTTATGCTACATGTTTAAACAGTAGCCATAGGCTCGTATGGCAAAATGGTTAAGGTAAGGTAAGGTAAAACTTTATTGATGAAATTGTTTTTTTCCCAATAGCCAGCAATTGTTCATAAACAATAAAAAATAATAAATAAAAAATAAAATAAGAAGAAGACCATAAAGAGAAAGAACAAGATGACTCAATCTAAGTCTAAGGATAAAGACAAAGAACATATGAATGAGTCCCTGAGTCTATTTGTTTTGCACCTGGGTAGGAGCATTTGTGCACTGATTCTGCTGTTAAAGATGAAATATGGAAACTAAAAAAACCTTAAACAAACAAAATTCCCTTGAATGATTTTTTTAAAATCCAGACTCAAATCAAGCCAAACTAGCTTAGTTTACCTGGAAAGCACACATGACAGTGTGTATCGGTGAAGGTGGTGGCAACATCCTCAACACCGTTCACTCCATCCCCACAGCGTAGACGTACAATCACATCGTTGGCATTCTGCTTCCAGTCCAAAAATGCATCTAAAAAACAGATACAAGGACATGGGAAGAAATGAGAACACAATGCATCGGAAAATACAAAACAGGGTATTTTATTTGGAGATTTTTCTAGAAAGAATGGAACAGAAATAAGATAATTCAACAAAGCTTTAATGACATTAATTAGAAAAAAAATCTAGAGTTTTGACATCTAGGAGTAAGAGATGCGTTTCTTTTGTTTATTGACCAGAGTGACAAGGATCCTCGTCTAGACAGGTGACAATAAGGTGTAAAGATAACAATTAATGTGAGTCCATGTTTACTCTTTGTAGTTGTATAAAGTGAGTACAGTAGATATACAACAAGAAGTCAATAGATATTTACAGTCAACATTTAAGCCATTTGTAATTATGTGCTCCATAAACAGCTAAACTGAAACTACAGTCGTCCTCTACCACCTGCTAGTAAATTGAAGGTTTTCAAAGCACGTTATTCTACTGCTGACTAAACACATGCTCCTCTGCTTTAAACGACAAAAGCTTAATATCAGTTACTCAGTCTTTAAGTAATTAAGTAATTAAAACCGTGACCAGGTGACTCATAATTCATTATGATACATATTTATGGGAGGAGAAATTCGAAATAGGGATGGTAATATTAAAAATGAATCACACTTGTATAAAGTCTAAAGATAACATTGTTTACCTTTCTTAACTTCCGGAACAACTTCATGAGTGGCAGAAGTTGCCGCCCTCTTGGCATCTCTACTTTCCTGGTTGGCCCGGTCCTTCTGCTTCTTCTTACTCCCGCTCGAGGGAAGCTCGCCTCCTCTTTGCTGGTGCTGAGCCCCTCCACCACGCCGACCGACCGCCCCACTACTACCACCACCACCACTGGCCATTTTCAGAAACTTGTTGCTGACAGGCCGCCCGTCCCCTGAATCGCTGCCGCTGCTGGGGTCTGGATATGAGGTGTGCCTCTTCCTGCCTGGCCCGGCTATCTTGGCGATGATACTTGTCTGTACTTTCCCAGAACAGAATAGGGAAGGGGCGTTGGGAAGGGGAACCTGAATAAGGAAAAATACATAATTAATACGGACGATACTTGATAAGCAATGATGACACACAGCAGAACATAATCAAATTCAATTTATATTTTAATAAATGTGTACTCTTGCTTTCTGTCTTCCAGGATAACTGCACAATATCCAGTTACACTATATTTTCTATGATATCTATATCTATATTTTGATTAAACTAACAGTTACATTATGCATAAGTGTGTTTTTCTTACGTCTTGGCCTTCTAAAGTTTTGAACTATTTTTAACTGTGTATTGATTTTGATTGATTAAGCGCTTTGTGACCCTGGTCTAGAAGAGGCTTTACAAATACGACTACTTACTTAGCTTAATTTGTAAAGCTGGGTTAGATGAAAAACATGAAAAGAACAGGCAGGTTCGTCTCCGCTGCAGCTTGCGCTTACTATCCATGGATAACCAACAACTACAAAGTCTATGCAACTATACAAATATGTTTTTTTCAAGTACAGGTAACTATAATAATTTTCATATAAAACAAAAGGCAAAAACTGTCATCAGCCAAGGAAATAGAAACATAATCCTATATGACAAACTAAATAAAATCAATCTTTTTATAAATACATGTAGAAGAGTACACCTTATCCCTGAACACATGCAATAGTTAAAGAACCTAAAGGGGAGACGTATTATTATTTAGTTATATTTGCACTTTGTCATTACCTTGCACTTTTTCCTTTGTATTTGCCCTGTGTTCTTATGAAACTATCGTCTTCTGTGAACTGGAAACGCAATTTCCCGACGGAGATCTCCTTAATAAAGTCTATTGATAAATAAAATTGAAATACTATATACAAGTAGGATTATGAAGATGACGAATAGTGTTCTTCTCTCCAAATTGTTAGTTTTAAATTATTCGTTTGTTTTTGCATTTAGTTATATTGGACGTATTCACTTTAAATATGATTTATCGTTTGAGGAACGAGTTCTTCGACCTACTATAATAGTTCCGTATTTTGTTGGGAGCAGAAAAACAAACACGTAAATAAATGCCAAATGTAAACACCGGTTTCATTTAGTTTATTTCAGCCGTTATCCCTCATACTTTTAAATAAAACGCACTTTCAATTTCCCTCGTATACCAGAAGCTAATGTCATTAGTAGCATTTAAGCTAACGCTAATACGCTACTTCTTTTCCCCCAAACAACATTGAATGACATCTCACGGCATTCCTCGTTTATTCTAGTTAATAATACCCAGTTAAAAATGGAGTTAACGAGGGTGACTTACTAGGATTCAATCGCACGATAACCGGGTTTAGTCTCCTCGCAACACAATGGTTCTCAGGATCCTCCCGTCGCCGGCTGCTCGGCTCCTTCACGACCGAAGGCCGCAAAACACTAGCGTTTCCAGAATATTCCCTCCTTTTTTTTTTTAACCGGGACCCATTTTCGTGGTTCGGTTACAAATCGCGTCAAGCGGCTGAAATGCAGCAGAGCAGACGGAACCGGGTTCAGTCTGGTCGTGTCATCGGGCCGGAGACGCTGAACGGCGGTCTGTTGAGAACATCAACACGCTCACCGTGACCTGAAGTGAGACCAGCACTTCCTGGACGAGGCGCTCACGTCACATGCTCGTGAACGCGCCGTCTGCTCTCGCGAGATCTCAGGCGTTTAGAAAAGACATTAAAGCAGCTTTTATTTTACTTTCTTTCAATTATAATTTGCTTAAATCCTCACCAGTGAAACCAGTAAAAAATATTTATTTTCTGAGGATCCGGAGCTTTATGGTTCATCTGCACAACATTATCTGTCAAATGACTTCAAAAATAAATATTCTGTTTATTTCTGACATTTAAAAAAAACGCCTTTATAGTTATATAGTAGGAACTAGTCTGTTTTTTTTTAAAGTACATGTAAAAAAGAACCATGTTCTTTAATGTGCCTCATTAAAGTCGTATTTATGTTTATCATCAAATTACATACTAAAAATATTAACGCTTCTTTTTTTTTCAGTCAAATGTCATCAGGAAATGAATTTGAAGTTTCTGGATCATGGGGTACATTAAGGACTCGTGAAAGTAGCACCATTCCTGGATACCAAAAATAGCAAAGAGACATCGTACACCAGAGCAATCCTGTCAGTACAGCATTAACACAAGTACAGTATTCACACGAGCATGCGCACTGGCGCCCTCAGGCATGCGCACTGGCCTCTCTCTATCTATCTATTCTTATCCTATCCTATCTATCTATCTATCTATCTATCTATCTATCTATCTATCTATCTATCTATCTATCTATCTATCTATCTATCTATCTATCTATCTATCTATCTATCTATCTATCTATCTATCTATCTATCTATCTATCTATCTATCTATCTATCTATCAGTGAGCAGAGGAGCAGATGGAGCACGAATGCTTCTCCCAAGATGCAACACTAATTGACTCAGGGACTCATTAATTCCTCGTGCTATTAAAAAAATGAACAGTTTGAACCACACATTCAAATCAACAACTAACTGAAGAAAAACAAGCCATTTTTTTGGCGTATTTTCCCACAATGATTTACTTGATTTTCATTTAAAAGTAAATATAAAAATACACTTCAAACATATTTTTTTCAATCCTTTATTCACAAAACTTTCGATTTAATTCTTTGGATTGAGTCATTTCTTTGGTAAAAATGTTCATTTAGAAATGGCAAACTTAAATCTCATGAATGGAGGCACTGTGGATAAAAGTGTGGATAAAAGCACATTTGACTTTGTGACTGCAGCGTAAAGTATAGATAACAACGATGACCTCACTGGTTGTCCTGCAACCGTTCTGTGACAATGACTCACATTTGAAAGAAACAGGTTTTAACATCTCCTTGCTGGGCTTCAATCTGAGTTCGTCCTCATGACGCCATGTCTTCACGTTGCTGTTCCCTGCACAGCTAGCTTAACAGCTATGGCAACATTACACAAAGTTACACTATTTAAGTCGGTTGCATTACTGTGGTACATCTCCACCAGATTATATGGTTCAAAAACATATTTTCTTTAACACAACTACACACTTGCGTTTAGGAACATTCGTCGGCGTGTTCTGGTGAAAAAAAACTACTGACACGTGTTGTATATTTGGATCTGTTTGTTGATGTCGTTCAGGATGGCTTTCATTTTGTCCTCCAGGCCGTCCAGCTGACGGGCTTTACCCTCCAGCCTCTTCTGATTGTCCTCGTAGTTTTTCTCCAGGTCTGTGGAAGCCACAATAGTGTTCATATGACGGTCACACATCATCTAGCACATCTGTGATTGTAACTTCATGTACCTGCTAGCTTCTGCAGCTTGTCCTGAGCATCTTGAAGCAGCTGTTTAGCCTCATCCCTCAGGCTCTCCGCCTTTTTCTTGGCCTCCTGGACGGCCTTGGCTTTGGTGCCCACTCGTTGCTTCACCTCGTGATATTTATCCGTCAGCTGGCCTTCAAGAATCTAAGAGAGAGCGTGAGTGGATTTGATTTATTTCAACATTTCTTTAACAGCTTCAAAGAACCATCACATTTTAATTCACGTTGTTATCACGTCTTACATCTATTATGTGTGTAATCCTGGTGAAGTACTGGATGAATAGTGTTTATTAAAGTAAGAATATTGTCTTGTGTTTATTTACGTATTTGATGGTTAAGCAGCAGTTCCATTGTTTCCTTCAAAGGTAGTTTGGTACCATTAAGTATTAAACTAGGGGGCGTATGATGATGAGTGTGGACCATTACAGCCTTAAATCTATCATAATTCATCTGCTTATGGTTTAAGATCATCTAAAAAAAACTACCAAATTCTAATTAAAATAAATGTTTTTGTATTTACACAGCTTGACGGTTACTTCAGTCTTACTGGAGCAGGAAGTTTACTGAGATAAAACTCGATCTTCGCTAAACATAAATGTGATTAATCAGGTCAACCATGTACGTTGGGAGAAGGTTTACAGTTGGATTCTTCTCTAAATGTAATATCATGGAAGAAAATCCTCTCATAAGGATGTAGGACTGGCAGCTAGTGAAGAGTTTTAAGGGTCGGAGAAATGTGAGTTCTTCTACTACAGCGGGTCAGAATTCTCGCTGCAGAGTTCAACTTACTTACTTACATAAAACATATGCTAACACAGGGGTTGGGTATGGCATTAAAGACTGTTTAATGCAATATTAGATTAAATGTAAGACCAACTCGATGATAAACTAAAATTTAAAATAAAAAACAACACGTAAATTACAAAAGATTAGGGACAATTTTACCCAAGTGCTTATTTTAACCTAAAACCTCATTCACTGGTCATTAAAAAAGTAACTTTCCAGCAAAAAAGTTTGCTAAAATATCTAATTTATTTAAAATATATAAATTACCAACATGTCCCTTATACTAGGACATTCACGTATTTATCATGTGTTCACATTTTTTATATTTTTGAAAATATGATTTAAGCCTTTTTACCTTTATTAAAAAATAATTTAAACCTTCTTTTTAAAAATCCATGGAAACCCTCAAACAAAATGTAACTTTTTTGTTGAAATGAGATTCACATAAAACATTTTTCATGTCCAGGTTTAAAATAAATCGCGTGTGTTGCTTCACACGTACCTGTTTGGCTTCAGTTGCTTTGTCTCGAGCCATGGTCGCCGTTTCTTCAGCTCTTGCTGCGGCCATGCTGTTGTTCGCACGCTTCGTCTTCAGCGCAGTGACTTCACGGCCCAGTCTGTCCAAGCGGTTCATGGCATCGTCCAGGTCTGTTTCACCCTTTGACGTCTCCGACTCAATCTGAGAGCAGCAAGTAAGTCACTTGATTTCATTTGTACCACAGAGGGACGAGTAAAATCCATTAAAAAAATAATCATTTTATCTTTAACTCACTTTAATTCAAAACCTTTTATTTATATTTGAAATATAAATAAATACGCATTTGTAAATTACTGAGAGTGTAACTTAATAAAAGTACTTCAAGGTTACCTGTGCGATGCGGTTCTCAGTTTCACCGATATCTCCTCTGGCTCTGGCTATAGCCTTCTCTGCTGACGTCTGCGCAGTTTTCGCATCAACCAGAGCTTTTTTCACCGTCTCTGCAGTGGTCTTCACTCCCTCGGCGTGATGCCTTCAAGACAGTCGACGTCTGTCAGCGAATATACTTTCAAATAATCTTAAATAAGTGTGTCTGGTGTCTGCTCACCTGGCTCTCTTCGCGTCCAGCAGCAGCTGCTCGGCCCGGCGCACGTCATCCTGCGTCTTGGCCAAGATGGTGTCCACGTTTGAAAGACTCCGCACGCGTTCTTTGATTTCATCGGCCAGATGTTTGATCTGAAGCGGCGAGGCCGGGATGGAGAGCTCCAGCACGCGGTTGGCCACGGCCTCGATGCTGTCGGGGTCGGCGCCTTCCTCTGGTGAGACAAAAAAAATTCAGTTTTGGATTTTAAATAAATGTTAAAAACAACAACTCACGAGTGAGGAATTCTCTGATTTGTTTGATAAGGTCTCTCAGGTCGTTGTTGGAGCGTTCCACTTTGTTTTTGCTGGCTCTGGCTCTATCCAGGGCAGCTTTAGCTTTGCTCTTCGCCTCTTCAGCTTTGCTCTTCGCCTCGGCGACCTGAATTAAAATACAACTTTTATAGTTTTTATATAAATATGTATTTTTATTCAGCTGATTCTACCTTCGTGAACAGTCCCTCCACCTCTCCCATCGCCTTGTTCAGCTCTTTCTCGGCATGCTTGGCTCTCTCCAGAGCGTTGTCAGCGGCTGCGACGGCACCGTTACAGTTCAGGCCTCCGCAGTGACGGTTCCCCTCGTCGTCTCGGCAACCGGCGCCTCCGCAAGGGCTCTCCCCGCAAGGAGCATCGCCCTGGGTTCCACAGACCTGTGAGGTTCAGAAGACATTTATGAAGATGTTGTTCATTATTAATACATGTTGTTGCCGATCAAAACACTTTTTAATGAAACTTGAATCTTCTACTTTCTGAAGACATACACTTATATGTAAGTATATCAGTGACATCAAAATATTGGATAGTTAATCCAATATGTGTTTCAAGTATTTTTTATTAATAATTAAGATTATTTGGAGTTCAAGTTCAAACATTTTTTTTTAATTCAATTATAAAAAATCAAGTTAAAGTTTTCAATATACAAATTATTTATTTCAATTATTATATTTAAAAGGAATGAAATGCTTAAAAAATACAATATTTCAATAAAACACGTTTTAAAAGGTTAAACATTTGAAATATTAAATTCAACCGCTTAATATTCTGATGGCACTAATTTACTTAAATGGATATTGTTAAACCCTCAGGTCATCTCAGGGTCAAGGTGACCTGAGGGCCTGAAAACAAATGTGTTCGTTGTATCCCTTGTCTTCCATAAATACATATGCAGTGGTGGAGGTCGTTCACCTTGACCCAGAGACAACACAAGGGATACCAGAAGCACATGAGATAACACATAGGGTTAACTTCTTATTCATGGAATTTTGAGAGATGGATTTTTATGTTCCAATTTAAACTAGCAGCTCTTATGCCTATTAATCTGATAATATTTACTTGTATGAATGTTTTTAACCTTTTGTTTTAAGCATTATTTACTTATTTTGTACATTTAATTTCTCAACAAGGTCTGCATTTTTTTAGCTTTTACTAAATGCAAGCCTCCCCTTATCATGCTCCCAGAGCATTTATTGACACCATTAATCCAATGTTTTAATAAGTTTGAATGGCCAGGAGTGTGTGAGTCCCACCTTCTCGTTGATCTTCCTCAGGTCCAGACCCTGCACTTTGGTGCCGAGCTCTCCCAGCGAGCGTTTGTTGGCAGCATTTTTGCGGTTGAAATCGTCCTTTTTGGCAGAGATGAGGCGTTCGGTGCGGCGGCGGGTGTCGGCGGAATGACTGACGGTGCTCGGCTGATTTGTTGTCGATTCATTGGCACGACGCTCTGCATCATGGGATGTGTTGTAAGAGGTTCTGATGCTGTCGTACGCACCTGGAGGAACATTGTGTTACAGGTGGTTTTCGAACTGGTTGAAGGTACAGGATTCATTATTTTATATACTCGTTACCTAGGAAGTTCGAGTTTTTTAGGATATCCAGCTGTCGATGGAGCTGCTCGGATGTGAGGTTCAGTTCTTTGGCTTCTCTCTCGAGCGCACTGAGGTCTTTGCTGGCATCAGAGTTGCTGTCCTGGACAATGGTGAGGTCTCCCTCCAGATGGTTCAGCGTGTCAGTGGTCTCACCAATCTGACTCCTATGACACAAGTCGCTCAAGCTCATACCACACACTTTATAAAAAAGTAAAAACATTTTTTATTTTTACCGTAAATCTTCAATGAGCTCCATCAGTGAACCAATGGCTGCAGCCGTTGCATTGCGTGCATTGACTATATCCCGAGCAAGCGCCAGTTTCTCCTCAAGCTCTTTGAAGGCTTTCTCGTAGGGTCCGATGAGTCCGGTGCTCTGGATCTCGTTGGCACGAGACGCCAGTGTCTTGGTACGCACCGCCAAGTCCTAAAGACGAGTCACAGTACGTCACATGACGAGTCTGAGGTTTAGTCTTTACACGACTACACACCTGAACTATACGATCCCAGTCCCCGAAACACTGGTGACAAGGCAGACAGTTGGGGAACTGGCCGGAGAAGCCTCTGGCACACTGGTCACAGCGGACCCCCGACACCCCTTGCTGGCAGACGCAGTGACCCGTCTGGCGGTTGCACTGAGACGTCTCAATGCCACGCCAGTCACAGTCGCAAGCTGAATGAGTAAAAACCATAGAATTTAGTTTATTGTGGAATAAGCAGTTTCTGAAACCCTATCAGGAATATTTAGAGGAAGCTGGGATGGGAAAATACCTCATTTATGTCTTACTGGTGTACGTGGTTTTGTACCAGGGCAGGGTCTAGACAGGCATGTATGAGGGGGCAGCCACAAATCTTGAGGGGGCATTGTGCTGTTACTTACTTACTTACATGTAAGTTTGAGGGGGCACAACATTTATTTGAGGGGGCCAGGCCCTCTCTTGCCCCTGCCTAGACCCGGCCCTGTTTTGTACGTACAATTCACTATATTCAAACAAGTGAACATCTTCTTTGAAAAATAAGAAGTAAATCTATGTATATTTAGTGGTGTGTATTGAAAAGAATCTGGCAATATGACGCGTATCGCAATACACGGAGAACGATAGGATATATTGTGATACTGTAGTAACAAGGATATATTTGTTTGAGTACTTGACTCTGGTGTTACAGAATTTACAGACCACATGACTCTTGATGAAGTCGTAACTGCCTTCATTTTAAACCAAAATGTGTCCAAACATCAGCTTTAAAAAGATGCTGGGGCGATTGTATCCTCTTGTCCTCAGTAATCGCTGGGGTATCACAGGATTTCTTTGCCCCCTCAGCTGTGAATGACTGCTGCCATCATGCGGCCGGAATTTGAATAGCAGCACAAAAACGTAAAACATTTGCACGTTTTAAAAATAAAAGAGATTTTTAAATGTAATGATTTTGTTTCAAATGAAATTATTGAAATAAAAACCATTAAATAACTATGATCAGGATGAAATATGATTTGACGGCTAAAATAAAATAAATAATTGAAATAATAAATATAATTATTTTAAACGATACAGCGATGTTTTTGAATATAAATACAGTATTGTGGTCAAATATATCACGATATTGAACTGTAACAATATTTTCTTACACTCCTTGCATGGACATATTTTCTATTGATTTGTTAAAAAGTTATCATTGCTGTTAAAATGAAATAAATATAAAACATGGAATAAGATGTTGCTCAATCATAAGATCGAAGAACAAAAAGCGAAGCACACCTCGGCACTGGATCCTGGGGTCCCCCCAGTAGTTCTCCTGGCAGTCCGTACACGTCTGTCCTCCAAATCCATCCCGACATTGACACTTGCCAGTGAACTAAACAACAGGCGCGATCATGAATGATCCAACATTTCAGCTAAAACCTGTTGAACTAGTTTTCTACCTCATTGCAAGTCGATGAAAAAGAGTTGTTGGGGTCACAGCCGCAGGTCTGACACCCCCTTCCAACCGCCAGATTCCAGTGGTTGGGGGCGCAGTGGTCGCAGGTCAGTCCGATGACATTGGGTAGACACTGACACTGGCCGGTGCTGCGCTGGCAAACACAGTCTTCTCGCTCCATACACTGGCTCTGTTCAGTGCCCAGGAAGTTACACACACACTCTGTGTGGTGGAAAAAAAATGAGGGGTGAGAAAAACATTTTTTACATTTTCAACTACACCTCTTGACTCACTCCTGCAGTTCCTCCTGGAAGCGTCTCCGAAGTAACCGCTCTTGCAGGTCCCGCAGCTCGGACCTTCGCTGTTGTAGAGGCACTTCCTGCACGCGCCAGAGTGTCGGTCACACGAGTCCACGTCGGACATGTCAATGTTGTTGTGGCACTGGCAGGGTTGACAGTGTCCTCCCGGCTGAGACGGATTGCCGAAGTAACCCGGCGCACATTCCTCACAGCGAACACCTTTAGCGGTAAACAAAACGTGTGTTAATCGCAGAGTCAAGGATGTTAAAAAACACATTTAAAATGGCAAATAACCTGATTATTATGATAAGTTGACAGCATAAAGCGCACATGCAGGGCAGAGCTGTCTCAAATAAATCGTCCAATGGCTTTACACAGATGACTTTGTCCTTTGCTACAGAGTGAAAAACTTTTTGGCTCCCTCTAGTGTCAGAACAGTGCAACTTCAATTCCCGTTGTAACACAACAAGGAAATCTGATTACACGAGATAAATTACAAAACTTTTTCAAGCAGTTTCTCTTCTAGGTAAGTTGAAAAAGTCTCCTAGTACTTCACATGGAAAACGTGACACTCTCAGACTCTCTGAGTGGGTCATCCAAAGTTAAGTAGCGAAGAGCATTGTGAACAAAAAGAATGTTACTTAGTGCTGCTTTAATAGACCTGACTCATTTTCAAAAATCCTTCAACATGTTGAACAGTTTGATATGTCAGCAGATCCCATGAGAATGAGCCAGGTCTTTTACGGTGATGTCAAACTGCACAGGTGAGAGAAAAGTGTGTGCTCTCACAGTAGAAGAAAAACTCACACGGCCGAGAAAAGGGTGGAAAAAAAAGAGAGCTAAACCACTTTAACTCACACTTGAAAATGGTTGACCTGGACTGTTTAATCAACCCTGTGTCAGGGACACACATGACAAGTAAAAAAAACAATGCTTGTATATTTGTCAGGCTTTAACAGTGACAGGACAGTACAGAAAAAATGTTACCTGTGTAACCCTGGTTACAATTGCAGATGATTTGTTTGTTTCGGTTGTCTTGGTAACAGGATGCTGCAAAATGGCGTCCACTGTTGGGGCCTTCCGGACACGGGCATGGACGGCAATAACCACCAGATGCAGGGCCCAAAAGTGGGTTGCCAAAGTAACCGTTGGAACACCTACAGGAAACACAAGGGATTGTGAAAATATTTTCATTTTATTTGTCTAAATTCAAAGAATTTGAAACCTTTTCAGTCAGAAACATAACATGGCCGGTCAGGAAATTTAAAAGATGGTGTTTGAGGTATATATGGAATCATAGAATTTTCTTTTCACATCATTTGAGGGAAAACTTGTCTCAAGTCACTGTGATTTCTACAATATAACATCTTTACATCGTGATTAAATAGCTTATCCAGAGCTATATGAAGATGGATCCTCTAGATCAGTGGTTCTTAACCTTGTTGGAGGTACCGAACCCCACCGGTTTCATATGCGCATTCACCGAACCCCTCTTTAGTGAAAAATAAAATATGATTTTTAAATTCAAGACATAGATATGTGTATGATATGTTTCTGTATTCCCCGTCTAAAGTGTTCCTTTAGTTTTGCTGGTGCGAGACTAGAGTTGCTCAACTTGTCGTTGCAAATCATGCAGATAGTACGCTCACTCCCATCACATTCCGTATACATGTGAATCTATCTTGTACATATTTGTCCGACCACTTTCTTCTTTTGCCCAACATAGTTAGTATGGATTAAAATATTAACAAAGAAATCACACAACGTACTACCACGACAGTTGCACGTTGACTACTGAGCACTACATTCACCGCAGCACGGATTGGCCAAACAGTGTAGCATGATCAACAGTGTAGCATGGTGTGTCCGAACCTCCGTGGCGGAGGCTCTGCCGAACCCCTGAGACCGACTCACCGAACCCCTAGGTTTGATCGAACCCAGGTTAAGAACCACTGCTCTAGATAAAGAATACAGATTTAAGTGCTGATCGATATCAGAAAAAACTGTTGTCATTAATCAACAGAGATTTCTATCCAGTAACCAAAAAAAGATGTCACACCATAATCACCTGTCACACTTGTCACCTCCAGTGTTGTCCCTGCAGTTGACACAAGCTCCTGTTCTCTGATCGCACTCGTCCGCGTGTCCGTTGCAGATGCAGGTCCTACAGTTGGGGAAGCCCCAGTGGCCAGACTGACACCTGTCGCACTGTTGACCGAACGCTCCCGGGCGGCACTGACAGTGACCCGTGAACTTGTCACACAGACGACTCACAGAACCTTCGACGCTGCATCCGCAGGCTGTGAAATAAAATAACAAGGTGAAAGATGTGCACACTAGAGGGCGCCAATCATCAGAAAACAAGTTGTATTAAAGGATTGTAGATGGAGATAAACGTGTCAAACAGATAAGAGGAGCAATGGTTATGGAAGTATATCAGTGTCATCAGAATATTAAATGGTTTTATTAACATTTCCAATGATAGCCTTTTTTCATTTAAATGTCGAGAGAATATAAATATTTTCAAAATGAATGAATCATTTTGTATTACACATAGAGTTTGATATTAAAATATATTTTTTAAATCCAATATTTTTTAAACAAAGATATAAAAATATTGGCATAATAGTTTTTTAATTATTGGAATTAGAATAGAAAACAGAAATGTGATTATTATCAGTTTTATCTCGACCTTTAAAGTATATACTATTGAATATTGTTTTGATTGTTTAAGCGCTTTGTGACCCTGGTCTGGAAAAGCGCTATATAAATAAAAATTACTTACCTAATTCAATTATATAAAAAAAGATACATTCAATTTTTCATAGTATAAACTTGAATTAAATTCTTCACAAATATTTTACTTAAAAAAGTAAATGAATAACATTTCAATATTGTTAATGCACTTATATACTTCCATAATAAATAAAAACTGGATCTTACAAAAACATCCCGATGGTCCAAAACCATAGGTCCCAGGAGCACACTGGTCGCAGCGTAACCCGATAATGTTTGACCTGCACCGGCACTGACCCCCACGTTCATCACAGACAGAGCTGACGGAGCCCTGGGGGTCACAGTGGCAAGCTGGAAGAGAAATAATGTTAACGTTATTCATTTTCCATTCCTTGATCGACGAAGCAGGCAAAAAAACCTACGTAAAGCCCCGTTGTTGACGATCGACGACATGCTGGTCAAGAGTTTGGCGCAAGTGTCGGTCATGTGTGGGCGGTTGACGCTCTTGGCCCGGTCGTGGCAGCGGTAGCGCTCGTACGTCTGCTTCCTTGTGTTGGAGGTCACATCCCCTGCATTGAACATCTCCAAGGAAGTGTGTCGGGGCATTAAGGCGATCTGGAGAGAAAGAGGTTCATAAAGAACTGCAGATACGAATCATTAAAGATGAATAAACACTTACAGAGTCCACAAGAAGAATAGCATTGGCTCCTCCGTTGAGGATGCTGTTGACATCCTGGTAGCGTTTGAACTCGAAGCGAAGAGTGTAGCTCACACCCATCTCCAGACACACAGGGTGAGGCGGAACGTAATACCTGCAGACATCGTCATGAGTGTTCATGTATAACAGTGTCTGTGTTTCAATCACAAACCTGGCTCCAGCTGGTAAAGCAATGGTAAGTCTATCGTCGTCTGGGATGGTGTTTCCACAAGGGCTGCTTGTAGGAATCGGACCAGGACGGATCACAGTGATCCGGACGTCCTCCCAGTCCCGGGCCATCTAGAGGCAGATCATGTTTGTAGAAATATGACTATATTAAACCTGGTTTATTACTTCCGGGGCAGGACAATATACATCATAAAGTATTCAGTAAAGGTATATTCAAATCATAATTACACACATTAACGTTCAGGATAAATACTTTAATTATAATTGTATTGATTTTGTTTAATGATTTGATGTTGACAGTGACACTCTAATGTAAGTACTAGTCTTCTACTGGACTAGATTATTCCAAAAGTAAAGTTGCAGGTTAAATTGTGGTTCAGGAAAAAACTTTCCTCTAGCTAAAATTTGATCCCTTTGAGTAAGAGGAGATGGTTTTGTTGCATTTTGTTAAAATACTTTGTAAAAAAATATCTGAAACTAAATAGTTTGAGATGTTGAACAAGTTTTAAAATGAACTTAAGAGTTGATACAGAAACAAATTGAGCAAAAAATGCCACAGAAAACCCGTTAAGTGATACATTACCTTTAGCTTTAATTAAACTAACTGATATTTTAATTTATAAATCCATTTCTTTGGCCACAATGTAAAAAATGCTTACAGTAAATCGGGTTCAAAATAATTGGTAATCCTGTGGAGATTTAGGTCGGAGGGTCTTTTAAGTTCAAAAGCAATAGAAACACAGACCTGGGACTCATAGCGGATAAGAAGGTCATACTCCATGGAGTAAGGAATGTTGGTAATTAGGACGTCCAGTGTGCCACCCTCAGGCACCCGAGCAAAGCCGGTACCGGTCCATGTGGCAGGCCTGCCTGCCTGGTGTTCCCGGATCTCCAGTGTACAGCCCTGAGCAGATATGAATGTTTACTGTTTACTTCTAAACATGTTTCTCTATGAGTATTACGGAGACTCGCTTACCTGACCCATCTTGGCAAACTCCGCCTCATAGAGGTAGTGATCCAGAGCCATGAAGAAGTATCCAGACTCCACCTGAGTACACTGGCGTCCAGTCATGTGAGCACGACAGCGACATTGACCAGACTCCATTGAGCATCTATGAAAAACAGCATAAATTGATGATCCTTTTATATTTATTAGTGATGGTTTGATGAAGCTTAATGAAGCGGCGTCATGTTGTATAAAGGTCAGTAGGTGGCGCCTTCAGCTTAAAAATGATGTGATGTTTCATTAGAACAGATGTTCAAAACAAAGTAAAATAGTGAAGAGACCGCCATCTAGTGGACTGTGAAAATAATGAAACTGCTTCATGAACCTTCATCAGACTATCTCTATATTTTTTAATTTAATTTTAAAATACTGAGAGAAACATTAGTGTTGATCACTCACAGGTTGTTCATAGCTCCACCAATATCGCACTCACATCCTCTGCATCCGTTCAAATCATGGCTCAAGGCCCAGTGTTCGGCCTGGAGACAAACAAAATCATTAAAGCATAAAGCTGTTGCAAGTAATAATATTTATCCAACAGTAAACTATTAGCTTGGAAACAATTTAGCCATATCCAAAAACTCCTGATCTACATTCATGAAGCCTGAAGTTCCTCGAGTTAAATTTAGGCTCATCTTAGGACCGCTCTCACATTCCTGCCTTTACTATTTCTGGCCGAGAACGTTAGGGCAAGAGGGTGAGTTGCAACAGGAAACTCACCTAAGATGGAAAACCAACATGGATTATAAAACCACACAAAGGTGGGAAGTTTAAGTAACAACCGGAAAATAGTAACTCACCAGACACTGGTCACAGCTGCGTCCAGTGACCAGGCGTTTGCAGAAGCAGTCTCCACTGATGGGATCACACTGAGAGCTGCCGGACACTGTTCCTCTGTGATCACAGCGACATGCTGGCGGGACACAAAAGCCACAATGGCAATACAAGTAAATATCATAATTTATTCTCTTTAATATGCTTGGAAATCATATTTTATTTTCCTATAATACTTAAATGTTATCAGAAACATATATAATAGTTATTTTAGAATCAGAAACTTATATTGTAAACACAAGAATGTTTTGTGGTGTCTTTACAAAATAAAATAATGAAATAATATGAAAGAAATAAACAAAACAACAGACATTACCATAAATTGCCATATAAATAATTACTAATGGATTAAAACAAAATAAAATACATGACATTTATGGTTTATAATTCAATAAAATGTCTGTAAAATACTAAAATGTAATTTTTATTTACGTTTGCTCATTTTTGTGTTGCAACTAGACTTTCGGACACTAGATGGCTGCAGTCATAACGTCCTCTTTAGCTAAGGGAACAAGGAAATGCTGAAGGATCCCGACAATGGCTGAGGACAAGAGGATATGTTCTCCTGATGTTACGTGGATTTAATCTGTGCACTCCGGTTTCCTCGCATAGTCCAAAAACATACAGAGGTTGACTGGAAACTGGATGAAATTGTTGTATGTATGAAGCCAGCCCCCCTCCCGATACCCCCAAAATGGAATAAGCGGTAGAAAATGGATGGATGGTGAGCATGATAATACAAAATGCAGTTTTAGACAGAAGTTTTGTGAAAATAGAAAGTTTTGGGGTTTAAAAATGGGAGAACATTTCAAAAGTTGTACTTTTATATTCAGTGTAGTAATAAATATTGTCCACTTGAGGGCGACAACACACGATACACACCTGTATTAAAACGCTCAATGAATGCGAAGCGTTACATTGATCTGTGCCGCGACTCACCTTGGCAGCCTTGAGAATTGTCGGCACTCAAGCCAAAATAGCCCGTCTTGCATTTGTCGCAGCGAAGTCCCTCCACATTGACCTTGCAGCGGCACTGGCCGCCCACCGTACCAAAGGAGGGGTCGGTAAGACTGTCACACATGCCGCCGTTCTGGGAACCATCCGGGTCACAGTCACAGGCTGTGGCGTAAAATAAATAATATAGTTAAACATTAGAGGAAAATGGAGCCAACTTGTACATACCAATGCAGACTTCGGGGTCTCTGATGTCCTTGAATGGGTCTTTATAGTAAAACGGCATACATGATTGACAGTTGTGTCCCATCGTGTTGTGCTGGCACTCCTCACACACGCCTCCGCTGACATTTCCCGTCGACTGGAAAACCGCCATGTCGAAGTGGCAGGTGTTGGCGTGGCCATTGCAGTTACATTCTGTTTTAAAAAAAGTTGGTTTGGTCACCAGTGCTCTGTGATGGACTCGCACTGTCCTCTGAACTCACTCTTGCAAGCGTTGCTGTTGCGTCCCTCGGCCGGTTTCCACGGAAGATCGTTGTAGAAGGCGTCGCAGCGCTCGCAGTTCAAACCCATGGTGTTGTGGTTACAAACACACCTGCCGTGCACCTGAGTAGAGACGGATGTTAGAAACTTCAATCCTGAGATTTAGGCACGACTGAAGACTCACCATTCCTTCGATGTCACCCCTGATGCCGTCGATCGGGGCACACTCGGAGGCGTGCCCGTAGCAAAAGCAGTTCCCGCGGACCACCAGCTCGTATATGGCGTAGTAGTACTTCTCTTTGATTTCAGGTCGTGGATCCAGCAGGTTATCGCCCAGTGTGTGGAGTTTTGTGAAGTTTACTCTTAAATTTGTGATTTTGAGTTGATCTGTGAGAAAAAACATCAACAGGTTTAGACTTTTATTTATAGTTGCAGATGAACATAAAATATTAGACATAAGTAGAGGTGTAAGAAAATATCAATACACATACAATACAGTATTTATATTATTATTAATCATAGTTCATAGTTCATACTGTGTATAAAATACAATAATTTGATTCTTTTTTACAATTAATATTTACTACATTTATTGTTTTTTGTGTTGCAATTAAACTACTGGCCGATAGATTTACCCCTGCAGCTAAAATAACAAAAAAATCAGGCAGGATCCCAGCGAAAACTGAGGACGAGAGGATACAGTCGACTCCAACAGCTTTTAAAGCGGATGTTTGGACAAATTTTGGTTTAAAAAACAAATGAAAGCAGTTAAGACTTTGTCAAGTCATGTGGTCTGTAAATTCTGCAACACCAGAGTAAAGTAATACTACAAATATATCCTTTTTCCTACTGTATCACAATAACTTGCAATATATTGTATTGTTGTCCCTGTATACATATCGTATCGCCAGATTCTTTCCAATACACACCCCTAGACCTGAGCCTACAATTATAGATATTTTAAGTATTTCAAACAAGTATTTGGATTAAGTAGGATGTAAAAGCTCTGGTATAAACCCGAGATGTGTTCTGCAACAGTTGAAATCCTCCAAGGGAGGAAAACCTTTTCTTGCAAAAGCGAGCCCTCCCTATCTGCAGTAACTGAATTCCTGTGTGACAGACAGGAGCTAATCCCTGCTGCTCCTCCACACTGAGCAACTCTGTTTCTCCTTCTGCTGTAACAAAAAACTGAAGGAAAGTCCGGCATCCCAGCCAGCAGCTGTCATCAAGCCAAAGACGAAAAAAGGGGACTCTGATCCTGATCAAAGTCAATTTTCATCTCTCTTTTTGGCAAAAATACATAAGAAAAATATGACTTGTTATTAAACAGTGTATTTAGACGAAAACAAAGAATGAAAACTTATTATTTTGCTTTTTTTTTCCACTTTTTATTTATATTTGTTTGAATGTAATGTGATTTTTAAAAGGTATCAAAGCAATAATCATCAATAACGATGGAATCCTGTTGTGTAAGTGAATAAAAACTTGTCCATGTTGACGCTCTTGGTAACAGAAAACAATAGCGCTGCTAGAAATCGGGGTTTCCTTTCTCGGAAAGGCTCTCATGTCCTGCCAGTTCAAACACGATGGCCAGGACAATGTGCTGCGAGGAGGAGCGGCTGAGAAGCAGCTGCTTTTCACATCACTCCATGTCTTCACAACAAGCTCAGGAGTCGAGATGTTACTCACACGTGTATGGACGGCTGGATTAAAGAGCTAATGCGGCCAGACTGCCTCAGCTTAGCATTGAGAGGATATTCAACATTAATGTAGTAACTAAAATATCGGTGCTTACATCAGGCTCATGTTTCCCTTTGAGCCACAAATTAGAGTAAAGCTTTTAATCCTCAACAATTGTCTGCACACAGAGAACATCAAGCATGACTTGTCATTTAATTCAGAAAGAAAAAAAAAGTTCATCTGGAGAAGGACGGATGGTTAAAGATTTACTTTGGATGGTCGGGCTGTATGGATCCTCGATTCTGATGGAAGGCTCCAGCACTTTGTAGATGACCTGCGCCGCGACATGTGAGCGTGTTAGACTCGTGCTTGTTCACGTGACAGAAAGTTGAGATTAAGGAAATTTGTGCCAGTACGTAACATGATCCATTCATTACAAGGAAATGTGCAATTATTTGCACACACTGATCACATCTGACATCAAATACAAACTCTTACGGCTCTATTGTCTCTCCATCCAAGTTGGTCTCAGTTCAAACTAGGTCTGGTTCTACTTGAATTTTCTGCCTGTCAAAAGGAAGTTTTTCACTGGGGCTCATTGTGATTTACTAGGACACAGTTTTTCCTCTTGACTAATACTGTATTATTTAAACTGTAATATGTCGTTATATAACTCTATAATGATATATACATTTGATAGAATTTTAATGAATAGTATCAAATTAAAACAATTTAAAATGTTATTCTATTTTGCACATACACATCTAGTAAATACATCTCACACTAAGGAGTTTGGTGTGCACGTTTTAAAAGATAAACATTTTGACATTATATCATTTTTCTTTTTAAATCTGTGTAAAATAAAATAATATATAATAATATTTTGGCAGCCATGAAATCAAACAAACTCTATAGTCATTAAACAAATTATTTCATTTTTTTTGTTAATTTGATGTGTGACACAAATAAAGGTTCATTTGTTTGTACAAATGTAATGATAACAAGAAAAACATATCATAATAGTTTAATTTAAGAGAGAATTTAAGACCTTTTTTTTTTTAATTATCACTTAAGCTTTTACAGCAAAAGCTATGACGTTGTACTGGCAAATAAATATTAAAAAAATGTGGAGAAAACATGGCCTGTGTACTATTGCTACCTCCTTTAAGGAAGTTAATGAGTATTGATACTTTGTAAATACCTTTTGGTTTGTATCAGAATGTAATCAGAAAACAAGATAACACACATAGCTTGCCATGCTGCCATCACTGGGACAATATAAATATCTGAATCCGCATGGATGATATAAATAAAGCCACCACACACTTCAATACCATGTTTATATATAAAGTAACATCTCACCTCTCCTTCAGTGGACGGCTCAATATCAGAGTACCGTGACTCACAGATGATGTCGTTGATGTCTCGTAGAGGTCCCTGGGACACGTCAGGGAAGTTTGTGGCGCAGTCGTGGGAGAAGTAGCGATAGATGTTCCAGGTTCGACCATGATCTGCAGATCGCTCGATCAGCATAGCCGCCGGGCGAAAGGTCTGCAAGGATGTCACAGATGTTTTTAGCTCGGGGGGGGAGAGGGGCTTTACTGAAAGGTTGTCGACAAGATGTTGCGCCTCAAACCTTGAAGGTCATAACCAGATGTGTGAAGTGAAACTCTGCCTCCAGATCCAGCTGGAGAAACACGTCAGACTTTCCTAGAAAACACATAAATATTGATCTTTTTTAATAAACTTAGAGCGGATCGATGACAGCTAATCACAGCGAACAAAGTTGCTTTTCACTGGGTTCTCTTTCGCTACTGGCAATAACGAAAGGAAAAGTGTTTCAATCCTCAGGGTAAAGTAAAAGCCCACACACTTCCTGCTACTGTGCAAAGAACCCACTTCAGTACTTCAAGTGCTCTCTCCCTGCAGCTCACTGTGTAATCCATTAAAAGAAACAACTTGTTTCCTTCAGACTTAAAAAGAAAGTCCTCGCACAAGTTTTACATCCTGAATTAAAGTGACCTTTAACTTCATTTCAGTTATTATGAGTGTAAAGGGATAAAGTATTAGTAGAATATCCATATTTACAAAATTATATTTAGTTTATTGTTGATAAACATGGCCTAAGTCTAAGCTTTTAACGACTTATTCCTCACGTCATGACCTACTAGGGAATACTGGGATTCTTATTATAGAATCAGAACATGCTGCTCTGTAGTTAATACAGAAAAGCTGCACATAAAAAAGTCATTTTTCACCACAGAACAATCATCAACTGTCTTTCCATGTAGGAAATGCAACAGTGATGTCATGGAGAATCTGCCCTAAATAGAAATAACTGGCTTTTTGCTTCGTGCTCTTTTTTTTTTTTCTTCTACCGTTCTATTCTGGCACTTGCGTTGCTATCGGGCAGCGGAGCTCCATTCCAGTGACATGGCTCACACACAGCTGCAAACAGGCCGGAGCCCAACTGTCGTCTCTCACAAACAGAAGCTTTTCTATTTCAAATTTCCACATCCACCCTGAGCTGATGCAGTTTACAGAGACTTGTGAATCATGGTAAAGTGCACTATATTACACTGTCATTGCCAAACTAAGATACACCCTGGAATATAGATTAATCATTTGATTTACTATCCTTTCATCTTCCTACGGGTTAGTCATTTCTGTGATAAAAGCTTAAAAACATTTAATTAAGATTCTTAAGTCAGTGTAGTTTCCTCACCATTTTCTGACTGCCACCAAGACTTCTTCCGAAACGGTTTGAACGTGGTTATTACGTTCTCCATCCTGTGGTTGATGGTGTTGTAGACGGGGTCGTAAGGGCGCCTCGAGTCACAGTCGAAACACTTCTTCTCATCCTGCATACGGACAAAAGACGGATGATCGATTCGGTTGAAGGTGAATCCAGACGTTTTGATTCTCTCATGATGGTTCGTAACACGGTCTGACCTGCAAATGGCTGACGATGCAGTACGGCTCTTTCTTCCTCATGCCACAAGTGGACGAAGCCTTCAGGTGCTTCTCACGTCCCACCAGCAGGTTTCCTGTCGCCGGGTAACAGCTTCCCTGCGCGCAACCGTGGCTGAAGTTCGGCTCCTGGCCTGAAGCAGCTGCCAACGCTGCCAACCAAACAAAAAAATTTTAAGAAAATTAAACCAAAAATAAATTAAAATCAGATTTACTAAGATTCCTGCTATTGCATTCTAGCCTATGGCTGATTTACTAAGACAACCATGACTCCTCAAAAACAGGAGCACATGTTTGGAGATAAATCCTCTTTTTTGAAAGAATGTAAGAATGAACTCTGCTGTCAAAAAATATCTTTAAACAAGGATGTCTTGTTTACAAGATAATTGGTGTATTCAGGTGTGTAACTTATATCATATTTAAATACATGTGTATAATTACTTGTTTCTACTAAGAAATACAATTTTTGTGTCCACAACTGGTGGAACAATGAAATCCAACGAAATATGGCGATGACTGAGGACAAGAGGATACAGTCGACTCCTGTTTGGTTTCAAAACAATTGAAAGAGTCAATTGGAAAAACACTTTTTCGAGTTTTAAGAGTCAAGAGTCATGTGGTCTGTAATATCTGCAACACACCAGAGTCAAGTACTCGACAATACTACAATATGCTACAGTATATATTGCACTATAACATATCGTTGCCCTTGTATCGTATCGCCAGACTATTATGCACCTCGACCTTTAGAGCTTATTTAATACAGGTATCTATGCGTAAAGTATGCATACGCCCAAATATATAAGTGTGCTTTTGGAAAACATTACTCAATCGTACCCCTAGTTCCTCTCGTTTACAATGATACATCTATTTTTATATTGGAAACCAGGAGTTCTGTTGCGTGAACAGCTAGTTGGAGGGCAATTATCTCAGGTCAACAGACATTGGATTCCTCCAAAGCTAAACCTTTCAAGGGGCCCTAGCTACAGACTAAATCTGGAGCAGCTTGGTGAAGGAGAGTTTGACCTAAACTATGAATGAGCAATATATACATGGCTATATCATTATTTCTGTCCCAGACAGATGGAACATAAATCAAAGATAAGTAAATCTGCGTGGATAAAAGCACAACTTACTAACTTATGGCGGGATAATGTTACAGAGCACTGGAGCCGTGGTGTGACCCAATAGTCGTGCTATGTGCACCCCTAAAATAAACGATCTACACTTTCATGACAAACGGAAGCAGGCGTCATCGTACATTCTCCCTGAAGCCTTTCAGACCTGAAGTGTGTTTTGCTGCTGGGGCACTGGAATGAAATGAATGGAGACTCAGGGGTCTGGCTGTCAACGTATGGTATGTCCACAGCAGGTGTTTATAATCCTCCCACTATTATCGGCTCGTTTTCAGACAGAAAGAAATTATAGTGAAATCTCAACCGTAACTACATTTAGATGTAAGGCTCTCTTTTTCCAAATGACTGGGAATTATTGGATCAAATAAGAACCAAACAACCCTGTGTTTGTATTACTTAAAATATCCACAATAATACATCTGAAGAAAAGATATATTGAAATATTTTAAAACAGTAAGTTCAATATTAAACATCGCTTTTTCTAATCATGGTGAGTTTTCTATAGACTATATAAACTTAAGATTGAATTACTTTATTTTTGAAGGGTTTTTATTCTCTCAGACAGTGAGAGTTTCACGGTCCTCAATCACAAACAGTCGCCTGCATGATGAGTGAGATTGTTGGGAACTATTTAAAGAGGGACTTCACATGACCCTGACACAAATGCACCCACAAACACCCAGGAAGAGTCTTTTTTCTAGAGATAGGAGAACAGACGTGTGTGTGCGAGTGTCTGCTTTGTGTTTATGTGTGAATTCTCTATAACTAAAATGCAGAATAAACTTAAAAATAGGTTCACTATACTGGAAGATTTCCATCATGGGGGAACTTAATAAAGCATTAAATTCAATATTTGTGACTTCAAACATCAAATAAAGCATTTAAAAAGTCTATTTAAAAACAATATATTGTGGAACTAGCCTGAGGGAAACTTTCTCCAGTATTTTAAATGTATAGTTTTTAATTCTAAACTTAAACATTAGGTCAGAAAGGTCAGGAATGCAGGAGCTGACACTAAACACCTGCCAGACACTGTCTGATAACCCAAAAAAAACTGACTCTCACGCAAATGTCTATCTCTCAGAGTGTGTGTGTGAGAAAGAGAAGGTAGTGCTGAGGCCTGAAGCAGATGTCTTGATATGTAATTGAATCGCCAGGGCGCTGTCTTCTTTTATCGCTTCTTCAAATTCTTCCAGGAGATTACAGGAAGACATGGATCATGAATCCATATCAGCATTCAGGCTACTTTTCTATCAACAAAGGCTAGAAAACTGAAGAAAGATTCAAACATTGTTTCCTTCACACAGGAAGAACTGAATCTTTTGACCCAAGTCAAAAGGATTCGAAGGGAAAAAAGACCCACAAATGTAGCTATTTCAGATCTTATGCCCCATATCCATAAAAGGAAAGACAAGAGGCATGTGCACTGACAGCTGAGGGATCATCTTGAGCGCCAGTGAGGAGCTCACAAAGAATCACGGCCCGGTCGTCGACCCAGGTCATTACCTGCCACTACATCGGGATAAGAAGTCGATAACAGGTTTATTATGAAGCCGCTTTGAGCTGAGTAAACAGTGAAAGATCCAAACTATTCCAAGATAAAATGACAAATCTATGTAATGTCTTGACATCATGAGGTAACGCTGTAATAATAAGACATAATCACTGACAGATGTGTGATGTCATAGCACGAAGCTGTTAGTTTTACCTTTTCTGTTTGTACAAAAAAATCATTTTTAGGTTTAAATCAGGTCTTGCCAAATAGAACACTATGTTTGATCGTCAAACAGCAAATTATCTTTTCTTTTTTTTTAGGAAGTGGCATCAACTTGAGACAATCTATTAAGTCAACCTAAGATCTGGATGGTTTGCTCACAGGTTCGGGAGTGTAAACAACACAGCAGCCAAAAACAAACAACAAACAGGACATAGGTCCCAAATAACAGGGTAGTGTCCGGAATAAGCACACATGTGGTTCACAAGCTACTTCAAACCCATCCAAAGATAAGTCAACATCACTCAGGCTGGTCAGCAACCAAATAGCTGAGCATCTACTTTTTCTTTTTGTTATATTCTCCTTCTTAGTATCCCCCAGCTGTTCCTCCCTTTGGCTGAAACTCCATTCTTTGACCAATGTTTTACCTCCTAAATAACTAGCCGTGTAAGAATAGTAACCAATATATTCATATTCAAAAGAACATTTTATTTACAATTATCATACAAAGGTTAACAGCGTTTGTTTATTTTTCTGTTGCAATTAAATGTAAATTCGTCATAACGTCCTCCGCAGCTAAAGGGTAAATGAAATCCCGCAAGATCCTGGCGATCACTGAGGACGAGAGGATACAGTCAACTCCGGCAGCTTTTGAGGATGATGTTTCACATATTTTGGGACAGTTTTTATATTAATTTATTTTGTATGAATTCTAAAGGGACAAAAAAAATCTTTAATAAAATGTAAAAAAAAAGAAAAGAAAAATAAATTACAATAAAAAAAAGCATTACTATGTTATAACTAAATTGAGTAATATTTTATTCTTTAAACATTTTTTTTTATTTTTTATGATATAATAGCACTAACAAAATTATAAAAAAAACATTATCTATAACAATAAAAGAAGACAATGAAAAGAGGAGAAATCAAGTTTAAAAAAAAAGACCATGATCAAGTAATATGTAGAGAGTAATAAATTGTTAGATATAGCCAGTATTATCATAACCTCTTGTGGGCCACATGTATTAGATGAACCAAGTGGAACAGTCACTTTCAGTGTCCCCTAAAATTATTCTGAAAATGATGCAAGTGTATCAAAATATATGTTCTCGAATCATACTTAAATGTTGATTATATATCGAATCAAAATGTCTCGTAAGCTTAACATATTGTGTTAAATCGCGAGATCAATGTATCACTATAGCCCGATAAATAATGATAGCTTCATTAACTTAATTTCTTAAGTCTATCAAGGAATGCTCCATGGCAGAATGTAAAAAATAAGACCCCCGTTATAATCAATTGTTGCTGATGAACCCTGGCATCAATTGAACCAGAATAGAGGAAAGAGAAGACACTGGAAAGTAATGGTTTATCAGGCTGAGAAAGTCACAAGGTGTCAACAAACTGCATCTAATAATCAGTCATTAATAAATGTATATCTGGGATATTTGACAGTAAACAGCCCACCAGCTGCTTCCTCTCGCCCGGGCAGAAAGTCAGACGACAGCCGGGGCGAGACGTCCTCCCTGTGTCAAGGCTTGTTAAACGATCACGATTGTGATGGGCAGCATCTGGACCCGGCCCGGCTCACTCCCACTCAGCGACACACAGCTGACCCGTGTCAAAACCTCAAAACTCTGGAGAAACTAAAAATACCGCCAGAGATATATATCCTTTTTTTTTTACTTTTTTTCGCTGACTGGGCAACCGTTAAAATAATAACTTGCCGTGGCCGACAATTACCGTGATCGTATCAGGTCTGGAGGCAGCATCTGACCACACACCCGGTCACTGTGCCACTCCTTAGTTAAGGGCACATGTGGTCCACAGATGTGGTTCACCAATAAGTCGATAATCCCCCCAAAAAAGTAACTGACATTTATGGAGTTTAAACTCTCAAAATGTAGGATTTTAGCAAGTTGTCTAAACTTAACACCTATTCCGAGTGGAATCATCATTTTTAACGTAGCTACATTTTAATTCAACATATTTTTAACACTCAATAAGTGAATGAAGGACAGTCTTTATGAATCGACAGAACTTTCTGTCTGTTCAAGTGTGTGTGAGAGAGAAAGGTCAAGCAGATTATCATCTATCAAGAGAGTCATTATAATCGTATCCTTCCTCATTTTTCTTCCTCCCTCTTGTTTTTGCTCGTCTCCAGTTTCCTTCCTTCCACGCTGACGTCGGACGCGACTTGTAATTGCAGCTTGTGTGTGATTAGATAATGAGAGGAGCGGGGGAGTGACTTTAACAAGCCGCTCGACTGAGGCTGTTATTAGGGCAGACACCTGGCTGCTCGCAATAAAAAAACGCCCGATTAACGTATCAAAGTGTCTCGGAGGATGAGAGGAACACGCTCGGAGAGTACGATGAACTTGAGGAACACTTGCTTACCTGTCTGACAAACATGTGTAATTTCACGTGATGGCTTTTAACTATTTTGTCAGAATATTTTTAAACTGTCATTAAATTAAGTAAGTAATAGTTATTTGTAAAGCGCCTTACAGATTTAAAAATACCTACAAATAACTCCAATAAAAAACTCTAAAAAGACACCCAGAGGGAGAGGAAGATCGTTCCAAAGCTTAGGAGCAACAGCATTGAAGGATTTCTCTCCTCTGGTTCCTGAAGTGTGTTCAGGAACAATCAGTAGATTCTGATCCACAGACCTCAGAGCCCAAGCTGGGGTGTAAGGCTGGATCAGATCACTGATGTAAGGAGGACCATGAATAGTTCTGAGAGTAATAACCAGAATTTTAAAGTTGATCCTGAAAGAAACTGGCAGCCATTCAAGAGTTTTAAGGATCGGGAAAATGTGAGTTCTTCTACTAGAGCAGGTCAGATTAATAAAGTGGATTTTGGACTTGTTTTTGGTAATAAGCTGTTAATTGTTGATAATTACTACCTTTTTTTTTAGATTAAGCGCTATATAAGTATAACATTAAATTGAATTTAGGATTACAAATTAAACAATGCATTTAGGTTTTAATGTCAGCTAATAAGTTTGAAAAGCTAAAATAAATTATCACATGCAGGGACATTGGCTTTAATGAAGTTTAGAAAAAAAGTTTATTTAGTTGATAGATGGATGGTGTTGGAATTATAACAATGTTGTGCAATAATCATATGAGTTGTGTTGTATTAAACTACTTAAAAATATTTGTCCTATGCCTTTTGACAAAACTAAAGCTAAACAATAGACTAAGAATAATCCCCTTTGCATTTTCCCCAGGTATTAATAAAGTCAGATCTAATCTAAAATTCAATATACATTTACAACATTTAATAGTACAAGAAAAATGCAGTATCATGGAAGTTGAATTTGAAGATTTGATCTGTACCAAGTACATATTTATGTGTTTTACTTCTAACATCCTCATTAAGTACATGTTGGCTAAAAATGCTTTTCTTTCCGTCCTGGTGTTTGTTGGTGTAAGACGTCTGTGTTTTTATTGAGATCATCATTAATTTGTGTTTAACTTCAACACCACTTCATCCTCCCCCTTCATTCTTCCTCCTCCTTCATAATCTCCACCCACTCGTTTTCACCGACAGGACAGGGAAACTTAACTCACGGCCTTTTATGTACCAACCTTTTTCCGCCGGCTCCACACCCCTTCCCCCTGTGCTCAAGTCTTTCTCTCTCTCTCTTTGTCTTCGTCCCAATTCTATTCCGGACTCTTTTTTTTTTCCTTCTATAGTTTAGCAGACTGTTCCTCTCTCTCTCTCTCTCTCTCTCTCTTTCCCCCCTCGCTCTTTCCTTTGCTGGTGGTTTGCAAGGCTTTACGGAACCATTGTTCTGATATCTGCACATTTCCGGAAGGCTGGCACTTACAAAAGTCCTGGGAACTCATTCAGGCGCTCCCACCGGCTAAAACCAACCCTCACCTGCTCACACACGAGCACGTACCACTCACACATGAACACACAACTTGGAAAACGATAACTTCAGCAAACCTACACCACACAGAAAAAACAGCGAGAACCATTACTAACTTGTCAGTTTCTTCCTATCTTTCTGGAACATAATACATAATTAAACATGAAACGCTGAGTAGACCTGATCATGGTTATTGAGCAAACAATGTCAGGACCTTTGAAAGTGTGCTTCAACAATCACTCCTGGCAGAAGAAGAGCAGCAGCGAGGAAAGTGACAAGGACGAGAGTGACAGCCACATCCTTTGTCTCCCGGTTCATCCACTGAGCAGAACGTCTACACACACCAATTAACAGTCTATGACCTCAGGGAATATAGACACGACCCTTGACCTTGCACCTTGTCTGGAGTAGGGGCTGGCATTGGAAGAGACGCCTTTACTTCTGTCTACAGGGTTTATAGACGTGAGGTCACACGTGCAGGAAATTGTAAACAAAAATGATTTAAAACATATTTTAATTATTGTGTAAATAAGTTATTATTATTTGCTAAGTTTCACAGACAGTGAAGCACATCTCTAGACAAATTCACCAAAAGTACCCATTGTTTGTGAACAATATATTTATAATTTTACATTAATTTATCTTAAATAATATTATGTTCAAGTACAAATGGATATAAATGCTATAGCTATCCTTTTTTTTTTTTTTCAGATCCCAATGATAGCAGCAAGATTCAATCTTGTGTCCAAACACTAACAATAGAAATATTAATCATATTAATTCATGTTATTACAAAGATTGTAGGTTAATTATCAGTAAAAAAAAAAAGGATATACATATTACATTTATAAAAAGAAAAATATAGATTATAATCTCAACACCAAATCAAACTGATTCAACAAAAACATGCTCTTCTATAAATGTAAACAATACATTTCTTTGCCTAACTGTTCTAAAATACTATTAAAATATAAAATAATAGTATTTGTTGTATCTTACACTATTTGTGCAGTTCCTCAATTATCCAGGTCGCTTAAGTTTTTTTTTAATTAAATAATTCGGAAGGTTTTAATCACAATATTCTTTTTTTTATATGGTATCAGCTGCCTATAAAAGTATTTTTGGGTCATTTATCAGGGAGTTTTTTTTTAAATAACACAATACCAATTAATAAAACAAGTTGTCCTACTTATACTCTAAATGACCACCAAGAAATAAATCAACACGATACACTGAAAAGAGCTAGAATTCCCGAGGGTCTGCCTCTATTTGCGGATTCAGCTGGACTCTTTAAGAGACCCGTAAAGCGAGCGGCACCACCCACAGAGACAGCGCTCTGACCCCTCGACACCCGGAGGGCACCGAGGCTTCCAAAAAAGAAACACCGGCCACCCTATCTCTTCTAAACACTCACTTACAGGCAGTCGACAGGAATACTCTTTTAAAAAAGGTCCTGAATACGCTTCTGCCGATGTATTAAAGCGAAATAAATGTGAAACCCAGTGATTTTTTATTAGAAAAGGTCAACATGGATGTTGTATTTCCTGAAAGAAGTGGGTGAACAGGTAAAAGTAAATAGTATTTTTGATTAAATAAATAAATAATAGTGTAATATAACAAATGTTTTAGATAGTTTAAAGCTACAAGTTAATATAATAGTTAAGTTTCATGTACCATAAGTGTTTATTCTTTGTCTAAAATTGGATTTCAAAAAGAAAAAGGAGTTTAAAGCTAAATGCTAGCTAGTACCTGACCCGACAGGTAAAAGTAAATAGTATTTTTGATTAAATAAAAAAATAATAGTTGAATATAACAAATGTTTTAGATAGTTTAAAGCGACAAGTTAATATAATAGTTAAGTTTCATGTACCGTAAATGTTTATTATTTGTCTTAAATTGGATTTAAAAATGAGGAAGGTTAAAGCTAAATGCTAGCTAGTACCTGACCCGACAGGTAAAAGTAAATAGTATTTTTGATTAAATAAATAAATAATAGTGGAATATAACAACATGTTTTAGATAGTTTAAAGCTACAAGTTAATGTAATAGTTAAGTTTCATGTACCGTAAATGTTTATTATTTGTCTAAAATTAGATTTCAAAAAGAAAAAGGAGTTTAAAGCTAAATGCTAGCTAGTACCTGACCCGACAGGTAAAAGTAAATAGTATTTTTGATTAAATAAATAAATAATAGTGGAATATAACAAATGTTTTAGATAGTTTAAAGCTACAAGTTAATGTAATAGTTAAGTTTCATGTACCGTAAATGTTTATTATTTGTCTAAAATTGGATTTAAAAATGAGGAAGTTTAAAGCTAAATGCTAGCTAGTACCTGACCCGACAGGTGATTTCCCGCCACTCGTCTCCAAAGATGCTTTACGCAAAACGGTTGTTTTTGTTTTGTTTTGTTTTGTTTTTAATAAAACTGGTGAGACATGATAAATGTGCTCACATGACTCGTCTCTAACCACAAGCCAGTGACCTGGAGACAATGTTTCTTAAAGATATTTGAAGCAGAAAAAACCTGTTTGGACTTCAAAGCGTAAAAAATGAGGACCATGAACTCACCACAGAGCAGGAGAAACAGCCGCATCTCGAGGAACAGCAGGGAAACCTGTGAACGCAACACAGACACATTCAGATGGAAAATATCTTGAATTAAATCCGAGATAAATCTCTTTGCATCTACAATAACACGTTGAAAAAAAGGGGGTTTTCACAGGGGTGTTTTTGTCAAAACATTACACGCGAATATTAAAGAAAATCCCCCCTAACTTCAATAAAATCTTATTTTTAAGTCAAAATGTAGGAAGAAAAGCGGTACAAACCAGAGGTTGTTGTTCGGATGTTTGGCTCCGTGAGCGTGTGTTCTCTCTGCCCGGGTCCACTTGCTGCTGCTGCGGGAGGTGAGCCGGACACAAGTCACTCTCGGGTGAAAAGTTCTCCGGCGATGCGGCGAGGGTAAACCCCGAAGTGGATTATTGGAGCGGAATGAAAAAAAGTAAAGGGGGGGCAGATGGAAAATAGGGGGCGCAACCCGGACAGCTGATGGGATTTTCTACGTTCCACGTGGGAGATTTTTTAAAAAAGGAGAAGACAAATTTCTAGAGAAGAAGATCAATTTGGTAGCTATAGTTACATGTATTCCGTATTTGGAACAAATCCAGTGCCTTGATTTACGACACTTAACTGTGCCGTACCACTGGTTTATTTTCCCAATAGTAATAATAAAAACAATTAATATTATTATTAATGTGTTTCAACACTGTATTTCTACAAATTTTAAATCAATTAAATGCAGTTTGTGCGTGTGTGTTTTGGAATGGATGACAACGTGTAACCTCAATAAAGTTCTCATCTTGTAGTGAGTATTTACTCAAAGTTAAAGTAAATGTTTTTGTCTTTTGAATTATTATAACTGAGCTACTTTCCCAATTGCTGCTTTTGATCTTGGTTCTAGGATGATGTGAATGACCACAACTGATAAAACTTCACAGCCAAAGGGGCGATTCTACCATCACCAGCGGGAGTGTATAGATCACTTTTTGTAATCTAAACGTCTCCTTTTTCATGAAAATTGCTTTCTATTCATCATCAAATAAGAGTGAGGGGAGCAGGGGTTCGGTACCTGCTGCCTGCAGGGTACTTTCTTCAGGACAATGAGCACCATGAATTTTGATCATATTCCACATTCTACATCCTAGAAGACAGTCCCTCTTTGTCTCCAGAAGTCGAGATGGAAAGCAGCAGCAGAGAGAACATTTTTTTTTTATCAAATATAACTCACTAGTAAATCTCATACGATGATTAAAGCGTTTCACATTACACTTGTAATAAATACACAGAACAACAAACAAAATGATTAATTTACAAACAGATTTATTCACCTCCCAATCAAAATCACAGATAACAATATTATATATTTTAATAAAAGCACGTTTAATTTTTGTGATTAAAAAAAAGAAAAGAAATCCACATTTTGGAGGAATTATTAAAATAACATAATAGAAAAATCTCAGAATGTTGTGTTTAAATCCAACAAACACATATATTTCTTCTGTTTATGAATTCATTATAATAGACTATACAAAATGGACAACTTTTAATAGCTTAAAAAAACAGCACCTGGAGTTTGTGTGTTTAAATATTTTACAGTACAGTGAAATTGGCATTTTTAACACTGAATGTGTGTTGTTTAAAAACATGGGACAGCTGTTGGCGAGCAGGATCTCAGGGTTGTTGTTTTTTTTTGTCCCGAGTCATGTGACTTTCTGGTTCTCCGCCGTGGTTGGCAGCGGCGGCGCTGGTCACACACAGTTACTGTACAGCTGCACCTGTTCCCTGATGTCATCGCGCACCACTGTGGCGTTCTGCTTCAGCTGGTCCAGCTCAGAGCGCTGCTTCTCCAGACGCTGCTCGTTGCTTTTGAACTTCTTCTCCAGCTCTGCACAGAGAGAACGAGCTCAGACTGGGGAACGATGAAAGGATGAATGAAGTCTGACTGTGAAACATTTTTTAAACACTACAAACAGTTTTCTTTACTGCCTCTTGCTCACATAATACACAAAGAAGTTACTTCTTGATTGGTAAAGATTGTTTTTGATGACCGAAAAACCTTGAAAAACTTACTTTTCAGCTGCTCCAAGCCTTTGTTGGCTTTGTCCAGAAGATCCTTTGCCTCCTTCTTCATGTCGTTGGCTTTATTCTTGACACTGCCCAGACCTCCAGAGTCTCCTCCGAGGGAGTCCACCTTGTTCTGCAGCTCGCGGTATCGCGTCTCGGTGTCGTTTAGGCTCTAATGGTAGCAGAAATACGCTTATTCACGGCCTTTTAAAGTTTTAATTTGTGGATGATTTTAGTTGAGTTTTGTACGGAAGTATATCAGTGTCATTAGAATTTTGATTTTCTTTATTGAAATGTTGTGGTCTGGTTATAACCATTTAATTGTTTTTTGGGGTATAATTATATTCAATAATTTGTATATTAAAATGTTGGGTTTCTATTTATTTCTAATATTTGAATATAAATATTTTCAATATAAATAAATACAGTTTGATATTCTAATTCTTATAATATAAAAATACATTTTCTAAATTTGTAGTCTTTTAAATGTAATGATTTTAAAAGGCTACACATTTTATTATATTTAGAACATTTGTTTTTCAATTATTGGAATTATAATATTAATCAAATTTATCAAATTTATGTGTAAAGAAAATGATTTTGTAAATATTAATAGGCTTTTTAAATTAAGTGTAAAAAAGCTAGCACTATTATAACAAAAATATATATTGAATGTAAAAGGCTGTTTATAAAAATAAAAGAAAAGCAGGATTTATTTCTGAGTTTTGGAATAAGAATATGAACCTATATGTAAATATGTTTAATTAATTCAAAGAAATCAAGTTGTTTTAGTAAAATTATTTAAAAAATAAAATCAAATTCAACCTTTCAATAAAAATCATCTAATTCAATTATCTAAAAAAAATGTTTCACTGCTAAAAAAAAACAAACATTTAAATCAAAGCTTTAAAATGTTTGTGTCAAACACTTGCCTGTTCCAGAGACGAAGCCATCCTCGTTGCGTTCTCTGCTTTAGCTTTCGCCTCCGTCGCCATCTCCTTGTTCATCTCTGTCTTGTTTCTCAACCCTTCCAGCCCCATGGAGAGGTTGGTGAGACGCATCATCACGTCCATCTGCTTCTCCTCCAACTGTGTCAACCTCTCATCCACCTGTTCAGGCATATTTCCTGTCAATATGAAGCCACGAACGGGGACAGAAATCCAAGTTCTGTACCTCGGCCGTGGCGTTCCTGCTGCTGTTCAGGTTGTTCTGTGCGTCCTTGAGGGCCACCTTCGCCTTCTCGATGGCTTTCTCCGTCACTTCCAGAGCCTGTTTGGTCGTGTTGGTCTTCTCCTCCACTCCCTCTGCTCGCATCCTTAGTGACGTATCATTCGATCGTGATTGTTATAAACATCGATTTAGATGAAATTAAACGTGAACAGTGAGACTCACTTGGCATCTTTAGCATCTTTCAGGAGCTGCTTAGCGGTGCTGATGTGCTGCGAGGTTTGGTTGACGATGCCCTCGATGTCCGTGAGGTTGGCAAGACTGTCTTTGATCTGCGTGATCATTTTGTCCACGGTCGTCCTGTTCACGGGAAGCTTGATGGACATGACCTTCAGGGCCACCTTCTCTATGCTCCCTGGATCTGCTCCCTCCTCTGCCACGACAGGCGTTTCACGTCAGACACATGTTTTTATTACGGACGTGAGAAATGAAAGGAGTTCATACCTGTGAGGAAGTCTCGGATCTTCTTGATGAACTCTTTCAGCTTCCTGTTGGAGTTCTCAAAGTTTTCGTTCTTCTTCTGAGCTTTCTCTAGCGTGTTCTTCGCCTGGTTCTTCACATCCCGTGTCAGAGTGGCAATATCCTGGAGCTGCTCGCACACACACACACACACACAAACACACAGAGTTACTTGTACAATTCTGAGTTCGGGGGCAGGAGTGGAGTGAGAGTATCTGGATGTTCTGTTCTATGTTAGTCTTTGTATCCTTTGTCTTTGCTGTTTTTCTTTGACCTATGTTCTTTATCTTTATCTTTAGACTTAGATTGTGTCATCTTGTTCTTTCTCTTTATGTTCTTGTTCTTATTTTATTTTTTATGTATTATTTTTTATTGTTTATGAAAAATTGCTGGCTATTGGAAAAAAACAATTTCCCGAAAGAGACCTCCTGAGGGATCAATAAAGTCTTACCTTACCTTATCTTACCTTACCTTACACTGATACATGGGTGGGCAACTAAATCTTTTCAGGGGCCGCATTTTTACACTGACTGTCGAGCCAAAATCAACACAAAAAACAATTTAAAAGCAAAAAAAACAAATGTGCAAATATTCACAAACCATTAATTAAAAAATATATAAGTAATATACTAAAATAACTTTTTTTTAATCCTTAATATGTTTTCAATATTTACACAAAATGTTTGGATGGAAAAGCACAAATAAAAGGAAAGACAAAGAGTCAGAAATAACTTAAAAGGCTAACAATAAAATGGTTCGCTGACAATTACTCCCTTCTTTAATATATTGGATCATAAACACTTGAATTTCAATCAATTGTTTTTTTTAATGTAATTTAAATATGAAATGTGTATGTACTAACTTAAATATACAAGTCTTTAATTGAATTTAATTGTATATATATATATATTTTTGAAATCATTGTGTTTATTTTACAATGTATTTAAAATATATGAAATATTTAATATAGTAAGTAAGAAAGTAGGTTAGGGTTATTTGTAAAGACCAAAAAATGATTTAATAAAGTTTGATGAGAAACCTTTCTGGCGATTCCTATGAGCTCCTCGTTGGCTCTGTTCAGGCTGTCTGTGGCGTTCTTGGCATAATTCAGCGCTGCCGTCGAGGCAGACGTCGTCCCGTTACATCCCTCTCCTCCACAAACAAGCGCTCCGTCATCGCCGCGGCAACCTGCTCCTCCACACTGGCCGTCGTCGCAACTTCCACTGGAGTTTCCCTGACCGCCACACACCTGAAAGAGACGTTGCCGTGACGACTCGTAGGACGGACTGTGCTCTGGTTCCTGAGGATCTTACCTTGTTACTCAAGTGTGAAACCTTCTTGTCCAGATCGTGGGCCTTCTCCTGAAGGTCCTCCAGAGACTTGTTGTGGGCCGCGATAGTGCGAAGAATTCTGTCCTTGTTGGCGTCCAGGAGATCTTGAGCGCGAGCGCGTGTTTCCTCAGACTGTTGGACCGGACTTAGAGGAGCCCAAACAGAACTGTTGCATTTTTCCTCTGCAGCTGCTGACTCTTGGTAGAACCTCTTCACTTTCTCGTACTGATCTTTGATGAGACACAACATCCCCAATTACAGCAGCAGTAGCTTCTTTGATGACAATACTTAAAATGAGTAGTAGCTTATACTTAAGGCTTTCTTAAAAATATTTATTCATTCTGTGACATGGATAAAATATCAGTTCAGAGAGGATCTGAGGAGATAGTTTATCATTTATATGTCTTTGGAGGTAACTATAGTCATTTAAAAATGATTAAAAAAAAATAAAAAATCATGTTGTTGTTGTTTGTTATATGTGATACAAATAAAGGTTAATTCAAATCTAAAGATAAAAAGAGAAATAGTTTAAGCGATAATATCTTGACATTTTCCATGTTTTCTTCATTTTAACAACATAAGTTCTTACTAAAATCAAAATATGGAATTCTAGTTTTGAGCATTCTGTTTCCTTTCCACCATAATAAATGACGCTACTGTTTACCTGCAAATCCCGAGTTCAGGTGATCGTCCACCTGCTCCTTCTTGCTAGCTAGTGTAGCGTTTAAGTCCATCATCTTCTTCTCCAGGTCAGCCAGGTTGCTCCTCAATACTCCTTCTTCCTCTGCCGTCGTATTCAACTCTCGTGCTACTCCCATCAGTCGACCATCAGTCAGTGCTATCTCAGCTCTGGACACAGATGCAGTTTATACATTAATACATGCAGAGGTAGAGTCACTATTGAGTGACATAATGTATTAAAAATCTTTTTTTGAACTCAGCTAACCTAATACAATTAGTGCAAAAACCTGACAAAATAAATTAAATGAAAATTTCTTTTTCAGTGGACAGAAGAATCTAAACTACTGTTCAACAATGTCTATTTATGTCTTTAAACAGCGCGTTCTGGTTTTCTTACTCTCATCTAGGTTACCTCTCCTTATATGGCTTAATGGGAGGAGGCCCAGGGGAAACCCACAACATGTAAAAATTGAGGAGAGGGGTCTCATTTCTTTAGGGACGACATACATGTTTTTCTAGGGGCCTTCAAGCGAAAGGAAAAGAGGAAAAACATTAATATTTTAAATATAATTAAGTCACAAAAATGCTTAAACATTACATTACAGTACTATTTAGCTAAAACATATTTTCTAAAAGCAAAATTACATTATCGATTATTTAGAGGGCCAAGAAATAAAACATCAAAGCTTCAATCAGTAATTATAATAAAGATTTACAACAGTAATTGTAAGAAGTTTAGGTTTAAAGGAGTTGAATTTGGAGAATGGAAGACAATTATTTCTTATTTTTATTTGTTGAATTTGGGGAAAGTTCGGAGCCAACTGGTCAGGTCACCTAGACAAGCTAAAACACCTTGATAGTGTCTGAGTGGAAGGTAAATCTGTCAATCATCTGCATCAAAATGATAAGAGACATAATGATGATTTCAAATCTGACCAAGAAAAAGCATATTAAAGGAAAATAAAATGGGACCTACAACTGACCCTTGCGGTACGCCACATGGCGACTAAAATATCCGGTCTCTGACTAAAGGACAACTAAGGCCTTCATTCTTACCTGAGATCATCAACGCTTTGTCCAATCAGCTCATAAACGCGATCACTGTCCTTGTGACGGATCAGATCCTGCACCTGTTGCAGCTTCTTCTCCAGAGCTTTGATGCGACCGTCGTCCACCCCGGGGGTGACGCCGCTCTCCAGGATCTTCTGCGTGACGTACTGGATGTGTTCCAGGTCTCTCTTGATCTGACACACGGCGTCATCCCAGAGCTGGAAGCAGGTGTGACACTGGAGGCAGTTAGGGAAGTCGCCGGTGTATCCCCTCGCACACTCGTCGCAGTATCTGCCCGCGGCTCCGTCCCTGCACTCACAGGCCCCTGTGGCCCGGTCGCACTGAGCGATCTCGGAGCCCAGGGGGTGGCAGTTACACTCTGAAGACAGGGAGAAATAAAAAGTGTCACAAGCAAGTGAAGGAGTTGGTAACAGTCGCAGTAGGGGTGTAAGAAAACATCGATACACTGAAATATCGCTTTTATTTTGTTCATGAAATTGTATGGTTGTTCTTTTTGGTCTTTCAAATCATATTATAGCTTTAACATAGTTATATTATGTTTTATATTTCAATAAAGTGTGTATGAACTAAAATGATCATTTCTTGTTTGTTCATTTTTGTGTTGCAATTAAACTTCAGACCTCTAGATGACAGCAACTATAACGTCCTCTGCAGCGAAAGGAACAATAAAATCCCACAAGATCCCGACTATGACTGAGGACGAGAGGATACAGTTGACTACAGCAACTTTATAAAGCTGATGTTTGGACATATTAAGGTTTTAAAACAAAGAAGAGCAGTTACAACATCGTCAAGAGTGATGTGGTCTGTAAAAAACAGTCAAGTCGACAGTACTACAAAAACTGTATATCCTTTTTCTTACAGTACCGTTATAGATTCTATCGATACCCCTGTATCGTTATACGTATTCTTAGATTAGCGCTGGGAAGAATCTGACAATGCGGTACTTATAACAATACAGGGGCATTTGACTGTTAGCTGCGGATGATGTAATGACTGCTGCCATCTAGCGGCTGAAGGCAACACAAAAATTAACAAATGCTGTGAATATTTGCTTGTTGATTATAAATTAAAAAATATATATTGTTTTATTTTTACTTCATTCACTTCATTGATATATAAACCATGAAATAACTATTGTAATAAATAATTGATACAGTGCTGTTGAATATAGATACAGTATCACAATATTTTAGTGTATCAAAATTACTCTTCCACCCCAAACACTCATGACTCATTCCATTACCTCGACACAGGACTTGGGGGTCCCCCCAGTGGAGCTGCTCACACTCGTTACACTTCTTGCCACCGAATCCTTGTTGACAGTGACACTGGCCTGTGAACTGTTGAAGAAACACAGCAACATGAAACGTGTCTTCTCATAATACAACCTGTAGGTGTCGCTGCTCGCCCACCATGTTACAGTGCGTCCCCAGAGAATGGCCCCCGTCACAGCCGCAGGGTTCGCAGCCTCGGTCCTGACCGTAGTTCCAGTAGTTGGGGGCGCACTGGTCGCAGTTGTGGCCGGTCACGTTCTCCCTGCAGGGACACGCTCCTGACTCACGGTCGCAGTGACACACACCGTCGCTACAGGCGGACTGGAGGGTGCCGGCGGTCACGCAGGTGCATCCTTGACGGCGTAAAACATCACGTCACTCTTTGACCGAAAATTTAATCCATCATTTTATTAACATACGTCTGCAGTCGTGGGCCAAGGCGTTGCCGTAGTAACCGTGTTGACATTGCGCACAAGACGGTCCGTCTGAGTTGTACAAGCACTTGAGGCACTGGCCGGTCTTGGGGTCGCACGAGCCTGGATCTTGTGCGTCAATGTTCCCGCTGCACCCACACGGTAAGCATTGTCCACCTGCTTGATCTGGGTTGCCATAGTGACCAGGGGCACACTGGTCACAGCGGGGTCCTGATGTGAAACAGGAGAAAGTTAAAGTAGCTGGACTTCTAAACCAAAGGAGCGAAAAATCAGGTCTGAAACTGAAACATAGATAGATTATAAAAGGGACAGTGCATAAATAAACACTTTTAAAATATAAAATAATACAAATTAAAACTAATTGTCATGTAAATGTTTTAAAAATAAACGATTAGCAGAACATTTAAATCAGCCCATGTGTTTTTCTTGTGTTAAAGTGAATAGCATTCAGTTTTTTTATTTCATTGCAATATATCCTACGCTCTTGAACGCATCACGGCAATTTCAACGTTATTGAATGCATCACTTGTGTGACAAGCTGTGCAGCCAAGAGTTCCAGAAATTGTGTTTCTTCCAGTCTTTCCATCACCAAAGTGTAGTGTCGGTTTATTAACATGTGTTAAATAACTGAGCTGCCTACATAAATATCCAGTTTAAGCAATTTTTTTCAGTAAAACAAATGCAATTTTGGGTCATTTTTTCTACGACAAAACTCCCTCATCAGTTCAGTCTAATGTATATCTAGCGCTCACCGGTGTATCCTTCTCTGCAGTTGCAGATGATGACGTTAGAGGTGGAGTCAGCGTGGCAGGAGTGGGCGTTATAATGACTCGACCCGGGGTTCCCAGGGCAGGGACATGGGCGACAGTGCTCCCCGGAACCAAGCACCGGGTTTCCATAGAATCCGTCTTCACACCTTTGAACGAATCGACAGTTGAAATAAGCCAAACAATCGAGTAGAAATCCTCTAAAAATACCGTTCACAGAAGTGCCCAATGGTGTAGTCCCTGCAGCTCGTGCACTCCCCCGTGAGTGAGTCGCAGACGTCTGCATGTCCGTTGCATTGACAGGGGCTGCAGTTTGGGAAACCCCACTGACCCGGCTGGCAGTCGGAGCACTGGCGTCCAGTGGCCCCCTGCCTGCACTGACACTGACCAGTATGTGGGTCACACTGGTGACTGAGAGAACCCTCTGAGTGGCAGTCGCAAGCTGGAAGACAATTATATTCAATGAATGGATCATAGTTTATGCCTTCTGAAATAAATATTAGCAAACTAGCTCATAATAAAAAGTATATGAAGCAATAATTAAATGAAAATCTTTTACAGGATATGGGAATAAAACTGATTTTCCAACGTTTGTGTCAAGTGTTTTTTGTAGAAAAATCTAACTAATATATATATATATATATATATATATTCTTTCTCTTTATGTTCTTGTTCTTATTTTATTTTGATTTTTTTTTTTTTTTTTTCATGAAAAATTGCTGTATTTTCTGTGGCTATTGGAAAAAAACAATTTCCCGAAGGAGACCTCCTGAGGGATCAATAAAGTTTTACCTTACCTTACCATACCTTATATATTTGTATTTATTTCAATACAAATATAGCTAAAAATTTAATTAAATAATAGAAAATATAATAATAATAATATTATAATAAAAATATTGAATCTGGAAAAATAATTTTTCAATGATTTGAATTAGATCAAACAATATGTGTGGAAATAATGTATGAATAAAAAAACATATTGATTAATAATAAAAAATAATATCTTAATTATAAATTATATTTATTTTTATTTAAATCATAAAAATAATAAATTCAACCATAATATAGAAATAATGATGAATCTGATTGATTAGTTATTCAAAAAAAAAAAAATGAAATGAGTAAAACAGCAAGATTTCAATCAAAAATTCTAATTTTAAACATTCAAGATTTTGAATGTAACCAATAAATACTCTGATCCCACTGATATACTTCCATAGCCACCAGTCAATTCTCACCTGTGCAGCCTTGAACTCCAAATCCGAATGTTCCTGGGGCACAGCGGTCACAGTTTCGGCCCATGACGTTGGGCTTACACCTGCACTGACCTCCGACCTTTTCACACTCACCAGTGAGGGAGCCCTGGGGGTCACACTCACAGGCTGGAGGGAGAATAAGTGAGGTCAGCGAAGATGTGGGAGACAGTGACGCATCAGTGGCTTACACAGGGCGCCGTCGTGGATGATGGATGAGACGCTGCAGATGAGTTTGGAGCACATCTCGGCCAGCCTCGGCATCGGGGTGATCATGAAGGAGTCCAGACACATGTAGCGAATCATCTCCTCGCGCCGCTGCTCGGCTTCAGGCTCGTTGCCTTGGAAACCAGGAAGCTCTGTGTATTTAGGGATCAAAACAAGCTGGTGGAAAAACAAACAAACCATTGTTAACATTTCGTCAAATTAAACATAAAGAGAATGGAGAGAATTCTGAAAGTCTAAAAATACTTTTGTCAAACTTTATAAGGGAAATTACAGCGCTGGGATTCTTGAGTGCAATCTCACCACTAGGGGGAAGCATTGCACAAAATGAAAATCTGACACTGATAGAAGTATTTTTCACTTACAGAGTCGATCAAGATAAAAGCTGTGAGATGTCGATATGTCACATCATGGCGTTGGAACCTGATGGAAACAATATAACGATTGCTGGGCTCAAAGCAGAAGGGCCGGGGCATCTTGACGTATCTGTTGAACAGCAAAACATCAATGTTGAGTTAAAAAAAAAAAATTGCAGGGGAAAAAAAGGTTCAAAGATGTATAAGATGTTTTCCATTTTTATATAATTTACAATTTACGGAGATTATTGATTTAATTAAATAGGGTATGATCACATTTGTAAAAAGGCCATTATGACAATAAGCGGATTTATGTAATAATATACATTTAAAGCAACAATTTTACTTTACAAATCTAAATTGAATTACTTAATACGTCTTAATATTCAATGTATTTATAAAAAAATTTTTTTTTATTTTTTAATCAATAAATAATAAAATAAACAATATTATTATAATAGTAGTTATAATAAAAGTAAGGGTAATACAGGTTTACATTTATATTAAGTATTTAATTAATATGGAAAGACATAAGAGGGAAAATAAATACTATATATAATGTGTAAAAGACAAATAATTATGTTAAAGCTATGTTAATTTATCGCCAATAAATAGATTGTCATTAATTTCCCTAGTGTTTCATCACTTTTGAATCATATTCTTGAACCAAACATATGTTCACTCTCTGGTCTTTGTTTGCACACTTTGCTGAGCTCGCTCCACTAATTGGTTTTGGATGATGGAGCAAGCACAGAGTCAAACGCTAGTTGAAATCCGGATGGAGACGCTCCTCTTAGTTCCAGATGAATTGAGTCTCTGAAAAGTTTGTCAGCAGGATACAACCAAAGAGACTTTATGTCAAACAACCTTAACTTTCTCTGTCTCTGAACTATTTATGATATAACTCTTCACTTATTTTCTACCGTATGAATGTAGATGGTAAAACTTAAATCCACAAGGACGCAGCTGCCTCTTCTTATCAGCGGTTTTCATACAGGCAGGTATGTTCGGTTCTTATCACAGGATCAGTCATGCTCACAGGTACAAGACTAGGCAGGTGGACTGATAACAGCCAGTGATGCAATTCTTCTTCTTGAACTTGGAACTGCATCAAGACTTGACCTAATCTTTACTGACATGAACAAACTTGGTGACCTGAATGTTTCCTCACATACGGATCCATGAGTGTTACCTGTTGTGATGTGGAAGAGTCACTGTGTAGAGTTGTTCTGTCGGAAGAAGATTTCCACATCGCAGACTGGAAGGCAGCATGACGGAGGTGATGCTGACGACGGCTTCCCAGTTCTCTGTGGACTGAATTCCCAATGAAATGAATTAGTAAAGTTAAACTACTAATGTTTGATTAAAGGGTGAAGAAAGAAGTGAGGAAATGAGAAGGGACAGTGAGGAAAGAAAGAAAGTGATAGGGAAAAAGCAAATATAAGCAGATCATACTGACTTCCGGTTCATATCTGATCATGATGTCATACTCCATGGCGTAGGGAATGTCGCTGATGGTGAACACGAGGCCCGCACCATCTTTGACCCGCGCAAAACCAGGTCCTGTCCAAGTCACCATGTGGCTCGTGATGTGTTCTCTGCGGATGACCTGGACATCAGGCTGGGAAAAAAATGGACCAATTTAGACAACGGAAGTAATTTCAATAGCAAACAAACGTGTGTCGTCTATGTTGTCGTTTTTTGTCTGTAAAAGGCTAATTTCCTTTCGTAAATTGACAGAATTATTAAATTAACTTTAGTTCATTTATCTAGTAGTATAAACTAGACAGGTCATGAGGTACATATTTTGTTAAATTATTTAAGAGCAGACCAAATCAATATAGTGACCTATAAAGATGTTAATGTTTAAGATAAGACTAAGATATTATTGAACTCAGCAATTATACAGATGAGTAAAAATGACATTTAAGGTTATGATTTTTTGTGTGTGTGTGATGAAAAAGAACAAACACAGAGATAATTAAGATAAAATATGCCAAGAATAGTAATAAAAAAAAAACGATATCACAATCAGAGGGCTAAAAGATCTTTAACACTCTGTGTTGTAATCACAACCTTACCGTTTGTTGCAGCTGGCGGATGCGTCTCAGAGCCGCACGATGCTGCTGTGAATTTGAGATTCTGCGGTGGCGCCGGTGACGCTTCAGCTGGTTGTTGAGATGCTCGACACAGTCGGTTTCAGCCTGCGGACGCACTTGACCCTGAACACAAATGGGGTTCATTAAAAAGTAGTAAAGACAAACCATTTTTATGGTAAACGTGTCGATGCAACAGCATGATTAGTTGTTGTTACTCAGAAAATTCACACATTAACACATTTCTACAAGAGTAAGAGTGAGGGTAGGTATGGAGGAAGATGCAGGTCACGGACAGGGCGTGATGGACACAAATATGAAGAGAAACCAGGATGAGAAACAATGCGCAGGTCGATTTGAGGTTTTATGAGCAGCTCTAGCTCGACCTCTTCTCTACTGTTAAACCTTCCTCACGTTTACAATGGTTCAAAGTCCTCCTCATAACAATCTTAGGTCAATATTTGACACATTCCTGAAGCAGCCCTGTCGTGAGCGGAGTCTGCCTGAGCATGTAGGGGAGGACGTGAGTCCTGACAGCAGACGGGAGAGGAAAGAATTTGTGGCAGTTTGAAGGGAAGGAGTTGACCGTTAGGTCACTTCAATGTGTCATTTGTTTGTTAATACAATACGATATGATAGCACTGTATCAATTTCTTTATTTTTTTGCTTTCAGTTCACATCTTATTTTTTTTTATCATATTTGTTGTGTGTTTTATATTTTAATAAAGTATGAATAAAATCAAATAACTTGTTTATTTACAGATAATATGCAAATATTCCTAGCTTTTGTTCATTTTTGTGTTGCAATTAAACATGCTACAGCTACATACGAGCATCTCAGCAGCTAAAAGAACAATAATATCCAGCGAGATGACTGAGGACAAGAGGATACAGTCGACTCCAGCAGGTTATTAAGGCTGATGTTTGGACATATTTAGGTTTCAAAACAAAATAAATTAGTTACGGCTTTGTCAAGAGTCATGTGGTCTGTAAATTCTGAAACACCAGAGACAAGTACTTTGACAATAATCGTTCCTATAGTATTGCAATATACAGTATATCGTATGGTTTCCCTTGTATTGTGATACACATCGTATCGCCAGATTCTTGCCAATACACACCCCTAGTTCACAAGTACCTATGTGTCAAATAATCACAGAGTTATCTTAAGACACTTTGAAAGTTTAAATACAACTACATAAGATAAGAGACAAACAGGTTTCTAGAAAATAACAATAAATTACAGTGACAGGAAAAAAAATCCTTTTAACAGGCAGAGACAGAGACAGAGGAATGGATAGAGAAGGAAAATAGTCGGAGGAGACACAGTGGAAAATTGATCCATTAAAAATAATTATCTAAATAAAAAATGTGTTTACGTGTTTATTTATTAACTTTTTTACATTTTAGTGTTTCTAGAAGACTTCTAAAAAAACAATAATTTGCCCTTCAAATGAGCAGAACTCACCGGCAGAACAGGATCTATTGGGGAGTATCCAGTGGCATCTTCAGCCTCGTATTTGTAGTGGTCGAGAGGAGCACAGAAGTATCCGGGCTGCACATCGGAACACTGACGACCAGTCAAGTGCCTCCTGCAATCGCACTGCCCGTTCTCCATCATGCACCTGAAGGAGAAACAACAACGACTCTCAAATCTTTCTCTTTAAATATGTCATTACAGGTATGTATGAAGTCATTACCTGTTGTTGAAGGCACCACCGAAGTCACAGTCACATTGTCTGCAGCCGGAAAGGTCGTTGCTTAGACCCCAGAACTCAGGCTGGTGGATTTAAGGAAACATTTTAAACATAAATGTGCACTTTTTTGGTTCCGGATGATCTCAGAGGTCGGGATCATGCTTTGTAATGAGCTTTTGGATCATTTACATAATTTATAACTTTACTTTTAGAGAATGTAGTGCTGTGCTTTGATTTTATAACTGGTGTTCACTATAGTTTAAGTTACTTACCAGACACTGGTTGCAATAGCGACCGGTCACATATCGTTTGCAGGCACAGTCTCCACTGATCTGGTCACAAGGAGCATCCATCAAAATGATGCCACGGGGGTCGCAGTTGCATGCTGATGAAAAGACAGGAAGGGAACAGGTTGTATCATCTGTTTCAGGACCATTTATTTGAAAGTATGTAGCATGTTAGGTTTTATCTAATAGATTGTCAACGTTACACAAATGGAATATGTTTTTCTGGAATTTCAAATGTTCAAAAATATGAAAATATTATAAACATAATTCAAATGAATACAGTTTAGTAAAAGGAAGATAAAGAATAAATTTATAAAATAAAAAACACATACGCTGACAGCCAAGTGGGTCGATCTGGCTCAGACCATAATATCCTTCCTTGCAGTCATCACACCGCAGACCTCTGACGTTTGCTTTGCAGCGACATTGTCCGGCTATCATCCCCATGTCCAGGTCTGTGTGACCGTCACACACTCCTCCCTCCATTGATCCCACCGGGTCGCAGTCACAAGCTGTAGATGATGCATGATATGAATTAGATCCTTTATTTTTACTACTAATAATAAAAAGTTTGAATACGTTTACTAGTGACACTGAAACTCACCGATGCAAACACTTGGGTCTCTGATGTCTCTTTGGTGGTCTTGGAAGTAGAAAGGTTTACACGTCTCACAGGTGCGTCCCATGGTGTTGTGCAGACAGTCGTCACACACGCCCCCGCTAACGTTCCCTGTGGCCAGATACACAGCCATGTCGAAGTGACAGCGTCCTGAGTGGCCATTGCAGTTGCATTCTGTCGGAAAAAGATTAGGAAGAGAGATTATTTCTCTCACTCTGGCAGACTTATATTGTGGGTTTAGTTACTTCTATCTGACTGTGTTATAGTTTATTCATCATCACCATCAGGTTGTTTTTTTAAATACTTTTTATTCTATTTTTGAACACTTAACAATAGCTAAATCTCTACTAAGCACTGAGAGGAAAAAACAAAAATAACCAAAATAGTTAAAATAACTTAACAAAAACAACACACTGGCCGAGTTGATAATTTTTTAGTTGCTAAGATGCCAAACAAAAAGTAATTAAATTAATATTTATAGATACAAAATCAAAGAAAACAAAAGGACTACTATGGCTTCAAAAATTGACTTAGTATTTTAACTTAATATGACTTTTGTGTTCATTTGGTTTCTATCAAGCTAATGTGTTGTGTTTTCACCTCTACAGGTGTGAGGATTCTCCACCTCCGCTGGCCTCCACGGTAGATCCTGAAAGAAGTCTCTGCAGCGTTCACAGTTCAAGCCCTCTGTGTTATGCTTACACACACAGCGTCCATGGATCTTCAAGAAAACAGAGTATAAGGAAGGGACGGACCATATTTGAAATCAAAAGTCCCACCATGCCATTCTCTCTAGCGTCCACTCCTGGCACTGGTGCACACTCGGAGGCGTGTCCGTAACAGAAGCAGCTTCCTCTGACCACCAGCTCATAGATGGCGTAGTAATATTTCTGCAGAACATCCGAGCGTCGGTCCAGCAGATCGTCACCGAGAGTGTTGAGCTTCGTGAGGTTGATGCGCAGGTTGGTGATGCGCAGAAGTTCTTTGAAAAGAATCGGTATTTACTAGAGGTTAGGAAGATGAGTTAAAAACAAAAGAAGCAAAGGAGAAGAAACGATGCAAGAATAATGGAAAGCGACGTAAAACACACCCGCAAGTTTGCCATCTTGTTCGCTACCACAGTGAATATAAGGGCTACCTTTTGAAATGAAATTCGCTCAGGATTTAATTTCATTTAAATTATCTTTTGCCTATAAATACTTTTAACTGTCCATCGTTTTCATAAAAAATTACCACTGACTGTTTAGAATAAGACAGAATTATCCTGATTTATATAAAACATTTTAGTAATGTCAAGCAGTTGAATGTGTCTAGCTTTATTTTCTACTATAGCCAATATATTTATTATTTCTTGATGTTTCCAGGTTGACCGAAAACACTTTAATATTACCACTTCCAAGCTAGTAGACAGTTAAACAATACTCACATAATTCGTTGTATCCTGAAATTCCCACATATTTCATTTTCAATATCTATCTTACGCTATAATGCGAAGTTGCACAATTGTAGAAATAACAATATATTTTTAGTATTGCCCAAGTAATTTCTTCTGGTTTTGCAGAATTAACTGCTTTAATTTGGTTTGTGTATCAGCTTTAAAAGCTGCTGCTGGAGTCAACAGTATCCTCTCGTCCTCAGTCATTGGGGGATCTCGCAGGATTTCATTGTTTATTAAGCTGCGAAGAACGTAATGACTGCTGCTATTTAGCTGCAGGAAGTTTAATTTCCACAAAAAGAAATTAACAAATACCATAAATATTGCATGTTAATTGTAAAGGATTGAATTATTTTGTTTTACACTGAACTATAAACCATAAACAAACTATGGTAACACAAATGCAAATATGATTCACAAGCAACTCACTTTAATAATCGATACAGAGCTGTTGAATATCGATAAAGTATGGTGGAAAATAATATCGCCATATATTGCCATATTTATTTCCGTAAAAATCATTGAATTATTATCCACTTCTGAAGTAAGAAAACATTTCACTGACCTTGGATATCCAAACTGTAGGGGTCTTTGACAGGGATGGCAGGATCCAGTACTTTATAAATGACCTAAACCAACAAACATGGAGGTCATGAATCGCACAAAATATATACATATATTTTACAATTAAAAATGACATGACGACATACTCCAGACACTCTTTGATCTTACCTCTCCGTTAGTGGAGGGTTCAATGTCAGAGTAGCGCTCCTCGCAAATGATATCGTTGATGTTCTGTAGGCCATTGGCTGGAATACCATGAAAAGTCTTTGTGCAGTTTGACGCAAAGTAGCGGTATGGACGCCATGTTCTCCCAAAATCGGCGGAGCGCTCGATCATCATGGCGGCGGGCCGGAAGGTCTAAGGAGACGGTGATGGAAAGTGACAGCATGTGATCGAGTGTCGAATCCTTAAGTCAACAGTTGAGTTTGTCAATGAGCTGGAACATGCTGAGACTTGATGTCCCTCCTCCCCCCCCCCCCCCTGTTAGTTAGAGAGTACCTTGAACTTCATGATGAGATGTGTGAAATGGAATTCAGCCTCAAGGTTAAGTCGGATGCTCACGCTCTCCTCACCTGAGAAGGAAACAGTTCTCAGTCAGCAGAACGTTCCACGATGGTAGTAAATTATATGATGCATTATGAAGCTATTTATCAGTATTTATAATCTCTGTAAATAACTTAGCTTAAAAAAAAACATTTATTCAACATGACTACATGATGAGAAGACATAGCACACGGACCATTAACCGACTGCCACCAGGTGTTGTCTCCATGGCGATCCATCAGGTAGATGACGTTTTCTATCCGATGGCTGTTTCTGTGTCGGTCTGCGCTGTAGCGATGCTGGGAGTTGCACTCGAAACATTTATCTGACTCCTGCAAAAAAAAAGTTAAATATTAAATAAAAGTACATTTTAATGTTTTCAACTGGTTCAAGATTGTCATTTCTATCACAGTAAATTTTGAACAAATTAAATGAACAAATTTATATGTCGGTAAAGTAAATAACAAATTCAGGACTAGAAGATATTGTAATAATAATAATTGTATTTATAAAGCACATTTCAGAAATTCAGTGACACAAGGTACTACACAAAAACAAACATTACATCAAATAAACAGCAAAAAAGTTATACAATTATTAAAAGACAGTAAAAACACATTAATGAATCCAATAAAAAGTTAAAAAGCGACATCAAATTTAAGTTAATCTCTAAAAGTGTGTTGTCCAAAGGGAAGTTTTGTTGTATTCAAGAATATATGGTCCGGTTTTTGTTGATTATTTTGTTTGTTATCTTATTTGATTCGTTTATTTTGTACTGACACCGCAAAAAAACACATGTGTTTACAACAATAAAAATAAAAGTTTCTGATTCTGATTCTGAGCACAACAGACTATGGTGGTTAAAATGATCAAAACGCAGACGAATGTCAAACTGAAGACATTATATATTATAAATATTTAACCTGTAAATTGTTTAATGTTGTAACGGATGTCATTTCTGCTTAATTTTTTCTTATTAATCAAAATAATTCTTAAAAATGTAAGGGTCTATTTTTATCCTTATGGTATCGAAAATGGCTTTGATCATATTGTATCTCATATTTTCATGACTATCATATCAAGTTGAACATAGTACATTGAAAAGTTTATATACTGTATATTGTTAACTCAGTGTTAAATCTATATTTTGGGGCCTTAGTGTGGTTGAGTTTGACACCCCTGATCTAAAGAAAGTCGGCTTATAATACATTGTAAATATGGTGATTAAATAAAAGTTTCAGGGCATAGTGACAATAACAGCTCAGGCTGATGTCAAGTGCAGGTTGGAGACAAAGGGAGTCGAATACAACACATTCCTGGAGTGAGTGACGCAGGTAAGAAGAGGAGAAAACCCCTCAAAACTGCCTGACAAAGGGAAGTGCATTTAAGAGCAGAGAAGATGCTGAGAGGGGTTGAATGGTTTGGTGGCCTGCTTGGAGGCTGAGAGAGGAACGATTGGAGTTTCTTAATGAGGCTGTTGTCAAGGGCGATGACAGTGCTGTGAGCTGAAGAGAGAAAAGAAATACCTTCAACATGCTGTAAGAACTGTGTCTGTGTTAATGTGTGTGACTAAAGTTCCCACGCCTATTTGTTAACATCTACATTAAAGTCAGAGGGTGTTTTTCTTCCTGTGCCGCCCTGTGTGGCAGAAACACATGACTCCTGCTAATAAGTGACTTTATATTTTAGCTCAGATTATTAGTGTAATTCAATATTTTGTATTTAATTGGTAGCATTTTAAATGTAATATTATATGTTGCTATGGTGGTGATAATATGAATGATTTATTTTTTGCATATGTAAGTAAGTAAGTAAGTAAGTAATATTTAGTGTTTGCTATTCTCATTTCAATAATTCAAAAATACATTTCCACATTATTTGATTTTTAAATTCATTCTAATAATATAATAGTTGCACCGAAATGGACTGAATTATAATGAATTTAGAATCGCATTTCGAAAATGTATTTAATGATTTGAATTAAAATAAAATAAACGATATGTGAAAAAAAAAAATGTACATGTTGGTATAACGGTGTCAACTTGATGGGCTGAATTATATTGTATTTAAAAGTAAACAAATAAAAAAAACATTCAATTTATTTTTGAATTAATGGAATAAGAACATCAAACTCTATGTTTAATTAAAAATGCATTCATTTCTTATAGGATTTTTTAAATCCAATTATTTAAAAAGAAAAACCTTTAAACATACAAATACAACCAAACAAATTATACATCTACAGTAACCAGAAATACTAGAAAATAATTGACTGGATTATGGGATTCATTTATGTTACATATTAATAAATTAGTTAACAAATAAAACCTTTCAATATAAAAATAAAAATCAGTAAATCAAAGCCTGAAGTTTGACCGTTCAATATTCTGATTGAACTGACCTACTTCTTTAGTATTTGAACTTTCTTCAGAAATAAACAGTAAGTATTGCCTTCACTTTTAGGAATGTTTGTGTCTAGAATTACAGTTTTCTAGACCAACCAGGTGGATCCAAGTTCAACGAAGGCCCCTCTCATTGTTCTCCTTACATGCATTCCTCTGACGTACGGCCTCTCTAAGGATGGAACTTCAGTAATCTGATATCAAAACAAAACCCAGGAACACGCCGAGACCTGGACGAGGACCAATGATGGATGAACTCCCTGATTATTGAAAAGGGACTCATATTTGGTGTGGTCCCCCCTTAAGTAGCTGCTAACAAATTGGCAACAGTCCATACTTGCATTTATGTTTTGACAGGCCATATCCTGCCTCCTGCAGTCGCTCCTCACTAATCAACAGGTGTCACTCACGCTTACCTGGAAGTAGGAGATTCCTGTCCCGAGGCATGAACATTCATGTACACGCACAGTACCAGTGTGACTTATGAGAGCAAACTAGTGTAAACATTGAAGGAGGAGAGAATAATTGCTTTAATCAGAAGTCAAACAATAATTATATTGCATCTCTTGTTTTCAGTGTGTGTTGAAAATGAAGATGACTTAAGTATTGTCGCTGATCTTCACTACATTTTGCTTCCTCAATAGACAAGGTCAGTTATTTGGCTGGTGTTTTTGTAATTGTCGAGACTATTTGCAGCCCTTCATTATATTTCATGTGGTTATAAAATGTGTTATAAGTTCACACGTAAGATATAAACATAAATAGAGAGTTCTAACATTACAACAATGGTTTAAAAAAGTCACTTTTAACGTCTCTCTTCTTTAAACAATAATAGTTTGTAACAATGAATAATGCAAGCTTTTTTTACATCTAGAGTTTTTGTTTTTTTTAATTTGTGAATTCTGAAATGGATACGTTTTGGAAATATGTTGCTGTTAATGTGTTTTCTAAAGTTTAAAGTGGACCTATTTGTTTGTGGCATTAAAATGAAGCTGACAAATATAATTATGACTACATTTAAGTTTCATTTTAAAGGCTTTAAACCTTCACCCTTGTGTTAGCTCAACATTAAGGTGGGGTAGATGTTCTTCAAAACTTTATACAGACTGCATTTTTAATTCTAAAGTCTGCCTTCATTTAAAAAAAAATCTATTTGTGAGTCACAACTTGTACTGTACCTCCTTGAAGTCTACAGTTATTTCGCATATGTATATTCCATTGTATTGATTTTTCATTTTCGTTTAAAACAGTGTATTTTCGGTTTGTTTATTTAGTAGTTTTACTGTTATTATGACTTTTACTATTAAAATGTTGCCCCTTTTTTAATTTATATTTGAACATTTTTTAACCCTGACCCAAAGTCAAGGGGCGCTGATAGTCCTCTGCACCAAAGGGGGCGTGTGTTCGGCTGCCAAAATGGAGGCGGGTAATAAATCAAAGCTATAAATTTCGTAAAACCGGACTTTCAGTTAAAAAGCGAAAGTGATTTACAACGTAAGACCAGGAGCTAAAGGTTAAGATCCAGAAACTTCCACACTCTTTTTTGAGTTACACCCGAAAACCCGAACAAAAAGCTTAACTGTATATTTCACTTAAAAGTCCAAATTGAAACCTGTTTTTTTGTACACAACTCTATACTACAGCGACCCATCTGGCCCACGATGGTGCCGCTATGCATCATGGGTATTCGATGTCATATTGTTGGCACCAAAAGTATTTAACACTTTATTTCTAGGGTTGTTGGGACCCATATACTGAAAGCAACATTTGCTGATTATGAAACTTAGAATTGCGAGGACCATCGTTATAGTTATGTTTTTTTTTCTTAACTCAACATACTTTTAAAACATGCCTTACATGAAGTTGTGCGTGAAGAATGCTGATGAGATAAGAAATAAGAAGTAGGCGATTGAATACGTTCCAATTTCGGGGTCATATATTTCAAAATGGACCAGAGGATTCAGTTCTTTCTCCAATCACAAACCTAAGAGTTACTATACAGTATATAACAAATATATAAAATAATACCTGTAGATGGCTGACGATGCAGTAGTGTTCTGGACTGTGGAGGCCACACGTTGAGGAGGCGGTGAGGTTGACAGCTCGTCCTATCAGGAGGTTTCCTGTCGCAGGGTAGCAGCTTCCTTCCGTGCATCCATGAGGCCCCGAAGGCAGGTCTTGTCCGAGAACACTGACAGCTTGAAAAAACATGGGGGGAAATGTCAATTTGGAAAATATACAGTTTCTATCTTGATAAAACTATGATGGGAACTTCATAATTTGTTTAAGGAGAAGAACAAGGAGTTGCAGGTGAAGAACTTCAAAGTTTAATTTTGTAAGTCAGCCTGTAGTACTCAAGGTTCACAGATCCCTGGTAAGACTTTCTGTTGATGTGGGCGTGATTATTTCACTGTGCCTGACATCCCAGAAACTGATTGCGCTAATAGACTACAGTTTTTTTTATGAATAAGAAAACACACTAACACTGTGCACCAATGATTCTGATAACTGGTCTCCACAGATCACATACCAGCATTTGAATATACTGTTTTATATATTACATGATTTATTGCAGCTGCGTTTCAATTTGATTCAACCACCTGAAAATAAAGGTATAGAGATAAAATGAAAGCACCAAAAAGTATTCCATACATACACACACAGCGATAAAGAGATTGTGAGGGATTTTCATGCTGTTGACTTTAAGAAAACAGTGGAGGGTGAACAAGTTCCAGCACGATGAACACGCCTCTGTCAGGTTTGTTTGCATTACGTGTTAGCATTACCATGATGTCATTCACTGACTGGCCCTTGATTGAATGACTCACATTTGCTAATTCAGAAAAAGAAAAACTTCCTTTGGAAACACTCCACGTGTCATTTTATTTCAAAGGAAAATACAAAATTCCTGAATCTATTAACAATGCTTCAATGGTATGAAAGATACTTTCACTGCTATGACGTAGCAGGACTTTAAACATTGTTCAATGTCAGGCTCTTCAAATCGAAGGCTTAAAATGTTAACAGTGACATTTAGTTTTCTGTATTTCTATTGTTTCTATGTATGTTTATGTTTACATTATACAAAAACCCAGCGCATACCTCTCGCAAAGCAAAGAGAAGTCAGTGACTTTAGACCATTTTTTTTGTGTGTGAAAATATCAAACCAATGACCTGCTGTAAAATAAAGACAGTTGATTTTTATATTTACTGTAATCTTGTTGTACCCAAAACTATGATTTCAGTTACTTTAAAGTTTTAGTAACAGTGCATACAGCATTTGTGGCTGAACCGCACATTTCATTATCATTTTTCTTATATTGATTATAACTGTCCGAAAGGTGTTTTGTTTTGAAAAAATGGATGGTATTTTCTCTGAAGTAACATTAGTCTGTTACTCTTGACACGTCAAGACACGTGTTTCAGTCAAGTTTACTCAAAAAATAAACCTATAAACTAGTGAAAATGAGTGAAACACAACCTCAATATGATTGTGAAAGTGTTTTTTCTGGAGGTCGGTCTGTGAATTAAATGGGGATATTGAAGCAGGAAGTGTCTCCTTCATGTCCATATTGGTGTGTGGATCACTCAAGTCAAATTCCTCTGTTAAGAGACTTATTTCAGGTAAGTTTGACTTCGGTCATCCATCATGAATTTACACAATGACTCTATTTGCTTGTCAAATAACGTGCCCTAGATAAGACAATGAAACACTGTGAATGAATCTGTGTGTGTGTGTGTAGGTGTGTGTGTGTGTGTGTATACACCCTTCTGCCAGCAACTGATATTCAATTGTATTTTTCCACCTATTCAGTTAATCTGCAATCAAGTATTTAAGGTACTGCCGTATATCATGTTATGGCAAAAACAATACAAATTGAAGCAGAAGCACATTTGCAGACTTTCTGCTTCGACAACTGAGACCCCACAACAAACCCCTCACCACACTCTGGGTGGGCTGCAGGACATGTTTTGGTGTAAATTGCTCTCACTTGCCCCGACTAGTTCAGAGAACCTCGGAACATGTGAGGGATTCTGTGTGTTAGTTTTAGATCTAATTTGCTGTGCACTTGTGTTTTAAGTCGAGGCCGTCGTTTCCTGCTGATGGTGTTTGGGTGTTTGTGTTCCTGTCTGTCTGTCTGTCTGTCTGTCTGTCTGTCTGTCTGTCTGTCTGTCTGTCTGCCTGTCTGTCTGTCTGTCTGTCTGTCTGCCTGTCTGTCAGTCTGTATTTTTAGTATATATATATATATATATATATATTTTTAGTGGTGTGTATTGGCAAGAATCGTGCGGTACAAGGAAAACAATATGATACAGTATATTGAGCTACTGTAGGAACAGCAAAATATTCATTCATTTAAAATAATTTATTTTTAGGAAAATGCCATTGCAAACACAATTTCGGAACTTGTTTAAAGTCAGTTTAAACCAAGGTATCTATAAGTATTTCACAAGAAATACAAGCAAAATAAAGAGAATATTTGCATGTTAATTGTAACAAATGTCGATACAGTATCGTATACAAATGTTCGCAATATTTAAGTGTATTAAATACCTGTATTTTACAGCTTTAAACTTGACTTGTTCTGCCTACTGTTTTACAAGTAGTGTGGCAACATGGAAGTGAGAACATTTGTCCTCAAGGCAACGATAAAAGTTGCATAATTGACTGTAGAGACTGAAAGTTTATATAAATAAATCATATTTGGTGAAATGCCAGGGATGCAAATAGTTGCCACTTGGCAGTATGAAGTTACCTGACAAGGGAAACACTATGCAAACATCTTGATATACAATAGCCGCTATCTCAGAGAAATATCAACCTGTCTGCACGACACTGTGTCGACAGGAGACCTGGAAGAAACTCAAGATATTTTGGCAGCAGCTGGTTCGCCGCTGTGTCATTAGCACATTTGTGTAGCATGCGGCAACTTCTACCTGAACACGAGGGGGAAAAAAAAGACGTAAATACAGCCGTAGGCTTCCAGTCTCCCTCCTGTCTGTGGCACTATGGTCGGAATGTAGCGGAAAATGTTATTCATTACAGAAAACATTCCAGGTGTCAGTGAAGAGGTGACGGACAAACCTTTTCTGCTCCACTTAGGGTCACACTACACTGATGATACACATTTCTGTAAGAGTGGTCGGAAACCTCACAACGTTTCAATGTGCTTTTTTTTTTCTTTTCCCACGGTTACGAGATTGTTCCTTTTATCATGGTGAGAAGTAGATCAGGGTCAAGACTCATTTGGGGACAAGTGCAAGTGCAAGATAAGCAATTTCAAAGAATGTGTGATCAGCAAATGATTTACTGTACACACAAAGTATAGTGTATTATGAAGGTCATTTATTATTATTTTGTACGAGAAGTTGGACTGTTGTTTGTGTATTTTATATTGGAATATTGTTTTTGTGCGAGATATCGGACTCTTGTTTGTGTAATATATATTGGAATATTGTTTTTGTATGAGATATTGGACTCTTGTTTGTGTATTATATATTGGAATATTGTTTTTGTGCAATATATCGGACTCTTGTTCGGGTATTATATACTGGAATATTGTTTTTGTATGAGATATTGGACTCTTGTTTGTGTATTATGTATTGTAATATTGTTTATTTGCGACATATCGGACTCTTGTTTGTGTATTATATATTGGAATATTGTTTTTGTGCGAGATATCGGACTCTTGTTTTTGTATTATATATTGGAATATTGTTTTCGTACGAGATATCAGACTCTTGTTTGTGTAGTATATATTGTAAATAGTTTTTGTACGGGATATTCTGCTTTATTCAGATGGTGACACTAAATACACAGAAACATTATGAACAATGTATTGAAAACACAAAGATCGTACACAGATCTTACACCGTGACATATGTAAAAAATAACGCACTATTGGCTTCTCTGAGTAACTTGTCTTTCACTGTTATATGACTGGAAATATTTCTGTGCCTTACAAACATTGTTTGCCTGTAAATGATCAACTTGGAAATGACATGTATAGCTCAGGGTTCTCGATGCTGAGATTATTATGCAAAGGTAAATATCTTCAGGCAAAGGAAAGATTTCCACGATAACACGCATGATCAGTGAAACACACACAAAGCTATGGGAACAGAGCAATGTGAGTGGACGGAAGAAAAAAATAGAGAATGGTTTCAACCATAATAGACTTTAAACTTAGATTTCACAAGATCAAGGTCAGTAATAAAAACTTGACTATTCAATTTCAAATTTAACACCTGATTTCTTTTAAGTATATATAAAGTATATATAAGGTATATTAAGTCACAATGGTTAAAACAAATACTCAAGCAGAAGCACGAGAGAAAACATCGACTCACCCAGAGAGAGGAGGATCAGACGTGCAGCCATGATGAAGTGCAGCTTGTCCAGACTATTGAACTGCAGTCTCTCTAGCTGTAAGATAAACACATTAGACACATTAGAACTTTTATTAAAAAAAACCAATACATTTGAAATTTAGTAAAAATAGTTACAGGATTCTTTATACATTTATTTATTTAAAACATATTTAAAATATGTTATTTTTCTTAAAATATGCAAACCTAACATTAACATAAGATTATAACATTGTGTTGTTTTCGTCAACTGTGCATTCCGTTTTCAGAAGCAACATAAAGATCATATCCTTTAAGTCTAGAGTGATGGTTCTCAGCAGAAACAGGAGGATGACGGAGCAATAGTGTGACCGGTGGATTAAAGTAGCGTGAGCAGGTCCGAGCTTAAAGTCTGACAGAATGAAGAACACTACAAAGCTAAGCCACAAGACAAAGGCTTCCATTTTCCTCTGGAGTACTAAAAGAAGACGACACTACTATTTATGAAAAAGGAGCCTTTATGTTTTTTCTAAACAGGATTGTTATCTGGTGTCATTCCTTTGGAAGGGTTTGCATGCAGGCATGTCGAGTCAGAGATGATCAGGGCGACTGGCAATAAAGACTATAACAAAAACCATGTGTATAGTAATAATAATCATCTATTTTGTGCCTAAAATAATAATAAAAATTAAAAACACAGAGTTTAAAAGTGATGGATTACAACTACAAGTAACTGACGCAGGAGTTATTCAACCAGCAGCACGGACACATTTAAAACCGGATGAAAGCGTTTCTAAAAGTGCATAAAAGCCCTGACGGTAACGACAAGTGACTCAGTACTCACACAGTGGCTGGTCAGCGCTCTCCTCAGCACTGCGTGCTCAGAACTGCTAACTCAGTGTGCCTCTGCACTTTCTTTTGAAAGTGTGCATGTGCGTGTCGATTCCCCCTCCGGATCCTGACAGTGGGCATGAGCGACCGCTGTACCCCCCTGATGTGTGTATTTACGCGTGCATGCACATGTGCCGTGTGTATGTGCGGCGCCAGAATGTGTAAAACAAACTTGAAAGTGCAAGTGGTGGCGGTGATGTGAAAACAGAGGGAACGCTGGCGGCCAATTGGAAAGTAGCATACATGAGGGATCCCCCCCTTCCCAACCTCCGACTCCCCCAAACCCTCATCCGCTCCTCCCGCCCCCCTCCATGCCTCTCCTCCCTCCACTTCGGCCTGCCTCGCTCCCTCCGGCTCTTCACTAGGGCGTCGGGGTGAATGGACAGCTATTCTTATTCTAATTTCGCTGTCACTCGGTGGGCCAGTGGCTGAAAGAGGGGAATGGTCTCCAGGCCTATGGAATGCAGCGGCCCTTTTCTTCTGGACACTGAGGGAGAGTGGGAGACAGAGAGGAGGCCGGAATGGCAGGGAGAGAGAGGATGGTAGAGGAGGGGACACTGGCATGGTGACATGTGTGCTCGCCAGGGGTAAAACTAGGCCACAGAGCCCCGATGCGGCCACATTTATGACCACGTTTATGGCACCGGGACAGATAATAACCCTCGAAACTGAAGATCCCGATATGCTATCTTCTTTAAAGGCTCCTTTCTTAAGTGTGTGTCGAGAGAAGGAGCAAAATATGTGCCAGTTTGTCAGGAAAATAAGTAAAGCATGCCAGCTTTCTTATACTTTAAATTCATTATTTCTATTTTCATCCCAGCAACTCAAAGCAGGAAGTAGTCAACACTTGTACTACTACAGACTACTAGTTTTTCCTCGCATCTGTCATACTGTGGTTCACTCATTGTAGATTTGCTCTGTTTTTATCTTCTCCAAATTGAATTGAATTGAATTTACTTTCTATATTTCCTGTGACCACAATAAGACAAATTGCTGAAACAAATCCCAGTATATTGGAAATATACTTGGCCAATAAAGCTGTTTCTGATTCTGATTTATCCGCTGCTGGTCTTTAATATGTAATACATTTTCGACGCTATTCATAATTTACATTTAGATATTGATAGTATATACTGTGCAATATAACCTGTGTACAGTGACATTAAAAAATACATATTTGGGTATAATATATTACAATATATGAATGGACATACTTTATATTAGATATTTTAAGATTTAAGGTTCCATTTTAGCGTTTTTAACATTGAGAGACTCAAAAGAAATATTCACTTGGGTTTAATTCAGTATTTGTGATTCGGATTAGTCATGGCTCACTCACATAAGTTTAAGTTTACAAAACTGCATAATCAAATTTACATTCTACACTAAAAAAATGGATGATATATGGATTAATAATAATAATAATAATCTCTATTTATATAGCGCCTGCGCTAGTTTCCCAGCATGCACCTGCTACAGTATCTTCTCCCATCTTCCTATTTAATCTGTCAAACCAAATCCATGAGCATGACAGGCACGGCATAAACCTGAATAAACAATTTGTTTCATAAAATGTATTTTATTTAATTTAATATGTATATTCGTAACAGTAAACAACAAGCAGCTACTTCTAACCCATCAATCGACAGATATTGTAACACAATTAAAAAGCCATTATAATTTAAAAATGATTGGATCCTTTGCTTTTTCGCTGGACAGCGAAAGCACAAGTGTATAGAAGCCATCGTGTGCATGCATGTGTGTGACTAGAAAGCGAACTCTATAATCTTTGGAGCTGCAATACAAAAAGAAAACAACTGCAGAGGAGAACAAAGCAGTCTTCACAGCCCAGTTATCTGCTTGCGTGACCTCTGACCTGGAAAGCTTGGAGGAGAGAGACTGGATATGCTAGGACAAGTTTAAAGTCATGACTCCTCTACGTTTTCTATGTTTTATCTCTCTATGACAAGTGAAATTATTTTACAATTCTGATCTACCTTTTTGGCTGTGGATCTTCACTGGCCTCACAATTTTGATAATGACTATCTTGTGGATCAGGGACCTTAATAAATATCATCACATGTTATTATTTATAAGATTTTATTTTATTGCTAAAATGACACATCAAATTAGACTAAAACGGTCCAAATTCACAGTGAAATCACACAATATTCCATAAAACATGAAACAACAAAGCATATATCAAATGTGTTGCTGCTGAAAGACCCTCCAAGCTAGTGCCCAGTCTCCACAAGAATTGACCTCTGGTGGCCCCCCAGCCAGATGAGTTACGATTCAATTCAAGCATTCCGATATGTATTAATCTCCTTAATTTACTTTAGAAATGGTTCAGGAGTGGATATACATATCCAGAATTGCAGAAATATTGTAAACTTTAATAAGACAAGTACAGTAGCTTTACCAACGTTTAGATTTTATCATAAATGTAAACTTTTAATTCAATTGTAAACCAAAATTGTCAGTTCAGGACCAGCTTGGCTGCTACATAAGATATATTTTCAAAAGATTGATGGATGCTTTGTCTCTACATGGACGGAGAATCACACACGTGTGCATCACAGCTCAACACCTTGACTCTTGACATCACAAACACGCAGACACATCAACCAGAGATAACTCCTGTGTCCACACCGGAGCAGACACAGCTACAAGCATCTCAGCCCAAACATCACCCAGGTCGCTGATCATTCTGCACAAAAATGTGATAAGTCTGCCCGCTCGTGTGTGTGTGTGTGCATATAAACTGAAGGCCTCCAGAATGAGCCTGCAGATGTGAGCTGTGAAAACAGGATCAGATCACTTCCTGTTACATGCTCGAAAGACAGCAGGAGGTGGACTGGACCATCCTTAAGTATCCACTCACATAGACCTGACCAGGTGTTTTTAAGGAAGCACTAGACAATAGTGAGAAAAACATTTGAGGTTAAATGAAATAATATTGTATATAATATTCAGCAATACTTTAATAGTGTGCACAAGTGATATAATGTGAATATATGGGGTGAAGGTAGGAAGTGAACTATCACAAGGGTCAAATGAGGTAATTTTTATGTGGCCCACCTGATGGTCGTCCCGAAGTCTAAAAGTAATTATGTTATATGACTTAATCTACTGTGTAGGTTGTCTTGTTGCCCAAATCAGATACCAGTGTTTAAGATTGTATAAGAGACCCAGACTATAAATGTCAATGATAAGAGTTAAACTGATGAGCAAAGGGAATTTCTTTAGTGAAGGAGGAGAAACACAGAAATAAGATAAATCAAATCAAGATATGTTGAGCCTCGACAAATGAAAAGACGATATTAAAATTGTACTTCTTGTTTGGTAAATATACATTTTGTTTGGCCCACTCACATCGTAAAACAATTGCCCCCTGCTTTAAAGGACGACAAATAATTAAGAAATATTAATGATATAATAATAAGTAATAATAATTGTCATCATTAATCTTTTTCCACATGTATAGCCTTCATTAGCTACAATTCAATTTTAAAACGAAACAGTTGAGTTTGTTAAGTCATGGCTTGGTGAATAAATATATTTCATATTAGTTAATGTTTCCAATTAAACCTAATTTAATTCAACAAAATCATAAAAAAATGAGTTGTAAATTGATTGTAGATGCTGTGGTGAGTATGTTTCATTCATACATATTTGTTCTTTATATGAGTATAAAATATAATGTAAAGAAACCTACACTACTATAGAGACAGATCCCCTCTAGGCGAACGCTGCCCTACTTTTCAGGAGGTGGTGTTTTGTTCCATATAATTAGCGGAAGGGAAAACTTTGTCTAGAGAATGTGTGCAGCAACTTTCCCAACAGCACCAATGTCACCATGTCGTTTTGTCGCTAATGATTATAGGAAACCCCAAAACTCAAAAACACACTGGACCACCCAAACACACCTTGAATTCGCTGAAATTAGGTTAACTCCAGAGTCAAACTGAGTCAGGGTTTCCCTTGGAAAAGCTCTTCAGAGTTTAGGAAATCTCTTAAATCTGCTGTATATTTGCTTTAATATCAAAGAGAGTGAAAGCTGATGAATGGGATGAAACACTAACCCTTGAAGCACACCTGAAAGACAATATGGAATACTGTTGTTTGTTTGGATTATCAAACTGTGTCACACGCACACATCTACATCAACACACACCTACGACAGAATTTCCACTTTAAAAATAGTCCTTTGTGACCATAGTGAATAATTACTGAAATTAATCTTTAACCAAAGTCAGACAGTTACACCCACAAGACCATCAAACACAGATGGTAAGGCGTGACCAAAGACTCGTCGGTGATCACAAAACAAACCAGGAGACAATTTGATCATGTTCGGACTAGAACGAGTAAAAGTATAGAGACAGTTACAATAGTGTCCTCTAATAACCTGAGACAGACTTGTTACCAGTCCATGGTAGCCCACGGTAACCGGAAATAACAGTTGAAGATTAACAGCAGTGGTTAATGTCACACCTTGGTGAAATAGTCATCTTTTTTCAGACAAAAACTTGGGTGGAAAATTGTATATCAAGCTTTATCTCATACAAACCTGATTCAAAAGTAATAGGTGACTTTATTTTCCATCATGACGGTTAGTAGGTCAAGTGGTTGTCATTATCACACATTTTTCACAAGATCTACATCATAATTGCAACGTTTGCTAAGTAAGGAAAACATTGAAGTCTATATTATCGTTATAATACACTGTTTCAAGTATAAAAGCTTTTCAAACACAAATTCTCTTTGCACATGAGTGTTAAACTCAAGTCTCTGTAATATTGTTGACATCAATAATCTAATTTTTGTATCCATTGTTAAACACTTGGCATTAATAATTATAGGTCATAATATCTACATGAGTATTAATCGTTCGTGATTTTTGAGCCAACCATCCAGCAGACCACATAAAATGACTGGAAATTGACAGATTTGCTTTACACAATGGTTACAATTATTAAGTGTTTACGTGGGAGTTTACCAGGTTTGGCATACAACGTTCAACAAAGTCAGTTGTAACGAAAAAACTTGCAGTGTTTCAACACCTGCAGCTACCAATACCTCGCACACACAAATTCCGAATGACAGTTACATGACACTCCCAGTTAGAATTCCACCAGGAAATACAAAAAGAAACTCCAGAGGCAAGTCATTAAAGAGCACAATGAAATTGTCCAGGTACCATTACAGGATCATTTAAGAATGTGAGGAGAATTATTTTTTTCATTATACAGTTAACTAAATGACACCTTTTCCTCACAATCTAATAAAGAACATTTTGTTGTTCATGAAAGGACACTCTTGGCAACGCATTTGTCCTTGTCAGGTTGTTTAGTATATCAGCACTTCATTCCACTGTTGCTGTCCAGACTGAAAACAGCAGATTATTTCCACCAGAGATTGGGGCAACAGCAGTCAAAACAGCATAATCCGAAAAACCAGCAAAACAAAGGATTTACATTGTATCATAACAATATTGTTCACCCTCTGGTTAAACATTGAAAAGTACCTGATTTATACCTTACAAATCTTCAGTCAGAGTCCCTCATTCTTCCACCGTTTGAGTTTTTGAGTGACTCGTGGATCCTCTTAACCCTCCAGGTTAGAGTTGATCTCAGCAGTAGGGTAAGGGGCCCCTGAGCTGATTAAAACTAGACTAAGCCTAACAGTCTATGGGAACACAGACTACCACACACATACATACATATCTGATCTCCTGACAGGGCTATACTAGCTCTATATAGTCTCACTGATATATTATTGGAATGCTCTTAAGACAGTGTAACAAGCAAAGATATAGTGTTTCCATTTGTCGGTCAAATTCTAGTATCACTGCAGCCCTGCATTAATCTGAGCTAATCTGGTAGGAATGTGGGCAACCGTGACCAAATCTACCTCAGTGGACAAGTGACCCACTCAGCAGGTACACACAAGACGCCTTGGAAAAGTGGAAGGAAGCAACTCTTGTGCCATATATGACTTGACAATGATGTTTATTTTTTGTGAATTAAAAGTGCAAAATGTATGTTTTTTAAATCCACCAACACTGAAAATAATACAAAACTTAAAATCTGCATCCTTTTTTCTGTTTATTCACATGCAAAATGAACTTTTTGTGGAGTTTAACCTACCAAGACTACTTTTTTCTGCAGTTACCACAAATGGTTATTACAGTTGTGTTACATTGATAAAATGGATTTAAACTACACCTGTTTGCTGTAAATACAGAGCTGACGTTAATAACCTATGTTAAAGGTTGTTTAGTCACAAATAAAACAAATGGCATGCACAATGTTACAGTGTGCACAAATATTAATAACAATACATCTCGCTTACAAAAAGAAATGCATGAGATTTTTAGAAAATGGCGTTTAAATATTACTGAAAGCTATCTTTTGACATTAATATTGGTCGTTGGCAGAAATAAATAAATAATACCTTTCTTAGACAATCAAATACATATTTTTTAAGATAAAGTACTTTTAATATGAATATACTGTTATCCCGCTTAAATAACAAGCTAGCTAGCAACATGTATAAAGAAGGTTAGCATTAAATAGAGATAACATGGTTGACAATTGAAAACGAAATATGCGTTATTTTATTGAACTTAAGGAGAATTCACCACCCGCAGTATTTCGTTCAACTTTAAACCCCAAGTAACAAAGAAAAAGTATTACCTTTTTTGGAGCTTTTTGGAGCTTTGTTGGAGCTCCTCTCTGACACTGTCTCAACCTGCAGCTCAGCCTCGGTCAGTCGCGCTCGCACAGGTCCACAGAGGGGGCGGGGCTTAGCTCACTGTCACTCAGGTGGGTCTCTTCCTCCCGCCAAACCCCACCCAAGACTCCAGGTGCACAGATTTATTTTTTATTTTTAGATTTATTTAAGAATGAAGTTTGTGACAAGATGTTTTTGTTTCACAATTAAAGAGCTGTTAAGTGCTGTTTTGGTTTGGTGGACATTTAAAAATTTAAAAACCGAATTGTTGCTTGCTAGCTAAACGTGTGGCTAACAGTGATAGCTCCTGTCATGATGCATTGGTGATACAATAACTAATAACCAATATAAAATCAATTTTATGACAAGTATATGTTTTTCATGTCTGTTTGGAGTGGTATAAAATAGTAAATCTGCTGTATGAAAAATGTAACTAAGCCACAATGAATAATATAAAAACAAATGATGTCATCTTCAGATTTTCTTTTATTCTATAGTTAGGAATTGATAGCAATGACATCATAACCAAAACCTTAAGCTTAACACTTGTTTTATGGAATAATTGAGTAATTAAATAATAAGTGCACAAATGAGTGCAAGAATTCTCCTCCCCAGGTGCAAAACAAATAGACTCAAGGACTCATTCATTCCTCGGGCTATTCAATTGTACAATTCTGAGTTCGGGGGCAGGAGTGGAGTAAAAGTATCATGATGTTCTGTTCTATGTTAGTCTTTGTATCCTATGTCTTTGTTTTTTTTTCTTTGATCTATGTTCTTTATCTTTATCTTTAGACTTAGATTGTATCATATTGTTCTTTCTCTTTATTTCTCTTTGTTCTTGTTCTTATTTTATTTTGATTTATTTTTTATGAAAAATTGCTGTATTTGCTGTGGCTATTGGTAAAAAACAATTTCCCGAAGGCGACCTCCTGAGGGATCAATAAAGTTCTACCTTACCTTAACAGTAAGTGGATAAAATTCCATAGACAGTAATACTAAACAAGAAGCTTCTATATCACATGACTAAAACTTAAGCATGATAATGTTTAATGTGGATATTTTGACCTATAAAGATGTCTGTTTTTTTATTTGTGTGTTCATGATTAACTGCATCTGAATTAATAGACGTTCATGACGGGACTTGCGGATGAAAAATAATTAGCTAGTTCTTTAAAAAAAAACTATTTTGTTACTTCTGCTACATACAGTATGTCATGTTTTCTTGTGCGATGATTTTGGAAAACGATGAAGGAAAAATGTTGCCCAAGGCCGAGCTCAAGAAATATAAAACGCCGGTCATACCTCAGGAATCCTTCCAATCTCCTGATATAACCTCGCCTTTTATTTCTTTTTTTTTTACTAGACCAGGGAGTCTGTAAAAGAGAGCTTTAAAAGAAAATGTCAGTTCGAAGAGAGACAACCTGGTCTGTGTTTACCAGGAGATAACAGGACAACAGGAATCGTACCGGGAGAGTTTATCAAAAGCCGATGACAATCTCCATCACCGAGCTCATCATGTGGTGCCAGACGAGTCAACTGATACACATCAGACATCCTCCGGCAGCAGCCGTCTGATGTGAGGGCTGTCTCTCTCTCACGAAGAAGTGTGTGTGTGTCGGTGTGTGTGCGCGACAGGAGAAAATGTGGAGAAAAAAGTGAAACACCTGGACTGCTAATGAGTTAAAACCCATGTTTAGCTAAATGATAAAGTGGTGGTCAGGAAAAGAAAGACGAGGAAAGTAAATGCTCTTCGCGGAGGAATGGCTGGAATTTAGACTTTTTGGTGACGAAACAACCTGTAATATAGGTTATGAACCTCGGATTAAATGAGCTGAAGTAACGTCTATTTACAGCATACAGGTGTGGTTTGAATCAAGTCCATATCAATGTAACACAACAGTAATAACCATTTTAAGTGATTCCAAAATGTATGCTGCAAACAGGAAGTTACGATAATCCAAGTTAGGATATGTTTGTGTCACATATGAATCTAATCCTCTTTGAGATATGGACCCCGGTTTCCTATCCTTATTGACCTCCCTACACTTATTGCATCTTGATTGAGAAATATTGATCTAATACTGATCCCACTACATCCATGGCCTGAATTCCAGCAACACTTGGCCACTGAATTTGTTGGGGTTCTTATCACCCTCTGGACCATATCAATGGAGATGACGGGAAACTGCAGAGAATCTTGGTGATGACTGAGGACCAGAGGATACAGTCGACTCCAGCAGCTTTTATGGCTGATGTTTGGAAATATTTTAGTTTAAAAAACATATAAAAAGTACTTAAGAAAAATATATCCTAGAGTATCGCAATAATTTGCACTATGTTGTATTATGGGGCTATTACTGTTGCTAAAGCTTTTTAAATGCTTGAAAGGATTTGCAAATATTTACGTGTATCTGTTCAGTGATCCACAAATGGTAACTAGAATTACGAATGTATAACTCGATGCGCAAAGAATGCACAAATCTTTGGTCAAGTACTATCACAAACTTCACTCTACTGGTCAAGTATCACAAACTTCACACAACTTCCCAAAAAAAAACAGAAAAATGGCTCTTTTTTACACATTTCACTTTTGCAACAGTCCTGCCATAATTCACGATCCGGAGGCGTTTCCGCCCCCTACTGTCGGGGCGGTGTAATCGCAGCTGAAGCATTTGTTTACAAATTCTGTTTAGATGTTCACGGACCTCGGCAGAACTGTTGCAAAGAGTCACATGCGTAAAAAGAGAAGGTTTTTTTTTGTTTTGGGGAAATTGTGCGAAGTTTGTGATGCTTAACTTAATGCTTTAATCACTGTACGGATACAAGTATATATTTTAAAATCCTTCCACGCTTTTACAAAACTTTAGCAACAGTAGTAGCCCCATATCGTATTGTTGTCCCTAGGACAATTTAAGTACTCAGGTATATGAGAGAAACTGACAGCAATTGGAAGCGTTTATTATCCTCATCCTCAAAAACAAAATCACTGAGGATGCACATGGGAAAACCTCCATACATATGTTCACGTGCCTTAAAACAAATTCCAAACGAGGCACCTCATCCCTCCAAGACTTGAGTTTTCTACTTGATGCCGAAGACGTCGTGGAACCACCAGTTGGCCTGCACCGTCCAGCCGAGCCGCTCGCACTCGAAGATCTGCTTGAGGAAGTGATCCTTGGCTTCCACCTCTCCCTTCCCTTCCTGCAGGACCTCTCGCAGGTATCTCATGTCCTCGGCGCCGCTCAGCTCCGGGATGCCGGTCAGAAGCATGAGGGAGAAGAGGTTGATGAGGAGATTAGAGTGGGAGCGTAGAGAGAGATACGCCTGCGTGCAGGTGTCCTGGGAACCAAAAGTCGAAACCCATGTTTGGGATAATTGACAAAAATTTAAAAAAAAATAAAAGGTCTTCTTACGATGAAACGTTGAAAGTAGAGACTTTTCCGATTCTTAACCCGACCCATCACGTAGAGGAAGTCGGGTGTCAGGACGAACGGGGCACGCTCCCGATTCACGCCCAGGAACTGTTTCGTGTTCCCGAGGATGTGCCCAAAGTCGATGTGGAACAGATTTCCTAATCGGACAAAAAAAAAAAAAAAGGTTCGTCAATAAAGAATGTCGTTGTGTAACAGATGACATGAGGGTGAGGACGACCTCCGTGTGTGACCATGATGTTGTCGTTGTGACGATCTCCGACTCCGAGCACATAAGTGGCGATGCAGTAGCCTGCACAGGACCTGACGAAGCACTCCACGGTTGTGGAATTCTGAAGACGTTCGTCGTTAATATAGGTCTTGACTAGATCATTTTTAACAGACCTAAGGTTGTTGTTGGATTTTTTACTTACAATCTCCTGTAGTGGACATTTGGACTTGAGCCACTCGAACAGAGCATCGTTTCTGAAAGCTGAAGCGTTTCCTCCGAGGTTCCTCTGGATCGCAGCAATGGTCAAAGCATCTCTTACGATCTCGATCATTCCTGTAGAGCAGATTGATATCGTGTCTGATTCTTCGATTGCATCTCTCTACCTAGACAACCCTTGTTTTCTATCTCTTAGTCACATTACCCATAGAGAGTTACTACTAATTCGATTGATAAACATTGTTTTTCAGGGTTCGTATCCACCTATATTATATCCCGTGGAGATGCAGCCATATGGAATAAGGTTCAGATCTAAAGACTTCTCCTGCCAGATGGAGTCCATGACCATTAGCGTCTGAACAGAAAGTGAAAATAAGAGATTATACAGTAAATATTCATCTTACAAATGTAATTTCCTTAGTAGTCTTACTTGGATGACCAGCATGTCCTGCCTGAGGTCGTCGCCCTGTTTAAAGATGATGCCAACCGGTGAGGTAGGATTGGGTGAAGTCATGGGAGAGAACTCCAACCACAGAGGCTTCTTTTTGGAGGCCATCACCTTGCATTTGTCGAGCTTAATTTAAATGTAAGAACAAACATGTGACTGCTTCATTCATTTCACAGCTGTCTCACCAAGTGTTTTGAGTAATGACAGAATAAGTGGTTATTACCTTTAATACAACATCCTTTTTGTACTGTGCAAGTTAGAGAGTTTAAACAGCCAAAAAACCTCCATCGTGTAGCTCAGATTACCTCGAAGTACACACGAACATTACGTGAATGCGATTGAATTGTCTTGTCAGGGGTTTGCTTCCCTCTAGTGGATGGTGAATAAAAGTGACATTGGACAAAAACACGTGAACAGTTGCAAAATACCACAAGTTAAGTTATTTTTTTCTATTAATCTCTCAGTTTTTACTGTAATTATTTATAAAAATGGTTCCAATATGTTGGTCCAAATTACGATGAGGTAAAATAACATTATACATACTTGGATTATTTATTATTTGTCTAATTCTTTAATGTTTGTCCATATATATATATATATATATATATAATGTTTAAACGTTTAAACATTTTTAATTATCTGGCTTAAAAGTGATGATAGTATATAAAAAGCAAAATTAGAATAATAAACATATCAAAAAAACTTTAAGGAGTATAAACTTTTTTCCTTGTGTATCGGTCATTGACTTGCAGATCATAAATGCTTACCACGATTTTTCCCACTTTTACACGAGGGTCAAATGGAAGCAGAAACTCGTTTGGCAGATTACAATTTTGTAGAAGCTCTTGAAGTCTGAGTGGAGCTGAAATAGAAAAAAATTGACAGAAAGTGAGCAAGCAAACATATTGACTTGACTTCAATAAATAACATAAAATAAGGTTTTAAACCATCATTTATTTACCTGTAGGTGGAAGATCAGTCTTATCGGGGTATAGTTGCTTGATGGCCAAGGCGACGTTCTGCAGGGCCTCCACTGCCTGCACCTGCAGGCTGAAGCTCTCCAACATGGCTTGTCCACACCCTAACAGGTAGGCCTCGAGGATCACCGCCATTCTCTGGCGGAAGTAAGGACAACCGGCTACCTCGCTGCGGATGTACCAAAAGAAGAAGTGGCCGATTCTCTTGCTCTGTAGAGAGTTAAAATAACTTTAAAGTTTTCAATATTCTAGATTAACATGTTGTATTTATATATATAAATACTCTCACACTAAGAGCCTTCTGGATGAGGAATCGAGCGAGGAAGCTGTCATGGTAAGATTCCACTTTGATCGTCTGCACAGTGATAAGAAATAAAATAATAGACAAAGTTTTATTGTTAGATCATGTACTAAAATGTGGTGGATATTAATGAAGGACTGCAGTAGCTATTTATGTGTTGGCGACAGATACCTGCACCAGCTGCAGCAAATACTTCAGAACGTCGTCGTTGGACAGACTCTCCAGCCTCTGGACAGCCAGTTTTCTGACCACGTCATCAGCAAAGTCCACGCTCAACAGCTCCAGAGCCACCGTCAAGTCCAGCTCAGTTGGATCCCAGCACGCCAGTAACCAGTGAACGTCCTCGACTGTACTGCGGCTCAACCAGTCAACACTGCAGAGGAACTTCGGCAAGTTGGAGGTAAAATGCACAGATTTTTCTCTAAAACTTTTCATGCTGTGTTTGAGAAGGTTGTCTTCCAGGTCGCTTTTGGGAGAGGATCCTGGAGTGCTCGTGGGTGAGGATGAGGCGGTCAACAGGGAGCAGCCTGGCGTGAGCGTATCACTGCCTTCAGATAACTTGGAGTGGTTGGGAAGTACGACGGGGAAGCTGTACTGATCCAGGAAGAAGCTGATGGCCATGGAGTCGACGACGTCTGGGTTTGTAGCGGAGGAGAGCTTGTCAGCCTGGTAGGTGATAGTTTCTCCTTCCTGCTCCTGGTACGACCACATGTGGAGAGTGTGGGAGCCTTGGCTGAGGAGGGATCTGAAGGAGTAGAGGATCGTTGACTTAGCTCAGGGGACAACAAGTGTTTTATACCACAAGCTACATTAGGGTCCCCTGAATGATCCATTCACACACACACTCATATCTATGGACAATTTCCCAGAGTTCCCAATCAACCTCTGTTTGTTTTTGGACTGAGGGAGGAAACTGGAGTGCCCGGAGTAAACCCACTCAACATGGGGAGAACCTATGGAAAGTGCCTACCCCCACGCCACGGTACATCCCGTCTACTGTATTACTAACAACATGACAATGGGTTATTTCAATTTTTATCAATGATTTAATCAAATAGGAAACCTTAAATATCTTATAAAAAGTAGGTTGATTCCAAACTATGTATTAATGGAACTGGCCCTCAGAATACTCCCTGGTCATTGGGGTCCATTGGTGCGCTATGTTGGTGACCCCTTATTTAGATGAGTCAATCGTTGTTAGAAGAAAAATACACTGAACTGACCTGTGATCAATAAGGAGGAGGTTGACAAAGTAGAGCATGGTCCCCTTTGGATCTTTGTTTCCAGAGGCCTTTGAGTCTTTGCTGATGGTCGAGCTATCGCCGACACTGGAGTTGACGGTGAATCCTAGCTTTGCCCCACGTGGCAGATCTTTGAGGATCACATCAAATTCGAGCCACTGGTTCCAGAGAACTTCATCTGCAAAGCTCTTTGGGGCAGAAGATACAGTGGAGAGGACCTTGTTGCCGTAGAGTATAAAGGCTTTCACGAAGACTGTCTGCGGGGACTTGTTCGGTAGCTTCGGTATGTCCAGACCCAGGAGTTTGACTCTGAACTTTCTATGGCAGTCCCACAAGGATAGCATAAATATATCATCTACATCTTTCATCTCCAGACACAGGTCTTCATGTAAGTTGAACTGACCGCTGAAACCATCGACAAGAGGCAGGTCTTCAAAAGGGACGGTCTCTTTAACCAGATGGGACATTGGTAGAACGTAAAGGTGGACATCTTTATTTGTTTTTAAACAATGGTGAATCCACACAAACTCCCTCAGATGATGATCTCCAGAGAGGAACTCTTCTCTTCCAGCGACTTTTAAAACAAAGCTGGCTGTTGAGTCATAATCCACCTTCTGGTCATGCATCACGCTTTTGAAAACCTCCACCAGGGCTTCAGGTGTTGCGTCCAACTCCACCTCAGTGCTGAAGCTGATCTTGCTCAGGTAATGGAAGGTGACGCAAAGTTTCCTCTCCTGTAGGTCCTCTGACAATTGCAGATGTGTAATCCAGGGCTCTGTTGCGTACAAATCATCATTCCGATTCCTTAGCACTTCTTTCCTGGACGATGCCAGCTTCCTGCGGGTGAACGTCAGCGCTCCGAGCCGGTCAGAGGCCTCCTTCTCAAGGTCATGACCGATCAGGTAGGTAATGATCTGTTGCCGTTTCTGTTTCTCCTCGGAGGCGACTGTGAACACCGGAGTGATGACGATGTTTGCCGTCAGACACCCGGTGCTGTCAGACGTCCACGGGACGTCTAAGGTTCGGATTATCTGACAGTCGTCGTACACTTCGTACCAGTCGTCCCCTCTGGCATACAGCAGAGAGTATTTCTGTGGATCCAGATATGCAAGAGGGTCTTGGTAGTTCTGTTGTTTCACCTGCATTGAAAATAAGTTCATAATAATAAGAAAATAATTGACACATATTTCTTTATGTAAACCATGCAATCATTGTAGCACCACAGGAGGGAAGTGGGCCCAGAGAGCTTATGTATTATTTATTTTTTTCTTTGTCTACACATTATTTTTATTGTTTTCTTATTTCATTTTTTGTGTTTCATGCCTGCACTGGCCAATGCCTATTTTCAACCATGTGAACAGCCACCCCTCCCCCATAAGCTCCCCGGCCGACTCCCCCTCACCATTTTCCCTCCTGTGGTAGGACAATGATAATTTTTGGTTTTAGCAACAGCAAAATGCTGGCATTTGTAGTGTTAAAATATAAACTGTTTTGATTGTTTAAATGAAGCTATTCAAGTACCTGCATGCAGATTTGCAGTCTCAGCTGATGGACACTGCACTGGGCGGGAAGCACAATCAACATTCGTTCGGAATCAATGTCGGAGCAATTACCCTCATCGGCATGAGCCACGGGAGGTCCCGGTTCGGATCTGAACTGACAGAAGAACTTGAGAGGGTTCTCAGAGCAGCTGTGCGTCGACGAGCGTCGAGAGGAGTTGTCTGGACCGACCGCCCCATCTTGGAAGAGTTCAGAATCCATCGCACCCCGGCAGCTAAACTTTGGAAGAGACGCTGCGAAGGAGAAGCTCAGATGTGCGTCTACCTGTGAACGTTCCTACCCCGGCAGGTACTTCCTGATTCTTGTGTTGTGATGATCAAAGAATCAGGAAGTATTTAGTGAGACTGTTCCCTCCTTCTTCCTTTTTTTTTAAAGAATGACTTAAATAATTACTGGAAACTTTTTCATGTTGGTACAGGTGTGTTTTTATGCCTTATAAAACACACTTAATCTGTTTGATCATCGTCCAAAAAAAACAAAGTGTTATGTGACGTGTCGCCAATCAGGATACACAGCATTCCATTGTCTCTTGTTTTTTACTTTTTATTCTTCCGTACCTACAAACATTTATTGTACACATTAAAAAGGCCTGAAGCAAAACTTTTTTTTTGACTGTGCCTAAATGTTTGCTCTCCAGTGACTAAGTCATACACCTCATTATTGATCAATATTTAGATAAGTTTGTTGCATACTGTGAATAAGAAAAAGGGGAAGAGCAGAGAGAGGTTAGCAGAGGACAAGAAGGACAAGGAGGGACACCTATATTAGGAAGATGTTTGTCTAGAGATTCCCTTTCGACCCAGGAATCAGTCAGATTTGTATTCTCATGCTTCAAACTAGACCAATATGTGCGTCGTCTCTCAACCCACGGTGAAAAAAGGAATGCAGCAGGATCCACTCTCTGCTACTCCAGCTACAGCTGGCTCTGTCAGTCACTGGCGGACACTCGGGGAAGTGGGTGACATAAGTTGGATGGCATGGACCTTAGCATTTAGCCCTGGCCTCGCGGGTAAGACCGCGGCGATGACTGAGACGGGTGACAGGAGGTTTAGGCTGAAAGACGAGACGGACAGGATCAACACAAGAGCAGGAAGTGTAAGAGTGGCAGAAGGAAACCTGAGAAAATGTGGGCAGAAGCAAATAATTTATATTAGAGTTTAAACTACTGCAGTTTATGAAGTGGTAAACAAACAATGAAAACTGATACATCCTCCCTCGACACAGGTGTAATACAAATCATTCAATAACTGTTACTAGAAACTCAATAACTGTTACTAGAAACATGGATGGCTTTTATGTTGCAGTATATTTTCCTCTGACCTGTTCTTCAGTAGCATGTGCTGCACTGAAGGAATTGTGAATACTAACCACCAAATGTTAAATTTGAATTTGAAAATGAATAATAATAGAATTTAAATCTGATCTTTAAAAATATGAATGAATGATGAAAAAAAATTGTTCTATGAAGACCACTCTCCCTTTATTTAGAATCAGAATCAATATCAGAAAACTTTTATAGCCAGTTTTTAAAACACAAACATAAATTAAGAGAATAGATAATAATTAAAATTACAGTTGCCCTTTAATGCAGTTGTCTGTTAATTACAGTGTTTTAATAAAATACTATTTCTTTATATAAAGTAGTAAATTCCTTGAATCTAAATAGTAGTTATACTGACATACATGGCACGACAACAAAATGATGAAATACAAATTATCACTGTATCATCATTAAATAAACAATAATAAAGTCAATTGACCATTTACAACCTGACCATTGTAGTTTCACTTTGTTGTCATGGCAACCACGTTGTTTAATTGAGGTATTCATCTCAAAAACATAATTATCACCTTTTATTTGTAGATTTTTCGATGTTTTTTAAAACAAATATGTCTTGTATTCATCCTTTATAGTGGCTTTTTTTACCAGTGAAAACCTGATCTCACACGTCTTACTACATGGGGCCAAATTATTTTAGTTTAGGTTTAGAGACCAACAAAACGTATATATTTACCAAAACAGGAAGTCTGATTTTTATATTGTCTTTTCATTCTTTGAAGCTCAACTTATCTTAAATATCTCTGCGTTTTGTCTCCTTCACTAAAAAACATTTTACTTTCACATAGGTTTAAGTCTTATTGTTGACATTAAACTACTTTTATTATAAAACAAATGGGCCACATAAAATGACTTGACTGGACTAATTTGGCCCCCAAGCCCTCAGTTAGCTCCTACTCTTCACCCTTGCCACCCTGTCTGCACCCTCTCCTTCGCCCCCATTGACCTCTGATTTATTTAAACGGTTCGTGAAGGTTGTAATCTTAGATAGCGTGAACCCACTTTTACTTTTTGTTTACTTGTTACAGGCATGTGAGGAGAGACCCTGAAGACTTGGATATGGACTACAGGTGTCTGTGTTACAGACGTCACTAGTGCAGTGAGACAGGCAGATGGATGAGGAGGTGCTAATCATTGTGCGTGAGCTATGTTGGAGTGCGAGGGAACTCTTTGAATCAAGTGTCCATCTGTGCCGACGCCGATCTTGCTGCCAAAATTACTCGCAGGCTCTTGATCCCTGAACTGTTTTCTTTTTTTCAAACAAATGTCACGGGCTTATCTAAGTCTGGAGGATGGATGGAAACCCGGCCACACAAGGGGACGTCAGTCATGGGGATTGTTTCGGGGGTCACGGCACACTCCATTGGTCACTTTCCATCCGAGGACGTGACTCGCCGCCCAATCCTGATCATTGTCTGCAAAAGTGATCGGGATGAGAGAGTACTAAAGCGTCACTGCATCCTGAACTGTGCAGAAGGAAACCTTTCTTTCTCTGTCGTCTGCAGCTTTCACTGTCGAGTGTTGCCCGCACCCGCTGACCACCATGGTAAGAGAAGGATACAAACACTTTTTCAAGACTTTCCAGGGATTTTTTAGGATCATGGCGAGGAGTACAATGCAGAAGATGCAAGGATGAATGACGACATTGCACTTATTTATAATCTACTTTCCTCTCTCTGGATTATTAACTGGATGGCTTTTGCGGTTTATCGGGTTTTGAGAAGTTATTTCTTAATCCCAGATTGATTTTCTTTCTCTGTAGAATCTAGTGAGTGAAGCCAATAACAATAGAAAGGATGAAAGTAGTAACTCCTGTTTGTATCATGTGACTGAGAGACAGAAAGGAAGACATGGAAATGTTATAAAAGCCATGTTTTTGTTGGTAGAATTTCATATTTATTGACGTAAGAACTTAAGTAGTTCTTTAATTAAACTTTTATGATCTATTTTTCTTCATCATATCTTTTATTTATCAGTATATTTTATCAACAAACCTTTATCTGTACCACACATTTAAACAACAAGCTGATTTAATAATTTATTACGTGAATAGATGCAAAATAATTGACGGAATGTTCCTGACAGGGCCGCTCTCCCTTTGAAAAACATCACTCACATCAGCAGACAGCTGGTGGAGGATTAAACAAGACTTCTCTCCTGAGTCTATTTACAGATCTTGGCTAACACTTTAGAGCTTTAGAGTTGGCTTTAGGTTTCATATTTAGTTCTTTCTCCACAATAATGTAGACCCTGGTCTTTACGGTGACCTGTGCATGTCTGAAAAATGATGTACAGCATGAAAGTTGTTTTGTTTAATAAATAAACAGCCCAAAATAAACACTGTAAATACTCAAATTCAAAATTGATGATGATCTGTCTAAGTTTTGGCAAAACTCAAACATGAATGAACTATTAAGTTCAGGTAATGATTAATAATTAAATACCAAAACGTAGTTGTGATGCAATGTAAATAGTTATTCTATACTTTATATTTTAAGTGTTTATTATGGATTTATTTACTTCAACGGCATAATGCAAATAGTTATTTACATGTGCAGAGATGAAGTACATAATTAAATATTTTGCTTTTTCCTCAAATGTATAATTATCTACAATTATTCAGAATTATAACGTTGGTTGCAAATACAAATATTACAAGACACTGTTTGTACACTGAAACACTCTAGACGGAAAAACATAACATTTGCACTTCACTTACAAACTTAAAATTAAAACATTCCATGAGTAACAACTAGAGATCCCTTATTTGATTTTATATTATTTAAAATTTTGAATCATGTTTTGATTAACTAATATTCTTATTTATCTCCTAAACTTTCAAGAACCCCAGCTCGGTGACACATAATGACAATGTTTTATGATTTATAATTTATTATGGCATTCACTTTTACTCTGTTATAATATTATATTATCATTTATTATTTTTTCACTACTATTTTGGAGAAGAAAAAAGTTTATGGCATTGCTTTAAGGAAAGTGTTCTGTACTCAAATAAAACTCGAAGTTCTACTAACAAATATATACCTATTTAATAGTGATTTTACTTGACGAAAATATTTTAATCCAAAGTGCAACGTCAACTTTTTACCTGTTTTCTTTTTTCCAGCCAACTGACGCCCAGAGCGACGCTCGCTCCTTCCTCACGGAGGAGATGATCGCAGGTCAAGCTCGAGACAGCGCCCCCCTGTGGCCGGGAGGATAATAACAGTCTCACCTTTACCTTTTTTTTTTCTTGTCAAGAGTTCAAAGCCGCCTTCGACATGTTCGACACCGACGGCGGCGGCGACATCAGCACCAAGGAGTTGGGTCAAGTGATGAGGATGCTGGGTCAGAACCCGTCGAGGGAGGAGCTGGACGCCATCATTGAGGAGGTGGATGAGGATGGTGAGGGGACAGGGTCAAAGTTCAGGGGCCACACGAGGCCCTTGGACAATCTTTTTTGTGGACAGATTAAAACTCAAGATCATGGCAGTATTCAGTCATTAAAAAAAACTTTGTTCATGATAAAGAATGCTTGTTAAATACTGACTCGTGTAAGAATAACAAGTTGTCTCATCTTCTTATAAACAAACACAAAAACGACTTTTCCAAAGTGCCATAGTCAGCAGTTTTTTTCTTCTTCTCTTCAGGCAGCGGCACCATCGACTTCGAGGAGTTCTTGGTCATGATGGTGCAGCAGTTGAAGGAGGACCAGGCTGGGAAAAGTGAAGAGGAACTCTCAGAGTGCTTCCGCATCTTTGACAAGTACGCCCCCTAGCGGAAGAATGAGAAATCGCGCCAACACAACGCTCATAACTTTACAATATTTTATACACAAATATATTAGTATTGCTTCGAGCCCTTTAGATTACATTTAATGGCATCCATGATGAGTTATGAATAATCATTTAGTCAATTTACTTACTAAAACAGTAACACATTAGGAAGAAAATAATAATAATAGTAAAGAAAATCAGGTTAATGACCTTAAAACATGTTTTTTTAAATTTTTTTTTTGGTATTTCAGTGACACCACAAATGTTAACACTTGTCTTCTATAGTTAAATAAATGATAAAGAATGGAGTTAAAACAAACAAATACCTTCTGCTAAGACATGAAAAGTCATGATATTTACCTGTCGCTCCTCTCACGTTTGGGATGACGTTCACCTGCAGGAACGGCGACGGCTTCATCGACAGGGAAGAGTTTGGAGACATTCTGCATCAGACCGGAGAGCCGGTCCAAGAGGAAGATATCGACGAAATGTTCGGGGAATCAGACTCAAATAAGGATGGAAAGATTGATTTTGATGGTAAGAGACGACGAACTGAGTCTTAATAATCAACCCTGATGTTTACCTTAACCTGGAAATTCCAAACTTTTTGTTCTATATTAGTCTTTTTCAAAGTATGAAAATGATTCTGAATCACATAGATTTTTGGATTCTTCTATTTTTATAAGCAAATAAACACGGAGAAAAGAAACAATAAAAACATCCTTATTCTTGTTAGTTCAATTTGTGCTATCAAATACAATGAGGGAAACAATTAAATAAAATAATAGAAAAAGAAAATATATATATATAAAAATCAAATACATTTATTTCATTTTTTTTACTCTTTATATCATCACTTGCATCTTGGTTGTGATTATGGGATAACTTAAACAAGGACAGGAGGAATGTATTTTGAATTTACTCAAACAAAATACATGTTAAATCCCTTTTTTTGTAAAAGACTCCGACCAAGTCCTAGTTTATCCATGGACATGTGACAATGAATTTAAGTTAAATAATAATAACATAAATATAAATTATAAATAAAATAAAATACATTTTAAATAAATACAAATAAAATAAATGTCCAACACAGTAATAGACTATTTCTATTTATGAACAATATTAACCTTAGTAGAAACCATTAGAAAATGTTTAATATGTATTTTTCTCGTATTTTAAGTTGGAAAATAATCAAGGTTTATCATTATAATCTAATGATTTGGTGTATTATTAATGGCCTCCGGAGCCTCAGGTATGCAGTCACACTTTCAATTTGACTTTCTTTTTTTAACCTTGTGCCACATTTATGTTGAAGATCCTGCAGAGAGAGACGGTTAAACAAGTGTCTTATCTCATCCAGAGCTGTTTCAAACACCATTTCTAAACTGCTGCGGTATTTTATTCCTTTTTTCTTTGTCCTACAGAATTCCTGAAGATGATGGAAAACGTTCAGTAGTGAGATCAGATCTACATTCCTCGGTGACTCACGAAGCTGATCATCATTTTGACACCATTAACAAAAACCTCACTTTAAGCGCCAGATATACTGAAATGTTTAACCCACTCCCTCGTCTCCCTGTGTGTGCGGCTCGGTGTGGACTTCTATAAATACCCGTCCAAACCTTTTAAGACGAACGCCGTCTTCTCGTCCCAGCCACTCAGCTGTTCCCTGGCAGCTGCTGGTCCTCTAGAAATGCTACACCGCCTCTTAACTTAACCCCTAATGCCCCCCCCCCCCCCCCAACGGCCCCCTTCCTCGCCCCCTCATCTTTAAACAGAATCTCGCCTCCATGCGTTCTGTGATTTTTAAATAAATTCACTCTCTCTCTTCTCACCACCTCGTGTTGAACTCTGCTTTGCATGACTGACACATTGTGTCATGATGTTGGTTGATTTCATAACCAAGTGTTGGTAACACAAAAAATCAGGCGACTACATGTTATTAAAAAAAAGAAGTTATGTTTCTTAATGACGTGTAAAATGTTACAGCAAAAAACACCACAACAAACACAATTTTTTAAAATGTGATCTCTAGTCTGGAGCGGAAATTACCTAAAAAATGTAAGTTGTCAATTCATAATCATGCTTAAATAATCACTGTAACAGCTTCAGTACATTATGAGACTTTTAATACATGTTGTAATAATCAAGTTATTAATATAACATCGATAATAACTTTTTTGTTTTTTTGGGAAAACATCTGCAGGTTGTTTTATACTTAGTTGTGTGTAACACTAGTGATTACTACTCTATTTATATATATATTTTTTTTTATTGGGTCAAATGTAGCACATTGTAATAATATAATATTTCTGCCTAGTTTGGTTTATATAACTCTCCAAAAATTTTAATTAACCTAAAACCCAAATATCATTAAGAATGACTGGTCTAGCAACAGTAAAAACAATATTTTTCTTTTATTTCTACAAATAAAATAAATAACCTCAGTTTAAAATGAGTTTCTTTATGGTTTTAAATATATTATCTACTTCATTAGATAGTCAATAGTCACCTTTTTGTACATGTTGCTATGGCAACACAAGAGTCTGGAGAGCAGTGGTTGGTAATTCGTACTGATGGTCTGATGACGCTTCATGAAGCAGTGTCATTATTTTCAGTCTCCACTAGATGGCGGCCTCTGCACTTTGTTTCTTTTGTTTTAAACAACTGTCCTAATGAAACGTCATTAGGACCTTTTTTTTAAACTGGTGGCGCCACCTACTGACCTCTAAACAAAATGACACTGTTTCATGAAGCTTCATCAGTCCATCAATAGTAATTACTTTTCCTCAGGGGCCACTTCTAATACAGTCACTGTATTGAGGGGCCATTACACAACAATAAAGGCACTAATAGAAAACAAAATGGCAATTAGCTCAATTGAAATATGCTTAAATTATATTTTATTAATTATTTAGTTGTACCTTAATTAACCTATTTTTTACATTATTTATATTAAATATATTATTTTTAAGATTTCTTTTTATATTCCCTTTAACCTTTTTGAGGGCCAATAAATACTCACAATAATAGAATAGTATAAAGTCATATTTAGAGACTAGTAATGAATAATTGAGATGAATAAAAAAAAAAAAAATACTCCTTTTCTACATGATCTTTGACCTCATGAGGGCCACGACAATATAGTCAAAGCCGCCCTTTGCCCATGTCTTCTCACACAGCATCTCCCAGCAGGTCCAAACACCATAGATTAAATCTTGGACCGTTTCTCTCCTTCTCCATCCACCTCTCCACCGAACACCGAACACCTCGGAGCTGCTTCATCCCCAGCATCCTCTCCCCGGAGCCCCCCCGCCCTCAGGAACCGCCCGCCTTATAAGGAGCAAGAAGTTGTTTATGTGGTGTGGATGTGCGAGTGCTCGCCCTCTTTTTCTGGCTATTCAGGGCACCAATGAAGAGTGGTGGAAGGAAAAAGAAGGTGAGACAAGGTCCAACGACCTTGTTTCAATTCTTCTTCTCCTTCTTCTTCAAAGTTTGAAATATCATCAACACAAACTCATAACCTTCTTTAAGTCTTTCGCGTCTCCTACCTTTTTTTTTTTTTCAATCAATTGTTTAATCACACTGTAGTGTATTCAAGATTTAAAAGACACGTTACGTGTCCGTTCAGTCCGAGGTCTTGCACCCCTGTAACACGACTGTGAGCACAATCACTCAAAAATTTTGGGTCCTTTGACCACGTGGTGTGATTGGCTTGCCCTGGCCCCAGAACCCTAAAAGTTCAAGATACTAAATCTGGAGGCCTGCGAGGGGCAGGGGGCGGGGTCTGGTGGTCCAGTTTAAAGTGAGACAGAACCTTGACTTGACGTCTAGTCTCTCTGTTGGGGTGCACACGGATTGACCACTCCTTTGGGCTTTATTTTCTTCTTCCTTGGATATTTAAGGGGGGAAATCTAAACAGCAAACATGGTAAGAATCGCGTAATACGCCGCTTTAGCAGAGACGATCTGTGAGACACGTTTAGTTAGTCAAGTAGTTGATGGTGTTTATGATCAATATTTAGGTGCAAAAATTAAATTTGATAAAGAGGATTAAACTAATTAAATGGCAGAATAAATAAAAACATTTTTTTTACTGATAAACCACATTTTTATTGAATTATAAATCATCTTTAACACGTCCACGTCAGTCCGATCAAAGCTATTATTGACAGATTCGTGATTGAGATTGTGGCGCTCGTCTTAATCCGGCTACAAAGTCAGAGTGTTTGCGCTAACAGGAGGGAAGGATGGCTGACAGCTGCTCAAGGTGCAGTTTCTGCTGAGGTGTCAGATTCCAAAGGGATTGTATGTCCGAAGGCCATATACAGTCGCGGCTAATGTGTTGAGCCCGAAATAGCCGGGATGATTTTCACTGAAGCCAACGAGCTCTTGGAGACATGACACGTGAATGTGGGACATTTTTTTGGGGGGGGTCTTTTTTTTAAATACATATGTGACCCCAGAAAAAACAGTCAATCTCGCCCCTAAATGTTACATTAAAAACGTAATGATCAATAGGTTCGAGTGAAGGAAGAATGGCGGAAACTTTGTTGACATGAAAATCAAGTGTGACATATTTTCTTACAGACTGACGCTCAACAAGAAGCCCGCTCCTACCTGAGCGAGGAAATGCTGGCTGGTGAGTTCAAACACAAGCACATGTTATTATGTAAGAATCAGAAAACACAAACACCTTTTTTTTTTTTATAGGTAACACAACACAGAATGAAAATAATTAAATAATAAATATATAATAAAATGAGATTCATAAATAGTGACACAATTAAATAATACAATTAAATTAAAAAAGATTAATTAAATTAAAGTTGCATCCAATTATATAAAGAATTTATATACAATAAAATAAAATTCCTCGCACTTATTTAAGTTATTTAAGGTTGACACATATAAACAAAAACAACATCTTTAAGAAGTTTATTACAAACCTTTAAATCAAGGCTGCATTTATATATTACAATATATTACATATATACATATTTTTCGATTTATTCGTATTTATTTATTTTATAGATATACGCAAAAAGTTACAGAAATAAACGTTTTGACTCATCCTATCATTGTAGAGAATGCAGACACACTATTCAAGTAGTTTATACTGTGTTTTTGGAGCACAAACAACGTTTACTCGAAGAAAAAAACAGGTTATTTATAATCGTATATTCATTAGGACTTACCATTGGTCTACGAGCGTGAATCCCCGGATGTAATTATTATTATTTAATTTTTTTTCACTGAAAAATATTATTGTCTCAGTTGTTCGCGGAAAGAATCGATTCTGAGTTTTTAAAAAAAAAGCGTTTTTAAAATGTATATTAAAAAACAGATTAAAAAGGTCACGTGATCTCCCCGCAGAGTTCAAAGCCGCCTTCGACATGTTCGACACCGACGGCGGCGGTGACATCAGCACCAAGGAGTTGGGTCAAGTGATGAGGATGCTGGGTCAGAACCCGACCCGAGAGGAGTTGGATGAGATCATCGAGGAGGTGGACGAGGATGGTGAGGAAAAAAAGACCATGAAAACTTTATAATAAAAAAAAAACTTTTTTAAGCATAAGTGTAAATTGACGATGACGTCATCCGCTTACGTCACTCTTCAGGCAGCGGCACCATCGACTTCGAGGAGTTCTTGGTCATGATGGTGAGACTGCTCAAGGAGGACCAGGCCGGCAAGAGCGAGGAGGAGTTGGCGGAGTGCTTCCGTGTGTTCGACAAGTACGTGACGTCACGCCATGGTGATGCGGTCACCACGTGTTTTGTTTTTTGTTTTTTTTGACTGACGTGTGATCTCTGGTGCAGGAACGGTGACGGTTACATCGACAGAGAGGAGTTCGCCCTCATCATCCGCAGCACCGGAGAACCCATCTCAGAGGAGGAGATCGACGAGCTGCTGAAGGATGGAGACAAGAACGCAGACGGCATGCTGGACTTTGACGGTACAATGACGTCATAGGAATGACTTCCTGTTGGAACACACGTGTATATGATGTATACAAATACTTTACTGTATTGTTAAAAATAATGTAAAATGATGAAATCATTTTAGAAGAAAGATTACCTACTTTTAACGATGGATTTAAGGATGTATTTTAATATATATAGTAATTAAAGTAAAATTAAAAATGTTGGTTTGTATTCATGAACAAAAATATAATCATGTTCAATACGGCGTATAACAGTAATCCATTCTATTTTATGTGTATTATAAAATATGGGAACGATGATATTATTGAATAATTAATAACATTATATATTAAATAAAATAAAATAATTAATTATGAAGTTTAACTTTAAATTCATGTACAAAAGCTTGATTAAAAAAGTACATATATAATAATAATTCGTTCTATTTGATGGCGCCTTTCAAGACACCAAAGGACGCCTTACAGAGGATAAAAGCATCACAATAAAAACATTGGAAATACACAGTAAAATACATTTGATATTACAAAGACTACGCCAGTTTGATGAGTTGCGATTTAAAAATGTCTTTATTTTAGGATGGACTTGAATGTGTGGTACAAATAAAGGTTAATTTGTTAGTATAAATTGTAATTATAATAAAAAAAAATAGATCATAATAGTTTATTTTAAGAGCTGATATCTACACCTTATACTTGTTTTGTTTTTTTGGAATAACTACTTCTTACATCAGTATGTATGATATTGTACTGACAGAATCCGTGCTTTTCGGCGTTCCATGTTTTCTTTTCTTTGTTTTAGTCACATGACACACAACTTAATTGTTAAAGTCAACTTTTAGGAACTTGTTTTAAGTCTTTCTACCAACCTAGCCTACCATACTTTGTACTTTATACTTTGTATTGTGTCACATGACAAATACAACTTGATTAATAACCATTTTTGTTCTGAGTTTTAACCTGATTTATTGGAGTTCACTTCTAAATTTGCTACCTTTCCCTTCCCAGAATTCCTCAAGATGATGGAGAATGTGCAGTAAATCCTGAAAGACTCATGGACATTCCTCCTTCTCCTCCCTCCCACCTGAAGCCCCCATCTCAGAAAAAAAAATGACTCCTCTTCTGTCCACTGCGTCTCCTCTGCAAATGTATCCTCAACAGAACACTAGGGCAACCAGAGGGCGGGCGGCTGTGGTCCTCTTCGTCTAACTGGTGAACGCAGACACGTGTTGCTACATCCAGGGAAAGCTGCCGCTGGGAGATGCTGCCACTTTTTACATAAGGACGTCCACAACCAAAAACCAGCCCGCCCTCCTCTCCCGCCCCTGCTGGTCCACATCTGAACCAGATGTCATCGAGATAGAACGGCGGCCCGTGACACCTGCTGCTTTAGACCAATTCAAACACTTCACTGTACAAAGAGTCATTCGCTTGAACAGAATAAATTAACTAACACATGCTCACTCGTAGTCGTCATATTACTGGTCTGTGTAAAGATTTTGTTTTTGAGGAATATCAATAAAAGCTCTTTGTTTCTTCTTTTTGTCAATTTTGTATGACGTCCTAGTTTTACTGAATTAATCTAAAAATACGTTTTTTGGTTATTTTCTGGGAAATGGTGACTAGAAAAAGTGTTAAAATACAAATTATACAACATAAATATCTAATTAAATACAAATATAAACATGCATACAGTTGAGAAAATACTTTAACAGTGGAAAAAGCTCATTGAACACAAAGAAAGGAAGGAAAAGTTGAAGATTCTCTTGTCGTTTTTTTTGTCCTACAACTTAAAAACCTTTTTGTCTTTCCAAAATGGCGGCACACAGTAGTACTGCAGGGTCTTGAGCTACTGGGTTGACAGTTAATAACAGCATGATCATGGATTATTTTGATCCTAAACCTCCTCAAAATATGAACATAAAAGTTCTGAGCCCTGACCAGCTTTAATAAAGGTCCACTATCAAGGTCGCTGAGGGCCACATTTGAAAAGTGAAAACAATCTGGGGCCAAATATGAAAACTGACGCTGACATTATAGTAATCTCATTCACAACTTCAAAATAATACTTCAAAAACTAGTTGACAAAATTGAGAACTTCTTCACAGATAGATGGATGGATGGATGGATGGATAAATTTATTGTTCCCTCTGGAGATCTCCTTCAGGAAATTGTTTTTCCCGCACACAGCAACATAGAAGATGGATTCATAAAATAAGAACAAGAACAATAAAAAGTAAGTGCAAGATGACACATCTTGCCCATATCTGACTGTCATCCTCCATGATGGACAGTAGTTTGTCCAGTGATCTTCTCTCAGCAACTGTCACCAGTGAGTCCAGCTTCATGCCAACCACAGAACCTGCCTTTCTGATCAACCTGTCCAACCTGTTGACACTCCTCTTGGACACATTTCCACCCCAACACACCACAGCATAGAACAGGACACTGGCCACCACAGACTAGAACATGCAGAGGATCTTCCTGAAGATGTTTAATTATCGGAGCCTCATCAGAAAGTACAGTCTCTGAACTTTCTTATATACATGGTCTGTGTTGCAGGACCAGTTTACTGTCCAGCCACACACCGAGGTACTTATAGTTGTCAACTATCTCCACCTCGACCTGGACCTCCCAAAGTCCAAGACCAGCACCTTAGTGTTTGAGCTGCAGGCACACAGGAAAAACATTTTCTAAATTTGTTTCACTATGTGTGTTTTACATCTGTTTACAATGCTTATCTTACATTTATATTGACTATTAAAATGTATGAATGACTTCCCTGAGCTAGGACACAGGTATTCTCTCAGTTTTTTTCATGCTACCTGTCTCTCACTCTTGCCAATTTCCAGCAAGATGGCTACACTTGTGCCTTTTGAAAACCATTTTTGTTTCATCACAAAGCTGACAAAATAAGTATATGAGAATATGATCCATCTTAAATAGACCAGATGTTATGTAACCAGCCTCATTTTTACACCTGAAGTTGCTTTAAAATCAACAAGAAACAAGGTGTACTAATAATACTTTTCTCCATGACTGTATATATAGTTTGCAAACATGCAATTTGTGTTTTAAACATGTAACGTTTGCTGTATCTAAAGTAGTTCCTGCATCACTGGATAAATCAGAGATGGTGAACTGACTAAACTCATACCATACTTATATCTTCTCTTTGATGCTATTGTTTCCTCTTCAAGTTGATTTGTCTTTAGCATATCAAACATTGTTTCGCCTGCAGACTCTTGATACATGCAGCTATTCTAATGCACTCGTCTACAGCAAACACTGAGGTGTTCATCACACTTACCTGCAGGTCTTTTTTTTTTTCCACTGGAGTCTGACACAACGGCTTGTGCTGTAACCAAGCAAATATAAAATATAATACGTTGACAAGAACCTAAATGTTTCTCTATAGGTCATTATTTTTCTGTCAACTGTGGGTTCGGTTTAACTTTTGACAAACCTGAACTTACCTTACCTTATAACAAAAAAAAAAATATATATATAAAGAGGCTTGGTTTTGTTTTTCTATTTAAGTGGTTATTATCGAAAATAAGTCATATTCAGACTGAAATTCGAATCATTTTCTTATAAAATAAAACAATAAGAGAAGAAGGTTTTCTAGTCACATAAGAGCTCAGAGAGATGTTTGAGCTTCATTAGTTCAATGAGGCTCTTCCTCCCTTCAGGCGTTCTAGACGCTGATCTTGATAAGAATTGGTTCAAACAAATGATTTTCTCTCTCCTTAAATCAACACAAACATTCAACAACATTCGTTTCGCTCCGAGAGACAAAGGCGACAGAGTGGATTTGGTTAAGCATAATGAAGGCAAGGTATGTTTACATTTAAATTTCCATGAACATTATGGAACTTCAATGCAAACATTTTGGCGGGTATTTAAAGGCAAAGAGTGAGACGAGGGGAAAACATTGATCATCATGGCTCTGCAGGCTCGATTCACTGGAGCAGTTCTTCTGTGCAGTCTCCTCTTCTGCACTGCAGAATCAAGTAAGTCACTTCTTTCACTGGTGAATATTACATTAACTCCCATTTAATCTGCTATTTTGTTTTTAATTTGGTGGACGACAAGATTGTACTGAGACACCTTTTTAACTATTTTATTAAATGAAAATTTCATTTAACCTCAGGAATTGCTGTAAATATATAAAGAAATTAGTTTTAAACAGGCTCGATTATTACTGCCTTAACTCTGTAAACTGAACGTCACATTATGAAAACTAGTGCTGTTAAGATATAAAGTATTGATCTATAAATAATTAAACCAATACATCTTTTTCTATATCAACTAAAAAAGCTGAGTAAAGCCCTCAACCCCAGTTGTTTTTTGTTTGAATCCATTGTTGTGGCTGTTGAAATAAATCGGTAAGAAAAAAGGATCTTTATTAAGTCATTAATTGTTTTCAGTACATTCAGTTCTATTCATTGACATCATCCTAAACAAAGCAAGTTTAAAGCGATTCTAAAAATATTAAGGTACCCAAAGCTACCTAGAGTTGCTTTAATGTCGGCATTAAGTTTGCAGACCGACCTTAGGATAAAAATACCGAATCGTTTTTTCACGAGTTTACAGGTTTATTTTTTGTAGTAAACTTTACTAACAAATTATTTTAAAATAAAACATCTTTCAGGCAGTAATAATCAATAGAGCAAAAACTCTCATTGACCAGTATCAGTATAAAATCTAATCAATTTTCATCAGGTTCAGCTTTTGTATTATTAGGTTTATACAAAGTGATTTAGGTTAAGACATCATCAAGTTTTGACAAATCAATGACCGTTCTTTTTAACCTGACAACGCTAATATAGATGAAACAAAACACAGGAGATAATTAATAATTTACAAGCTGATTAATGATGGTTTCTCACGTAGAAACACATCAAACAGTACATCCCGAAATTCCCTGTTGTGTCGCAGAGGCTTCATGAAAATGAGTTTCTCCTGTAGGTGTCTTCGACTTCCTCGACGTCAACCACAGCGACGCCATCTCCAAGCATGAACTGGCTTCTGGGATCAACAAACTGCAGTTGGGTCTGACCAAAAATGAAACCAGGGACTTCCTCCATAAAGTGGACGTAAACAGTGAGTCAGAAAAAAAAAGAAAAAGTTTATCTCTCCTTTTTAAAATAATATTTTTAGCTATTAAATACTGATTGATTGTATCGACTTTCTTTCTCAGAGAGTGGCTTCATCAGCTCGGATGAGTTTTCCAACCTCATCCAGCGAGTCGTGGAGATAATCACTGAGACTCAGTAAGAAAACTATTCATGGAAGCAACTTTTTGACGTTGACCGCTCACACTTGTCTGCTCTCGTGTGTGATCACAGCAGAGAGATGACGGAGGCCAAGGAGGAGCAACTCAATGAGTTGATCACTGAAACACCCCTGGTTGGCATCACCGCACAGGATATTTACGGTACATGATGATGACGATAATAACTTTCCTTTGAAAGAGCTTATTATATTCTAGCTGTATTAATGCCCTATTGACATTATTCAAAGGTGGGGTAGGTGTTCTTCAGAATTGTGTCGGCAAGCTACATTTTTAAATTCAAGAATCCAAGCCTCACTGTTGGGAATGTTCTCGAAGCTAATCCTGAAAAACTTTTTTTTTCACGGCTTATCGACAGAGCCGAGGATGAAGAGGGCGGGGCCAATCGCAGTTTAGTTTGACTGACAGATCAACGTCTTATCATTTTGAATGGCCCGCTTAAAATATTTGGATGGTGTTTATACATGATTTTATGTTCCACGGGTGACTACAATGGTTGGCTTTTGTGTTAAAGGCTGGAATTGTGGTGATACAGTAAAATTAGTTACTTCTAAGTGTTGATTTTCTTGTGTTGAGTCTTATTAACATCGTTCTCTTTCGCTCTTCTGCAGAATTCGAGTTGGCCTTGAAATTGTAGGACAGACACCAAGGAAAACCCACGATCGAGAAGTCTGAAGGCGCCAGATCGACTCCATATCAGTTTTTCACCATAAGAGAAACATGGTTTTAAAAAAAATGGGTCCAATAAATCAAATTAATGAACATTGACAAGTGTTGTTTTTTTTGTCCATTTGGAGGAATTGATTTTGGAAAGATCGTACGACCTTTTGAAAAAGAAAATGCTCCACAGTATTTTTCAAAATATAGAAACAGAAAATTCGTCAAACTGATGCAAACCGGTACATGGCAACTTTTGCGACGTTTGGCGAGTGCTAATGGGAAATGTAGTCTCCCGTCGGGCTAAACACCACCATTTTAGTCCACTGGCGTCGCTCGACTTCAAATCGCATTCAGCTGCTTTAAGCCAAATTCTATTTACTGTTCCTGTGCACGGTTTATATCCCTCTAATTACATTCAGTTATTTTAAGTTATAAAACATGATTAATAAACTATTTTTATGTTGTTAAGTGTAAAAGTATCAGTAATAATTGAAATGATGCCATTTAAGCACCATAAAAGTCCTCATTGTCGTCCTTTAAATTTATCTCAGCTTTTACTATTTAACTAAAATAACACTCAAGCAACTGTTGTATTATCTCAGGAATAAAACCTGATATATGTTGATTTAACGGGTGTTGGCTACATTCAAGAAGTAAACATGTTTAGCTAAATAAAGGTAAATATATTTAAGTAAATAAAATGAATTCTGGTTTTCTAATTAAGACAAAACTTGATCTCCATGGATCGAATGTTACTATGTCTGGACGGACGAAGGTAAGCTCTGACAGAACTTTCCCTCGTCATCATCGGCCATTCATTTGGATTAACTTAACTTTTTAAAATTTTTTGCAGCTTTTAAAACTTCAACCCTCAGAGCGCACAATATGGCCTTCCTTCTCAGGATTCTGATGCTTATCGGATGCCTTGTCTACGCCTGCGCTTCCACAGATCTCAGTGCAGTGTCTTGTAAGATCTTCTGTATTTTTACACAAACAAAGACAGTATTTCGATTACTCTACAGTAACACGGCATCACCTGAAGAGTACCAAGATAGAATAAAAGTGGAAGCTAATGTAAAATACATTTGTGTGGGAAGTAACAACAACATATGTCAACATTTTCAGTCGCGCCTGATTCCTTCGAAGCATTTGACCGAGATGGGACTTGCAGCATCACCAGACAGGAGATGTTTCAAGGATGGAAAGGGCTTGGATTAGTCCTTCCTAAGTCTGATTTAGAAAAACTTGACCATGATTTTGATAAGGATGGTAAGTAGCCAGCAATGGAATCATTGGACAAACATTGTCTAGTAGAATAATAATTATATATATATATACCTGTATATATCAATTGATGATTTGAAGAAAAGTGAATTTATATTGTATGGACTATTTTTTTTAAGTCGAGTGGATTTGAAATCCATTACAAAAATGAATGGAACCTTTGTTTGTCTGGACAAAGATTTTCCCGAGGGGAAGATGAGTGAACTTTAAGCTGAAGTATCATAGTTAAGTTAATAAGATGTTGTTTAAAATTGTTGACATTATTTTGTTTTACGTTTAGATAGATCAACTTTAATAGTTTTAATATTGGATTAACCGAGACATTTCACATCGACAGGAAACACAGAGATAAACAACATGGAGTTCAAAGCTATGATGGAAAGAATGCAAAGGAAGGCTCGACCATGTACGTGGAACAAAACCCATTCTACTGGGTTCACCATATTTATAGTGTTTAATAATATTTTCTGTGCAGGAGTTGAACCTGTTGAAGGTGAAGAATGCTGAGAGTCTCCTGTCCTTGATGCCGAAAGAATAAAAGCTTAATTTAAAAAAATAATGTGAATCATTGCTGGAACAATACCAACAACTATTAAACAAGATTCTGGTTAAGTAAATAAGTAAGTAATTTTTATTTGTATAGCGCCTTTCCAGACCAGGGTCACAAAGCGCTTAAACAATCAAAACAATACTCAATAAAGTATATACTTTAAAGGTCAATATAAAACTGATAACACAACAGGAGTTCCAGAAAATCAAGGAAAAGCCTGAACAAATAAAAACGTCTTAAGATGTTTCTTGAAGGAGTCAGTAGATCATCAAACACAGAGAGAGAGGAAGATCTTTCCAAAGCTTAGGAGCAACAGCCTGGAAGGATTTCTCTCCTCTGGTCCTGAACCGTGTGCGTGGAACCATCAGTAGATTCTGATCCACAGACCTCAGAGCCCGAGCTGGGGTGTAAGGCTGGATCAGATCAGTGATGTAAGGAGGAGCCTGACCATGAAACAAAATTGTAAATACATTTACTAGGCTTTATCTGGTTATTAAACATCACCTATACAGTTTATAGAAGTGAATGTCGCCACTCTTAAAATGGTAAACCACTTTAAATCTTTATTAATAATAAGAAATGTGTGGCTCTTACAACAAGCAAAAGAATGCAATTGAAAAGAAGATGGAGCAACAAAAAAAGAGACAAAACTATGAGCCGTAGTTCGCCTCGTCGAAGGCTTTCCTCGCCCTCTTCAGCTCCTCGTTCATGGTCAACAAGTCCTTGACTCGGGCGAACTTTCGAGGGTCTTTACGGATCAGGAACACGATGTCCTCCACCTGGACGCGGCCCTGGCGGCCGATGGACATGGCCTTGTGGGTCATCTCGGTGATGAACTCGATGACCAAGTCCTCCAGGATGTCGACGGACTCGGTGTAGGGGTTCTGGTCGTCCCCGAAGCCGTACATCATGCAGCGAAGCTCCTTGGAGAAGAGTCGCTTCCTCCTGCCGTGCCCGTGATCCATCCCGGCCGAGCCGTCGTCCATCTCCTCCTCGAAACCGGCTTCATCCTCCTCTTCCGCCATTTTGTCTAGAGAAAAACAAATATAAACGTTTAAACCTAAACAAAAAATCTATTATTTACCCATAAAAATGATCAAATTAAGTTAGATTTCACACTTACTTACACTGTTATTCTTCAACGAATCAACAACAAAACAGTCGCCGCCTCTTCCGGTTGCAGCGTCCAAGAAGCGGAAGTGGTTTTTCTTCAGATATGACGTTTCTCTCTACTGCCCCCTGCGGCGACTCCGACACCTCCAGCCATGCAACAGCATATGCTAGTGACAGCTCACACTAAAAAGTCGACACTAACGGTATGTTTAAGTTTTTTGTTGTGGTTCCTACGGTTGTTTTTGTTTAGCTAACATCAGCGGTAAACATCTCAACTTTAATTTACATCGATCTTTAGTACATCTGGTTAAACATGCTACATAAACATGCCCTGAAAGATATTGTTTTGTAAATGAATGAAGGAACAACAAAGTCGAAATCCGAGGTGAATGCATTTAAAAAGATCGGAATACATATAGTTTATATCTCGTCTACTATAAAAAGTTCTTAAAACTCCTCCCCGAAGTGAACAATAAGTCACATTGACTCGGTTTACTTATCGATTTTAATGTATTTGATCTTTAAAATGTAACTGTATTGATATCCCGTTAAAATGCCCGCGTTTTCAATGAAGTTTGTTCGAGTTATACACATCGACATGAAGTCTAATGCATCACTGTTTGACACAAAACTTAATAACAAGTTAATAAAGAGCAGGTGAATAAATAAATGTGTCATGTAAACAATAGTCTTCTAAACTTTGACAGAGGTGTTGTGACAGTGGTTATTTATGTTGTGTTTTACTTAAAAGTAACTCCAATATTCTCTCAATGCTTCATATTTTCACTGAACTTAATAACAAACAAGGTTTATCAAAGTAATATAGGACAGATCTGATTTTTAATTCCATTTTTAAACTTTTCTCCAGGGCTTCGATTATTGGAGATGCGTTCAAAATCAGGGATGAGCAGACAATAGTATATAATATAGTGCTTTCTTCTGCACTGGTCCGACCATCCTCTTGGAGGTCGATGGCGTTCCCGATCCAATTCCTCTGGAGAGCCATTCGCACGGTTGGATTGGTCCTCTTCTACTACGTCTTCTCCATCGGAATCACCTTCTATAACAAATGGCTTATGAAGGTATTTATAAACAAGTACATTTAAATGCATATTTTAGTCTGAATTCTAAAAGACTTTTACTATTTTATGTATCAATCTGTCACCTGTGACTCATCACTGTTGAATATGTTTGACGGTGCCACACCTCACATGTCTCCTGATGAAAGGAAACTTTTGTTTGCATTATAAAATGATAAAACGACACGACATATCTGGTTTGGCATGTTTTGCGAGATTTCCCCTCCTCTTTCCCCAGGGCTTCCGCTATCCCCTCTTCATGACGTTGGTTCACCTGGCCATCAACTTCTGTCTGTCAGCTGTGACCCGACAGTTGATGCAATGCTGGACAGGAAAGCCTCGGACGGTTCTCAGCTGGTCCGATTACATGTACAAAGTGGCTCCGACAGGTGACACATGATAAGAAGTTTCTTATCTTATGTATTTTCTCAGATTCTAAGTTAGTCATTTCAATTTTTAGATAGATACTTTATGGATCCCCGCAGGAGAAATTCTTTTATCTAGCAGCAATAACACATCCATCCATAAGAACATCCATAAATACATGTAAAAACAACTAAAATAGATGCATGAATACAATACAATAATTGCATGAATACAACAAAAAAATATAATTAAAATACATTGACGATTATAATCAAATAAATACATGAAAGCAGTCAAATAAATACTTTAATATAATTAAAATAAATGCATTACTATAATCAAATAAATACATGAATACAGTCAAATAAATCCTAAAATGTAATTAAAATAAATGCATGAATACAATTAAAATAAATGCATGAATATAATCAAATAAATACATGAATACAATCAAATAAATTCATAAATATGATAAAAATAAATGCATGAATAAAATCAAATACATAAATATAATACAAATAAATACATTAATATAATACAAATAAATACATTAATAAAAATACATAAATAATGAAATAGTTGCTAACAAAAAGGAAAAGTGCATGTCAAGCATGAGGGAGATTTGTTGTAACATATTATGGCAGAAGGAACAAAGTATGTCGTTATTATAACGTTCCGTTCTCCAGTGCATGCTCAAATTTGTTAAATTTCTTTACCATAAGACTTCATTGCCTATTTTCTTTTCATTGACTTTCCGCTTTTTGTATCAGTATTTCTTGGCAATAATTTGAAACCGACAAATATTTTATATTTATAAATAAATATAATATCTTTTGTGTATTATAACATGTTTTTTTATGATTTACAGCATTTGTTCTACTTTCTCTTGTTAGTAAATTACATATTTACAACACCTCACAACAGTCGTAAAATATAATGTGTCCACTCAAGATGTTAAATTGTTTACCTCTGCTGTAGAATTAAATATGAGAATCTAATGCAATAGATTTTCCTGTTATAAAAAGTGGAAGCTCTTCTGGTGTTGACTCTGAGCTCTCACTCTCAGCTCTAGCAACAGCGCTGGATATCGGACTGTCTAACTGGAGCTTCCTCTTCATCACCATCAGCTTGTAAGTCTTTCACACAAACTCTTTGGTGGTGCTTATGATTCTAAGGTGTTTTTATCGCAGGTACACAATGACCAAATCATCTGCCGTGCTGTTTATCCTCTTCTTCTCACTGGTCTTTAAACTGGAAGAGCCAGTAAGTAACTACTTCAGGTCATATTTTTCACTTTAAGGCCATTTAAATAACGGCTATTATAAGGATCATATTCATTTTTGTCTTTTTATCTCGTGTCAACTAGAACCCGTTCCTGATCCTGGTGGTCCTGCTCATCTCCTGCGGGTTGTTTATGTTTACGTTTGAGTCGACCCAGTTTAACCTGGAAGGCTTCGTCATGGTGCTGATGGCCTCCTTCATCGGGGGCATCCGCTGGACCCTCACACAGCTCCTCATGCAGAAGGCAGAGTTGGGTGAGTAAGGTTTGGTGCTTGTAGTCTCATGAATTTGCTCATTTCAAATGCAAGTTGTTTGTAAGCTCTAAGTTTCCCCGCATCATTTTGCAGGGCTTCAGAATCCCATCGACACACTGTATCACCTCCAGCCGCTCATGTTTATGGGCCTCTTTCCACTATTTCTGTACAATGAAGGTGAGTTTCTACTTCAGTTCGGTCCAGCTCTCCTGGAACTATTCTCATTGTCTGACTGTAGAAGTAAAAAAACATGTTTTATTTTAGTTCACTATATATAGAAGTAGTGGCTCACAATAGCTCATTTAAATTTTTTATTAATTTTATTTGACACATAAGCCCAAACTTCAGTAATTTAATTAAATGTATTATTTATATATTAAATTAATTATTTAATTTTGATATACCAACTTTAATGTACCATGTTTATCATATTTATTTAATTTTAATATATTTATAATTTTTTTAAATTTTCTTTATTGAATTTTTATAATATTTTATTTTTTTAAATCTTGTGTTTTTTTGTTTCACAATACTGTCAATAAACTCCTTTTTTTGTTTTCAAAAGAATAAATCTTGTTTTCCCGCTGCGATATATTCACGGCTCCTCTCTGATGTGACACTAATATTTCAGCTTTAAGCCTCAGCATGTCTGAGAAGCTTTTCCGAGTGAATGAGCTGCAGCCACTCCTGCACTCGCTCTTCCTGCTGAGCATCGGAGGGATGTTGGCGTTCGGTTTGGGCTTTTCCGAGTTCCTGCTCGTCTCCAAAACCTCCAGCCTCACATTGTCCATATCAGGGATCTTCAAGGTTTGTTTATTCCTTCGTCATTCCTAATTTTTATTCAACCAGAACTTGCTTGAACAGAGAATTTAAAAATAAAAAGCAAGGTGATGGTAGGAATCCTATGGTTTAAAAAACAATACGTGGTTACACTGAAAATGATCTTTGTCCTGCTTATCAACTAAACTTGCTCGAGACAAACTATCAGCAACTACAGAATTCCTCAGTCAGCAAGATAAAAAAATTGGCTTAAATGTTGCTCAATAGTTTGAATAATATATGGACAAATAAATGTACAAATAGGGTTAAAAATAATAAAGAAAGAACTGTTAATTCTGTGCATGTTATAGTTGAGAAATAACATTATAACGTATAAAATAAAAAATACGAAAAAATAAAGTTCATTTCAAAGTTAAAAACATGCTTTTGTTGGCCTTGAAACTCAACTTTTTGAAGTACAGTTGGTTTATTTGTTTGCTTTCTCTGACTATGAGATATATTTTAGTTTTATAAATAAAGTTCATTGTCTTTACTTTCAACATTACGATATCTAAGCAAAAGTTTTATGTCAAATAAAAGTTGTTTTTCGAATGTTGTACGATACACCAGCCAATACACATCTTTTTATGACTAATTTTCTATTGCTTTTTACTGTTTTATTTTGAAAATAGAATGTTTTTTATAATACATTAATATTAACGTGTGACTCTTGACATGTCAAGATGCTGATTTCAGTCAAGTTTACTCAAAAATGAAACCTGTGAATTAGTGAAAATAAGTGAAACACAAACTCTATTTGATTTGTTTTCACTTGTATTATATGAAGCACTACGTTAAGAAACTCTCTGTTTATCCTGCAGGAAGTGTGTACACTGCTTCTGGCTTCTTCTCTGATGGGAGACAAGTTGACCCGAATCAACTGGTTGGGATTCGGCGTGTGTCTGTGTGGGATTTCCCTGCACGTGGGATTGAAGACGTATTACTCGAAAAGTAAGATTTCTGTTCGTGTGACGAGCTTGTGTGTGACGAACGGTTTCTGATTGTTCTCCGCGGTAGGAAAGGGTGCTTCGATACGTCACCTCAACAGTCGAGTCCCGGAGCTGGAGCTGCCTCTGCTGCTGCAGAGCGGAGGAGGCGAGGAGGAGGATTCGGTGACTGAGGAGCAGGAGATCATGATGCGCTGAACCTCACCGGTCGATGAGAGACTTTGACCATTCCAAAACACTTGCACAACACAGCCGTGAAGAGTGGGAACTACACGGCTTCAGGGCCTTGTTATGATCCTTACTTATAATGGCACATTTTGTTATTCTCTTAAGCAAATCCACGATGTAGCAATTATTTTTCATCTAAAGAGTTTTTTGTGTTTTTTAAAGGGAACACCGTAACATCCATACTATTAATAAGACACAGGAGGTTCACATTCTAAAAGTGTTGGAGGTTAATTCAGTGTTGGCATTACTGTTAAAAAAAGTGAATGAGGAAACATTGTGATACATTTCTGTGGAAGATATTTAATGTATATGTCACTCATGGGATTATTTATTTACGAGTGATTCTGTGCGACTTAATCCAAGATCAATGAATCTCACAAGGAACTGCCAAATGATCCTGATCGAGTTTTTTATGAAGATGTTTTCCTCGAGGTGCCTTGGTGACGTGTCAACTGTTTTTAATATATGGTGGAAGTGGTTCTGGTCCAAGCTTTCAATGTCCTCTCAAAAATACAATTGTGGCAAATAAAGTTTCAAATAATGATTTTCTTTTGTCTTGTCTTTGAAGTAAATGTTATGCAGCAAGTGTACAACAAGTAGTAGAATTGTATGTTTTTCCCCATCCTTGGATTGTTTACGCTGGTCACTCTGCGTACAATGTCTAAAGCATTAACTGAGTCTGGTTCTTGTCGAGGTTTCTGCCTGTTAAAAGAAAGTTTTTATCCTCGCCACTTTCTTTCTTCACAATTCTCTGCGACCTTTTTTTTTCTTCTCTTATATTGTGTTAGTTAAAATGTGTGTCTTATGACAACGCTATAATAATTTAACACTTTAAATAAATTGTAGTTTAATTTTAAACGCTTGGTTAAGGCAAGAGGAGTAATATGAGATTTTATACACATTATAGTTTCAACTTTTGCCCAGCTTTCACCCTGTGAAGTCATGAATCATCACTTAATTGACAAAAACATATCTTAATCCAGGTAAAGTTCCTTCTCCAAAATGTAAACTGTAAAAATATTATTGAAACTACCATAAAGCTATATCAGGGGTGTAAAACTCAACCACAAAAAGGGCCAAATCTTTTGTCTTAATTTATTGAGGCTCGATTTCTCTCAATTTTCTCTGTGCTTATTCATAATCTCTGTGCCATATATTTTAAACAGCATCTTCATAGGTCACCTTATCAACGTGAACATTGATCTTGAGTTTATGTTGAGCCAACCATTCAGCAGGCCGCTTAAAATGACTCAGTTGTCCGATTTTGGCCCCTAGGCCATGAGTTTGTAAATTTGTTGAGTAAGTAAGTAAGTAAGTAATATTTATTTATATAGCGCTTTTCCAGACCAGGGTCACAAAGCGCTTAAACAATCAAAACAATACTCACTCAAATATATACTTTAAAGGTCAAGAGTATTTCCAATTTCTTTCAAAGGTTGTTCAATTATTTTTGCACTTTCCAACCACCGTAGTAATCAGACAATAACACCACATTGTTGTCTTTTTTTTTAAATGTATTTTAAATTTGATCGTAACACACTTTAATGCAGCATATATTTTAATCTACGTTGATTCCAGCGGAAATAAAATACATAAATTGTCTTAGCAGTTCCGGTTTGATACACAATCCATTAAATTTCTAAAATTTCCTGTCTGTCTATGCTTAAATACTATTATTTTCGTAACAAATTACACTTTTATTTCAAATATACATTTCTTTTCTTTTTTATATATACTTCCTGGAATATTTTTGCCAAAAAATATTATTCTATTTAAAAAAAAATGTTTCCGTTCATATTTAAATATTGTATAAGTCATTATAAATTTAAAGAAAAAAAAAAGTATTTTAATTAATTGATTGTTTTTGCTTTTTCCGGTAGTATCGTCTTGTCGCCGGAAGATGACGCTGCAGCTCACAGATGTCGCACACGTCGGTCCGTGGGTTCTTCCTCCAGGTCGCTGCCTCCCCGGGAGCACCACGCCCACGCCCGGGCGGCAGGAGGACCGAGCCCCGGGAAAGAGTGTCAGATTTCAAGCCCAAGTTTCCCAGATAGACGCCGGTTATTGTCTCCCGCTGCACAGTCGAGCGGAACTTCTTCGTATTGACAGCGTTGACTCTGGAATGTTCCGAGTTAACCTGAACTGACTCACCTGCACAGGTAAGACCTCACCTGAGTTCTCTTTCTTTTTTTAAAGAGGCTGTTCGCGTCCCTGTCACCTGAATCCCAAAACTTTTTTTTTTAATTCTCAAATCATTTGTAAAACAATGGCGACGTAGAAATGTCTTTAGCATCTCACGTATGACTCTAAATAAACCATAGAAGAAGAAGAATCCAAACTAACCATAGAAAAGGAAAATATTGCCTTAAAAAATATTTTATTTATCTTCTTTTGACACATGAAAATATAAGTATATATGGGATAGATAGAGAATTAATAACGGCTGATGCACAATTTCATTTCACAGTCGTTTAAACCAACTTTACTGAAGACACTTTATACATTTGATTTTTTTTTTTTTTTTTTAATTTTCTTTAAAGTTTGTCAATTTAATTTTGCACTTTCCAGCCACCACAGTTATCAGACAATAACACCACGTTATCACTGTTGTTTTTTATTATATTATTTTATTAGATTTTAAGACACCTTATTGCAGCACATTTTTAATTCTGTATTTATTTCATATTTTAATCTTACTTTTTCCCTGCAATTTGATTTTGCACAATATTCAATTTTTTGTATTTCGTTATATGCAGATTATTGATGTACAGCTCACCTTCTAAGATTAATAAAGTCGTTCCAGAAAATCAAGGAGAAGCCTGAACAAATAGAAATGTCTTAAGATGTTCCTTAAATGAGTCAGTAGATCATCAAGCGAAAAGAGAGAGGAAGATTGTTCCAAAGCTTAGGAGCAACAGCCTGAAAAGATTTCTCTCCTCTGGTCCTGAAAACTCCTGTTGTGTTATCAGTTTTATCTTTATCTTTAAAGTATATACTTTATTGAATATTGTTTTGATTGTTTAAGCGCTTTGTGACCCTGCGCTATACAAATAAAAATTACTAACTTACTTATTGTCTTATCTTATCATAGACTTCATTCTGATCTCTGTAGTTAAAAAATAATGTACCTCATAAAAGAGAGAGCGGCGGAAACAAACATCCTCCAGTGTGAAAGGGACCATTATATGGATATTGTGACATCTTGAAATCTCTCAACAGGATCTAGCTTAGATGGTCAGGAGATAAGAAAGAGTCTTGACTATTGTGAACTTGGATATAAAATGTAATTCTTCTGTAGCACTTTCATGGTTAAAAACTATTTAATTCATTTAAAGAAATCTGTATTTATCACTTATTATTCAATAGAATAATTCAAATATGGCACTTGAAGAGTCTTCTTCTAAAAAAACTCACATTAGTTGGTCCATTCATGCTTGAATTTTCCTCATATTATTGTGTATATTTTATGTTTAATTGGTTTTCAAGTGCCGCTCCCACAATGTTGCTCGTTTCCCCTTAACTCTTTGGAAAGTTAATTACTCAGCGATGTTGTATGTGTTGGTCTCGACTTGTCAGAATTCCGTATAGTATTAGTTTAATATATTCTTTTGTTCTGTAGTTTCTTCTGTGTACTACAGTTGGATCTCTGCTAAATGAACTTTCCAGACCTCGACTGTGAGAGCTTCACTCCACCAGCTGCTTGCTCAGTCTTGCTTCGAATGTGCGTGATTCACAGAGAAGACAAAAATAAGTGCATTTTTTTAATTTCTTGGATCAACCTGATGCTTCCTCCCAGTTTTTTATTTGTCCAATCTGCACTTGAAGGTGCATCCAACACATTATAACACGTCCTGATCAAGCCGCTTCATCGAGCTCTGGGCTTTCAAATCTGATGAACCCATGTTGTCGCCAAAATAAGCACGATGTAGTTGGAGATATTTTCCGTTATGACAACGTAAAACACACTTAATCGTACCGTTGATGAGTTTGGCCGGAGGGGTTTAGTGATTTAGGTTTGATCCTCACTACATCCTGTTGTTGCTGCTACGCATGTTTTAAGTTGATTTACAGTCACAGGAAGTGATGAAGAAAAGCCAAACTATATGAAATTGTATGAATCTTATTTTAGTAGATTTACATGTAGGCGTGTTAGAAAATACAGATATGTCACAATATACAGGTTTATATATACATTTTTATCGATTATTATATTTGGCTTTCAAATCTTTTTTTTTTACCACATTTTTTATGGTTTACAGTTTAGTTAAGTGTATTTAAAATAAACAAATTACTGTTGTTTTATTTACAAATGTTCACAGTGTTCTGTGAGATCCCTGCAATGACTCAGCATGAGAGGATACAGCATCTTTTAAAGCTGATGCTTGGACATACTTTGGTTTCAAAACTAACTAAAGCAGTTACAACTTCGTCAAGAGTCATGTGGTCTGTAAATTCTGCAACACGCAAGTACTTGACAATACTACAAATATATCCTTGATACTACAGTATCGTAATATCAATCACAGAATCCATTGCAGTCCTTCTTGTGATTTTGTTTACTGATATTTTGTCTTTGTATTGATAATAGATGAAGGAACTGTCTCGCCTGCAGTTAATACGAAACTCTTCTGTATTGTTCTAGTAGAAGAACTCACATTTCCCCGATCCTTAAAACTTCACTGGCTGCTTAAGACATTCTTATTTGTGCAGGCTTTCTCTTCATTTTCTGCGACTCTCCTGTGTTTATACGTATATATAGTATATATTTTAACTGTATATTGTTTTTGTTTGTTAAAGTACTTTGTAACAATGGTCTAGAAAGGCGCTTTAGAAATAACCTTTACTCTAATTTACTTACTTACTGATATGTCAATTTTCGGTGAATGTATTCAACAGTTGCACCTGTCTTGCTCATAGACCATAAATCTATCTTGAAATGAAGTTTCCATTGTGTGGAACTCGATTGAGTAATGAAAGAGCAACTGTTCAGGCTTTATAGTTTTGCTTCGGGGTACTTGTTCAGCAGGTATGTCACACCTGTTGAAGACTGATTTATCTACTCATTTATTTACTTGTTTATTTGAATGTAAATGTTGTTGGTTGAAGCAGTATATAGGAAAATAAAGTTTAGTACTTTATGTAAACTGGTCCCAATTTGTGTTTTAAGGGATTTATTTAGTCAGTGCTTAACTTAAATTACTTAAAGATCTAATATAATGGATGTGGTTCGGTGTCAAAGCCCTTTTACCTGTTTGTTTTATGAGCGTTTAAAAGAAGCGTTTGTGTCTTTATATTGCAGCTTTGTGTTTGTTACTGTGTCATTTAGTGAGTGTCACCATCTGTAATAGAAACGAGCGTAAAAGCTCCTGTGGCTGTAAAATGTGTTCCCACGGGAAAAAGATAGAAATCTGCCGTGGAGAATTTATATATATATATAGTTATAGATATAGATATAGTCTCCTTAAACAACATTTGTGTATTGGACTTTTGTTGGGAAATTCTATTGGTGTGCAAATACTGAGCCTGTTTTGATTAACTATGGTGCACATACAAATACAGTATATATATATGCATATTTTTTCTTATAACAACTTGGTTGTCCTAAAATTAAACAAAACCAAAAAAGTAAATGTCCAAATCAGCAATCAGATAATATTGTAAATACCCCTTTGTCTTTCTACGTTTCCAGAGACTCGTTCTATTTTTCTTCGTCCTCTGTTCATCATGCTGGGTGCCTTGCTGAGTCTTCTACTGCTGTCATCTGGAGTTCATAGTCAAGGTAAAGTGTTTTTTCAATGAGTATACTCAAGCTCAAGGTCATTCGACAAGTGATGTTCTGATGAAGCTTCATGAAGCAGTGTCATTATATTCAGAGTCCAGTAGATGGCGGTCTTTGCACTATTTTCCTTTTGTTTTGAACAACTTTTCTAATGAAATATCACCTCATTTGTAAACTGATATGGCCACCTACTGACTCTAAACAACATGACACTGTTTCATGAAGCTTCATCAACCAATCACTACCAATAATGTCCTTTAAATAGATTTAAAATATTTATATACATGTTATTGACAAGAAAATGGATAATATTACATCATAATATACATGTCAAATGTCTTTCTTTTTTGCCATAACACCTAATAAAAATAATAATAATAATATTTAAATAGAAAAAACAAAAGGAATCACGCAACTGTTGTTTGACTTTAGTTGACCACAAAGCATTATCGCAAACAGTTCAAATAAATAAAAAATGAATATATGATTTTTGGTTTTCTTTGAACCCTTTCATTGTATACATTATATTGTTTCCATTATTGCAACTCGACAGACTCTCAAACGTGCACCTTAAACACTACATTGGTTTGCATGGAAATAAACAATCGGAGTGTTATTCATTAAAAAAATCCAAAGCTCTCGTATCTTCCTCCACATAAATAGATGTTGTTGTATAGCTGCTGTTAGACTCCGACCCCGATCCGTCTTCAGATCCTCTGCCAGCGACCCGAGCTATAAGGTCCCGCCGAAGGCACCGACGTGCCCACACACACACAAACAAGCTTGTCAGAAAAAGGTCAAACGTCCACCAAAGCATGGAGACAGTTTTATACTCGACGCCTCCCTCACTTTTTCCCCTCCTTGTATCGCACAAAACCCCAGACACACTGTCATGTTGCTCCGCCATGACCTTTGACCGCTTAGCCCCAAGCCGGGTTCCTGTTCCTGTTTCCGTACGGACACTAGGACAGGGATGGCTTTGATAGATGGAGGGGCAGCTGGGGTTGGGGGTGGACGTCGGGATGGAATGAGGGGAAACATGAAAGATGCATCTTGTTGGGAAATCCCTGCTGGAAATCATGCAAATGAGAGAAGAGACTTGATTTCAGAGAGATGACAGTGAAAGGACTTGATGGAAAATTCAACTTTTTAAAGAGTTTCTCCTGAATTTAGAACTTTAGGTGCCAGTTTTTAAAGAAATGGATTGGAAATCCTTTTTTTTGTTATCTTGGATCAGACAATCCTTCTTGCTTTTATGCTTTTTTTATTTAAAAAAATCATTGGATTGGATCACCATGATCCAGATACGTATTTTTTAGATGATCAAATCTGGATTACCAGTGCCTTTAATGGAGCATTTTATATTGTGGGCAACTAGCAATTAAAAGAAAAAATTGTAGTGGGTCAGTTTAAGTGTGTTTTTTTTAAGACAAAATAAACATATCCACTTAAATTTGTGATTTTTTTTTTTTATGACCACTACTCTAAGCCACAACAAATAAACTGAACCTGAAACTGAAATAAACATATACATATTGGATATTTAAAAAAATGTATTCAATAAAAATAAGAAAAATGTTCAATAGTAGAGATTGTGACAGATTATTTTTTGTATTGTGTAATTTTAATTAATATACAGTGATAAAGGACAGACATATTGAATATATATAATTTACTTGTTATTGAACTCAAGGTTTATTTCATGGATCATCTTTATTTTGACTGTAATAAAAAGCTAATTTTGAAGTGTATATCAACTTTATCTACTTCATCACTACAATGGTCGAACAAATGCAAAAATAAAAGTATTAACAAAATATATACAAATTGATTATTTAACCCAAAAGTTTCGCTTTATTTTGTTTATCTAATTCACATTGTAAACCTACACCCTGTTAGAAACAGGATAATCCTTTTTTTTTAATCAAAATTCTCCAGATCCTACTTTAAAGCTTTGACCAACACAAGCTGAAAGTTAGATCCGGGTGAAAACTAGGGTTGGATTACAGAATCCAATCTGATTTCAGAATCCTTCTTTTCAACCCATTTTCTTCCTCTGTGGCTGGTGTGCAGGTCGTCTGAAACTAACGGTGCTGTCGGAGGACAGGCTGCAGATGAAATGGAAGGAAGCCGACGGACCGATCCAGGGCTACAAGGTCCGAGTGAAACCCATCTCAGGTGAGAGAAACACTGCTTGTGTCGCAGATATAATCAGACACAATGTTATCGTTGCACGTTATTTGATGTTAATCTAAAAACCTTTTTTAGTCTTTGGCATTTTTTATCTTCAGTTATGAATACACTCCCTGAAGAAGGATTTATGTGTGATTGAAGAACAGATAATATCATTAAGAACCAGTTTGATCTTGTTTAAATGTTTTAAAGTTCAACATAAAAGCTGCTTGAACATGCAGTATAAAAAAAGTATAACTACGTGCGACTTCTCAGCTATTATTGAACTCTTCAGTGTCCAAGTTCATATCCAAGTTAATAAGCGTGTTCTGCAGCTGTTATTGTTGTACGAGACACTCAAGGATTTCATTTCGTTTTTAAATGTCTCACAAAAGTCCGTCAAATTCTATTTCTTCGTATAGAAGCGAAAATGTAGACGTTTGTTGACTCAACAAAATAGTGCTGTGAATAATTCACATTACAAAGCAATTAAATGTCCTTGAGAGCTCAACTCAAGGTCAACATAGTGGTGAGCTGGTGGGCTGCGTCACAGCCTACTCCCACCAGTGTTCGATTGTGTGTGTGAATTGTTGTTTTGATTAAAAAAGTCCATGTCTGTCAAGCTCAAATGCAACACTTCTGGTTCTTCCCCCTTCCAGAGGTGCCACAGCCCGAGCTGATGCTCACCACGGTACGAGGCCGAGCCACGGTGGCCGGGCTGGACTCCAGCCAGGAATATGCCCTGCAAGTCCTCGTGCTCAACGGAACCACCGAGAAGCTCCTGGTCAAACGGAAATTTACACGTAAGATGCAAATCCACAAAAACAATGGGATTATTTGTGAGGATGAGAAGAAGAAAGAAAATATTTGATTGCAGTGGTCAGTAGCAGGGGTGTGTATTGGCAAGAATTTGGTGATCCGATGCGTATTACAATATATATTGCGGTACTTTAGGAACATATTTGTCGTACTTATCCAGTACTTGTACTCTGGTGTTGCAGGATTTACAGACCACATGACTCTTGACATAGTCGTAACTGCTTTCATTTGATTTGAAACCAAAATATGTCCAACTTTAAGAGCTTCTGAAGTCGACTGTATCCTCTCATTCTCAGTCTTTGCTAGGATCTTGTCGGATTTTACTGTTTCTTAGGACGTAATGACTGCTGCCATCTAGTGTGCCAGAAGTTTAATTACAACACAAAAATGTAAAAACGTAGTATATACTTGAATGTTATTTTTTTCAATAAACAACACAAAAAAGAAGAATGCAAAGTAAACGACTTATATTAACCTGTAAAATGATAACATTTTTTAATTAATTAAAAAAACATTAAATTTAAAGCGGATAAGCATTTCTACCACGTCTCTACCAAGTCTATGTCTATTTGTGAACCAGGCGTCTTTGCCGGTGTTCACTTCCTCCTGCTGCGACATCTATGAGCAGAACTTTGTGGGTGTGTGTGTGTAAGTGCCACCCTGACCAGATTACAGACCTGGAGGTCGTGTCTCTTTGAACCTAGTGTGTATTTTCACATGATTTAAGTGCGCTCTGGGTTCGCTTTACACTTGTGTTGCTGTAAAAAGCAGATGTACAAGCCAAATTACACGCTTGCGTTTTTTTTCCTCACACGGTGGTGTGAAGAGTCCGGACCAGAGCAGGAGGCGATGAAGAAACACGACCGGAACAAAACTCGGTATCATTCTTGGGTTCACCTCAGGCTCCGGGTTTTTGTTGCTTCAGTCAGCAATTATGGAGATTGCGGTGTCAGCCTTTTTTACTCTCAGGACATGTTCTTCTTAATGTGATTTACATGTCCTTGGTTTTACAGGAGGTGAAGATTGAATAACTTTTTCTCGTAGCCCGCGGCCGCTGCTCCGCGTGCCAACTGTAGTAGGTTACTGTGTCGAGTCGAGCAGGTCCGGACACGAGCGAAAATGCTTGTCAACATTCGTAACATGGGCTGTCACGGTGGAATGATGGCAGTCTGGGAATTCCTTCCTTGTTTGTCTTTGCATACATTATCCACCCTCTGGGCTTTTTTTTTTTTTTGTGGGTATTGTTCCGCACCGTTTCCCCCGGTTGTTTTTGCTTCTCACTGATCTTTAATGAAATCCTCGAAATGTATATTTCACCTGATAATGTTTCTGACATTAAACTTAAAGTTTAGTATGTCAAGGACATTTTATTGGTTTATTTAGTTTAACTAAACTTTTCTGCGTTCTTCTTTTGGTATCGTCTTGTCTGTTAAGAGTTTTACAAAAGTTTTATTATGGGATATTTTCATTAGTAGACATAGATTCATTTCTACATATGCTTAGCTCATTTGCAAAAGTTAAGTTTCTTGTTTTCCATTAAATAATTTATCAATTTAACCCTTTTAACCAACCTTCCCTGCTTCCATAAATACATAGGCAGTGGTGGAGGTCGTTCACCTTGACCCAGAGACAACACAAGGGATACCACAGACACTTTTGTTTCCGGGCCTTCGGTTGACCTTGACCCTGAGATAATACAATGGTTAAATACTTCCATTCCCGGAGTTCTTATATATAAATGTTCTTGCATTTTGACAAAAACCCAGCAGCAATAGTTAAGTCGGTTAAGGTCTAATATCTACATTTTTCCTGAATCAATATATTGGGTCAAGACATTATTTACCTCAAGGCTTTTCTATACATTTGTGCTTGCGTGAGAAAAGATAAGAACCAAAAATGACTGATCAGTCTAGGTTTTGGCCCAAAAAACAGTATATTTTCTAGGAAGTATGATTGTGTTATTGTCATTCTTGATCCAGCCTAATTATTTCTTTGTTTTTTCTCCCATCAATTTCCTTTTATCGACACCATTTTTAGTGTTATCTATTGTCTCTTATCTTGTCTTAAACACTTGAATATACTGTATATAGGTCACCATATCATCATAAACACTAATCTACATTAATTTGAATTATCTATGTGTCGGGCCCCATAAAATTACTATCCAGGCCTAATTTGGCCCTCCAGCTTTGAATTGATACACCGAGATAAAAAAAAGTACATATAAATAACACGTTTTCTTGAACTTCCTGTCTCCACTCAGTGGACAGTCTGCGGGAGGAGGAGATGATCCGTAATGGCGGCAAAGAGCAGAAGAAGAAGCTGCTGCCCGGTGGATCCGGGTCGGGAGACCTGGACGACGTGACGGAGGACTTGCTCGTCCTGTCGACGGTTCTCTATCCAGACACCAGAACCACCACGGCTGCAGCGACCACGGACACAGGTACGAGTTCAACCTCTAATAATCCCACTTTAAACTCAACACAAGATCAGGTATTTTGTTAATGCCTTCATTATCGTAGTATTTCTCCCTACAGAGGCGCCAGCTACAGAACCACCGCGGCTCGTCCCCGACGAGACTCCGGAAAAATCCACGAGAGAGAAACGAAAGAAGAAGAAGGACAAAGAGCGGGATCGTAAAGGAGAGAAAAAGGAGGAGAGACCTCGAACAGAGCCAGTTACCGGTAAGAACTGCTCGTCTTCTTAACCAGAGAACTGCAGGGATCAAAGGTCGGGATTTGTTTGGATGACAGTGTTTACACCTGAGAGTGTAAAAACCAACGACTAATGACAGGACCAGTCGTTTCCCTGCAGGGTTTATGTTTCTCTTCTGGAACTCACCTCTGAGAGGGACTTCATGTCGGCACATGTAGGTTTAATGTGTCATGGTTCCTTCGCAGGCGTTTCTCCGAGGAAGCCGTACGAGTGCGACACCGATGCTGCAGCAGAGATCGTGCTCCTGGTGGACGGATCCTGGAGCATAGGACGGGCAAACTTCAGGAGGGTCCGAGACTTCCTGGAAGGCCTGATGACCCCGTTTAAGATCGGTCCAGACCACATTCAGATCGGTGAGAGATCGGGACGTTCTAGACTCGATCTGAAATGCTACAGGTTTCACTTGATGTTACAATCTCAAGCTTAAACTCTTATTTAATCCTTGTGTTTTCTCTGGGTCAAGGTGACCCGGAGGCCTGAAAAAAATGTGTTTGTGGTATCCCTTGGGTTAGATCGTTTACCTTGACCAACAGACAACACATAGGTTAAAAAAAGTTTTTGGGAAAACAAGCTGGTTTAGAAATATTAGCAGATGATCTGTACTAAAGACACAAAAAATCAGGGTGTCAAACATTTACTAACTATATTTAAAGTTCAGTACGATCTGAAATATGTTAACTCATCGGTCAATCTCTTCTTAGGCAAAGGTTCCTAAACGTCTCGAAAATAACACTAGTCTATGGCTTTGAAAAACACAATAATTCTTCAAAATAAATCAAGTTTATTTCATTACCTTAATCACTTTTCATTATTTATTATTTGTTCAGACGAGGAAATTATTAACCGGTGTTTTTTTTTCACTCAAGCATGTTTATGTTCACGGCAATTGGTTAAAACGTTTTATATTATATTATATTATATTCCATTTTTCCTTTCCCTTGCAATTTTCCGACCCCAACCACCAGGACCCCACTTTAAAAACCACAGTTATAAGACAGTGGTTTAAGTTAATTACTGTCTCAAATGTGTGTAGTTTTTTTTCAAAGATATTTTTCTTCTGTCAAGCAAAATTAGTCTTTGACTCTTGACACATCAAGACGCTCGTTCCAGTCAAGTTCACTTAAATAATAAAACTCTAAACTAGTAGAAATGAGTGATTTATTTTGACCTATTGGATATGAAAGTCGGTCTGCGACTGTAATGCAAATATATATCTAAGATAAATGCAAAACCAAAATAGTTTACAATAGTAAAGTGATTTAAAGATACACATCAATGTTGAGATCAAGATGAGATTGAAACATACGATAAACGACGCATCTCAAACCAGTCGATTTGGAAGAGAAAAGGAAGTTGTCACTGATTTTTCCTGGTTCTGTGTGAAGGCCTGACACAGTACAGTGGAGACCCCCGCACCGAGTGGCTCCTCAACAACTTCACCAGCAAAGAGCAGCTGCTGGAGGGCGTCAGGAATTTCCGATATAAAGGAGGAAACACTTTCACAGGTAAATAAAAATTATTTAGGAGTAGATTATGTAAGGATTAAAAAAAATATTAGAAGATAGATGGATAGATGGATGGATGGATGGATAGATGGATAGATGGATGGATAGATGGATAGATGGATAGATGGATAGATGGATAGATGGATGGATGGATGGATGGATGGATGATAGATGGATAGATGAATAGATGGATAGATGAATGGATAGATGGATAGATGGATAGATGGATGGATGGATGATAGATGGATAGATGAATAGATGGATAGATGGATAGATGAATAGATGGATAGATGAATAGATGGATAGATGAATAGATGAATAGATGAATAGATGGATAGATGAATAGATGGATGAATAGATGGATAGATGGATGGATGAATGGATAGATGGATAGATGGATAGATGGATAGATGGATAGATGGATAGATGGATAGATGGATGGATGGATAGATGGATGGATGGATGAATGGATGGATACTCCCCTCACTCCCCTCGTGCACCCAAATGACGAAGCGCGACAAATTATTGAGTCCCTGAGTCTATTAGTGTTGCATCTTGGGAGGAGCATTCACATTCACAGATGATCTTAAATCTATATAGAACAGTTGACAGGAATCTCACATCCATGCCTAGGTCAGGCGTTGATCCATGTCATGGAGGAGAACCTGACCCCCGAGGCCGGAGCGAGGCCGGACACTCCGGTGTTCCTGGTGCTTCTCACCGACGGTAAATCTCAGGACGACGCCATCGCGGCGGCCAGCCGTTTGAAAAGCGCCGGTGTGGAAATCATCGCTGTAGGTAAGAGATGAAGTCGCATGTTTTGCTGGAGCTCCGGTCTATATTTTAACAACTCGTGTTTATTTTAGGAGTGAAAAACGCTGACGAGGCCGAGCTGAGACAAGTGGCGTCGGAGCCGGTGGACCAGAACGTTTACAACGTCAACGACTTCCCTCTGCTCAGCAAGCTGGTGGCCCGGCTGGTCCACATACTGTGCGGCAGGATAGAAGACCGGAACGTCATTAAACGTAACTCTTCTTTTAAAGCTCGGCGGCACCGTTCGTAGATTTAACTTAACTGGCTCGTTCAAAGCAGGACCCACACAGGATCCCGTCCTCTCGTACCCGAGTCCTACTGACCTGCGCTTCTCTGGCCTGAGCTCCAGGGAGGTACAGCTCCACTGGACCGGTCCTGACAAAATGGTCGAGCAGTACCGAGTGGTGTATCACAGTGCAGAGAGCCAGAGTCCTCAAGAGGTGAGACATCTTTTATTAAACAAGGTTCTGGTAGGAGTGTGTGTTAGCAAGAATCTGAGGATACAATACGTATCATGATACAAGGACAACGATCCAATATATTGTGATATTGTAGGAACAAGAATATATTTGTAGTACTGTCGAGTACTTGACTCAGACGACATTGACGAAGTAGTAACTGCTTTCATTTGTTTTATAACCAAAATGTGTTCAAAAATCAACTTTAGGGGTCTGGGTTTCTGAGACCACAGGGTGGTTTTCTACCGGGGTAGAGGGTGGGATCTTTCTTTGTTTTTGTATTTTACCTTTTATTTCATTTATTTTGTGTGTGTGTGTGTGTGTCAAAATGTATGTCTTAATATCTGAAAATCAATAAAAAGATGTTTAAAAAAAATAAATAAAATCAACTTGAAAAGATGCTGGAGTCGGCTGTATCCTCTCGTCCTCAGTCGTCGCCAGGATCTCCCTGGAAGATTAGACAAAAATATAAATAAATTGTTAATATAAAAGGATTTTATTTTACACACATTTTATTTAAGTATGAACTATAAAAAAAATATGATTAAAATAAAATATGAGTTAAAAGTCAAAGAAAAATAAAATGAACTTACGGTATTTTAAAAATATATGTATGTAATAATTTCTTTAACTCCTATGTATGAGTGTATTATTTTTTTTCCTTCCAATCTGAATCTATTTTAATGATCTTGATTTTTAAACAATCATCTGGTGGAACTCATCATATCACATATCAAGGGATGTTTTCTTTGATAGCTGAAGATGATAGGTTGACAGAGCAGTAACACATCAAAGCCAAGTGAAAATGTTCTGGCCTGGTTCCCAGGTGGTCCTGGATGGGTCCGAGTCCAGCGTTCTGCTGCAGGGTCTCTCCTCGCAGACCCTCTACCACGTGTCCGTCTTCCCGGTGTATGAAGCCGACGTGGGCGTGGCTCTCAGAGGAACGGTGACCACACGTACGTTCCAACCCTCAGAATGTATCACGTTCCTGCAGACATTCATGGTGACGCTTCCCTCTGGTGTCCTCTCTGCTAGTGTCCTTGGCCATGCCGGAGAACCTGGAAGTGACTCCCTCCTCCTACAGCTCGCTGAGAGTCAGCTGGAAGGCAGCCGCCGGTGCGACACACTACATGATCCTCTACTCGGCGCTCAATCACGGAGAGCCGGACGACGCCAAAGAGGTCAAAACTAGATCCTTCTCTGCAGCAGTGACTTATTCTAGTAACACATTTAAACCTGTCGCCGTCAGTTTAACCATGAGCCTCGTTGTGTTGTTTGCAGGAGAGGTTTGACGCCGACCAGACTGTTGTGGAGCTGAACCAGTTGCTGCCGTCGACCGACTATTCTGTGACACTTTACGCCCTTTACGACGAAGAGCCGAGTGACCCGTTCACGGCTGTCGCCACCACATGTGAGGCTGGACTTGAAGTGTCTTTGAGAAGAAGAAAAACTGTTGTTTGTTAAATAGTTTATTACAATATGTGACAATTAATAGTAACTAGTGTTCTATAGATTTATTCCTCTTAATAAAATATATTTTTTGATTCTTTTAACATTTAACAATAAGACATTTGGGACATTTCTTACAACTTATTTCCTATCTTTTTTACTTGTTTCTTAGTTTCCTTTTTAGTTTCCTTCCTCTTTTTCTTTTTTCCTATCTTGTTTACTTGTTTCCAATTTTCCTTTTCAGTTTTCTATCTCATTATCTTTTTCCCCATCTTGTTTACCTGTTTCATTATTTCCCACCATCCCTTCAGTTTCCTATCATCACCTTTTTTTTTCTTACCTTGTTTACTTATTTACTTTCTTGTTTACTTGTTTCCTAATTTCCTTTTCAGCTTTCCATCTCATTTTCTTTTTTCCTACCTTGTTTACTTGTTTCCTAGTTTTGTTTTCAGTTTCCTATCTCCTTTTTTATTTTTTCCTACTTTGTTTACTTGTTTCCTAATTTCATTTTCAGTTTCCTTCCTCTTTTTCTTTTTCCCTATCTTGTTTACTTGTTTCCTAGTTTCCTTTTCATTTTCCTTCCTCTTTTTCTTTTTTCCTATCTTGTTTACTTGTTTCCTAGTTTCCTTTTCAGTTTCCTTCCTCTTTTTCTTTTTTCCTATCTTGTTTACTTGTTTCCTAGTTTCCTTTTCAGTTTCCTTCCTCTTTTTCTTTTTTCCTATCTTGTTTACTTGTTTCCAATTTTCCTTTTCAGTTTTCTATCTCATTATCTTTTTCCCCATCTTGTTTACCTGTTTCATTATTTCCCACCATCCCTTCAGTTTCCTATCATCACTTTTTTTTCTTACCTTGTTTACTTATTTACTTTCTTGTTGACTTGTTTCCTAATTTCCTTTTCAGCTTTCCATCTCATTTTCTTTTTTCCTACCTTGTTTACTTGTTTCCTAGTTTTGTTTTCAATTTCCTATCTCCTTTTTTATTTTTTCCTTCTTTGTTTACTTGTTTCCTAATTTCATTTTCATTTTCCTATCTCATTTTCTTATTTCCTATCTTGCTTACTTGTTTCCTAGTTTTATTTTCAGTTTACTATCTCCTTTTTTATTTTTCCCCACTTTGTTTTCTTGTTTCCTAATTTCCTTTTCAGTTTCCTATACCTTTTTTTTCCTACTTTGTTTACTTGTTTCCTAATTTCCTTTTCAGTTTCCTATACCTTTTTTTTTCCTACTTTGTTTACTTGTTTCCTAATTTCCTTTTCAGTTTCCCATATCTTTTTTATTTTTCCTACTTTTTTTTTACTTGTTTCCTAATTTAATTTTCAGTTTCCTATCTCATTTTCCTTTTTCCTATCTTGTTTACTTTTTTCAATCTAATTTCCTTATTTTCTATTCCATTCTCCTCTTTTCTAGTTTCCTTCCTCCTTTTTGTTTTGTTTCCTTTTCTTTTTCTTTGTTATCATTCTTGTTTCCCGGTTCCCTTACTTGTGTACTTAATTCCTAGTTTCATATCCTTTTTTCTCAGATTCATTCCCTTTTCCTTGTGTTCTAGTTTTTTATAACTTTTTTTCTATCACTTTTCATTATTTCCCATCTTGTTACTTTGATTTTAAAATACATTTTGATTTATTTGATTTCTTGTTTCCTAGTTTCCTTCCTAATGTCCTCGTGTCCAAGTAAAAAAAAAAATTCCTATTCTGTTTCCTTTCCTTGTTTCCTGCTTTAATTTTCCGTTTCCTTGTCTCCTGTCTAGTTTCCTTGTTTCCTAGTTTTAGCATGTATAGAAAATAATTAGGGATATAATCTTTTTTTGTAATTAAACTAAAAACCTCTACACAAAAAGCAACTTCAAGGCATGAATTCTTGATAGTACGTGATCTTGTGTAACAAGAAACAGGCAAATGTTGCTGTACAAACGTGTATCAAACATACTTATCCAAGTAGTTAGTAGTAGTAGTAAAAGAGACAAAGTATAAAGTGTATTATTTATTTTAATTTTATCATGAAATGAGTCAAATCAATTCCAGAAAGTACATCTGTTTAACCTCCTGCTGCAGTTCCTCTTCCTCCACCGATGAGTGTCCAGTTCCCGGTGGTCAGCCACAGCGGTCTGAGAGTGACTTGGGTCCCCGGAGACTCGGATGTTCCCGGTCACAGAATCACCTACAGCACCAACCACGGCAGTGAAGTCAAACAGGTACCACTGACCACTGCGTCCACTCTTGTCCTCTGATAATCACTCGACCCTCCCCTCGAACCAGGTGGAAGTCACGGGACTGAACTCCGTGCTGGTGCAGGATCTGTCGTCTCTGTCCAGATACCTGGTGTCGGTCCAGTCCCAATACCCTCAAGGGCTCTCGGCGGCGCTCACCGCTAACATCACCACGTGTAAGAAGATCGTTCACCAGGGATCCGTACGTGTTTTGATATCTGGTTCCGTCCCGCAGTGAAGGTGCCGTCGCCGTCGGACTTCAGGGTGACCAACTTCTCCGGCAGCGACATCACGGTGCGATGGCAGGCGGCGGCCGACGACGTCGTGTCCTACCTGATCAAGTGGATTTCCCTCAGCGGAGGGGACCTGAGACAGGTGACCCCTGGATCCATGGCTCTCAACTTGAACTCTCTCATGATGGAGTTTGACGTCTTTTCTGGTGTCGCAGCTGAAGGTGAGCGGCGAGAGCCAGGGGGCCATCCTGGAGGGCGTGGAGGACAACAAGGAGTACCAGATCTCTCTGTCGGCGCTCTTCGGTGACGGAGCTCAGAGCGAGGCCGTGGCCACGCGCTACAGCACCCGTGAGTCACGCACTTTGTTTTTCAACATGATGAGTCGGACGAGGAAACGTTCAAAGAACATCACGATTCCTTGAATTCAGGGACCATGACAGTCTACTAGTACTTCTACTACTACTACTACTACTACTTCTACTTCTACCACTTATTCTACTACTACTTCTACTTCCACTACTACTTCTACTTCTACCACTAATTCTTCTTCTACTACTACTACTACTTCTACAACTTATTCTACTACTACTACTACTTCTATGTCTACCACTTATTCTACTTCTACTATTACTACATCTACTATTTATTCTACTACTACGACTACTTCTACCACTAATACTTCTTCCACTTATTCTACTTCCACTACTACTTCTAGACTACCAGTACTTCTACTTCTACTTCTTCTACTTCTAATACTTCTACCACTTTTTCTACTACTTCTAATTCCACTACTACTTCTACTTCTACCACTAATTCTACTTCTACTTCTACTTCTACTACTACTTCAACGTCCACTACTACTTCTACTTCTGCCACTTATTTTACTTCTACCACTTATACTACTTCTACTTCCACTAATACTTCTACTTCTACCACTGATTCTACTTCTACTACTTTTTCTACTTCCACTACTACTTCTACTCCCACTACTACTTTTTCTACTCCTAATTCTAATTCTACTACTTCTTCTATTTCTACTACTAATTCTACTTCTACTATTAAATCTTATATTTCTACTTCTAATTCTACGTATACTTCTACTTCTACTACTAATACTACTGCTAATTACATTACTTATACTACTACTAATTGCTAATTGTACTTCTAATAGTTATTCTACTACTACTTCTACTACTACTTATTCTACTTCTACTGCTTATTCTACTAGTTCCAGTATTTTGTACTCTTTTCTATGAAAAAATCCTGAAAAAAACATGTTTTCTGTGCTTGTCTAGTATCGGGGGGCGGACCGTCCAGCGTATCCGTGTCTGAGGAAACCCCCGTCAGCTTGACCATCAACTGGATCCCCCCGAACGCTCACGTCCTGCAGTATCGCGTCACCTACACTTCACTGACGGGGACGGACAACCAGGACAGAACCGTAAGTCAATTATAGCATGTACCCAGTATCTTAACTTTTACATGTTAATTTTTTTTTTCTTTTTTAAAGGTTTTGGTTCCTGGTATGGAAAAGCGTGTGGTGCTGGAGCCACTTCAGCCTGACACGCGCTACAGCATCCTGGTCACTGCAGAGTACAGGAACAGAGAAGGAGGCAGCAGCTCCACGCAGGGAAAGACTGGCAAGTGAAACGTGTTAAAAAGTTTTCATTATTCTCAATAAACTCTGACATATATACAGTAAATTGATACATTTTTTAATGTTTCTATGTAGCCAGTCTCCGGGTCAGCAGTGTGAGTGTGGTCCGCTCGGATCACTCCAGCATCTGTGTGTCGTGGAGGCCGGTGTCTGTCGTCGACGGATATCGAATAATCATTCAGTCTGTGAAAGGTAAAGAGAAATGTCCGTGTGTCGTGGACAAATAACAACGTGTCGTTTGTCTTTGTGTTTGTAGACAAACAGACCAAGGAGGAGGTCGTGGATGAAACCAGCAGCAGCCACTGTTTCACTGATCTACAGCCAGAGACGCTGCACCGCATCAGCGTGCATTCTCTTCTCGGGTCAGCAGAGGGCGCAGCTGTCACCATCTTGCACCCAACAGGTTCCACGATGTTATATTTGCTCTCCTGATGAATAAGAATGAACAATTTTTAACAATTCTATTGGAATTATGTTATGAATACATTTCTTAAATATTTCCATCCTTGTATTTTAAGTGTTTGATGTTTTTTCAGCTGCATCTCCTGCTAGAATTCCAGTCAATCCACGGATATATGCAGTCCATAATGAAGGTGAATATTTGAAGCTTATTTATAATATTTTCAGTTATGGTTTTCAAATAATTTGTAGTTTATTTTCCCATGTGTCAATCGAAAGTGTACGATACTGGGGCTGACACCGATATCTTTTCACTTCAACACATAGAACACATCTTTAATTTTAATTTCTTTAAGCTTCTCCAAGCTTTTTTCTTACAGAGAAAATTAATAGCAAATAATTTCCTCTGTAAAAGGAAACTTTCTAACAAGTAACACATTGTTCTGATGTGTTTGAAAATTATCAGTAATCCCTAAATTATCAAGCATGGTTATCAAATTGGCACAACAAGACAAAGCATGTTTTTAAAAGAATGATATGACGCAGTACCTATGTGTATGCATATGTTTATAATGATTTATAATATAATCATGTATTTAACTAATTCAAATTCATAAAAAAGTTATCTTTTTATCTGACAAAAAAGTACCTTTTTTCTCCCACAACACGTCCCTTTTGGTCTTATAGTCTGTCCTGAGGTCACCATCAGAAACAGCATCGTCAAAGGTCAGTGCAGCACAATTAAAACATTTTTTAACGACAACACATAGATGAATCACAAGTTTTTGTCAGGGTTCGACATGATGGAGGCCTTTGGTCTGACACCGAGAGCTCACTCGTCCGTGGAGGGAGTCGCGGCTGAACCTTTTGTCTTCAACACTCTCCCGACCTTCACCGTGTTCAGAGACATCCAGCTGACCCAAAGTACCAAGTGAGACCCTTCACACACTTGTTATTAGAAATAAAAAGGTTATTTTCTTGTCTAAAGGAGCTGTCTCGCCTGCAGTTAATACAAAACTCTGCAGCGAGAATTCTGACCTGATCTAGTAGAAGAACTCACATTTCCCAGATCCTTAATAAAATACATTTGAGTCTTGTTTTTACCTCCATCACAGCTGTTTCACTGGATAAAACTGCGTGAACGACTTCATGATTTGTGTTTGTTCATCAAAATTTTTGTTTCCAAGATTTCGACTCAACCATTTCCACACTTTCTCCCCAGGTTCATCCATCCTGCTGGTTTCTCTCCAGAACACACCATCAGCATCTCCTTCCGCATGTTGCAGGAAACACCCCGAGAACCCTTCGCCGTCTGGCAGCTCACTGACCTCGACTTTCAGCCCAAGATGGGCATCATTCTCGACCGTGAGCCTCTTTTTCAAATGATAAGAGTAAAAGAAAGATGCTCAGCACAGACACTACTTTTGTGTCGTCATGAATCTCGAAAGATTCCTGATTGTCAGGTGCAAACTTTAACTTTTTTCTTTTCTTCTTCTAGCGACGACCAAGCACCTGGTGTACTTCAGTCTGGATTACAGGGGGGAGGTGCAGGAGTTGACCTTTGACCAGCGTCAGGTCCACAGGCTCTTCTACGGTAGTTTTCACAAGGTGAGTAAACGCCTGAGGAATGACACGGATTTATAACTGCCTGGTGTTAAAGTTCTACCATGTGAAATATTGGTAACAAGTAGTAACTAGTCAATAAAATGTAAGATTGAAACCATACATATAATAATTATTTCAGATCAGAATACATGTTTATTTGGAGTTTCTTGATCCACATTAAGAGCATAAACCAGAACTGTGATCCGATTGGATCAGAACACAATCTAAAATTCCTAAAGGAAACATTTTAAACTGTCTTAATTTGAGATTATGTTTCCTTAGTTCAAGATGAACATCTTCAAATTAGAAACATAGTTCAGGGCAGGGGCCCCTAATATATTTTGCAACACAGACTAGTTTCATACATAAACTAAACATTAAGTGCATTCTAATATTATCTAAGAATAATGCTGAATCAGCAGAAGCCCCTATCTGGCGTCACTACAAGGAGATTTTTTCACATAGTTTTTTTTTTTTTACTATTTTGAACTACTTTTCTTCACCGAATTAAGATCTTGACATGTCAAGAGTCACAGGCTAATATGACTTGAGATTTTCTTCAAAAATATAACACCTTTCAGTGAGTAAAAATCAACACGACACGAATGAAACGATTGATATTCTCTTTCTTCGCCTCCTGGTTAAAAAAAGAAAATGACTTGCCGACCAGTACCTGGTCCCGGCCTGGTGGTTTAAGGCAGTGGCCTTCAACTTTTTGTCTGCGACAAGAGGCATTTTTGTGCCAGAAATAGGCACCGGAAGAGGAGAAAAAAGGATTTAATTTCTGTTTTGGTCTATATTTCTGTCTGAGAAGTGTTTTATTTTGGAGATTTTCCTCCAACCTTGCGTCCACTTAAGCCTCTTCAGTTGAGGAAAACAAATAAACCTGAAAACTAGGAAAAACAAGTAAAAAGCCAAACACCTTTTGAACTTTCCCGGAAGAAAAGCCCATTTATCTGAGTCCCCTTAAGGGACGACCCGTGTCTACATTTAACAGGTCTGTGGTGAAGAAATGTTGGAGAAAACCCTGGTTTATGGAACTAGATAAAGAAGACAAGAAGATGTGCCTGAAGCATCTGTTAGTAACAAGTAGTCGTGGGTTTATATTTGACCTCTGTCTGTCGCTGATGTTCATCAGGTGCACCTGACAGTCACTCAGGTCAGCGTCGCCTTGTCCGTGGACTGCCAGCGTGTCGGCGAGAGACCCGCTCGCCCTCTGGGCAGCCTGCCCACGGACGGCTTCGAGATGCTGGGGAAGCTGGTGAAGACCAGAGGACCCAACAGCGGTTCTGCTCCGGTACTCCTCACTCTATCGCCAAGTCAGTGTGAAAAAGAGTTAACGCTGTCTTTCACAGTTCCAGCTGCAATCCTTCGAGATCGTCTGCAACACCACCTGGGCGACGGAGGACACTTGCTGCGACCTGCCTGGAGTGGTCAGTCTCGTCCTCGTCTTGTTTTTTTTTTCAACTATTAAAAGACTGAAAGAGTTTGTCACTGATGTCGTCGTCAGAGAGATGAGGAGAGTTGTCCTCCACCGGCGCACTCGTGCACCTGTTCCACCGACATCCCCGGAGCCCCCGGTGACACCGGACCAAACGTATGTCACCGACTCTGGCCATTTTATTTCCGATCATGATTCATGCTCGTGTTCAAACCTTCCTGCAGGGAAAACCAGGTCCACGTGGTGACAAAGGTGACAAAGGAGAACAAGGCCAGAAGGTGAATCTTCTTTTCTCTCTCTTACTTCATCATATCTGATTGAAAATATGGTACAAAATGTCAAAGTATATCAATTATGTCAGCATATTGAAACGTAGAATTTAATTTCTAAAAATATAGATATTGATATTTTATTTTTTTAATTTTTATTTCATTTTATTATTTTGATTTGTTTAATTCAATACGTTCTATTTTGAAAGTTTATATATGTTTTTTAAATAACGGAGTAAAACAATTAATATTTTCAAATAAGTACATTTACAAGTTTTTTGATTATATATTTTTAATTATATATATACCAGTATATATATATTTTTTATTATTATAGCTGTTTCAATTAAAACTATTTCGGTATAATAGTGCCAGCATTTTTATATTGAATTGAAAATGGTACAAGTTAAAAAAGAAACATTGAACTATTGGAATTTAAATATCATACTCTGTGTTTAAAAAAAAAAATTAAAATTGTAAATGTATATACATCCAAAAATCTTAAATAAAATCTAAAAACCATTGGATTCAATTCTTTAATGAACAATAGAATTCTTTAAAAAAAACATTTCAAAGATTAAACATTTAAATGTTAAGTCCAAACATCCAATATTCCGATGGAACTGATCTACTTTTCTGCAAAAACCCAATTTAAACATAAAACCACACTTTTATTTTCGTGTGGATAGTTTTCAAAGTCAAAAGGGTTCAGAAGAAGAAAAAAGAAACCACCGACTGTTTGTTTAAATGTGTCTGCAGGGTGAAGCGGGTCCTCCTGGTAAGACGGGCTTTGAGGGAGGTCTTGGTCTGGTGGGTGACAGAGGTCCAAGAGGATTGGCTGTACAAGGCAAAGCAGTAAGTGCCCTTTAGCTCAGCTCACACGTATGTCGATTGTTGATTCCATGTCAACTGCTTTCTGAAGGGTCCACCAGGTGCAAGGGGGGAGAAGGGAGATCCTGGACGAACAGGAATTCAGGTAAATCTTTACACACAGAGCCTGTTAAAGCTTCTCTTCAGGTGATGATTATCTTATGTCAACGTCCTCTTCCTGCAGGGTGTACAGGGACCTTTAGGGCCAATAGGAGAAGAGGGGCCCCCGGGTCCCAAGGTAATAGTTGTTACAATATTTGATGAGGTTTGTGCATGTTTGAAATGTGTGATCTCTCGTGCAGGGTATTCGTGGTGTTGAAGGGAACATGGGACCCCCAGGCCCCCCTGGAGAACAGGTGAGATTGAATGACATAATTTTCAGATTATAAAGATTATTATAAAGTATATCAGATGTGCCTTATGTGTTGGTTCTGGTTGTTGCACAACTTTAATAAACTACAAAGGTGAGACTCAGAAGTATTACTACCCCCTGCCTGGTATTATTACTCCACAATGCTCAGTAGTATTATGCTTATTAGTATTGCCCTGTACTATTACTCTGCGATGCTCGTAGAATTACTCACCAATGTTCAGTAGTATTGCTACACAAGGCACTGTAGTATTACTCTGGGATGCTCCGTATTATTACTCTGCAAGGCACCATATTATTATCACACAATGCTCCGTTGTATTACTCCATTAGGCTCCATAGTATTACTCTGTGATGCTTCTTAGTATAACTCTGTGATGCCCCTTAGTATTACTCCATGATGCTCTGTACTATTACTCCATTAGGCTCCATAGTAGAACTCCGTGATGCTTCTTAGTATTACTCCGCGATGCCCCTTAGTATTACTCCATGATGCTCCATACTATTACTCCGTTAGGCTCCATAGTATTACTCCGTGATGCTTCTTAGTATTACTCCGTGATTCTCCGTACTAATACTCTGTGATGCTCCGTACTATTACTCCGTGATGCTCCATACTATTACTCTGTGATGCGCTGTACTATTACTCTGCGATGCTCGTAGAATTACTCAGCAATGTATAGTAGTATTGCACCACAAGGCTCTGTAGTATTACTTTGGGATGCTCCATATTATTACCCTGCGAGGCACCATATTATGTTTAACCACACGTTGCTCCGTTATATTACTCTGTTTGGCTCCATAGTATTACTCTGTGATGCTTCTTAGTATTACTCCGTGATGCTACATACTATTACTCCGTGAGGCTCCATAGTATTACTCCGCAAGCCACCATAGCATAACCCCGCAAAGCTTGTTGTATTACTCCGCGTTGCTCCATATTATTTTTCTGTCATGCTCAGCGGTTAGTCTGTGAGGCTCTATAGTAAACAGTAGTATTACCCCGTAATCATCTGTAGTATTACTCCGTGGGGCTCCATATTATTACCCTGTTGTGCTCTGCAGTATTACTCTGCAATGCTACATAGTATAATTGCATTGTACAAAAAAACCATGGTAACATTTTTGATCAAACAAAGAAAGCTATATTGAAATTTATATAATAGCATTTACTCCTTTTAACTTCACCACAATCTACTGGTGAAATTATTCATTTTGACTCATGTTTTTAATGTAGTTGAGATGATTTTTCATCACAGGGTTTCCAAGGAATACCAGGACACCCAGGAACAGTTGGTGATCGGGGCTACTCCGGAGTAGTGGGTCCGAAGGTGAGACCACAGAGAGGAATCTGTACACGATCATCTCAGACTTGTTACTCATTTGTGTTTGTTTCTTGTCATTTCCAGGGTCTGCCGGGGAATCAAGGCGAAAGAGGAGACAAGGTATAGTAGTAGATACTCTGGAAAACTTCAAATTTCATGTCAATCATCGCGTCACTTTTCTGGGTTTACTTTGTAAATAGTTTTAACATTTTCGCATTTAACAGTTTTACTGCTGTGTACAGGGGGAAGCACAGTCCATGGCGCTGATCTTACAGTTGGTCACAGAGGCTTGTGAACATCTGGTCCACAGTAAGTCTTCCCTCCATCTTCGGATTCCTCTGCAACATTCACAAGTTTCCACCACTGCCATCCTTCATTTCCTGCTCTCCTTGTTCAGAGGAGACAATAAAACTGGACACGTTCATCGATGGGTTGAATAAGAAACCGGCTCCTATCGAGGAGCCTGTGGGGCCCCCAGGGGAGCCAGGAATATCAGGGCCCAGGGGTTCACCTGGCTTGAGGGGTAACCAGGGTAAAGTTGGATCGAGGGGGACACCCGGTCGGCCGGGGTACCCGGGAGAACAGGGTATGATTTGCTTTATTGTTGAGGTTGCATCTGTCTCTGAAAACCGTGGACTCACGTCAGAAACTTGTCACTTCAGGAAGAAGAGGGATGCATGGAACAAAGGGCGGGGCAGGGGCCAATGTCCAGGGACCAACAGGAGTCAAAGGGTTCGCAGGCAAGTCTTTGCCTTTCAGATCTTATTCCATCAGTCTTTTAAGGATTATATTATTTAATAGTAGTGTATGTGTAAAATAAAATGATTTGATCTTTTATTTAAGATAAATATACAAATATTCAAAGCATTTTTGTGCTGCAATTAAACTTGCGGCCGCCAGATGGCAGCAGTCATTAGGTCTTCCGCAGCTAAAGGAACAATAAAATCCTGCATGGTCCTGGGGATGACTGAGGACGAGAGGATACAGTTGACTCCAGCAGCTCTTAAAGCTGATTTTTTATCATATTTTGGCTTTAAAACAAATTAAAGCAGCCACGACTTTGTCGAGAGTTATACCGTCAAGTACTCGAACACGTCTACAAACGTATATATTTGTCTCTATAATATCGCAATAAGGTAAGGTAAGGTAAGGTAAAACTTTTTACCAATAGCCAGCAATTTTTCATAAACAATAAAAAAAATAAAAAAATAAAAAATAAAATAAAATAAAATAAAATAAGAAGAAGAACATGAAGAGGAAGAACAAGATGACACAATCTAAGTCTAAAGACAAAGACAAAGAACATAGGTCAAGGAAAGAAAAACAACAAACACAAAGGATACAAAGACTAACATGGAACAGAACATCCAGATACTCTCACTGCACTCCTGCCCCCGAACTCAGAATTGTACAATTTAATAGCCCGAGGAATGAATGAGTCCTTGAGTCTATTTGTTTTGCACCTGGGAAGGAGCATTCGTGCACTCATTCTGCTTCTCTGCTCACTGATGACAGTGTTCAGAGGATGACTGTCATCATCCATGATGGACAGTAGTTTGTTCAATGATCTCCTCTCAGCAACTAGCTTCATTCCAACCACAGAGCCAGCCCTCCTGATCAACCTGTCCAACCTGTTGACACTCCTCTTGGACACATTTCCACCCCAACACACCACAGCATAGAACATGACACTGGCCACAATAAATTGTACCTTGATCCTTATCGTTATGCAGTATTCTTGGTAATACACACCCCTACTGTGGTCATGACTTGTGGTGTCGTGGCAGGTCCTGTAGGGGAATCAGTACTCGGAACACAAGGACCCAAAGGAGCTGAAGGAAAACCTGGACCACCAGGAGTCCCTGGCCTCGCTGGCCAGCAGGGTGAGATCGGACCGCCGGGTGTTTGCGACAACAGCGGCGGCTGCCACCAGGCTCCACAGCAAACAGGTGAACTTTAAAGATAATTAAGATAAATTAAGCCTCAAAAGGATGAAAAGACAATACAAAGACTCAGACATTGTGTTAAATATACAGTGAAATATACAAATACAAAGAATAATGGCACCTGAAATAATGTTATATCTGTCACACAGGTGACCCTTACTATGGCTACCAGCCCTGAGCGTTCTGTGACAAGCCTATAGCAAGGTGAGGAGACGCTATAACAGTCTGCTTCAGAGCGTATCCTGGTTTCCATGGACCTTCGCTGGGATCGAAAACCAGTCGTGGCTTGTCGCCTCAACTGCCACCAGCTGATGACACCAACGGAAGGAAGCCTGTTTTTGACTGCTGAGTGGTGAACTTATCAAGCCATTAAGAAGGAGAGGCCTCGTACGAAAACCTTCCCCCCGCTTGTCTCAGTATAAAGTACTGTCTTAATAGTCGCATTGAAATCTCAAGTTACTGCTGTATTAACGTAACTGTGCACTGTGTCAATGCCTTTGTTTTTTTATGTTCCATGTATTCCACTGTTAACCTGAATTGCCTCAAAAACGATAGACAAACATCCGGTTGTTTTTTAATGGTCTAAAGATACTGTGAGATAGTTATTTTATATTTGTATAGTATTTACAGTCATGAGTATTTTTGCCTTTTTTTTTTACATGTTGAAAATAAAATATTTTATTGTTTTTTTGTGGGTTCTTCTTTTCAGTAAATAATCAGTCGTTTTGTATAGTAACAACAAATGTATTAGTTGACTTTACCACAGCTTATAGTAAAAAATAAAAATAAAAAACTTAATTTGAAAGTGACGATCCCGGATGTTGCGTCACTTTGTTTTAGTTTGATGACGCTCGGTTACTAGTGTCTCCATGGCGAGCAGAAAAACTTCAAAGCCTGAACAGAAAAATGAAGACAAATATTCTATTTTGCTTCCTACATACAACGAAAGAGAAAACCTACCCTTGATAATTTGGCTTCTGGTCAAATATTTCGGTGAAAGGTGAGTTATTTGGATACATTTTAGCATGCTAGGCTAACATGACAGCTAGCGGCAACTAAGTCAACGAAGAGCTAACAAGCTCAAGGAAAACTCTTCTTTTACAGGACGTGACTCAGAATGTTTGACTTAGTTCAGCTTAGGTTTGCAGAAGTAAAACGCGACTTTAGACTGGGAGATAACTTGTTTTACTCTTGTGTTAACAGTGGCTACAATTATGAGATTATTGTGATTGACGACGGGAGCCCGGACGGGACACTAGAGGTGGCAAAGCAGTTGCAAACTATTTACGGAGAAGACAAAATAGTGAGTCAAACTTTTAAGTTCCAAAAATGATGTGTAAATATTGTACACAATATGCTAATATGTTATTTGTGGATTTCAGATTTTACGACCAAGAGCAAAAAAACTGGGCCTCGGTAGGTTTGCAAAAAAAAATTCAAATTCAAATTTAACCCCAAAAATGTTTATTAAGTGTTGTCGTCCAATACAGGCACTGCTTACATCCATGGCATGAAGCACGCGTCTGGAAACTTTATTATTATCATGGATGCAGATCTGTCTCATCACGTGAGTGTCTACCATGTTCCATATTTATTCTGATACTTGTGTTTCCATTATTCCCACCATGTGTTCATGTCGGGGATGGATTTAAATGTTCAATCTGTTCTAAAGAAAATACCAATTTGTTTCCCCTCAGCCTAAATTCATTCCTGAATTTATCGAGTAAGTTCCTTCTTTTTTTTGTGCTTAAAATCAATGTATTACGTAAGAGTGTTGGGTCAAAGATGATGTTTATTCAGGAAGCAGAAGGAGGGCGACTATGACCTGGTTTCTGGGACCCGGTACAAAGGAAGTGGTGGCGTGTATGGCTGGGATCTACGGAGGAAAGTGATCAGGTAATTATTTGAGAAATAATTTCCTACTCATGAAAGTGTCACCGTTGTCCGTAACACTTTGTGGTTCACTCTAGTCGAGGAGCGAACTTTGTGACTCAAGTTTTGCTGAGGCCTGGTGCTTCTGACCTGACGGGAAGCTTCAGGTAAAGAGGACATGACAGGCGTAAAAAAAAAAAAACTTGATTGCTAACACTTATGTATGTTGAACAGGTTGTACAAAAAGAGCGTGTTGGAGAGTCTGGTTGAACGCTGCGTGTCGAAAGGCTACGTCTTCCAGATGGAGATGATCGTCCGAGCCAGGCAGCTGAACTACACGATTGGCGAAGTGAGTCGTTTTATGAATAGAATCCATCGTTGAAGATCAGTGTCTTGAGAGTAGACATGTGAGCAACAACAACAACAATCATCAGGTACCGTTGGCTAGAGTTGACTTTCTTCATTTTCCACACCAGGTCCCCATAACGTTTGTGGATCGAGTGTATGGCGAGTCCAAGCTGGGAGGAAATGAGATCGTTTCATTCGTGAAAGGTCTCCTCACGCTCTTCGCCACAACATGATCGCCCGACTCCCATCGGGGTCACATGGTTTTTCATCCTATTTCTTTTGCCCTTCAGGCGTGATTATAAGGTGTCTTTCCTTGAAAACATTTAATTATGGTTCAAAAGCCAACGCCGCCATCATACCGGCCACTTGGACAAGTTAAAAATTGTGAAAAGTAAAGCTCTATTGACGGCTAACATCGTCTCGTGAAGGTTTTGATTGGCAAATGTTCTCTTTTTAAATAATGTTCTCCCTTTTTTTTTATATATATATTTTGTGAAGAAGTCTGGTGGACTTCACTCCCTGATTTCCCGCCTCATGGAAAGAGACATTTTACACACACAAAGATACAAACTGAAAGTCGTCATTGAACATATGGGAAAAAAAATAAGTGTTTTAATGTTGTGCATTTCAAATAAAAGTCCGAACTCCATTTTGGTGGTATGGGGCATATTTCTTCTGAGGGTCCTCTGTTGCCCTAATGTTAAATAATTAATTCTGCGACAGAGATTTGGACACAAGGAGACAATAAAAATGGTATGTTGCTTCTAATAATGTCAGTTGCGAGAATGAGTCGAACAATATCCACTCATTAGGGAAATCTCAGGTACTGACCACTGCCGCCCACTTCATCACTGCAGAAAGTAATAAAATATTGCTTTTTACTGAGATTCTCTTTTGTCATTTGAACAACCTTTTTTTTATTTTTTTTATACCAAGATGTTTTAAAAGCTGAATAATACATATTTAAAGATGATGTTAGTCCAGAGAAATAAACGGGTAACGAGGACCGACAACCATCCTCGCGCCCACCGAGAGCCGAGCATCCAGGAAAGTAGTCCCGGTCGGTTTTTTTGTGTCGAGTAGGGCGACAGAGTACAGCGCCACCTATCGCCCGTTACCGTTTTGTCGAGAGTGCTGAGGCAGTGTGCACATCCGAGCCTCCGCAAGGGAGGGTTGTAGAGGGGCAGATGCAGCCCAATAACGCATGCGCAGTCGGCGAGGAACCCACATCTGTGGTTGTTTACCTCCAAATTCCGGCTAAAAAAACACTAAAAAGATACATAGTTTTTTTTTAAATACGATCATTTAAAACACCAAATACAATTAGAACCTTTAATTTAAAGCAAGGATCTAATGTTTATTTTAATCAAGTAGGTGTGTATGTCACTTCCGGCCATTTTATTTGCGCCATTTTGGATCCCTCTGCTGGATGTGTATTGTCTGTCAAAGAAGAGTGGAAGCGGTGTCCGCAGCTAAGAAAACACACGCCGTGGATTCGAAAAAAAAGAAGGAGCCGCTGTTTTTTTTTTGGGTGTTTGTTTTTAAACAGGTTTCAGTTCGAAACAAACAGATATAGTTCATACGTACGAGCCGCGGCGGATGTTTATCCCCTTGCTTGGCGACCAGAGGAAGGAGAAGAAGAAGAAGAAGACCGGCGAGAGAGAGAGAAGACCGTCAGTCCGGGCGGCTGCTGCTTCTGCCTCCACCGACCTTGGACTCCCAACAAGACTACTGACCGGTTCCGGATCCGTCGACTCAGTCACCCTGAGGTGACAAAAAGACCCACTCGCGACGGGAGGACTGGACGCGGACGCAGGTAAAGTTGTGACGCTGCTGCTGCGGTGGTGGTGGGTTTGTTAGCCGCGGCTACCTGCGGGGAGGTGGAAGGATGGCAGCGGAGACTCGACAAGAATCTTTGATTTCTATTTACCTGCTCCTCGCGTGTGTGTAACGATGATACCCGAGCGTTGAACGCGGACACAACAAAATACAAACCCCCTTAAAATGATAATTTCGCGTTTCCCTCTTGTCAGTTGGTTAGCCTAGCATGCTAACGCATCCGTAATGTGGACCCATTATTTTGCCCGTGATAAAAGCAGCATGTCAGGTGATATCGCAAATATATTCGCTGTACTATGTAAGCTATTGAATATTTGCCACGCAAAAAAAAAACTGCGTGTTTCTCCCAAAATACCACGATGGTTTACAAGGTAAACAATGAGATAATGATGCATCTTTAATGGCACCTTTTTTTGACAGGAGGTTGACATGTGCTTTTTGTAGTCCTTTTTTTTTTTCAATCTGTTAGTTTGACCCAAAAATGTTTTGGTACATTTTTTAAAACACGTCGCTGAATCTTTTTTAAAGGCGTTTGTTTGGCACCAAACAAGTGTCATCAAAGTTCAAGCCCAGGATCTGGTGTGAGTGTGATGTCACCTGACGACCCTTCATGGATTGGTGACTCCACTCTTGACACACTGGCTCGAGTACTAGACCAGATGAAGGCCTTGTGTTGGTTCTTCACCAGTCTCTCTCTCCCCCCCCACACTGCCTTTTTCCTCCCCCTCTCTCCCCCTCCATCTGTGCTTGCCCATACTGCCCTCTTTTCCCTCATCCTCTACCACTTACTCCCCCCTTCTTTCTCAACCCCCGCCCGAACCACTCTCCTCACCCTCTCCTTTCTACACCCAGCCTGTCTCTCCGACCTCTCTGCCTCCCATTCCCCTCCCCCCTCACTTCCGCTCTTGTGTGTCCTCTTTCCTCTCATCTCTCCCCCTCTCTCCCTCGCTACCCATTTCACTCCCCCCTTCCTCCTTCTCCTTCTCCTCCTCCTAGCACCCTCACCCACCCCTCCACCTCCTCATCCTCTCTCCAGCTCCTTCTCTCCCTCCCCTCGACACCCCTGTTTTCTCCCCCTTACTGCAGACATATTGTAGAGGCTGCTGCTGACTCAATAGAAGGCGCCATTCTGTGATGGTATTGCGAGGGAGAGAGGTGGGACGTAAGGGAGAGTGTGGACTGGAAGGAAGGCTTACATAATGGGGTGTTACTCTTGAGCGCCATCTACAAGTAGAGGGAGGCGAACACGTTGTTGGATAAGGTGTGCAAGGTGGTGTATTGTTAAATTTCTCTCACGAGAGAACCCAAGAAAAAGAATCGCATCAACCTTCCCGTTTATTAAGAGCAATAAAACGGCTAAGAAAATGACCAAAGATGGGATTTCCTGCATGTCACTCATAACCAGTGACCTCTGACCTCGTGACACACACCTTTTCTGGAAAAGAATGTCTCAATCTAGACTTCAGTTTGTATGTGTATGATGTTGCTCGTGCATCTCTTCCTCCAAACAACGAGATTACATTTTTGAAATTAATTTGTTTTTGTTTTGTTAACATGACCCATGATCAACATTTTTGGGACAGTGCCTTCAAAACAATGTGGCATCACATCATAACATTAATTTAAGTGAAGCAACGTTGGCACCACCGACCCCTGACCCCTCGTTCATATCTTGCGTTTGACTCCTAATAACGGCTCGACCCCCGTTGTCAGACCAAAACAAACTCTGTTGCCATCATATTTGTGTTGTTGATATGTTTATAGTCTACGGTGCTCGAGCTTCTGTTTGTGCGTGCGCCACGCAAACCTCTTTGTCGTGAGAACCGTTTGGCTCCATCTTTATGATTATCAGATCAGAAAAGATGCAAAGTCTCAATGTGGACAAACTCTCGACGTTGAAACGAGACAGGATTCCTGTCCGGTTTTGATTATCTGTCTTTTAACTTTTTTTTTACATAATAGATGAGTGTTTGATTCTTGTATATTAATTAATTATACATTTGTCCGGTATTTTATTTTACGGACAAGCTTTGATCATTTAAGATTGTATCTTATTTCCGTCGGCTCTTAATTTGGAATAATTTGCATCTAAACTGTTTTTGTTCTTGCTGTTTATGAAAATAATACACTCTCTCTCTTGGAAAGGGAAATGTATGGAGTACAGGTGTTTATGATTCTATTAAAGCCTGTCTTATTAACCCTGTAGGTACTTCAGAAGACTATGGGATGATAACGTATAATATTGATTTATGTTAATATTTAGTACATGGTGTCACAAAGTGCTCGTATAGTCTCAATAAAGTGAAGGATGATAACGTATCGTGCGACTCATCTGGATACACGTGCCTATATCAGGAGTTGTTGTAGTGAGGTGGTTGCATGCGAGTGAATCTACTCGGTGTTTGGACAGTCGTACTTAAGAAGTCTGGGCGTCTACCGTAAAGTTTTAGTCTGGATACTAAAACTGGAATGAACATAACAAAAGCTGCTTAAGATTACAAAACATTTGGTGCTTTTGATGGGATAATGTTTCTAATCTGATGGCTCATGAAATTTATTTTTTTCAAGATGGTGGACGTTACCCATGTTTATATTAAAGTGATAATTTTGAAAGGCAAAAGCACCAACAGCAATACCACAAGCATTTGTGGGGACAAAACACCATTGATCGCTTGTATGTTATATTATGTATTAGTAGAAATAAAGCTCACTTTGGAAACCATATGCACTTGCTCTCTGCCTTTGGTGACAATTACATCTGGTTATGATTCTTTCTTTTTTGCTTATGTAATCATTGTTTGATGTCTTTGCTACTTTTTATTTAAACGGCTTTAATGACGATCTTTACTTTAATGGGTCACTTTTGACAGCAGCCTTTCTGATCTAAAGCATAAAAGCGACAGAACAAGTTGACACAGTAAAGCTTTCTCGTTATAGTTAGTTTTCCAAATACACTTGTTGCATATTGTTGTGTTTCTATTCATTGAAAGGCCGCGATTTAACAAAACATACTTTGTGACATATATGATTTCCCTGAATAAATTCTGAATCCAGGAGTAAGTTGACGGATGAATTCAAATATTGTCCGTACATGATGCTTAAAAAGTGTGTTTTACTTTGCAGGTGGGCAGAATGTTCCAGCTCCCCATCAATAACCTGGGAACTCTGCGGAAGGCTAGGAAAAATGTAAAGAGGGTTCTGGGAGACATTGGCCTGGAGTACTGCAAAGACCATCTTGAGGTGAGTGTTGTACCTCTTTACACAAAAAGCAAGACCAGGAATCGTTTTTACTACTAAAGTCTTATTCATCACTGGGATGCTGCGTGGCTGCCTACCCGTTTATACACTTGAGTCATAGCACTGGTGCACACACCCAGCTGGCAACAACTTTTAAGTCCACACATGCTAATGAAATAATCATGAGTACTGCCATTGTAAGAATTTTGGTTCACCTTGTCATTTAAACCAAAAAATAATTAAACTGAACCCTAAACACTTTCTTTAGCTCCTTTAACAAACACACATGTCTGCGTAAATCTCAATAACACTAACCCTATGTTTATATCTTATATCTGCTTATACCTTTTCTAGTTGAGGATTTCAATTTGAATTGACCTAAAACCTACATGATGGGGGTTTATTTGCGGTAAACTATATACTAAGGGAATGTATTGTCAAGAATCTGGTGTGTCGATGTGTGTCACCATACAAGTTCAACAATACGATATATTGCGATACTGTAGGAACAAGTATATATTTGTAGTATTGTCGAGTACTTGACTCTGGTGTTGCAGAATTTACAGACCAAATGACAAAATTGTAACTGCTCTCATTTGTTTTGAAACAATTTTTTTTCCCATTTTGCCATTAGTAACCTGTATCCTCTTGTCCTCAGTCGCCATGATCTTTAAAGGTTTCAATGTTAATTAAGCTGCCGTCATCTAGTGGCGGGAAGTTTAATAAGGACACAAAAATAAACTAATTTGTATATGTACATGTTTGTTTGTTTTAAAAGAAAATTTAAATCGGTAAAATGCTGTCTCATATGAATACATTATCCTGGAATTACAAATATATCAACCTAGATATTTTCTAACACCCCGACTAACTACTGTACTGGTCTCTAAACTTGCTAAACAAAACTCAGGAAGGCTTTTCCTTGAATTTCTCGAACTCCTGTGTTGTTCTCAGTATTATCTTGATCTTTAAAGTATGTACTTTTTTTTTGAGTATTGTTTTGATTGTTTAAGTGCTTTGTGACCCTGGTCTCGAAAAGCGCTATATAAATAAAAATTACTTACTTACTTATGTACATTTCATGGTTAATTATTATAAAAAACCTTTCACAGAATTTCTCCTTCTGTTGTGACTTAATTTCTCCTCTCTTCTGTCTTCATATCAGGACTTTAAAGAATACATCCCTCCAGATATCTACATTAAACACACATCATGGGAGGATGTGTGCACGTGGGAACCTTCACATACCAAAGTCCAGGTAAGGAACACGTGCATCTTTTTTGTTGTTCCCTGAATCCCAACTCAACAGTACTTTTTGTGTCTCCTTCTATAGGACTACAGATCAAAACCCTTTTGCTGCACTGGCTGCCTCTTCTCCTCAAAGTACTTCTCTGCATATAAGAGCCATTTCCGCAACGTCCACAGCGAGGACTTTGAAAACAACATTCTGCTGAACTGCCCTTACTGCACTTACAATGGCAACAAGAAGACACTGGAGACGCACATCAAACTTTTCCACATGCCCAGCAACCCGGTACGACAGGGTCTGGGCGGAACCGGAGCGGGTGGCGTCATGGCGAAGGACATGCTGGCGAGACAGGGGGACAACGTGGAGCAGGCCGTGTACTACTGCAAGAAGTGCACGTACAGGGACCCTTTGTACAACGTGGTGCGCAAGCACATCTACAGAGAACACTTTCAGCAGGTGGCTCAGCCGTACATCGTGAAGCCCGGCGAGAGGAAGAACGCCACGAACGGCGGCAGCAACAACGTCAACAATAATCAGATCCACTGCAAGAAATGTCTGTTTGTTCCCAAAACCTACGAGGCGCTCGTCCAACACGTCATCGAGGACCACGAGCGGATAGGCTACCAGGTGACGGCCATGATCGGCCACACGAGCGTGATCGTTCCCCGGCCCAAACCCATCATCATCCCCCCCATCAAAGGCCAAGGGGAAAGGACCATCATCGGAATGGGCCCCAAAGGCGCCGTGATGGCCACGTCGAGACCTCAGACGTTGCAGCAAAGAGTTGGTATCCCACCAAAGATGGGCTTCAGCGCTCAGGGTTTACTTTCAGGGTTAAAGAACGAAGCACTGGGGTTGAAGACCGCGTCGAACAGCACCTTCACCCGAGGCGGTCAGCAGATCCGGGTGACGCTGCCCGGGAACGCTCAAGTCTCCGTGCCGCAGCAGTCGCACGCTGCCAAGCAGCTGGTTTCCGGGGGGAATTTACGGAGTACGCTGATGGTCGGGGCGTCCTCGTCGCTCAAGTCGAACCCACTGGGGTCTCGGGTCCAGGCGGCGGCCACAACCGTCGCCTCCGTCACGGCCAAGAAAGGCGGCTCTTCTGTACTCGGCACAACGTACACACAGAAGTGGAAAATCTGCACTATTTGTAACGAGCTCTTCCCGGAAAACGTGTACAGTTTGCATTTCGAAAAGGAGCACAAGGCGGAGAAGGTTCCGGCGGTCGCCAACTATATCATGAAGATCCACAACTTCACCAGCAAGTGTCTGTACTGCAACCGCTATCTCCCCAGCGACACGCTGCTGAACCACATGCTCATCCACGGCCTCTCCTGCCCGCACTGCCGCGCCACCTTCAACGACGTGGAGAAGATGGTGGCCCACATGCGGGTGGCGCACCCCGACGAGGCGGTGGGCCCGCGCACGGACTCCCCGCTGACCTTCGACCTGACTCTGCAACAGGGTAACCCCAAGAACATTCAGTTGATCGTCACTACCTACAACATGAAGGACGCCCCGGAAGAGGCGGTGGCGTTTCACGCACAAACCAACACCTCGGCGTCGCCGGCCATGTCCGCCTCGGTCCCGTCGGCGAAGAGGCTGCTGCCCTTACATCCGCCGAAGTCGCACTCAGGGTCACATGACACTGCCCCGCCCAGAATTCCGCCACAATCGTCTGTGCCCTACAAACGAGACGTGGGCAAGACCCTGTGCCCGCTTTGCTTCTCCATCCTCAAAGGTCCCATCTCGGAGTCCTTGAACCACCACCTGAAAGAGCGACACCAGGTGATCCAGACGGTGCACCCGGTGGAGAAGAAGCTCACCTACAAGTGTATCCACTGTCTAGGGGTTTACACCAGCAACATGACTGCCTCAACCATAACGCTTCACCTGGTCCACTGTCGGGGGGTCGGCAAGTCCCAGAACGGACAGGAAGGCCGCGCGGTGATGGCCTCGCGCGTCAGCCAGGCCCAGATCAGTGCCCTCAAGCGGGCTAACTTCGATAGCTCGGACACGAGTGCGCCAAAACGGCGGAGGCGTGGACCCCCGGGGGAAAGGGCGTACCCTCTGGACAGCAACGGCCCGTTCACATTCGTAGAAAACCCAGACGAACCCGTATTCCTAGCTTTGGACCCAAAAGGCCGCGAAAACGAGTCCTACGAATCCAGGAAGGCCTTCCTAACGGAGTACTTCAATAAAGCGCCGTACCCGACTCAGCCGGAGCTGGACAAGCTAGCGGCGAGCCTGTGGCTGTGGAAGTCCGACGTCTTATGCCATTTCGTCAACACCAGGAGAAAATGCGTCGAAGAATGTGAAGCCCAAAATCCGGGCGTGCTGCTCGGCTTCACCATGAACGAGGTCAGCAAGGTCAACCACGAGTTGGCGTTCGACGAGGGCGCCGCCGCCTGCGAGGGCAAACGCCGCGGGAAGCGAACATCAGGGACGCGCATCGCGGTTTCGGAAAAAGCCAGACAAAGACGCCAGCAGCAGGCTTCAAATAGTGGGGCGCCACGGTCGACAAAGGTTCTGTCCCACTCACAAACCCAAAGTGCCAGCAGAGACCAAAACAAGACAATCAACAGTATCTTACCTCAGAAAACGCCCGCGGATCAATCTGAGCCCATCGCCATCGACTCCGATAGTGACAAGGAAGACGAGCCGCTACCCGAAAAGGCGGCGGAGCAGAAGGCGAAAATAATCCCGGATCTGGGCGACATGTCGGACGAGGAGGACGATGACGACGACGATGATGATGATGACGAAGACGACGACGATGATGAGGACGACGAGCAAATCGCAGTAATAGAAAACGGCTTCAGGCACGTGGACGGCTCGGGGATCTCCGTGGTCACCGGACGGAATCCTCTTCCCATCATCATTCCCAAGTTCGTTCCGTCGTCGGCGCGAAGCGAAAGAGACAGAGCGCAGCTGGGAAAGCAGCAGGTCTGACCCCCGCCCCCCCCCCAACCCCTCACCGCCTCAATAAATCTGCCTCAGCGTAACGGAAGGAACATTTTACAAGCCATCTAGTGACTGAGAAAAAAAGGCCACACCAAGTTTATTTTGCCTTCTGTACACTTTCCTAAATTGACCTACTGTATTTGTAATTTTCATGAAGCTCTCGGACTTCGACTATTTTGTTGTGAGATGGACATTTTCTTGTTAACCCATGGATAAATACGCTGGTGTACATTTGTACAGTCTTTTAGACTTGTTTTGAAAAATGGTTTTGTGTACAAGCAAAATAAATATTTGCTATCACCTGTGGGTAAAGGTAGCTTCATACGTCCTCATCAGTAAGCTTGACTATAGTGTCACTGTGGTGGCTGGAAGTTACATGTATTTTATTACAAAATCTAGATTTTTTTTTCTTTTCAGTACAATAATATATATATATGTATGTTGATCCAATTTACATTTGGTTTGTATTGACTGTTAATTAAATTAATTTTTGGATACCTTTTTTTGTTTTTGGAAGTGTAAAGCGTTTTTCCTCATTAGCCCTTTTTAGCGCTCACTGTTCTGTTGGACCCGGGGGGGGGGAGGAGTACTGTCGTGATCTTTGACCCATGTTGTGTTTATAATCATTTACACTGCAGCATTTACGAACAATAAAGTTCCTAAAAATGTGCGTCTCACAAACGTTAAGTTGCATTTTAAAAAACGACGATTGTTTTTAGATCCGGTAGCTAGTAGAGGAACATCCAGTTTGTCAAACAATAAACGACAAATAGACACACTGACCGACCTTCTAAACCTGAAGGTGAACAAGCGACTTAAGTTGGACGCAAACAGTCTTGTCTAACGGATGGAGCGAAGATCTTGGCCCCTTGTTGGATTCAGTTTGACCCTCCTGCTCTTGGTAGAAATGGGGGCACATCCCAATTAACCGTGGAGGTGTGGATGAGAAGCATCTGTCGGGGGAACAGATGTCAAGACGTACCGTGGACTCAGTGTGTATCTGGAGAACGCATGGACCCCGGTGGAGGGAACAGGCATCTAAAATGGAGGGGAAGTTTCCCTGGTACAAGGAAGGAGGGAAGGAAGGCGAGGAGAAGACTCTCCCGAGTCAGTGTTGCTATGCCGTGGAAGGGAGAAAAAAGGGGGGAGACAAGGGGCTCGGTAGACTGGTGGGGGGAGGCCTCAGCTGCAGTGCTGTGTGCACTTCATACACTTTGCACATAGGGGTGGGGGGGTGGGGAAGGTGAGGAAAGGCGGGAGATGTAACAGGGAGGAGCGGGTGAGATGAGCAGGGGGGAGGCAAGAGAGGGTGGTGCTGTTCTAAATGGAGGGAGGAGAGTAGCGCCGCCTGTTGGCCAGGCTGGTCATTTTTATTAATTTTTAAACAAGTGCAGACGTGATGGGAACTGGATACAGTTGAGGAGAGACGAGGCTTTTAACAAGTTTGTCCCCCAAGTTCACATCCGTGTTGCCCTAAAAGTATTTCCTTGTCATGGAGAAATACTTAGGAGTTGCAGCACATCAGGGTCAAACGAGAATGTGTGGAAGATTAGGTTGTGATGCAAGCAGACGGTGAACATGAATGGCTGCTGTGTAAATTGTGATGCTGCATTCGATAGTGAAATGTAAAATATATTTTAGATATTTTGCTACTTGTTATATATATATATGTCTATATATAACACACAAAATAAGCAATAGAAAAGCAGAACCAAACGCCATCTTATATCTTAAATACTATCAACACTATAACACAATTCTGAAATAACAGTGAGAAAGAGATTCAAGGGGTAGTTTGTCTTCCTTTATCTTTTACCTTACGATTTAAATGATGTGCACAATAGACTCTTCTTTATCGATTTTACCAACAATTTCATTTAACCACTAGATGTCGCCCAATTGCAATATATAAAAAGGCGCTCCTTGGATTCTTTTGTTTGTTAAATCTATTTACACAACTTTACTGTTTAAATTACAACAAAACCAACGATGTTTGTTTGAATAAGGAAATGCAAATCCAATGCAAATCATGCTCTGTATATTTAGTTGTTTTCTTTTTCAATTACCTAATCTGTAGATGCATTGCCAAGACAAAGTAACAAAAATAATAACCACATAATGACCAGACATTAAACAAAAACTGCTATACATCCACTACACCTGCACTGCATCTGTGAATAAACATTCAAATTCACAAAGACGGAAACACAGCCCAAAAACAAAACATGGAAGAATAAAACGCATACAATAATAACTCTAGTTATCTTCTATTTGTGTATTCCTTTATTTGATCTTGTCAATATATGGTTTCCAAACATTTTTGAATTTCTTCTCCTTGCCCTTCAATATATAAGTAAGTTTCTCAAGCCAATACATTTCAGTATTTCCGTTTTCCGCACGTCAAAGTCAAGAAGTTTCCTCTTTTTTTGCAAAATTGTTTAGGTAAATACCAAGTAGAACAAGTTTAGCATTTACAGGAACATTAATGTTAAACTATACTCCACTCTCCTCTTTTATTTAAGTGTTTCCTCCCTCACTCTTGTCTCCCCTCCCTACCAACACTGAGTCTGGTACTGCTCAAGTATTCTGCCTTCTTTAAAGTAAGTTTTTGCAAACTTTGAGTCACTCATTGTTGAGTTGCTGAGATCTGTTTTTCTTTTGTTAAAGTGTCTTGAGACAATGTTGTTTACGATACGACACTTTAAACAAAATAAAATGAATTTAATCAGATCAGACAAGGTTTAAATGATTATTGTGAGCTTCTACTAATTGATGCATTACTATAAATAATATATATAAGTTCAAAAACCCATCAGGATTTAATCAAGTGGTATTAAAATGAAAAACGCTAAATCAGGATCAAGTGGTATTAAAATGATAGTTCCCCCAATAAAATCTAACTTCCCTCACTTTCTACTCTCCTTCATCTTAACTAAGGGTTAGGATTATTTTCAGAATAATTTGTTCTATTTTTAGAGTTATAGTAAAAAAAAAAGTACATTCATTTGAATATAAATCTAAAGCTCAGTTGTGTTCGTCTTTATATTAAGCCAAAAATAAACATTTAAAAAACATCCAAAGCAACAATCTTAAAAATATATTCAAGTTTAATTGTTCAGCATTTGGAGGTTTTTAAATGTGTCTTTTTGAACAAATTCAACTGAGCTTGTGTCCCTGTGTTGTTCTCGGTGTTATCTTGATCTTTTAAGCATATATTTTATTGAGTTTTCCTTGATTGTTTAAGCGCTTTGTGACCCTGGTCTGGAAAAGCGAAACATCACTCAGTTTCTACTCTCCTTAATCTTAACTAAGGGTAAGGATTATTTTAAGAATAATTTGTTCTATTTTTAGAGTCATAGGGGGAAAAAAAGTACATTCATTTTAATGTAAATCTAAAGCTCAGTTGTGTTCGTCTTCATATTAATCTAAAAATAAACATTTAAAAACATCGAAATACTGCTCATCTGAAATGTCCATCTTGTGTTAAGGCCTTGGGATTATTCCAAAAATAAAAAATGTAATTTATATATATATATTTTAAGCAAGAATCTTAAAATACATACTTGTTTAATTTTTAAAATGTGTCTTTTTGGATGAAGTCAACTGGGCTCCTTTTATATTAAAATGAACAAATATTTTTGTTTATAAATCCAAAAAACAGACACATTACTCTAAAAACCATTAGTCAGTAAATAAAACGAGTAAAGTTTGAACTATGGGTAAACTTCAGCTCGCTCTTATTTTGAAGCGGCTCTTATTGTGAAGCGTCGCTCTCCAGGCACAGCCGCGGCAGGAGCGGCAGGACCTGAGGACCACCACTAGTCACCACCTCTAGTCGCACCACTCACGGACACAAGTTTGAAGGATACGCGTCGCGGCTTCGGCGGTTGTTTCTCTCTTCGCTTCGGAGGAGCGGTACCGCCGGAACTTCTCCTTCCTCCGGACACCAGCGGGGACTCGAGAAGCTCCCGTCGGGGGCGAGAGAGCGAGCGCGGCGGCGGCGGCGGCGCTGCTGCTCCCGCTGCTGGCCCACCATGAACAAGAACCACCGGGTCCCGAGCGAGCGTTCCCTGAGCGCCGTGGAGGTGAAGAGCAAGGTGTGCCCCAACTTTTTTTCTTCTCAATTCTTCGTGCGTCGTTGTCGTGTGTGTAGCTAACCTTAGCTAAAGTTGAGGTGGAGGCTCACCTGTCCCGCCGCCGCCACTTTTTTTTTCACCAAATATTGACTCTGTGTGTCAGCTGGAGCTGGAATATGCTGTATCGCTGTGGGACGTTTACATAAGTTGTTTTTCCCTCAAGTTGAGCTTCAGTGGAAAATGGTAAAGCGCGTCGTCGTCGTTGGTGAGCGCGCGCGCGCACGCACGGACAGGTGTATGACGCCCCCGCTGTGACGCCACATATAGGGCTTAAGTGGGCTTTTTGTGGCACTTTTTTAACGTGATTATTAAAAGAAATAGCGTCGAATCCCGATACTAGCAATACATCTAAACTTTACAGGATTTAAAACCTCATTTATACAGTGTCTAGTGTGAAAACTTGACGAAAACATCACTGTTATCATCTGATACTATCTTATTTGTAGTCTTGAAAAAAAAGTCAAAGATTTTCAATCTGAATTCCTAGGCTTTGAAAGCACATTTTTAACTGTAGACTGGAGCACCTCATTGTTATCTTATGTATCTGTCTCCCATAATATTCTTCTTAAGTGGGCTTTTTCTGGCACTTTTTTAACATGATTATTCAAAAAATTGTGTCGAATCCCGATACTAACAATACATCTAAACATTACAGGATTTAAACCTCATTTATACACAGTATGTAGTGTGAAAACTTGACGAATAAAATCGCTGTTATCATCTGATATTCCTCATGTTTGTAGTCTTGAAAAAAAGTTTAATTCGAGTTAAAGATTTTCAGGTTTCAATCTGAATTCCTAAGCTTTGAAAGCACATTTTTAACTGTAGACTTGAGCACCTCATTGTTGTCTTATGTATCTGTCTCTCATAATATTCTTCTTAAGTGGGCTTTTTCCGGCACTTTTTTAACGTGATTATCCAAAAAAAATAGCGTTGAATCCCGATACTTACAATACATCTAAACTTTATAGGATTTAAACCTCATTTAAACACCGTATATAGTGTGAAAACTTGATGAAAACATCACTGTTATCATCTGATACTATCTTGTTTGTAGTCTTGAAAAAAAAGTTTAATTGGAGTTAAAGATTTTCAGATTAGATCTGAATTCCTAGGCTTCGAAATCACTTTTTTTTTAAACTGTAGACTTGAGCACCTTATTGTTGTCTTATGTATCTGTCTCCCATAATATTCTTCTTAAGTGGGCTTTTTCTGGCACTTTTTTAACATGATTATCCAAAAAAAATAGCGTTGAATCCCGATACTAACAATACATCTAAACTTTATAGGATTTAAAACCTCATTTATACACCGTATGTAGTGTTAAAACTTGACAAAAACATTACTGTTATCATCTGATACTATCCTGTTTGTAGTCTTGAAAACAAGTTTAATTCGAGTTATTTTCATATTCAATCTGAATTCTTAGACTTCGAAAGCACATTGTTTTAAACTGTAGACTTTAGCACCTCATTGTTGTCTTATGTATCTGTCTCCCATAATATTCTTCTTAAGTGGGCTTTTTCTGGCACTTTTAACATGATTATTCAAAAAATTGTGTCGAATCCCGATACTAACAATACATCTAAACCTTATAGGATTTAAACCTCATTTATACACAGTATGTAGTGTGAAAACTTGACCAAAACATCACTGTTATCATCTGATACTATCTTGTTTGTAGTCTTGAAAAAAAGTTTAATTTGAGTGAAGGTTTTCAGATTCAATCTGAATTCTTAGGCTTCGAAATCACATTTGTTTTAACTGTAGACTTGAGCACCTCATTGTTGTCATATGTATCTGTCTCCCATAATATTCTTCTGAAGCACCCCCTGATATTCAACCCATGAAAACACACACAAGCAACTTGTGTTTGGGGAATGCCTTCAAATAGAAGTAAACATGTATACTTCGCTTGTCAACGAGGAAAATCAAATTCAAACAATTTACGGATCAGGCGATCAGATGATTGTTAGATCTAATAATGACATGAGATAAAAGTTTGTTGAAAATTAAACAAAAAAAACAACTAAAGGCCATATGTATAAAGTTATGCTTATAGACAAACTATGACTTGTCACGCAAGTATAAGAACATTTTTCTTTTTTTCTAGTTTTACAAATAATAAACACTAAGTTATTAATACTAACAAGACCTGAAACTGAGTATGACTATAACAAAATATTAGTTTATTGAAAAATAACTAATGAAATCATGAGACTCAAACTTTTAACTGCACAACTTTTATCACTCATGTTACCCAGTCTTGGAGAGGGTTACTACAACTTTGCAACATATCATCAGCATATTACAGTATTCTAGGTGGTCCGAATGATTTAAGTAGTAAAGTATAGTTCAACCAAAATATTAGTTGCACTTATTTTTTAATTGTAAGCTTGTTTTTAGTCGGCTGTCAGCGTAAATCACTTGCAATGTGTTTCAACGAAGAATGTAGCTGGAGCTGAGAGACTGGAATTTCCTCTACAAACAAACTTAAAATATAGACTTATTTAAGTTTTTTTTCCGGAACAATTCCTCATGTCGAGGCTTCGATACAAGATGGACGTTACAGTTGAGCTGTACTGAGGTATTTGAACGTTTTTTTTAAGTGTCTTTTTGGACGAAGACGAAGACAATTCAGCTCCAGTCGCTACATTAAAATGAACATTTTTGCCTGCAAATCTAAAATGTGACAGAGTATTTTGAAAATAACTTTAACCTTTCGGGGGAATTAGAAGGAACTATCCCTTTAAGTCCACAGGAAAACTTGCCACTATCCTTAAGACTAAAATGAGGACGAACTAAGCAGTTATTTAAACGTATCCAGGTGATGCTACATTACTGCATGTATGCTAACACTCACGTCTTCTCCAGTTCGGTGCAGAGTTCCGACGGTTCTCACTGGATCGTTCGAAGCCGGGCCGCTTCGATGAGTTCTACGGCCTGCTGCAGCACGTGCATCGTATCCCCAACGTGGAGTTGCTGGTGGGGTACGCCGACGTGCACGGCGACCTGCTGCCCATCAATAACGATGATAACTACCAAAAGGCCATCTCCACGGCCAGCCCCCTACTCCGGTTGTTCCTGCAGAGAAAAGGTAAGAATGTTGACAATAGTTCCTTAATGAGGTTTGGAAGCACACTTTGTAACTTTTTTTTAGAAGTTTGAGCCCAGATAAACTGAAGGTTTTGCATCTTCTGGTTGATCTTGTTGAATTAGAGAATCAAGAGATTCTCAGATTATATTGTAAGAATGAGATCCATGTTTCTTTTTTTTATTTATTTTTAGAGAAAAATGCATTCCTATCTGCATTTATGGTCTTTTGAGTGTTTACCAAGATATGATGTACTGAATATGACATGCCCAGGGGCCAAATTTGGTCAGTCAAGGCATTTTTAGGTGGCCTACAAGAGGCCCGTTCAATATAGTTTCATATGCATAGTTTAAGGGGTAGTAATTTAGAATATGTCTTCAGGGTATAAGGATAAATTGTAGTTATTAAATCAGATAATTTGGTTAAGGACTCTTCAGCTCAGTTAGCTCGGACCCATGTGTGAAAGGGATGTCGATACCATACGTATCACAATACAGTTACGATATATTGTGATACTGTAGTAACGAGGATATATTTGTAGTATTGTCAAGTACTTGACTCTGGTGTTGCAGAATTTACAGACCACATGACTCTTGATGAAGTCAAAACTGCTTAAATTGGTTATGAAACCAAAATATGTCCAAACATCAGCTTTTAAATCTGCTCGAGTCGGCTGTATCCTCTCGTCCTCAGTCATCGCCCGGATGTCGAGGGATTCATTATGCCGTAAGCCGATGCCATCTAGTGGCAGGAAGTTTAATTGAAACACAAAAGGCGTGAATATTTCCATGTAAATTGTACGTTTAAAAAAATATTTTATTACACACATCTTAATTAAAATCTAAACCATAAGAAAACTATGATTAAAAAAAAAAAACGATTGAAAGCGAAAATAAAATGATACAGTTCTGTCGAATATGCAGTATTGGGTAAAAAAAATAAAGCATAACAAACATTTGGGATTGTGAGAAAATATGAATAAATTTAAATATTGATTAAGTTTAACAACATCCGACATGTACACTCGCCAAAAAAACTCAACTTTCAGACGGATCTGATTCTCTTTAAAGTATATACTTTATTGAATATTGTTTTGATTGTTTAAGCGCTTTGTTACCCTGGTCTGGAAAAGCGCTATACAAATAAAAATTACTTACTTACAGGCAGGTTGATGAAGACATGACATCATCATAAAAGCAACTTCACAGTAAAAAAAAAAGAAGGTTTAACAATGACGTAGATCAAACATTTGACCTGCTTTTGATTATTTTGTATTGGAATTACACGTGCAGCTTCATCAACTGGGCAGTTTTGTGTGGTTTGTGTATCACTCTTAAAGTGTGTGTTCATCTTCATCAAGCCGGGCGGTTTGGGGGGACGGCGGGGGACAGCGGGGTCCACCCGTCTGCTGGGGGGGTGCGGGTGGAGGCTCGGCCGCGTGCTCTGCCGTCTTTCTAAGCCGTGTCCCTGTGCCATATGACCCTATAGAAGCTAAGCCACTTTGTCAGGAGGAGATTAGTGGGGTCACTGTGTTGCTCTGCATGGGACTGTGTTTCAATTACACGCTCCAGACAGCAGCCCCACAACCGAAGCAAGTCGCACAAGCCACGGGCGACGCGAGAGCATCGTGCACACGTCCTGGTCGCGCTCATCACTGAAGCCTAAACAACAAGGAAATCACGCGCTTACTTCACCGACACACACACACACACACACACGTATACAACTACACCCCCCACAGCTAATCAGACGCACCAGCTGCTTACGAGGCTGCATTGTCAGCTCGCGAGGCGTTTATTACGCGTCCGCTGGCACAAGTTGTTATCTTCGGTGATTGTTTTACGGTCCGTGGATTGTTGGGTGGGGGGGGCGTGGGAGGCCGAGGACCAACCCCGTCACTCGACGCTGATCGCTGGCTTCCAGGTTCATGTCAAAGTTCTTTCACGTTGCAACACCAGGCTCTGATCCTCCTCGCGAGCCACCTATTAAATATTTTTTCGGGGAGGAAGTAGATTTTTAAAATAAGGACCTGAATTGGAAATTATTCATAAGGCATGAATAAATTAGCGGGTGAGAATGAATCATGAATGTAACCTATGATGGCTCATTTGGGCTCCGGAGTGCCGGGAGGAACCAAATTTGTGTCATGTGACCGGGAGACGGAAAAGAAAACATTTAATTAAATTATTGATGTAAGAACTTAGGGGGTTATTATCAAGAAAACATAGATATCAGCTCTTAAATTAAATTAAAAAAAAAATGTTTGTACAATCTTTTTTCGTACGACGAATATGGTTTTACACTTATTTTGAACCTAAAGTATAAGTAATAAAATATCCTGAAGGTGTATTTGAAAAAAGTAGTACCTGAAAATCGTTGGCTGAAGATGGTCACGCTGTGTCAGAATGTTGACTCGCGCCACATTTTCCAAGTCAATAATCTGCCATGAACAAACAAAACTTGATTCGTAAAAGCTTAGAACCATCATGGGATGTTTCGGTCGGTTGGATTTCTCCAGTGAGTGTTTTATTGTTTGTAATGTTGGCATAAACCACACAAAAACAAAATCCAATTGCATGCTGGAATAGAAATGAGGAAATACACAGACAAAACTATTTCCCCATTAGTTTGAATGTCAGGTTTTATTACCAACTTCCTACTTCTTTATCACACTTGCAGCAAGCAGAGGTTACACTATTTGTTTTTCTCGACATGTGACGGGGGCAAACATTCAGCTCTTCCTGCATCGAATTCATAAATAATATGACATATCACTGACTAATGTAACAAAAAATGTTAAAGCCTTTATTTATTATATATTAAATAATCAACAAAATGCACTAAGTAAAGACTAAATATTTATTTCCAGATAACCGTGTTAATGCTGATGAATTCACAGGTAATATTAATTAATTTTAACAAATACAAACATATTTACCAAGTACAGAACTTATTAGTTTTTATTCTCTGAGGCTCAATACATCATAATTATTTCTGTGTTTGTCCTCCTGTGTCATACAATGAACAAGCAAATTATTTTCTTTCAACATCATTTTTAATCTTGATGGAAGTCTTTGTACAACAGGTGACATTGTACATTAATTTAAAAACAACTACTCGTTGAACTCTTCTCATGCGGTTCATTTGTATCACCTGCTTCAGTCACTGCAGACACTGCCAAATCCCACCAATCACTCGCCACCTAATCTCAATGAACAATGTGCAACTGGACGTGGCAGCGAGTCGTCCCCTGTTTACCAGTTGCCACGGCAACATTGAGTAGCGGCCAATTGATAGTTGGATTACAAGTGCTCCTGTCGCTTTAAAGCCGACGGTGCATGCTTTGCATCCTGGGAATCGTCCGGTAAGCATTTGCACTTAAATACACGAGCACCTCTTGAAAACTTTTGTTAGATTAAATAATCCTTTTCTTATAGTTGACATGGACTTCTCTTACTTTCTGCTCTAAATAGACTTAAACTTACTCCTGATATATGGTAATTGAATTCATTAGTAATATTATTTTTGTAGTTTATCTTAAAAGGGAGAATAACTCATAATTGCACTGGTTCTGACATAAACGTTTCATGAAACAGTGTCATGTTGTTCAGAGGTCAGTAAGTGGCGCCATCAGTTTTTAAAGGATGTGATGTTTTATTAAAACAGTTGTTCAAAACAAAGTAAAATGGTGCAGAGACTGCCATCTAGTGGACTCTGAAAATAATGACACTGCTTCATGAAGCTTCATCAGACTAGAGCTGTGTCTCAAATCGCATACTTGCGTACTTAAACTTAGTATTTTTAGTGCATAAGTGCATCTCAATTCTTAGTATTCAAAATGTAGTGCACCATGCACACTAAATTGTCGTACTAAAACACCCACAAATCTGAGTTTAGATCGATGGACACTTTCTACCCTAAACGGTCGCCATCTTAGTGACGTTGACATTCTAAACGGAAGTTGCGTATATATATATACAGTATATATATATATATATATATATATTTACTTACTTACTTACAGGTGCATTTCAGCCAGCAGTAGGAGGATGACACGTCTTCGGTGCTGATACCGGCATACATATCTTGCAAATATTTAGTTTCTCATATTTCTTGATACAAACAAAACGTGCTGCCAGCAGGTGTCGATAGTGTTCCTACAGCTGGTTGAAATCATCGTTAAATAGTAGTAGAAGAAGAAGCTGTCGCGTCATTTCCTGAATTAGAGTACTAGTTAGTATGTACACTATCCTGATGCATACTAACCGCGAGAAGTATGTGATTTGAGACACAGACCATGACTAATAAACTTTAGCCTTAATTCGGTTTTTGGTGTTGTTTCCATTATGTCTAAATATCCAATTATTGGAAAATCTTTGAGAAATCTATTTTATTTGAGTTTTGGACAAGGTTTAAGCTCTATTTCTAATGTACCAGTTTGTCACGGGTATTGACGAAAACCTAGCTGTCGTTACTAAAGATGCACCTGATACCTGATCCAACTTGAAGAGGCTGGATCGGATCGATGCCTAACATTTAAGTCAAAGACTAAATTGAAGTATTTATTCAATAAATTTGTTAAATAAATATCAACTTTTTCAAATGTTTCCTCTTATATTAATACACCATGACAATGATGTAACGTTTAAACAATGGATCTATCACTGGATAGTGTAACTTGTATACTCTTCAATGTTTGTTTTCCTTACGTGTTTGTATGTGTCCAATGTCAAGCCTGGGATCTGGGAAAAAGGCCAGCTTGGCAAACAAGCAACAATGGCATATGAGAATTTTTTCCGGAGCCGCAATAGTTTGTCTTCGTCAGTCATCCAGAACTTTTCACGCACCAGTTAACACTCGTACATACAGTTCTCCAGGCCTGTCATCCGTCAGGTGTTTCCCGATCTTTTCATTCCCTCTCTGGGCGTGGACGCCTCTTTGATGTCGCACACGGTATCTAACCCTGAATGGTTGCTAAAGCCTCACCTGAAAGCTTGGTTTTTCCATGTGGAATGAGTAACCAGAGTGTGCGTCATCCCCTGTAAAGTATGTGTACAATGTAAAAGTTCATGACCAGAGGTGACTCACACACAGATCAATCATTCCTGGATACTTTTTTTTTAGATACTTTATATTCTCAGACTTTTTTTTTTTACCTGCATCAGAGCCTCGGTAAGTGCGGAGGAAATTGATCTTTGGAATCATAACTATTGACCCAAATATCGCTCCCCGACTGAGTACCAGATGATGCATATCGATGTAAGCAGAAGGCGACCGCTTTAATTCTCGCCGACTGTGATACTATTGTGCGAGATGCTGAAGGTTTTTTGTAATTAGCAAGTAGCAAGTGGATTCCTGGTCCTGTGGGAGGAAAGCATCTGAGACCGTGATGGAAGGATGAGGGCATGAAAAGAGAGGGTCGGCGGATGAGACATTGTTTAGCTATGTCATTAGAGACGTAGGGGAGAGGAGAGGGAGTCGCTAAAGAGTGATAGGAATGCAGCAGGAGAGAGAGAGAGAGAGAGAGAGAGAGAGAGAGACACGGAGGATAGCAGGAATAGTATTAGTGAGGGAGGAATGCAGTGGGAGGCCCCGAGCTGGGGAAATTGGAAGAGAGGAAAAAAAACGAGAGAAAAGAAAGAAGTCGGAGAAAGGAGGGTGGAATGCGTCCGGAGGGCCTCTGATCATCTCCGCCCGGCTCGATTAGACGGGACAGTGGGTCAGACCGGACCGGCTCTGGATCAGCCGGCGAGGGTTCTAAATGGAGAAGCAAAGAGCTAAGAGTACATGTGCAGCGAGAAGAAAACACTGGCACGCTACAGCACTTGAAGTGAGGCTGACGAAAGGAGATGGAGGGGAGAGTGGGAGAGAGGGGGGGTCAGCAGTGGGAGTCTGGACTGTATTATAGCGTTGGTCAGTGAATAATTGGTTTGTGGGGATGAATGATGAAGAGACAAAGTGGTGAAACTCATTTTCTAAGCTTGCATTCTAGTCCATAGAGAACATTGAATTGAGTTTTCTGCTTTCATTTGAAAGAACCCTCTTTATTCCGTTAATTCCGACTCGTACTTTATTCATTATTTGAGTTTTTTATGGCGTCATTTGTTACTCTGATCAACCTTTTCACTTCCTCTTTTTTTCCTCCCCCACAGTCAATTGTAAACAATTGTCATTTTTTAAAAGACACGGTTCAGTAGTTGCTGCACAGGTGGAAACCAGTTCCAAAGTAGTGCTATTTGCAAAAGTACACTCAAGTTGAAGATGAAGAACAGAGATATCCACGTCAACCATTACACAGAGACGTCCACTAAGAGCGAAACTGACGTTGAAGGAAATGAATTTAAAAAACGCAGTATTGCGACTCACTTTTGAAGTCGGTTTTATAAATATATATTTTGTTAGTTTTAGTTGCCACTTGTGCTTTTTATACAGCCTTCTTTTCTTCTTTCTCTTATCAAAAAAAAATCAGCCCGCTTGGATCTGTTTTTAGTCTTTTCTCCTCTCATTTCTTACTCTTATGTCTTCTCTCTGCTGTCATTCGTTTTTATCTTTGATGTACTTTCCATCTGCTCCGTAGTATCCAGTGCTACAACCACTCTTGACACACACATTCCCTCCTCAACACACCCTCCTCCCCCTGTATCGTTCTGTGTCAGGAGCAGCGAGGCACCGACCGTGCTGAATGTTCAGGCTTGTCATCAACAAACTTGACTGTTACCAGAACACCAGAGCCTTCACACTCTTATCTACAGTTTCCCCTCCTCTTATGGATGACCTGTTGTGGACTTTTTATTTAGCTGCACTACGACGACTGCTGCAAATCCGCACGACAACCCATTGACTCAAAATGCCTTCACGTAATAGACATATTTCTCAGGGGAAGTTGCTCGACCGGTAGTTTTCCTCCAGTTATCTGGGAATGATGGTGGTGTATAACGTGAGCGCTGTGTTATCTGCACACAGTATCAGGTTTCGCTGACTCATTTGGGGCTGTAGGTACAAGGAAGTGAGAGATGGCGGTTGTGTAAGAGGACGTCATGAGATTAAATATTTAGTCAAACATTCCATGGATCACTTTTTAAATCATCTTGAATTTGCTTCAGGTACTTTTGTTTGCAGAAGTACATTCAAACAAACACAATGTTATCTTTTCTTTTTTTTTTATTGTAAAGACAAAACAAGCTATATTACAGCACCAATTTCACATAATAAAATTAATAAAAAAAGTTTAAAGGCACTAATGCACCATTATAATTAACCTACACCAGTCTGTACTACTTATATATAAGTATACTTATACTAAATATTATTTTTCTTTTATCAGTGCTAACAGAAAAATAAATGAAGTTAAAATATTTTTTTGACAGAAGTACATACAACCACTTTGAAAAAATGACGTTATCTAATAATTATACAGACATAACAAGTGCCTTTACAGCATAAATGCCACTTGGAGACTGTATATAAAAAAATAAATAGTTAAAACACATACAAATGCAACAATAATACTAAATCCATCCCGACCACCCTGTACTACTCAGTGACCCCAATAATCTTATTTTATCATTTCTATTTTCTGTTTAAAATCTTAAAACAAGATGTTATTTACGCTTTTAAATTATTTTACATAATTCTTTATAAAATACAACCTATATTACAGCATAGATGTCATGAGAAGACAAAATAAAAAACTAAACGGTAAAAATATTAATAAACTCAACCTGTACTACTCAGTCACCCAAATATATATATATATATTTTCAGTGCAGACTAAATGGATTGAATATTCGTTTCAAATATTTTATAAGAGAGGTTTGTCTCAGCAATTTCAAAATATGACATCTTTTATTTTCTTTTTTGCATAATTAAATAGATAGAACAAGTAACTCTACAGTATAAATGCCACCAAGAGACAAAACAAAAATGAACAAACAGGCCAAATGCAACCATAATAATAAACTCATCTCACCTTGTACCACTTTGTAACCCTAATATTATTATTATTTTATTTATTTTTAAAGTGTTTATTTAAGTGCACAGTAATGATAAACCCATCCCACACTCAAATGTTATAATACTTTTCTTTCTAACATTTTTCTTGAAAGAAATTAATTCAAGCAATTAGAAATATATAATGTTACGCTTTCTTTTTTACATAATTTAATAGCTACTTGAAAGCATAGATTACAAAATAAGTTATCAAAAACGAGCGCAACAATTATAATATTATCTCATCCTCCCCTGTGGTACTCAGTCACTCCAATATTATTTTACAATATTTTCTTTCTTCAGTGCAGACTGAATTTTTTTAAAAATTAGTTTCCAACATTTTATTCAAGAATTTCAAAAACATGACATTATCTTTCCCTTTTTTGCATAATTATATAGACATAACAAGCAACCTTGCAGCATGAATCATTCACTAGTCACTTACAAAGTCACTTACAAAAGTATTTCAGTCTAAATTGAGGTTAATTTATTCCATTTTGCAGATGATTTATTAAAAAACACTTGTTCATTTCGGTGATCCAATGAAAAGAATCATTAAAATGATGCGTCCATCCCTAGTAGATGTGGAACATCCTCCTTTTAACTTGGTGTACGAATGGAATTTCCGGTGTTGAAACTTTCACCTGTTAATGGATAAGTGGCTTGAGATCATTGAAGCCAATTCGACTAAGAGCTCTTCCTCCGAGCTTTAATGAGCAGTAATGTCGGTATATGATGCCCTGGTGTTTGGTTTCTGCCGCTGCTCTTATACTATATCTCTCACAGCCGGAGATGTTCCATCTGTATGTTGATAGTGGTCGGTATATGTGTGTCAACAAGTCCTAATAACGGTGAAATAAAAGAACGACTATCGCTGAAAGTTTTTGTCAGGATTTAATTTCCTTTTTCAAATGTATAGTTTTAAACATTTTTCCCAACATCCCAAGTGCAGCTCAAAGAGTTTTTCACCGTCAATGATTAGGTATTTTATCTAGTATCGACAGAAAAAACCTCTGAAAGTCACCTTTGTATAGCAGGGTATTGTAGCTAACAGGCAGGTGGTCTCAGTGCTATGTGTGTAAACATAAACATGGAGGAAGTGTTGTTTCTTTTGGGCCTTTGAGGGCCAGCACTGATCTCAAGTGTGCACACTGGACCCGTGCCCTCTGGGAACTGAAACGCGAGACTGTCAATCTTCCGCAGGACAATTGACCCTTTGTTGCGTTGTAGAGGATGAGAGGGGAGTGGTGTGGTGGTGGTGGTGGTGGTGGGGGGACGCAACCTGTCTCGACCCGAGAGTTTGGAACCTCGAATCGGCTCACGATGTGCAGACGACGTGAGCCGGAGAGAGATTTTTATTTATAGAACGATGTCGTCTATTTTAGAAACTGAAGTTTCAAAGGACTTTTTGATCAACGTTTTTACAGAAATAGAGCGAGCCGTTTGGCGACAGAAATCCGATCTTGTTAATGTTTAGCCGTCGGAATTCTGCTGGTTAACTATTGTGGGATGTCTAATGTTCACACGGCGATCCCTGGGTAAAGTCTACATCCCGATCTCGTTGATCGACAGTACTTGCCTTCTATTGTTACATTTGCGACTTCCTTTTGAATCGATGCCCATCGATCAAAAACATTGTTTTCATTGTATAGCAATACCTGTGAAGGTAGTAAGTAAGTAAGTAATAGTTATTTGTTGTTATATAAGCGCTTTAACAAACAAAAACAATACACAGTTAAAATATATACTTTAAAAGATCAAGACACATAAGACAAACAAAGGAGTCCCAGAAAACCAGGAAAAAGCACAAATAAATATGTCTTAAGATGTTTCTTGAAGGAGTCAGTAGATCCAGGAAGTGTGTTCAGGAACCATCAGTAGATTCTGATCCACAGACCTCAGAGCCCGAACTGGGGTGTAAGGCTGGATCAGATCACTGATGTAAGGAGGAGTCTGACCATGAATGGATCTGAAAGTAATAACCAGAATTTTAAAATGGATCCTGAAAGAAACTGGCAGCCAGTGAAGAGTTTAAGAAGGATCGGGGGAATGTGAGTTCTTCTACTAGAGCGGGTCAGAATCCTGCTGTCTTGTATTAAGGGTTCCAGTTAAAAATAAATCTTTTGTTCTTAAACTTGCTTCTATGATCACTTAAAGAAGATTTATTAATTACAGGTAATTTTTGCTGTAAATAAAGTTGTTTTTTCATACATAATAATATTAATAATAATTCATTTTATTTGACGGCGCCTTTCAAGACATATATTTGCCATTGGATTGTAGCAAGAAGGAAAAAAGGTTTCATTCCTGTACAGCCTGGAAACAGTTCAAAGGTCATCATACATTTGATGAAGTTGCTACTGAGATTGAGGACATTCTCTGGGAATATACCTGACCCACAACAAATTAACTGCATGTGTCACAGATAAAGGAAGGAACATTGTTAAGGGTTTCAAGAAGTCTAAAGGGGGGGAAATTACTGAGTTAGTTTTAGCAGCCTTGGCGATATATATTTGTTTTAAGTCTGTCTGTAGAAAATTTGAAATTACTTTATGTCCATGTTCGTCTTTAAACTTTGTTTGGTCCGTAGTTGTACTTTGCTTCTTAAGTTAACAACTAACCTTTGCTTTTAGTTGAAGCACTAAATCTCAATTTAATGGGAATAATCTATGAAAAGAAAGAGGAAAAGATTGGAATTATTTATCTTATTAATATGGTTGTTGGAAAATATTAATATGGCGATATTCTTTTCCACAATTCTTTTTCATCATTGTATCAATTTTATCTTTCATATAATATGTATGTAAAATTTAAAAAATCAATTTTTTTGTTTATTACAATAAACATGCAAATATTTGCGCTGTGTTCAATTAAACTTCCTGCTTCTATATGGAAGCAGTTAATAAGTCCTAACCAGCTAAATGAACAATCAAATCCTATGAGATCCTGGCAATGACTGAGGACGAGAGGATACATTTGACTCCAGCAGCTTTTAAAGCTGATGTTTGGACATATTTTGTATTCAAAACAAATGAAAGCAGAGTCATCAAGAGTCACGTGTTCTGTAAATTCAACCCACCAGAGTAAAGTACTCGACAATACTACAAATTCATCCTTGTCCACAATATATCGTAGTGTTGCAGCAGTATTGTGATGCATATAATATCACTTGCAAATGCGAAGTCCTACTTTTTTTTTAGAAACTTCATGGTCTCTTGGAAATAAGTTTACGTGTGATGGTTTATTAATGAAGATCTGAGAAGCGCAAGCATGGGACTGACTAAGTCTTGATCCAGGTTCACAGTGAGCAGGTAGAAAGCCAGGGATCACCAGTCTTGGCCCCTAGATCATGTTCCCAGCCGGGCGGCCCCTGGGGGGGGGGGGTACACACGAGATTAAATGGAGTCAAGGGAAGAAATCGGATGAAAAATTGTTTACACTAGATCAGACATGGCCAAAGTTGGACCCATTTGACTCTGTCTTGAACCCTCCTGACTTCAGGCTAGAACTGATCCGAACAGTCACTTGTGATATTATTTATTTTTTGTATTATGATAATAACTCTACTGTATATACATCTTGCTCGAGGTCAGACCTATTTCTTGACTCACAATAATTTGAGCTAATATTTAGATTATATTAAGAAAAAAGTTATTTTATATCCCTTTCTTATTTTTATAAAATAATAATAAATATTCTCTTTTTTTTGTACTTGTTTTTCCACCATATTCTGACCCTTCTTACAGTATAAGTTGGACCCTGAGGAAATTGAATTACCTTTCCTAGAATGAATTATTAAAAAAACTCGTTCTAGGAACTCCTTAGATGCATCTTTTATGCATCTATTCGACAAATAAATGGACATAGTTCATGTGAGATCGAGCGTCAAAGACGATGACGGGTTGCTCTTCTGGTGTTTTGACGCCCCCTGCGGGAGGTCGGTGGCTATGACTGCCTACAGAGACGCTGTTGGTTGAGCTGAGATGACGCAAAAGACCGTTAACCTGAAGTCCAGATTATCATCTCTCTTCCTCTTTCCTCTCGCGTTCCCTCTTAACTTCTCTTTTCTCTACGTTTCGCAGAGGAAGCCGACTACACGGCGTTCGGCACCGACTCCCTGACCAGGAAGAAGAACAACGTCCTGTCCGCCGTCCTCCTGCGGCCGGACGTCAACCGCAAGAAGCCGCAGGTCATCATCAGCTTACCGAAAGACTTCCGTCCCGTGTCGTCCATCATCGACGTGGACATCCTGCCGGAGACGCACCGGCGCGTCCGCCTGTACAAGCACGGGCAGGAGAAGCCGCTGGGCTTCTACATCCGCGACGGCTCCAGCGTCCGGGTGACGCCGCAGGGCCTGGAGAAGGTGCCCGGGATCTTCATCTCGCGCATGGTGCCCGGCGGGCTGGCCGAGAGCACGGGCCTGCTGGCCGTGAACGACGAGGTGCTGGAGGTGAACGGCATCGAGGTGGCGGGCAAGTCCCTGGACCAGGTGACGGACATGATGATCGCCAACAGCCACAACCTCATCATCACGGTCAAGCCCGCCAACCAAAGGAACAATATCGTCCGCGGCGGCGGCGGCGGGGGGGCGGCGTCCGGCAGCTCGGGCCGCTCCTCGGACAGCGGCGCCAGCTACTACGGCTACTCCTCGTCCGCCGGCGCCGCCGCCTCCGTGCCGTCGCACATCATCCAGAACTTTCCCGCCGGCGAGCTGGACAGCGACGAGGAAGACGAGGATCTGGTGATAGAGGTAGGCGGCGGCGGCGAGGAGTCGCTGAGCCGCACGCCGTCCAACTACAGCATGCCGTCGCTGCCTCGCTACGAGCCTCACCTGAACCTCCGAACCGCCGCCGCCGCCTCGTCCTCTCTGTCCATCAACACCAACGGTACCCTGGTTGCTAGCGGCAGCAGCGGGTCGCTAAGCAACTCCAGGGTCATTCTGGACTCGCCCGACGGCGTCATGGAGCGACGGAGTCTGGAGGAGGACGGCACCGTGATAACCCTGTAGTCTCACCGGTCACAATCACTACACCTATACTACATGTGTCATTATAGCGACCCCGTCTGGACACTTGAAGCACTTGCACAAGGTCAAGCATCACTGGAAAACTCGCACTCTTGTCACACAAGCTGAGAAGGTTTTTTAGCACGCGAAACAAATTTTTAAAAACCTTTTACGGAAGAATCTTTTAGCAGCTAATTTTAAGTGATTCATCGATTTAATCTTCCTCCGTCTCTTGTCAACGCTGATGCAATGTCGTGCAAAAGAATTCATCTCGATTTTAATATATATGTGTTTATCTTCGTCCAGAGTTCCAGAGGTTTGGTCGGAAGACAATCAGTTTCTATAGGTTTCGACTGAAGTTTTGAGACTGGAACCTTCTTCTCAAATCGATCGTTTTCAGGTCGAGCCGCAGAAGAAACCAGACAAACGCCTTAACATGCCCCAAATAACAGTTTACAAAGAGGCTCCGCTAATGAAGTTGAATATTAATGCAGTGATGAAATGTAGGCTAAAGCAGGAGCTCACTAATGAATCTTCCCCCTGCTCTAATTTCTGCTTCTCCTGCTAATGGAAGCTATAATTGTGGCGACAGCGTCTCGTGACGAAAACGCTGACTTGTTTCAATCTCTTGCACATCGGATGTTTTTTTCAAGAGAAAGCGCCCCCAGTGCAGCTGCGAACATCATCGGGCCGTTGTGAAAAAGCGGCGACGAATTAAATCTTGTTAATTTATTTGAAACCATCACCGGACACGGGATGACGCTCGCCGCCACGTCGTGTTATTTATTCTTTAATCATGAGTATTTACTCTTGTTTTAGCCGAAACCTCCCGTCTCTTTGTGAATGATTCCACTTTGTGATTCTGTTTTTTTCCCTCATACTGTGAATGATTTATGTCGGAGAACCTCAAACTGAGCTACGTGTTTTAGGAGTCTATTTTTTTAAGATGAATTGTGCTCGCCAGATGAATCCTGATGGTACACATTTATAACGTCAGTATTTTCTAATTGTTTCGTAAAAATGTACAGTTTTATCACCTAATGAAGATGTTTTAAAATTTAAATTTGGATGTGTATGAATGGATAGCAGATTATTGAAGATTCTGAATAAAATAGAACCATATATGTACAAAAATGCACAGTGTTTGCTTCTTTATAATTAAACTGATAGAAAAAAGGGTAACTTTGTTAATCAAGAGTATTTAGAGTAAACCCTGAAGCTATGAAGTACTTGCTGAAGGTTTATCTGCGGCACAGATGCACACTGTTGAACTGTATAACTATGTGATCAATGTTGTTAAGTATAGGTCGGATCAGAAGCTGTTTGCTCTAGTACTCTTCTCTGCCAACATCTTATATTTGGTCATTTACAAAACAATTATGTTAGTGTCCTACATTTTTACCTTTAATGGATCTGCCTCTTAAACTGCTTTTAAAAATAGTTCTGGAATAATAAAAAATATTTTTCAAAAGGAAAATGTATTTATTTGACTTAAACGTAGACCCATTTGTTTTTATTAATTCAAAATTAATTTTTGAACGTGCTTGAGTGCCAATTTAAACGGACCAAATGGGATGTGCTGGCCTCTGCTGGACGCTTGAAGAACTGCAGTTAACATCGCCAAACTTAAACTGAGTTTGTGTTGAGAATGTTAGCTGATAAAGTCATTTCTGGTCAAAAATAAGTCAGATTGATAATATATTTTTAGGTTAAAAATAATGCTGTTTGTATGTCATTATAGTTTCGCACGTCTGTTAAAGTAGATACTTGGATAGTGTTTCATTATGTTACTGCATTCGATTTTATTGTAAATATAAAGAATATGAACATTGATCTCCAGGGAGTCACAACTATATGAAACGATTCATTTGTAGGGATTTCAAAATCAAGTAATTTGATTTTAATTTTATAATAATATTTAACCTTCAATTTATTGCCAGATTTGTCTTGTTTTATTTGTCTTGTCTTGTTCTACAATATTATTGTCCAGCAATGAATGTATTTACAGTATATATTCATTTATTTATTCAATATTTATTTAAATGTTACATTTGGTTTAATTGAATGATTGAATTTTAAAATTCGAATATTCTCAAAATGTATGCGTTTTAATCCTTTTTAAATTCATTATTGTCTGGTAGCACCGTTAGACATTTTAATATGAAACAAAAGACGAGTTTTAAAAAAAACTGTATTTGGAAAAATGTTTTACTATTGGAATAAAAATATCAAACTATGTGGGGGGAAAAAACATTCATTTATTTTGAAAATAGTCGATTTTTCATTTATTTAAAGAAATACAATCTGCCTTTAAATGTACAAAATACTAAAAGAAAGTATATACTTAATTCCACTTTTCAATATACGCTACTAAAAAATAGTATTCAATAAAGCCAAATTCAACCTTTCAATATACAAATTACTGAAATATAGTATTTAATAAAACCAAATTCAACCTTTTAATATACAAATTACTGAAATATAGTATTCAATAAAACCAAATTCAACCTTTCAATATACAAATTACTGAAATATAGTATTCAATAAAACCAAATTCAACCTTTTAATATACAAATTACTGAAATATAGTATTTAATAAAACCAAATTCAACCTTTTAATATACAAATTACTGAAATATAGTATTCAATAAAACCAAATTCAACCTTTTAATATACAAATTACTGAAATATAGTATTTAATAAAACCAAATTCAACCTTTTAATATACAAATTACTGAAATATAGTATTTAATAAAACCAAATTCAACCTTTTAATATACAAATTACTGAAATATAGTATTCAATAAAACCAAATTCAACCTTTTAATATACAAATTACTGAAATATAGTATTTAATAAAGCCAAATTCAACCTTTCAATATACAAATGATTGATATATAGTATTTAATAAAGCCAAATTAAACCTTCCAATATACAAATTACTGAAATATGGTATTTAATAAAACAAAATCTAACCTTTTAATATACAAATTACTAAAATAAAGTATTTAATAAAACCAAATTCAACCTTTCAATGTACAAATTAATTTAAATAATAAAAAAAACGAATTCAACCTTTCAAGATACAAAATATTTAAATCAAGTATTTAATTTAAAAAAATTAACCTTTCAATATACAAATCACTGAAACAAAGTATTTAATAAAGCTAAATTCATCCTTTCAACATAAAAAATACTTAAAGTATTTAATAAAACCAAACTCCACCTTTCAATACACGAACATACTTGAACAAAGTATTCAATAAAGCCAAATTCAACCGTTCATAATACAAATGACTGAAAATCAATACACAATTGACCAAATTCAACATTCCAATATCCTAATTATTTAAATAAATCATATAAAAATAATTACATTTTTAAACATTTGAAAATATTAAATTCAAACACTCAATATTCTCACTTCCACTGAACTTACAAAAATAAAAGCTCCTTCATCTTCCTTCCTAAAACATTTTCATTGTCAAACATGATAAAAAGCTTGTGTTACAAAAGATACAGCGAAGTAAATATTAAAAAAAGATCTGAGGAGTTAAAAAAAAAAGTTTTGAGAAACTCTTTCCATGAATGAAGAAACCATGTCGACACCAGGCTCGTGGGCGTGAACCTCTTACGCCAGACAGCTGAGAGTCACGTGACGTGACGTGGAAGCACCATGGCGGCGCTGAGCTGAGCTAGCTGCTGACAACTGATAGCAGGACTTTTTCTTTTCTTTTTAAAAACAAAACAAACCACGCTTCCTTCTCCGGGGGGGGGGAACAGGTCGAAAAATGTCGGCCTGAGAGAGACGAGCGACGAGCGGCGAGAGATGCAGCAGCAGCAACAAGCAGCGTCACAACAACGGCGACAGCAGCAGCAGTTGAAGGTAGAAAACAGCAGAACCAAGAGCATGTTCCTGTCGCGGGCGCTCGAGAAGATCCTCTCCGACAAGGAGGTGAAGAGGAGCCAGCACAGCCAGCTGAGGAAGGCCTGTCAGGTGGCTCTAGGTGAGACCATTTTGGAAAAACTGCTGAGTTTGTGTCCAAAAAATTGTTAGCATTAGCTTGACGCTGCTACATGCTAGTAGCATCTTCAATGGCCGTCAAAGGTTGATTCCGGTGTTGACACATGGCGTCGGTACTGTATACAAGGATCAGTCAATATGTCTGTCTTCACCTATTCATCTGTGTGTTGGGGCCATGTCAACAGACAGGAAACGTGTTATGCCAGGATCGCTTAGCTTAAAACAAGAGATCCAGATCCAGGAGCCCAGGTGTCAGCAGACCAGACTCAGGGGCCACACGACACTGGGATCCTCTGACGTCTCTGCTGTTTCCATTCAGACTGCCTTGGCTTGTGTTACACTGATCTGCCAACTTGCTACATCCGTTAGTGTGTAGTTGAAGTGATGCACACTCACACTTCACCATGCTAAGGGCCCCTCAAAAAAAAAAACACTTGCCTATGACCAGGAGCCACCTTTGCAAACCATTAGTTTTAAAATATATAAAGAAACTTTGTATTTCCTAACTTGTTTATATCACTTGTCAGGCCTTTATTAATAAATGTGTCTTCAGTTGGGATGTTAGAAAAAACTTATATGGTGATGTATTGTGATATTTTCCTTTTCCACGATACTGTATCAATATTCGACAGCATTGTATCACATTTATCTTTATCTTACACTATTTTTAAAAATGGTTTATAGTTCAATAATGTTTACTACTTTACTACTTTAAAGTATATACTTTATTGAATATTGTTTTGATTGTTTAAGCGCTTTGTAACCCTGGTCTAGAAAAGCGCTATACAAATAAAAATTACTTATTTACTTACTTACTTACTATTGGCACGCAAATATTCTCACCGATATTTCATTTTTCAGTTGCAATTACACTTCCGTCCAAATTGGTTTTAACGAAGGGTTTGAGATAATATCAATACACCGATATAACGCAAGAAACGGTCATCATGTCCCGCTAAATGAATATTGAAATCCCGGGCGATGACTGAGGACGGGAGGATACAGTCGACTCACTCGGATTTTAAAAAGCTGATGTTTGGACATATTTTTATTTCGAATCAAACTTACCGCCGCTAGATGACAGCAGCTTAATTAACGTTGAAACCTTTGAGATCATGGAGACTGAGGACAAGAGGATACAGATGACTAATGGAAAAATTGAAAAAGAAATTGGTTTCAAAACAAGTGAAAGCAGTTACAATTTCGTCAAGAGTCATGTGGTCTGTAAATCCTGCAACACCAGAGTCAAGTACTCGACAATACTACAAATATATCCCTGTTACTACAGTTTCAAAAATGTATTGTATATTTGCCCCTGTAGCGTCATTCGTATCGTATCTCCAGATTCTTGCCAATACACAGCCCTAGTATTCATTACTTTTGTTTTGTTTTTTACATCCATTTCAACATCAATTTTTTGGCAACATCCTTCCTCTCCAAACAATCCTTTTGACAAGACGATGTATTTGGTAGCTTAAAATTATACTTCCTGGACCCACTAAAGTACACTATCTTGCTGTGTAAATACAGCATATTGTTGCCTTTTTCATTACATTTTAAAAATAACATGTTTTTGCTTTAAGTAACACTGACGTTTTTAAGGCTTTAAACTCTTCACATTTATTATTATATATCACATTATATTATATATAATTATTCTCTTTTCTGAGGCGCCTCATTTAAAACCACCGATCTACAGTATATCTCTATCAAAAAGCATCTCATCGTGGTGGGAGCAAGCAGGAAAGTGTCGTCACCCTTTCAATGTCTTTGTGCGTTTGGTCGTCTACTTGAATTAAATACAAGTCAAAATCATAATCGCTGTTATCTCTGTGTGTTTGTCAGAATCCCTTCATGGTTTACTGTGTTTATCTGTGTTGCTCTGTTCAGTTCATTTATTATACATGATGCAAAGATCCGTCTTCAGTATATTTTCCATTAGGGCTCCTCGACTTCTGAACGGCCTGCCCGAGGCGACAGGACAAGTCTGTGCTCTCGTTAAATATTTTTTTAAAAACACTCTTTCTTAAAAACACACACTTTAACAGACTTATCTGATGTTGTCTTGTAACTTTTGACTGATGAATTTGTTGTAACTAGGGGTGTAAGATAATATTGATGCGCCCATATATCAGCAGTCATTACGTCCACTGCAGATAAAGGAACAATGGGGCTAGGACTGAGGACGAGAGGATACAGCTGATATTTAGACATGTTTTGGTATCAAAACAAATAAAAACCGTAACGACTTTGTCAAGAGTCATGTGGTCTGTAAATTCTGCAACACCAGAGTCAAGTACTCGTATAATACTACAAATATATTCTTGTTGCTACAGTATTGCAATATATCGCAATATATCGTATCACTGACCTGTATCGTGAGACGACTCAGCAGATTCTTGCCAATACATCCTTCTAGTTTTAACTCTTTCAAATAATTGTATTACTTTTTATTCTACTTTATTTCATTTCCTCACAGTATCTATCTTTTCATCGTATTAATATTTGATGATGTTCTTAATGTAATGTGTTCAATTAATCATTTTAGTTTTTAATCCTGCTCTTATGTAAAGCACTTTTTGACTTCTGTCAGTCTAAAAGGTGCTTCATCGATCCATGTTTTTTATGTTTATGTTCATTATTCTTTTCATTACTCCCACCATCTACGTCAGCAACACAAACATCCTGTTTGCCGGTTTTCAATTAGGAGTCGTAATGAATGTTTAATCGCAGCTGTAAATGTGATAAAACATGCAGCAAAGATGGCGAGCAGGCGACTCCACGAGTCACACGATACAAATAAAATACATTTGTGGGCCATGCAGTGTGTGTTATACAGATGTCTATCAGGCTTATAAAAGTACATGTTAATATTTTACTGTTAATCCCTTTTTCAGATGAAATCAAGGCCGAGTTAGAGAAACAAAAGTGAGTATATTGAATTTTTTTTTTTATAAATGTTCTTCTGTAGTATAATCCTCTTGTACTCACTGTAAAAGTGTAATATTTTAAAATGGTTTCTCTAAACGTTGACGTCACAACTCACCCTGTTCTCCTATCTGGTCCTGCAGAGATGGCACCGTGGTCGCACCGCGAGCCAACTACATCGAGGCGGACAAGTACGTCCTGCCCTTTGAGCTCGCCTGTCAGTCAAAGTCACCCCGGATCGTGAGCACCTCCCTGGACTGTCTGCAGGTGAACCTCCTCGCACCGACACACAGCGTTCTTCCATGAGGATTCAACAGATATTCCTTTTCTTCCTGAGAAAACAATTGAGTGGGTGGGGGGGGATCTCACCTGTTTCACGTGTTCAACTGGTTTCACATTCCGCATGTTTGCACTCGTATTTGGAGCTAGAGCCTAAAAGAATACATTAATTTTATTGATATTAATTATCTAATGCAATCATTATAACTGCAAATATCAGTATGAATGTCATCTATCGTAAAGCCTTAATACTACCTTAATAAAACATACTTAAAATTCCATGATACAAAGTTTTCTTTGCCACCAGATTAACGCATAAATAACCTGGTATTTTCTTGCTCTCTGGGCTTCAGAAACTGATCGCGTACGGCCACATCACAGGCAACGCTCCCGACAGCAAGACCCCGGGAAAGCGGCTGATTGACCGCCTGGTGGAAACCATCTGCAACTGCTTTCAGGGCCCGCAGACGGATGAGGGCGTCCAGCTACAAATCATCAAGGTACTCCCGACATCTGGCGCCTGTCGGATGATCCAGCTGTTTGTCAAAGACATAAACAAATTTGAAAATCTTTTTTTTGTCATCTGCCTGTGTGACCATCAATCCTCTACCAGCCTATTCCTGGCTCATCCGGAGCTATTCTCAATCCTTGTCGCGTCGACAGCGGCTGATAAATCCATCATTTTGTCCTCAGTAAATTGTGTTTTAGACCGAATAAGTAGCTGGAACAAGAAGTACACATGGTTGGAAATGGATGACCGTTTAAGTCATGTCTATTTTCTTAAGATGACTCATTAACAAATACTGCAACTTCAGGGTTTTCATTACAGTTTATTTGAAATTGATTACTATATAAATCAAAGCCAAGCTGTTCTCTGAACAATATTACAATTTTCTTCTTTTTTTCTAAATAAGAGTGTAGGTCAAAAATGCCGAACTCTATTACACAAGTGGCCAAAATCCTTCCTCTCTGTAACAGGAAGTTCTGATTGTGATATTACTTTTACTCTCAAAGGCTCAATACATACAATATCTCTGTGTTTGTAGACTGTTGACATTGATGAGCTTTTTTTCTTATCTTAAACACTGACACATTTAAAGGTCTCAATGTCAACACCAACGATAATCTACTTTGGTTTGAGCCAATCATCTCGTAACTAGACTTGGCGGGCCGGATTTGGCCCCCGTGCCACTTGTCAACAGTGAGTGTTGACGGGTATTTCGTGACAGTACATTGATGAGACATTTCCACTATTTTGGTCAAATGTTTGAGACGGAAACAACCAGAAATGAGTTTACAAATTCTAATAGTTAACTGGTGAATCAGCAGTTTTATTAACTTCCCTTTTTCTGTCCGGATCCAGGCCCTCCTGACCACGGTGACGTCCCCTCACATAGAGATTCACGAAGGGACCATTCTGCTGACGGTGCGGACCTGCTATAACATCTACCTGGCCAGCCGCAACCTCATCAACCAAACCACAGCCAAAGCGACACTCACTCAGATGCTCAACGTCATCTTCACACGCATGGAGAACCAAGCGGTCAGTCCGAAGGATGGTTTTGAATATCAAAGATACAAGGCCTCAATATCTGCCTGGATACTTTGAGATATTTTGGTTACTCACTACGGAGCCACGACATGATAAAATAAAATAAATTTGGGTCCAAGAAATCCGTCTTCAATTTTAGAAAATAAACTTATTCTTGAGGAGGTATGTAAGATTGTATTTTTAAATGTCAACTAATGTGTTGATTTAAGTGTATCTTAAATTGATCTTGGACCTTGTACTCATGTGGCTGTTTGTACAAAACTCTCTTTTCATTGAAATATTTACATTAGATTGTACATTAGACAATGATCTTAAGCCCCGCCAACTGAAAACACTCAGTTTCTCTGGAGATTAAATCTTGTTTACCATAACCACGCCCACTCTGCTGTGATTGGTCAAACATCAAGGTTTGTCACCACACGTCCTAAATCCCGGAAGCCTCCATCTCCAAGGGACTCATTGTATAAACAAAGCAAGGTGTGATTACAGCTGGCGGTGATCAGGGTGTGATTACATCCAAATGGACTGCCCTCTCGTAACCTCTTGTTCGCTGAGATTTCAGACAAGGGAGAAATTTAAAGTATTAACATTTGAAACAAGTGAGTGAGTCATGAGAGTTGGGTTTTTACATTAGTTGCCCTTTAAAATTCTGGATATTCAAACAGAACTACTGGTAACTGCTAATCATTTTTTAATTACTTTAGATGAATGTATTGTTTATAAACACAACTTGGTTCACTAAGATTCTTAATTTAGCGTCATTTTGCTATAATGACCACGTAAATTACAATGCGAAATACGGGGTTGGAACCCGTGTCTTCAAAATCAACAGTGTTGTGCTCGTCCGTTGAATTATTCTGGCTAGTGAAAGTATTTAAGATGGAGTTGGCATTTGCTAAACCCTGATTCGTGGCCATGAATAATTCTCAGGTCCAAGGCTCTGTATCACACAAATAAATTGTCGTGGCATTTATTACTGCTAAACACACGTCTTCAAGAACACAACACCTTTCCCTTCTGCAGGCTCTGGAGGCTCAGGAAATGGAAAAGGACCGACTACGGCTCCCGCAACAGAACCCATCACCAGTGCTTCCTAACCGCAGATCGGTTTCCCCTCGGCCAGACAGGACCCCGACTCCGGAGCCACAGAGCTCCCCTTCCCCTGCAGCCAGCACCCCAGACCTGGCTTACGTTAACAACACCAGACACACACCGCCGCCTTCAGACCTAGACCAGGACAGACCTCCCTCTATGAACGGAGAGACTGAGTGCGACAGCGGACACATTAATGGAGGAGAAACACCGGTCACACCATCCGCAGGTATCATCCATCTCCTCGTTTGCTTCCCGTCTCCATGAGTCACTGAATCATTTGTTTTCATCAGATGAAGCTCAGGCCGAGGACGGTGTTCTCAGCCAATCGGTGGAGGAGTTGGACACGACAGAAGACAACACATTAGTAGAGACGACTGAAGGACATGAGGGCGAACAAGAAGTTCCCGCTGATGTTGAGGCGGGAGAAATGATTTCTGACCGTGTAGGAGACGAGCCTGTCCACACCGTGTCGGAGCAGACTGAAGTGACCCCGGCTAAGGGTCACCCAGAGGGAGGGCACGTGAACGGCATCATCGAGGATCGCTCCTCCGTCTCCTCATCAGATTTGCTGGTGAGAATCTAACCCCAACATAAACCGTAAAACCATGTTTCCTTTTATTACATGGTGTTATAATGAAAGACTGCTGTTGTGTTTCAGGATGCTGAGAGTTTACAGGGACCCCACAGTTCCTCCAGATTCTCACACATCCTTCAGAAAGACGCCTTCCTCGTCTTCCGCTCTTTGTGCAAACTGTCCATGAAACCCCTGGCGGACGGCCCTCCGGACCCCAAGTAAGTAACCAAGAAGCAACCAGCTGGTGGGATCTGACCCCTCGATTTTGAGCCCGTCATTTGAAAATAAGGTTCTTTAAACTCACTGGAGTCTTCGTCACAAGTCTGCCCTCTTGGTGTTCAAGCACGTCCTCCGTCAACTCTTGTTACTGTAACATTAAACCAGGCAGCCGTAAAGTGACACCCAGTTTTTCATCTCCTCTTCCTGCAGCTGATGCTGAAGGTAGAGCAGTAGATGTTACAAACTATATTCTTAGTGCACTCTAATGCTAAATTAAAAATTCCTTCAACCTCAGTTTTACTCTTATAGTTGACGTCCAGAATCTCTATTCCTTATTCTATAATTAACATTGGCTTTATAGACTTTATAGGTCAACATAATTCCTAATTTAGTATAGAAGTGTTAAAGCCACCATTAAACATTTACTGAGCATGTCAGTGTGTTGTGATAAAAGTTTCTTTCGAATTTACTCTAAAAATCAAATTTGCAGGCATAATTCAATTAATACAGAATAAGTTACTAGTACTAGATAAGTATATAGTAATAGAAGTACACAAATACTTTTTCACAAACGCAGCTTAGTATATTATTTTGTCAAAACATTGTAACAAATGCATATTTTTAAATAAAGTTATTAATGTGATGGAAAACAGCCCAGTGTCTAAAATCCATCACCGTTGATGTCTGTAGTTTTTTTTGCGGTTTTGTTTATGAACTGAACACGATATGCTAGATTCATTTCTAAGGTTTGTAAGTGTGTGTCATTGATCGAGCTCGAATCCTTCCTCCAGGTCTCACGAGTTGCGTTCCAAGATCGTTTCCCTGCAGCTGCTGCTGTCGGTGCTCCAGGGAGCCGGGCCAGTGTTCCGCACGCACGAGATGTTCGTCAACGCCATCAAGCAGTATCTGTGCGTGGCGCTGTCCAAGAACGGGGTCTCGTCGGTGCCCGAGGTCTTCGAGCTGTCGCTCGCCATCTTCCTCACCCTGCTCTCACACTTCAAGGTCCATTTGAAGATGCAGATAGAGGTGAGAAACCGGCGAGGCACACGCTTTCAGTGTGTTTTCGGGTTCTGACTTTGATTTCTCCGAATTCAGGTGTTTTTCAGGGAAATATTTCTAACCATTCTGGAAACATCGACAAGTTCGTTCGAGCACAAGTGGATGGTGATCCAGACACTGACACGCATCTGTGCAGGTAGAGCCTTTTCATTGCCTAAATAATAAATTACCAATTTTGCGGTTTGGATTCTGACCACTAGGGGCCGCTATACCCTACGTCAGGGGTGTCAAACTTGTGGCAAATGGTCTGAAACAGGAATAATGTGCTAGATTGTGATGCTTTATTTAAATTATTGTTGCCTCGATAATTATAAATATCTCTATGTTTGTCTTTTTATCATTTATATTATTTTTATTTTAAGTTTAAATGGGTTATTCTGACAATGTGAGTGGTTCATTGTGCCAATTTCTGACATCTATGTATGTTGTTTTGTCTCTAGATGCACAGTGTGTGGTCGACATCTACGTCAACTATGACTGCGACTTGAATGCCGCCAATATCTTTGAGCGTCTTGTCAACGACCTTTCTAAAATCGCCCAGGGCAGAAGTGGTCAGGAGCTGGGCATGACTCCTCTGCAGGTAGAGTCACAAACCACTGTTATTCTCTCGTGCCTCACTTGGAAGAAAACATTTTCATGAGTTTATTCCTGCAGGAACTGAGTCTTAGAAAAAAGGGATTGGAGTGTCTGGTGTCCATCCTAAAATGTATGGTGGAGTGGAGTAAAGATATGTATGTGAACCCAAATCTCCAAGCAAATCTAGGTGAGAGTTGAATTTATCAACACATTTAACGCAGAGACAAAAAACCCTTGTTAAACTCTGTTTGTGTTGCAGGTCAAGAACATCCTTCTGACAACGATGGGTCCGAGCTGAAGAATTCAGAGCATCTGACCGGACGCAGGGACAGCATCAGCTCCATGGACTCCACCCTCTCCTCCAGCGTGGCCACGTCCCAGGCTGACCACCCGGAGCAGTACGAGGTCATCAAGCAGCAGAAGGAGATCATCGAGCATGGCATCGACCTGTGAGGCCTCATTAATACACATCTCGCATCAACTCCATTTCTCTTGAGAATAACATTTTTTCCATTAGGTTTAACAAGAAGCCCAAACGGGGAGTCCAGTACCTGCAGGACCAGGGAATGCTGGGACCTTCTGCGGAGGAAATTGCACAGTTTCTTCATCAGGAGGACAGACTGGACACGGTGAGAGATTTTAACCTGACATAGTGCCTTAGTAAGTAAGTAATAGGTATTTGTAAAGAGCCTTTCTAGACCAGGGTCACAAAGCGCTTGAACAATCAAAAGCAATTCACAATTAAAAATACCGACAGATTTAAAAACTTGAGTTTTAAGGATCGTGGAAATGTGAGTTCTCCTACTAGAGCAGTGGTTCTTAACCTGGGTTCGATCGAACCCTAGGGGTTAGGTGAGTCGGTCTCAGGGGTTCGGCAGAGCGAGTGATTTCTTTGTTAATATTTTAATCCATACTAACTATGTTGGGAAAAAGAAGAAAGTGGTCGGACGAATATGTACAACATGGATTCACATGTATCACGGAATGTGATGGGAGTGAGCGTACTATCTGCATGATTTGCAACGCCAAGTTGAGCAACTCTAGTCTCGCACCGGCATAACTAAAGGAACACTTCTTGAAGCGGCAATGAGACTGGGAATACAAGAAACATATTGTATACATATCTATGTCTTGAATTAAAAAAAAAAATCAAATTTTATTTTTCACTAAAGAGGGGTTCGGTGAATGCGCATATGAAACTGGTGGGGTTCGGTACCTCCAACAAGGTTAAGAACCACTGTACTAGAGCAACTCAGAATTATCGCTGCAGAGTTTTCCTAAAATGAGAGATTTTTCTCAGTTGAAGATTAGTTAGTTGTTATTAGTCGGTTATTCATCAGGGTTCCTGTGGATCCTTTAGAAGTCTTCAATTCTTCAAACTCTGGGGAAAAAAAGGCCTATAAATCTCTTATATCAAATTTGAAAAAGTATTTTAAACGCATGATAATTAACTTTGTATTTTAGTTTCCAAAACATATGTGGTAACATTGTAATTAATGTGTTTTCTTTCATTTTTCCATTTTATTTAGCCTTGAGTTGGTCTTAAATTGTATTTCAAATGGTATTAAAGTTTTGAAATGCCCTGGATATAACTTATCTTAACATGTAGGAACCCTGTTCACGTGATAATATTTTACCAACAGACCCAGGTCGGAGAGTACTTGGGCGAGAACATCAAGTTCAACAAAGAGGTCATGTACTGTTACGTGGACCAGCTGGATTTCTGTGGTCGGGACTTTGTCTCGGCCCTGCGTGCCTTCCTGGAGGGCTTCAGGTTGCCTGGGGAGGCCCAGAAGATCGACAGGCTGATGGAGAAGTTTGCTGCTCGTTACTTAGAATGTAACCAGGGGTAAGAAACCAAGATGTCCTTCATCTTTTAAATGGAAAACTAACTTGTTTTTTTTTTGTCTCACAGACAGACAGAGTTTGCCAGTGCAGACACTGCATATGTGCTGGCTTACTCCATCATAATGCTGACCACAGACTTGCACAGTCCACAGGTGACGACTATGACGCATGTCTTACGCATCGTTTACTTCTGGGATTGGATTATTTTGGTCAGATCTGGGTCATATTGAAGTGTTTTATTAAAAGTAGTTCATGGTTATAAACTCTAGAACAGTCTTCTGAAAGGGAAAAGTGTGTGTTGGTTTGATGTCAAATCGTTGTGTCTCTAACTACATTTTAATGCATCATAAACGGTGTTATCATTACTATAATGTTGGACCAGTTTCTTGGTGTTTTACCACAGTAGTTTCCAACCTCTGGTCTGGAGGTACCAGTCCATAAGGCATTTTTTATCAGGCCATACAGACAGAAAATATATAATTTTATTGTGTCTGTTTTATTGATTATTTATGTCTGAAATGTGTTTTTATTTTGAAAAAAATACAGGATTTCCTCCAGAGTCATATAAGTCGGTGACTCTTGACTCGTTTCAGTCAAGTTAACTCGGAAAAATTAACCTGTTAACTAGTGAAATATAAACTCAAAGTGATTTATTTTCAATGTTTTTATCTTGAGGTCGGTCCGTGAATATATTGCAGACATTATTAACACACACAAGCTGCATTTCAAAAACACTCCCGACATAATGGTCTGATTCATCGTTATGTTCTCGTTGCCTGAATGTCAAACCTGTCTGGAAAGATGTTTTCATCAAACTTAATCCCTGTAACTGTGATATGAAAATGAGGTTTGTGAGTAAGATGGTGAGTAACTGTTGTTGGCAGCAGAACAAGGTTAAATACTGAACATGAAAAACATTGCTCTCTGAAACGACGCACAATAAAAACAGTTTTAATCTACACTGACGATACAACAGAAAAAAGTATAATCTTTAAAACGTGAAAACATCGGAATCATTTACTAGAAATGTTACTTTTCTGTCCCTGCTGTAGGTGAAGAACAAGATGACCAAGGAGCAGTACATCAAAATGAACCGGGGCATAAACGACAGTAAGGACCTGCCAGAAGAATATTTATCCTCCATCTACAACGAGATCGCAGGCAAGAAGATTGCCATGAAGGAGAGCAAAGAGTTTTCAATCACTCCCAAGTCATCCAAACAGAGTGAGTTTTTACACCTGTCTGTCAATTTAGACTCTATGAAACAAAGGTTTTAAAAAACGGGAAGGAAAAAATAAATTGTAGGAGCTTGTCTTGCCTTAAACCAGGGATGTCAAAAAAGCAAGGCCTTATTTATTGCCTTTAAAATGAATTTGATCAAATTAAAAAAAATGTGATAAGTAAGATTTTATGTTGATTTCAAATCTCAAAGTATTTGCTATTTTTATTTAAAAGTAACAAGTAGCAGATTGATCATGGAAGTGTGTTAATTCGAGCTAACAGAACTTTTTTTATTCGTGACTGAAAGTGATACCAGGCGACGAGTATGAGGTGTACTTTGTGCACAGAATGTTTAAATTCATGAAATGTTATTCTTTAACTGGAATAAAAACTCTTTTTTTTTATTTTAAAGTAAAACATTTGGATACAATTTTCCAAAAATGTATGTAATAGATGTGTTTTTTATTTTAGTTGATTTTTGAAATCGTCATTTGATTTCAAATGGTATTAAAAACAATCTTTAAAAGTCTTGAACTTGACCTGATCTTCTACTACGTCCAGGTGTGGCCAGTGAAAAGCAGCGGCGGCTCCTCTACAACATGGAGATGGAGCAGATGGCTAAAACGGCCAAAGCTCTGATGGAAGCCGTCAGTCACGCCCAGGCGCCGTTCTTCAGCGCGACCCACCTGGAGCACGTCAGACCCATGTTCAAGGTCAGAGGAACTCCAAAGAAACTGCTGACTAAGCGTAAGCAGGTCGATTACAATTTTTTTGCGTCCCACAGCTGGCGTGGACTCCGCTGCTCGCGGCGTTCAGTGTCGGGCTGCAGGACTGCGATGACCCTGAAGTGGCCTCGTTGTGTTTAGAGGGAATTCGCTGCGCCATCAGGATCGCCTGTATCTTCAGCATGCAGGTGTGGACATCTCCTTACACAAAGATCAATTAGTGAAATCGAATCTTAAAGTTTAAAAATTCTTCTTGTGGGAATTATTGCAGCTGGAGCGGGATGCCTACGTGCAGGCCTTGGCGAGGTTCACCCTGTTGACCGCGAGTTCAAGCATCACTGAGATGAAACAGAAGAACATTGACACCATCAAGACCTTGATCACTGTCGCACACACGGATGGAAACTACCTAGGAAACTCCTGGCATGAGGCGAGCGCATAACGAAACCAGCTAAATAATTTAATCATACTGGGAAAGTGTCCGATCATCTCCGCTATAAAGTCATATAAAATGGACCGTGAAACTCTCTAATAGAATAAAACTCAGTCACACAAGGAGCTGAACAACATGTATATATACTAAACTTTATTTAAAAGGAAGTCTGAATTTAGTATATTTTTTATTCTTGGAGGTTCAATATTTCGTAATTATATATGTGTTTCTTCATCAAACAGTACCATAAAATGTCTTAATCATCAGTTTTACTCTTATTGGAAGTCTATTTATAATTCTTATCTTATCTTAAACATATCTTAATACAAATATCATTTACTTATTTTTGAGCCAATCATCCAGCTGGAAACTAAATGATTTGGCAGATTAGGCCCTTGAGTTAAAAACATGTGGTCTCTCTTTGCGTTTGATGGATCTACTGACTCCTTTAAGAAACATCTTAAGACATTTTTATTCGTTCAGGCTTTTCCTTGATTTTCTGGAACTCCTGTTGTGTTATCAGTTTTATCTTGATCTTTAAAATATATACTTTATTGAATATTGTTTTGATTGTTTAAGCGCTTTGAGACCCTGGTCTGGAGAAGCGCTATATAAATAAAAATTACTTACTTACTTACTAATATGTAAGCGTGTATAATGCATCAATAATGCAGCATATGACTTTCAGGGTGTGGGATGGTTCCCCGGTCTTCATGACCAGCCACCACTGATATGAAACATAGTTAATTACTCAAAAATCAGTGTCACTTGTGTTAAGACTGATCCGTCCCGGCAGCTGCCTATATTTTCAGTTACATGTAGACGCCATGCTTTCAATCGAATTGGTTTTATTTTATATAAAATAGAGAGGATTTTGAACTGAACGTGTATCTTCGGCCATGTTTAGATCCTGCGATGCATCAGTCAGCTGGAGCTGGCTCAGTTGATCGGCACCGGAGTGAAGACGCGCTACATATCAGGGGTAGTCCGGGACCGGGAGACTCTTAAGGGTCTACCTTCCGGAACAGAGGAGTTCATGCCACTGGGGCTTGGTAAGAAAAAGACAAAAAACATTTTTAGTTATGAATGAAATGTTCTGAGAAACAAAAAAGTGTTTGGTGCAGGAAACCTGGTGGGAAGTCAGGACCGAAGACAGATGGCTCACATCCAGGAGTCTGTGGGAGAAACCAGCTCCCAAAGTGTGGTTGTTGCAGTGGACAGGTGACAGTGGAATAAACTTGTAAAACTCTTCCCCAGTCCTGTCGATGACTTTGACGTTAACTTTATTTATCGTCACCAGGATCTTCACTGGATCCACCCGACTAGATGGAAACGCAATCGGTAAGTTAGTTTTTAAATCCCATTTTTCCCCTATTGTTACTATAGCATGAACTCATTGATGGTGTTTCTCAGTGGACTTTGTGAGATGGCTCTGTGCCGTGTCCATGGACGAGTTGGCTTCAGCGCACCAGCCCCGCATGTTCAGTCTGCAAAAGATTGTGGAGATCTCCTACTACAACATGAACCGCATCCGGCTGCAGTGGTCCAGAATCTGGCAGGTCATAGGAGACCATTTCAATAAGGTCAGCAAACGCCCTTGAGCTTATTGCTATTAATGTCTTTTCAAATGCTTAAAAAGGGTGTAGAACCATATAGAGTAGATAAATGTAGTGCAATATTATTGGGTTAAATATGTAAAAGATGCTTGGCAGAGAATCTTCTAAGTGCTTTTTTTATTTTTGTTTTGAATTAGTTTTGGCCCAAAAATGCATTAGTGTCTAATAAAATATGAGCAATTTTAATATATAGCCTTTCAAAAACCTCTTCTAGCTTTTTTTTTAAGCTTAAAATATAATTATATTGTCTTATAATAATGCGGGACACAACAAAAGGAGGCAACAAAGAAGTATTTCTGTACTAATCATGACCTCTGCAACCATTTCATGACATTGCCTTGAGTCTGTTGGCGAGATCAGTTTGCACGTGACTTCTAGTGTTGGCCCTTCTGCTGTGGTCGTCAATTTTAAGTCTTCCAATAATTCCTGGAATATCTCTATTATGATGTTGTAAATGTAAAAGGATGTTTGGGGTACCGTCTTGACTAATAGAATAGAAATAGAAGTGCATTTTTACTGTTTACTGAAAGTGTTCCAAGACCCAGATCAGTTCTCCACAGTTTGTTCTGGGATCGTTTTTCCAGCCCACAATCAACGTCAACATCATTATGGAATAATGCAGCAACATTGATATATTCTCATAATGCTGTCAATAATATTTGTAAAGTCAAGATGAGGATTCGATGCAGCGACCTGCTCCTCTCTGAAGATGTGACTTTCTCAGGTGGGCTGTAACCCCAATGAGGACGTCGCCATCTTCGCCGTGGACTCACTGCGGCAACTCTCCATGAAGTTCCTGGAAAAGGGCGAGTTGGCAAATTTCCGCTTCCAGAAGGATTTCCTCAGGCCCTTTGAGCACATTGTGAAGAAGAACCGGTAAAAATGTCTAGAATAAATTGATCATGTGTGATTTGGTGTTGGTCGGTGTTCACGTGTTGTGTCCCTTCACCAGGTCTCCCACCATCAGAGACATGGTGATCCGGTGCGTGGCACAGATGGTCAACTCTCAGGCGGGAAACATCCGCTCCGGCTGGAAGAACATCTTCTCAGTCTTCCACCAGGCGGCGTCGGACCACGACGAGACCATAGTGGAGCTCGCTTTCCAGACGACGGGACACATCGTCTGTACGAGTCCATCTTCTCCTCCTTCCCACATCAGTGTGACCCCCAAACATAACTCTTAGTAATGTGGCTTTTTATCTTCCCACCAGTGAACACGTTCAAGCAGCACTTTGCCGCCGCGATCGATTCCTTCCAGGACGCCGTCAAGTGCTTGTCCGAGTTCGTCTGCAACGCGGCGTTCCCCGACACCAGCATGGAGGCCATCCGCCTCATCCGTCACTGCGCCAAATACGTGTCGGAAAAACCTCAGGTGGAGAGAAGTGAACCGTGATTTATTAACCGCCGCTAACCATTCTCTCCTCTGATGTCCAGGCTCTCAGAGAATACACCAGCGATGACATGAACGTTGCCCCTGGCGACCGGGTGTGGGTTCGCGGGTGGTTTCCAATCCTCTTTGAGCTTTCATGTATCATCAACCGCTGCAAATTGGACGTGCGGACCAGGTGCCGACCTTTTAAAAGCTCCGTCTTGATACAGTTATTGAGAAACTAATTATAAAAGTGTCTGCTGAACTATATGTACCTTTATCATTATAAATGATGGCTATCGTCATTATTCTCTTATTTCATTTTCGACATTCATAAAAAAGCAAACTTACATCAACATTTAGATAGATGGATGGATGGATAAACTTTATTAAACCATTTGAAGATCTCCTTCAGGAAATGGTTTATTATTATTTAAATATGATTTTATTATTGTGTTTATCATTTATATAAACAATGTTACTTGTTGTCAAGTCATTTTTTCTGGCCAACTGGATGATTGACTCGAGGAAGGTTAAATCAAAGGATAAAAGTAAATTATATTTATGCTTGTGACTCATTTTTTATTAAATAATATAATTCAATATTTGTATATAGGAAAGGTTGGATTAGTTTTTTTGAATAATTGAAATAAAAAATAAGAAAATTGAATTTTGGAAATGTAATATTTTTTATTAAACTTAGATTTTTTATACTTGTGCTACCAGGTACTGTATTTAAAAGACTATGAATTCCAAAAAAATGAATTTCGATAATATAATGTTTTTAATCTGGTGTTTTAAGTGTTTAATCCAATTGTTAAGAAGAAACTTTCAATTTAGGAACTATTTCATTGAATAATTCAATGCTGGATAGAAAAAATGTCAATAACCAATTTCAAAGTTTCAACATTTGAAGTGTTAAATTCATCCATTCAATATTCTGATGCCACTGATACACTTCCATACGCCTGCTTTAGAATCCTCACAAAGTTTTCAAGCGACAAACAATAGCTAAACGAACCAGACAAATGAATCTGATTCTGTTTGTTTCTTTCCCTTCCGTCAGAGGTCTCACCGTCATGTTCGAGATCATGAAGAGCTACGGACAAACCTTCGAGAAGCACTGGTGGCACGACCTCTTCAGAATCGTCTTCCGGATCTTCGACAACATGAAGCTCCCGGAGCAGCAGACGGAGGTTTGGACATGTTTGTGTTCGACATAATCCAGCAAACAGATTCAGAAAAGCCTCACTTTTTTTTTTCTTTTTTTTCTTTTCCTCAGAAAACCGAGTGGATGACGACGACCTGTAACCATGCACTTTATGCCATCTGTGATGTTTTCACACAGTTCTATGAGCCTCTTAGTGAAATCCTGCTGGTTGACATTTTCACACAGTTGCAGTGGTGTGTCCGGCAAGGTGGGTGTTAAAATCATAGACGTGTTTGGTCATATGGCTGTCATAAATATTGACTTCATCTCGCACCCTTTCGCTCTCCGTCGCTGTCGCCTCTTCCACTTGATTTTACTGGATAAATAAAACTATATCCCTACGATCTTTTCCGAGATAATTCAAAGAAAAATACATTTCTGTTGCAGACAATGAGCAGCTGGCGCGCTCGGGGACAAACTGTCTAGAAAACCTGGTGATTCTGAACGGAGAAAAGTTCAGCCCCGATGTTTGGAACATCACCTGCTCCTGCATGCTGGAGATCTTCCAGAACACAAGTCCTCACGTGTAAGACGACAATGAACGATGAAGAAGTGTTTTCATCACCAGTCATTGTGTTTGCTCTTCTTCCACATCATCAGCCTGTTGACCTGGAGACCAGCCGGACAAGAAGATGACGCTGCTGAAAACAAACACTTTGTAAGAGATGAATGAACAACCCTTTAACTTGGATTTTTTTTTTAAATGTTACGATGTTTTTGCGTCTTAGGATGCTGATTTCGACAGCCAATCACAGAGCAGCTTTGACCGCGCCCTGTCCGAGAGAGGACACAGCCAGATATCCAGTGATGACACATGGAAGGGAAAGTCCAACGCCAGTGAGTACATGCACAAGCTAGCATTTCTGTTCCTTAGCTTATCTATAAACCCTTTTTTATGTCACAATATCAACATCGACAATAATTAAATTGTTTTTTTTTGAGCATAACATCCCATTACTGTCTTTAAGTAAGTAAGTAAGTAAGTCATTTTTATTTATATAGTGCTTTTCCAGACCAGGGTCACAAAGCGCTTAAACAATCAAAACAATATTCAATAAAGTATATACTTTAAAGATCAAGATAATACTGAGAACACAACAGGAGTTCCAGAAAATCAAGGAAAAGCCTGAACAAATAGAAACGTCTTAAGATGTTTCTTAAAGGAGTCAGTAGATCCATCAAGCGCAAAGAGAGAGGAAGATCGTTCGAAAGCTTAGGAGCAACAGCCCGAAAAGATCTCTCTCCTCTGGTCCTGAGCCGTGTGCGAGGAACCATAAGTAGATTCTGATCCACAGACCTCAGAGCCCGAGCTGGGGTGTAAGGCTGGATCAGATCAGTGATGTAAGGAGGACCATGAATAGATCTGAAAGTAAGAACCACAATTTTAAAGTTGATCCTGAAATAAACTGGAAGCCAGTGAAGAGTTTTAAGGATCGGAGAAATGTGAGTTCTTCTACTAGAGCGGGTCAGAATTCTCGCTGCAGAGTTCTGAATCAACTGAAATATTCGACCCAAACGCTTTGCTAGTGGTACTGCAGGAAGTTGAATAGTCTCCTGAGAGCCCCCAAAGTCATCGTTGTCTGGTCGTCCCAATAATGTTTTTGTTTCACTCCTCGAAGGGGTTTCTGACCAGAAGCTTTTCGCCTGCCTGCTGATCAAATGCGTGGTCCAGCTGGAGCTCATCCAGACCGTGGACAACATCGTCTTCTTCCCAGCGACCAGTAAGAAGGAGGACGCCGACAACATGGCCGCCGCTCAGGTAGCATCTTCATGTGCCGCTTTTCTACGCGAGATTTCTTCGCGTCAGCGCCAAGGTTTAAATGTTAACGTGTTTATCTTCGCCGATGTGAAGCGCGACGCCCTGGAGGAGTCGGAGGCCGACGGACTGGAGCCCGGGTCAGACCAGGGCATGTACAGACACATGACCTCCGCACACCTTTTCAAACTGCTGGATTGTTTGCTGGAGTCGCACAACTTTGCCAAGGCGTTCAACTCGAACAATGAGCAGAGGACGGCGCTCTGGAGGGCAGGTACGTCGGGGGAGAAATGATTACTTTTCCACCTGCTTAGATGATCCATGTCACGTTTCCTCTCTTTAACAGGATTCAAAGGGAAGTCCAAACCAAACTTGTTGAAGCAGGAGACGAGTAGTCTGGCCTGCAGCCTGAGGATCTTATTCAGGATGTACACAGACCCCCAGCTGAAGGACTCGTGGCCCGACATCCAGACCCGACTGCTGCTGTGAGTCCGAGCGCTCTGACCAGTTTTTATTAACCATCTATACATACATAAATGATTCAACAATCAAATGTTATGCATGCGTTTTTCATATTTGTCAATATATATTGCGAGTGGTATTAAGAAAAGTAACTACAAAAACAATTCAAAACGATAAACAAAAAGAGACGATTCAATGCATGTTGTTGATCTGAGATCCGAACCTACGACAGTTTCAAATAGGAAGAGTCCATAAACCACTCGTATGTTTGACTGGTTTAATTTTGGGTGAAAACCTGTCAACTGTGCCATCTGTGGTTTCTCTCGTGGAGGACCATTAGTGTTCAGAGACTGGAGGCAGCTTGGGTACTTTCCAGTAGGTTAATGAAAAGCTACTGAAGCGGAGAAGTCAAAGTAGTACTTCAACACATGGCCTTGTTTGTGTGTCTACATGTTTGTTCTTCACCAAACCCTGCCTGTTGCTTTCACCTTGTTGGCCTCATGTTATGATGTTTATAGGATGTCGGATCGATACGATTCAAGCCACCCTTGCTCAACCTTATACTGTGTGTTTCTCCTCTCAGGGTGTGCAGTGAAGCTCTGGCTTACTTCATAAGTCTGACCTCAGAGAGCCACAGAGAGGCTTGGAACAGTCTCCTGATGCTGCTCCTCACCAGGACACTGAGGCTGTCGGATGACAAGGCATGTTCTCAACACACACACAAACACACACACACACACACATAATACCAATTAAAATAGTCATTGTGTATTCAAGTCCTTGTCGTGATCCTGTATTCCCACTTTTAAGTGATGCTCATTCCTGGAAATGCTGGAGCAAAAGCGATTTGATTTAAATATCGTATTTTTGCATCAGTTTTCAAGCTGTGTTTCGATGACTCATCTTCTTTTCTGTGTGTGGGTGACTCATGCTGACTCATTGCCGCCTCACTGCAGCTACATGACTCAGGATTTCTCCACCGGTCATTTTGGGAGGAAATCTGTGCAATTTTGTCCCCCCAATCTGACTGCTATTATCTTCTCCCGCAGTTCAAGCCGCACGCCTCCTGCTACTATCCCCACTTGTGTGAAATGATGCAGTTCGACCTGATCCCAGAGCTGCGCGCCGTCCTCCGACGCTTCTTCCTGCGGATCGGTTCCGCCTTCCACATCTCCGCCTGCGGCGGGGGCCTCGTCCGGCCTCCCCCGTCCTCCTAGAATGTCCCGGCGATTCGGGGCCACATGTCGGGGAAAGGCGTCTCAAAGACTATCAATCGGAGCTGCTTTCCTTCCTGTGATTGTGTTCCCGACTCTGCTCTCTCTGTCCCGGGAACGATGAGCACTGTGAGCAGGCGTTCTTTCTTTCCATCTCGCATTCATCCAGAAAAGAAAAAAACATCAGTGGAGTATTTATTTATAAAATATTCCTAGAATTTATGTTTTTTTTTTTTTTTTCGACCCGCTTCTTTTGGCCGCCTGTGCCTCCTTCAGTGAAGACCTCACTGAGATGATGGATCTTCTTCTTTCTCCTGCTTCTCAATCATGACTGTCCAACACCTGAAGGCTCTTTGAGATTTTACATATATTTATTTTCCCTTTGGCTTACATTTTATTTAATCATCTGTTTACATTAAGAACAGTAATGGAAATACTTTCTTGTTCTTCACTCTGTTCATTCCAGTTAATTTTTATTTTATGCCCAAGGATCTGAAAGTGTGGTTTTCAAACAGTCGGTAATGAAGCTCACATTCTGTTCTAATCCATGCCTTTTAGAAGAAAAAAAAAAAAGGTTTGTAATTATTTAAAGTGCATTTAAATATTTTATGAAAAGCATTCCCTCCCTTGCAACTGGATGTCTACGTTACTTCCCTAATGCTTAGGGAGAATATAAATATATATATAAATAGATAAAGAAGTAAATGGGGACGGGGGGGAGGGGAGCTGCTGATTGTAAAGTTTTCAATGTAAGATACATAAAATTGAAAGTGATAAATGGTTATATACATGATATTGTGATGTCATATTCCAAGCATTTGGTGAAGTAATCAATAAACCTGAATTCTGATGCATTGATTTCTTTCAAAACGTGCATTTCATTGGTTTTATCCTTTTTTTTTTAATCATCTTAATTGTAAATTACTGGATTTGACTCGTAAGAATCAACTATATACTTTACTAATATGGAGCACCTCAGGGGACAGTACTGGCCCCTCTCCTCTTCACCATCTATACTTCAGACTTCTGCTGCAACTCAGAGCTGAGTGTCGTCCAGAAGTATCAGCGAGGACAAGTACAGAAGTCTGATACGTGACTTTGTGGACTGGAGTGAGAGGAACCACTTGCAGCTGAACACCTAAAGACCAAGGAGCTGGTCTTGGACTTCGGGAGGTCCAGGACGAAGCCACGTTTCAGTATCCATGAGAGGCAACGAGGTGGAGATAGTTGACAACTATAAGTACCTCGGTGTGTGGCTGGACAGTAAACTGGTCCTGCAACACAGACCATGTGTATAAGAAAGTTCAGAGTAGACTGTACTTTCTGAGGAGGCTCCGATCATTTAACATCTGCAGGAAGCTCCTCTGCATGTTCTACCAGTCTGTGGTGGCAAGTGTCCTGTTCTATGCTGTGGTAAGAATGTGTCCAGGAGGATCATTCCAGTGTCCTCTGTGGTTGGCATGAAGCTGGACTCACTGGTGACAGTTGCTGGGAGGAGATCACTGGACAAACTACTGTCCATCATGGAGGATGACAGTCATCCTCTGAACACTGTCATCAGTGAGCAGAGAAGCAGATGGAGCACAAATGCTCCTTCTCAGATGCAATACTAATAGACTCAAGGACTCATTCATTCCTCAGGCTATTAAATTGTACAATTCTGAGTTCGGGGGCAGGAGTGGAGTGAAAGTATCTTGCCATTCTGTTCTATGTTATTCTTTGTATCCTTTGTCTTTGTTGTTTGTCTTTGATATATGTTCTTTATCTTTATGTTTACACTTCTCTTTATTTCTCTTTGTTCTTGTTCTTATTTTTATTTTTTATGAAAAATTGCTGTATTTTCTGTGTCTAAAAACAATTTCCTGAAGGAGACCTCCTGAGGGATCAATAAGTTCTACCTAACCTAAAGTTCTACCTAACCTAATATATATATATATATATTTTGTAAGATCCTTATGATATTCTGTTTCACTCTTTAATCACGATGAGATAAATTGGCAATCCCTGATTGGCTGCTGAGGGTTAAACGGTGACGTCACAATGAGCTATTGATGCGCTATAAATACCATATTCCGTACAGAAGTCAGTCTCTTTCCGACTTTTTTGATATGGTTAACAAAACCTCCTCCAACCAGCTCTTGAAATCGGTAAGTAACCTTTTAAACATTGATTACTTAAAAAAAATATATATATATCGGATAAAGCTATACTATACTATATTAAGAAGTTTTGATTAAAACGAATATATTAAAAAATAATATTATCGCATTTATTTAAAAACATTTTTTTGACATTTAAAAAATAATGACGCTAAAGTTAGCTGTTTAAAACGCGCGAGTCCACGAGGGGGCACTGTCGAAAAAAAACCGCCACTCCGCCTGACGCTACGTTTTTTAGGGGGTAACAAAGGTTACCATGGAGACCATTATTGAAGCGTCTTTTTTTTTTTTTTCTTTTTGTGGTTTCCTTAAAAGTTCATATTTCAATGGGAACAATATAACAGAAGGCAAGGTCAGGGGTCAGGGTTCAAATGACGTTATTAACTGATAATAATAAAAAAAAATCGTGTTTTAGCTAGTTAGTACACTTTTTTATTATTATTCTTTTTTATTTAATTGTTTTAAAATTATTATTGTTATTACACACAGTTCGTGCTACACTCGGGGCGGGTTGTCGGACGAGCGGAAGAGACGCGCGGTGGGCGGTTCTCTCGGAAGCCACTCGCTGGCTCTCAATGGTTCTCGGCGTCGAAGAAATGACCGGATTATTCTTCCCGTAGTCTGCACGGTACACCCCTCAGTCATGGTTCTAAGGCTGTCCGTCGTGAAAGTAAGACGCTTTTGTTTGTAGAACCCCAGTGTTTGCCGGCGTGTGTGTGTGTGTGTGTGTGTGGAGCTCTGACGCCAGACATGGTGGATGTCTCGCTGGGTAAAGAGGAAGGAGCTCCAGCGAGATATAGATCCACGGATTTAACCTCGTAAATCATATTTAATATTTATATTAACATCCTGTTGCATCGTTTATTTGCGGAAAAAACGCTTTCAATGATAAAATAAAAGAGTCTTTTGTAATAATAAGTAAAAAACTCGGCCATGTTTTTAAAAAGGCAGCTACTGTATTATTCGTGCGAGGCTCGGAAAAAACGACTGGAAACAAAAACTGTTTTTATATTCATTGTTGCATGTTTTAAAATATGAAGGCGTTGTTTTATTCAATAGTCGCCATCAAAAAGCTTGGACGCCACAACGTTCCCTTTCAAGGCCCCAAAACTATTTTTTTTTTTTAAATAAACGTGTATTTATTAATAAAATAAAGCTGGATATTATTCTAGATTGAAATTAAACGTATACAAAAAGTATTTTTTTAAACGATATTAAAGCAAATAAACTACTACGTCGATATACTTTCAAATCACCGATATTTACCGGGTTAAAATAAATGTTTATATTCAAAAATCACATTGGTTGCTCGGGTCGCGTCTGGGTTTTCCGAGCTGCCCCTGAACGCGTCGGTGTTACGTAAGAGAAAGGGATGGAATCTTCGGGGGCGCGACAGACTGGTGGAGAACATCCGCTCAAACACACTCGATCCACGCATTCCTTTATTTTGACAGCTATTGTGCGGACGGACAGGAACTGTCGCGAACTTATTGACAAACGTTACGGAGCTTCTGGTAAGACGTTTTTTTTTTTTTAGCTGAGGGACGAAAAGTGTTGTTTTTGAATTTATAAACATGTTTGCGTCACGTTTTTTTGTTTTTAATCTGAAAAACATACCGTTTTTAAACGTGTCACTGCGATGTATTAAGAGCAATGTTGCGTTCAGGTGCTGGTGTTGTACTTTGGAAGTCCTAAAACCAAAACCACGTGTTTGGATCCAGGGACCATGTGGCTGTTGTGAACACTGCTCCTCAGTGTCCGTCAACAAGTCAGCGCCTGAAATAATAATATATGTTTATTTTAAATCTTACCTTAAATATTGTTTTTACGAGTTGTTATTGCCACGTGCTGTTTAGAAAGTGAGCATTATGTAATAACCCTGAACGTCTCACACACAGGATCTTTATTCTTTATTGTATTCTTTGTATGAAAGGTCAAACCCGCATATTATCTTAGGGCGGACACTTCAGGTTCACACGTGTTATGCTTCTGTTTGACGACTGAAGACCAAAACAAAATGCATTTTTTAAATATATATGCATATATATGTGTGTATAGACGGAACAAAACCCACTTGTATATCTCTGCAGACATTGCATTATGAAGTATATTTGTACTTTTACATTATTACATATATTTTGTCTTTGTTGTTTTTCTTTGATCTATGTTCTTTATCTTTATGTTCTTGTTCTTATTTTATTTTATTTATTTTTTATGAAAAATTGCTGTATTTTCTGTGGCTATGGAAAAAAACAATTTCCCGAAGGAGACCTCTTGAGGGATCAATAAAGTTTTACCTTACCTTACTCAATTGCATTCTAAATTGAAACATTAAACTATATTTATATTTTAAATGAAAGTAACACGTTTTTTTGACATCATAAACTGATGTATTCTTTAGAATAATAAAGTGGTGTTGGTCGACCATCAACAACAATGGGGGTCAAACCCTCACTCTTTTATCATCTGTCAGCTTATTTAGTATCTTTTTTTTTTTTTAGGATAAACTCACATTCCTAGAGGAGGTATTGATCGGTTTCCCATTTTCTCTTTGTGATCAAATTGATTTTTTTGTAGTCATTGCTGTGCTCGCCGTCAGCATTGCGTCAATATGAGTAAACAGCGACAGTGATTGTTTGTGGATATACTTAACTGTCATCACTTTTTTGGCATGTGGTGTACATTGATTTATGACTGTTGTTTGATCACTTTTTCATCTGTGTTTACTCAGAATGCAACTAGGTTTAGAGGTTGTTGTTGCTAAACAATGTTTTTCAATCAAGTAGTAACTCCTGTGTGAGAAGAGAAAACAGTCAGGCTATTGCTGTAGAAGATAAAGTGTTTATGATCAAGAAAACATAGATAATATCTAGATATCTGATCATATTTGTTTTGTACGAACAAAAATAACCTTTTTTTTGTACCACACATTCATTCAAATCAACAAGGAATATCAAGACTCTGAAATTCTACCCCATTCTACACTTTTTAGTAAAAAGAAAATGTATTTAATATCTGGATATTTGACACGATAAGCTTTGGAACGATCTTCCTCTCTCTTTGCGCTTGATGGATCTACTGACTCCTTTAAGAAACATCTTAAGACGTTTCTATTTGTTCAGGCTTTTCCTTGATTTTCTGGAACTCCTGTTGTGTTATCAGTTTTATCTTGATCTTTAAAGTATATACTTTATTGAATATTGTTTTGATTGTTTAAGCTCTTTGTGACCCTGGTCTGGAAAAGCGCTATATAAATAAAATTACTTACTTACTTATTTACAAATGGATTCAATTGTGTGTTAGAAAAAATACAGACAAATACTATAGTTTGAATCTTGAAGATAAAAATAATTTACAAGTAAAAATCGGATTAAAAATAGTTCGATTTCTAATATTTTCTTGCTAATAATGCAACTACGTTAATAAATAAACCAAAAAATGAGCGTCATTTACATTGTTCCTGTAGATGTTTTTGAAGTATTTGTGACAAATCGAGGGACTTGACGACTGGCGAACGAATCTCATGACCTTTAGAAACTTTACGAGAAGTCACAAGGTACTAATATTCAAATACTCTTGTTTGATCTTCTCTGTTCAGCTTCAATAATAATGAACAGCAACCGTCATGAAGTCGTCCAACAATCTTGCCTGGATCCTGCTAACACAGACACACACACACCAACACACACACCACCGTCTGCTGTCTTCTCATTTATTACACTGCCATCTGCTCCATATGTACCAGCCCAATTAAAGGTGCACTTTGACCACACCTGTCCAAATTAAACTTGAGTGTAATCTCAACTTAAAAAAAAAAAAAAGTAGCTCTTGTCTGTGTACAAGCACTCACACCAGGGGATGCTTCGTCCAGACCAGTTTTGACCTTCTTCCTCTTGTCTTTGCAGCTGATTTGTCAGCCTTCTGCGAGCTCGAAGTTTACCCCCCAAGTGTCCTCTGGGTACCAGCGGGCCATGGTGGTCTGATTCGGGAGGGTTTCGTATCAACGGCGGGCCGGAACCGAGAAGCGCTTTTTCGAGAAGCAAGTCGGATAAATCCAGAATAAACTGAACACAAAAAAAAAAATGTCTCAAAACCGACAACTTGTCGTGTTCTACGTGGGCTACAAACTGTCGGGGAGCAACCACCTGGTCAACCACATGGAACTGTTGGAACCCTCGCACAGGACTGACCGACGGGAGGAGTCCGGGGAGGAGCAGGGTTTAGCGGCGCACGCCAACGGAACCTTTAACGGCACGAGTCCCGGGACGCCGCCGGCCTCGCCCAGGCCCGACGGGAGGATACCCACGAACCTAGACGCGGTGAAGGACGCCATCCGGGACTCGGCCAACGAGTTCGAGCTGAGGTTCTCCCGGGCGTTCAACGACCTGCACAACCAGCTCCACATCACGCCGGCCACCGCCTACCAGAGCTTCGCCAGCGTGATGGACGAGGTGTTCCGGGACGGCGTCAACTGGGGCCGCATCGTAGGTCTTTTTGTGTTCGGCGGCGCCCTGTGCGTGGAGTGCGTGGAGAAGGAGATGACGCCGCTGGTGAGCCGGATCGTAGAGTGGATGACCGTCTACCTGGACGAACATATTCAGCCGTGGATCGACAGCCAAGGAGGATGGGTGAGTTACTGCTGTATTTAGACTCTCTGTGTAAATGTATTTCTTTGTTGTGTGATCTACTGTTGTCGACGACAACGGCAGCTTTGTTCGTGGAAAAACAATGTTTTTGTCAGGACTATTGAGTGATTATGATCAAGAAAACATGGAAACTGTCTAGATATCATCTCGTATGAGGTACTTTTCATCTCATTTTCTTATTAATCCTATTTTAACTAACGAATATACCTTTATTTGTACCACGCACCCATTTGAATCGACAAGAAATGACTGTTGTTGACTGTCGACTCCATAAATACGTGGAATTATTTTGCATAGTGATGATGGACTAATGAAGCTTCATGAAGCAGTGTCGTGTTGTTTAGAGGTCAGTAGGTGGCGCCATCAGTTTAAAAAGGATGTGAGGTTCCATTAGAACTGGTGTTCAATAACAAAGAGTGCAGAGATTGCCATCTAGTGGACTCATCAGACCATCACTAGTTGCATTAACATCTTTTTTTAATGTTTGAGTCAATGTTGAGGTATTTTCCTTTAGTTAAAAAATGGCTTTTCTGGTCATTTTGAGACTGAAATATGTTGCTTCGATGGTTACTTTATGTCTTAAAATGTCTAAAATTAGAGCGATATCCTGATTTCTACAACTAAGAAGCACCTTGACGTTCGGATCATCAGCTGAAACCTGTAAAAAACAGTTATCAAACCTCACCCCTTAGATTTATTTCTGCTTCTTCTTCTTTCTCTTAAAACCTAGAACATCTTTATTTCCTATTTCTGCTAATTTAAGACATGCTCATGATGATAGTTCTGTGTAGTAAGTTTCATTTCGAGGAAATGATTCATGATGATTCACGCCAACTACGGTCACCATTTTGTTTGTGTTGATCTAAAGCGTAATCAATAACAATGGGGGGGGCGGGGGGTTCCCTGAAGATCCCTCCACACAAATATAGCTGACGGAAATATAAGCATTAATATGTTTATATTTAGCGTTCATCACTTGTAGAACAAGCATCACTGAGGAAACAGTAGCTTCACACGTCTACGACGTGGAAAATAGTAAAGTGTTGTTCCAATCACGAAGGTGAGATATGACGGGGTGTCAGCTGCTCTAATTGATCGCCGGGCATTACAGACTTCCATCGGGGGGGCTCTGTGGCGTTCTCTCCCCGGGATCGCTGGACGAAGTCCTGGGCTTTCAACAGCGAGCGCTTTGTTTTGTTAATCTGCTCACCTGATTGGCTCGTGGCACCCATGCGTCCAGTTTCCCCTCGTGTGTCCTTGTTGTGGTGTTTGTGCTGAGGCGAGAGTCAGACGCTTTCTTTGTGCTCGTGGGTGGACTGTTGGGGTTGCGGGGGGGTGCAGGGGGTTCTGATTATTTTCACTCTCGTGCTGCAGGTCAAAGGTCGGTCCTATGGAAACTGACTGTCGGTGGCTAAACTGCAAAGCTAGACAGAAATCCCTGTGGACAGTCTGTGCCTCTGTTTATCCACCTGCCGATGGAGAGAGAGAGAGATAGAGGGAGAGAGAGAGAAAGAGAGAGGGATGATTTCATATGATGAATGTTTAACTTGACGTGTTCTTCAAGCATCAACCTGTCACTGGAGTTCCCGACAGAGGTTGCGTGGTATGTGGTCGCGTGTAAACCAGACGAAGAAAAAAAAAAAAGGTTGAATGACTTTTCTTGATTCTAATGCAGGGCTCGTCCCGTGTACCCCACCTACACACTCGTAGTTTTTTTTTTTTTTTTGTTTGTGCGATCAAAGAAGTCAAGATCTTTTTCTGCACCTCGGTAGGTTTCTTGCCGAGGTCTCTCCTACTTCCTCGCCGGCGTCCCCCCCGACGCCTCCTCGCACAGGGACGGCGCCGGCGGCAGACTCTGGGGTGTGAAGTATAGCTGTGAGGCAGGTGTGCCCTCTGTTCCAGCTGATGAAATATTAGTCTGCGCAGGAGCAGCGAAGGTTATTTGTCACCCGGCTGCTCCAGAACTAGTGAAGACTTGAGGAGACGAGCGACTTTTTCAGCACTGACAGTGTGTCCGAGGCCACATGTTGTTATATTATGACTGTTGTGAGGGACAAAGAGCCAAAATATAATGGAGAAACTTTTATTTTATTCACCAAAGCAAGTGGAGAAAACAAGGAAATGCACATAAAATTAACCTTACTATGCCAATGATATATTTATAAACCGTTCATCAAAATAAAAAGGAAATAAAATAACCTTTTTGTTTTCTAAATATGATCTCACTTCTTCACAGTGGCAAGAAATATTTGCCAAGTTTTATTTAAAGTAGCTGTCATTTTTAACGTGTTATAAAGTGGGTAAAATGGAGAATAGAATATATAACAAAAAGCTTTACGTTTTTTTTTTAATTGGATAGCTTTAAGTTAATATTGTATTTTTCAATCCTGTTTTTAACCCTTTTTTCATGTCTGTTTCCTTCTGTGTTTAATCATAACATGGTCTTAAAACACTGATGGTTTAAACTACACTTTATAAGGGAAGAGAAAATGGTTTGCAAAAATAAAATGCATTAAATATAAGCGTTCAATAAGTATCTATCATGTGCAACTAGTATTATTCTGTAGTTCAGTAACATTGACGTATATCAAAATTCATATCATAATGAAAATTGACAGTGTTTTTTTTCCGTCAGTATAAGCAGAATATATTTAGTGTCACACTATTTTTGCATGTTTAGTATTGTCTGGCTCTGTCTTATACACAAAAATAATTCTAATTTAAACATCTTTAGAAAGAAAAAGCATTAAAAAGATTATATTTATGTACAAATTTAACGTGATTTTGTTTCCAGGTTAATATTTCTAATGGCTTGAATTGTCCACTTGTTCTCCTTGAAACACCTTCACTGGATTCGTGTGAACAATTTTGGAACGTAAAGCTGCGTTTGCTTGTCTCCAAAAATTGATAAAGCCAGAGTGTAAATGATCCCGCTGGAGCTCATTTGCTCGGGCCGGGACGCTGCGATATCTGCCGGTGTGTCCCGGGAGTGAAGACAAATATACTCCGACAGATCCAGCGCCGGGGCTGGCTTCAGCCATAGATTGTGGCGTAATAAAGCTGTGGCAGACAGACAGGGGGAGGCGTCGCCCATCCACCTAATAACGCCACTTCTCGGGCGAGCAGACGACGGCCGTGATTACTCAGTAGAGATGGAGCCTCGGGGTGAGAGTACAGGGTTATTACCAATTAGACTTGAATAATATCTCGACCCGCGACGAGGGAAAACATGTTTTTTTTTTCTTTTTTCCCCACGTTGACAGACTTATAAAGGGCAAACTCATTTAAAGGGCGCCACGCTCGACGGGTCTTGACTTAAAGTGGCCGAAATTGAGGAGCAATACCCTTTTTATTTTGTCAGCGTATTTAATGTTCAATATTCCTATTCATCCTTAAAAACGCTCTTCGGCGCCGCCTCCAGTTAACGTTCCTTTATGTTCTCCTTGTGCCCTAATTAACGCTGAAATATTCATGGATTTATGGGTTAATCTGCCCCCGAAAATAGTCCCTTAATGAATAACTTCCATTAATTTTTTTTCGAGTATGTATTATTGATCTTTAGAGGGATTATTATGTTTTAATAGTTAGGGGCTTTATAGTGCAAGTTTTTGACTCTGTTTAATCTGCCGTGATTAATGTGAAATCTGAATTCTTTGTTTGCTCGATGACAACATATATAATCTCGGGGAAGCACTTGTTATGAGGAGAGGCAACACCTGAGCTTTTCTTTGTGTCGTTCTCCCTGACAGACCTATTTACTCTCACCCTCGTCTCCCCCCTCGTCTCCCCCCCCCCCAGTAATTAACATGCACATAGGATGGTAAGTTAGATCCTCGGAGTCGTCGTCTGTCAGACGGCCCTACCAGAGCCGAGGAGCAAATCTCACCCCCGGGACCCTCCTCGCCCTCCTCCACCTCCTTCTCCCTCCACCTTTCATCCTCGCTACATCCGTCCATCTCTGTCTTAACCTCACTCCGATCGATTTTCTTCTTTTTTTTCTTCCACTCCCCCCGTCTAAAGAGCTCTCCTGGTCTCCGGAATTCTCCGGCGCAATTCATCATTTTTGACTCCTTTATATCCGCCCAGACCCTCGTGATCATTAACGACTCCATCGTTCCTCCGTCCCGTGCTTTTCAAAATAAAATCACGATGGTGTTGATCACTCTCTGGCTGTCACGCCGCCCCCCCGTGAACAATATTTACCGTTTATCGTCGTCTCATTTCCAACAAATCAATCTATGGATTTATCCTTAAAAAGCGTCCGACGGTGGCGAGAGATTGACGACGCGAGTATTTCTAATTATCTGGGTTTGTTGACCGTGTCACGGCGGTGGCGGGGAGAGGGGGGGACAGCGAGTCACGTGACGCAAACAAAAGAACCCGTGATGGCGCAAAACAAAACACACGTATATTTCTTTGTCATTGCGTTTGTTGTCCACAGGTGTCGCCGATCTAAAAAAAAACGCGACGTTCCTCCGACTCCCTTCTTAACGCAAATGTAATCCACCCGCAGTGGGACAATGCTATCCCCGCGAGCATCGGATCAATAGCAGCCACTTTTGTTGTGTGCGCTCAATAAGTGCTGGCGTGTGCGTCGGTGGCTGGGCTTTATGCAGATTGAATCCCCCCCCCATACCCCTCTCACAAAATGTTCTTACACGATTTCAGCTATCCATCCGTGGAGGCGTCGCTTTTGTGAACGCCGCCGCCGCACATCTGTTTGGGCTTGTGCGTTTCATGATCTGTCAAATTTCGACGCTGGAGTTGGAGGGAACATGTGTGTGTGTGTGTGTGTGCACCGGTGTGCGTCTAAAAACTGGCATTTAACAGATTGTGTACATCAGTCTCCGGCTTCATAACGAGAACTTCAGGGATTTGTCGCTTGTTTTTTTAGGCGTGTGATGGATGTCGTCGTGCGCTCATCGGATTTTTTTTCTCGACATGGCCCAAGTTGTTTTTGTTTTTGGTATTTTTATAAATATTTGTGACAATAAAACAGATGTTGTCGTTTTGAGCATCTGTTGAACCAAAATAAAGTAGGTAGGAAATATAGGAGCTTAACCATACGGCGAAAGTTTAAGAAAAAAACTTGTGTTTTAAAGCGATAATGACACTATAACAAAGCAATTTTCTTTTTCTTTCTGAAATCTCACCATATATTTATATGATATTTTCAATCTTCTAATTGTAACGCATTAAATAAAAAGGGACAAAAACAGAATAAGAAACTTTTGATGCCAGTGATGTAAACGCAACAAAACGGAAAAGAATTGAATAAGATAACACACAAATGATGCAGTCTTATAGTTTTTTTTTTTAATTACTTTAATTGCAGTAAATGCTTAATAAATGCCAAAAATAATAATAGAAAATGAGAAAATTACAGCCATTGTCAACTTTGAATATAACTTGCTTGTTTTTTTTTAGACATGAGTAATAAATAGTCAAAAAAGTATAATATTGTCTTATAGACTTATTTTGAGATGATAAAGGTAAGTAAGTAATATTTATTTGTATAGCGCTTTTCCAGACCAGGGTCACAAAGCGCTTTAACAATCAAAACAATACTCAAAAAAGTATATACTTTAAAGATCAAGATAAAACTGATAACACAACAGGAGTTCCAGAAAATCAAGGAAAAGCCTGAACAAATAGAAACGTATTAAGGTGTTTCTTAAAGGAGTCAGTAGATCCATCAAGCGCAAAGAGAGAGGAAGATTGTTCCAAAGCTTAGGAGCAACAGCCTGAAAAGATTTCTCTCCTCTGGTCCTGAGCCGTGAATTAAAATTAATCATCCATTTAAGTTTCAAACTCCAATCCAGTTGATCCAATTTTCCTTCTCTTTTTTTAATATCAATAATGTTTAGTACCAACTACCTGTTTATTTTGTATTGTTCCTCCAGAATATCGACATCCTTGCACAACATTGCATGATCATAATCGAGCTTGAATGGAATGCAATTGTCATAAAACTCCAGTTTGAAGCTAAAATAACAACTAAGACAGTAAGAATGACTGAGTCTGATGACTGTCCTGGGTGTTTCCTGTCTTTCTGTCGATGTAAGGATGATGTAATGAGTGAATAATAATGGGTAAGTAATATTTGTAGAGTGCTTTTCTAAACCAGTTATAGAAAAAGACGTGTTTTATACCACTTACATATTTATTCAACCCAACTTGGATCAGGAGTTCCCAACCTTTTTTTTGCGCTACTTGTCTGTTTTATATTCACAGAAGAAATGTTATAAAGTAGAAATAAATCGTATAGAGTTTGTGTTTCACTCATTTTTCACTAGTTTTTAGGTTTATTTCTTGAGTAGACTTGACTGAAACGAGAATCTTAATGTGTCAAAAGTCATGCACTAATCTTTAAAAAAAAAGAATTCAACCTTCCAGTCACTAATAATCAATGGAACAGAAATAATATTAAAAATAATCTCTTTCTTTGTGGCCCCGGTAACAAACGCCTCATGGACCGTAGGGTCATATTCTGGTCGTCTAGTTAACAGTTCTCTTGACTTTTGGTCGTAAATCGGTGATAAATGTTTTCTAGAAAAGCTCTTCAAGGCGTCACCCAGCTTTAAATTGGCTAAATTAAGATGAACCACAATCACCTGAATACACACACACACACTCACACTCACACTCACACTCACAGGTCTGTGCCACATCTAGACTCTTGTTTGCGTACACTAGATATCCAGCTGTGTAATGGATGAGCGTGTCTGTACGACCGGCTAACTACAGCAACTCTGTCGACCCAGAAGACATAAGTAGAACATCTTCCTCCTCTTCCTCCTCCTCCTCCTCCTTCGCTCCCTCTGGAGGACGGAATGATATGTGGCTTCGCTGATGAAGACGAGGAGTTGCTGGGAGGAAAGTTCTTGACTCAGCTTAATGACAGGGAAGGGTCCACAGGTTCCAATAATGGCGGTGAACGATTGGACTGGATGGGATGGGGGGGCCCGTGCTCCACTTCTCCAAGGCTTAGTGATGAAATCAGGTCACATTTTTTTTTTCCCTCCTTCCATTCTCTCCATTTTTTTAGCCGTGTGTGCGCCCACAGCTAAATCTTCCTTTTTTTTGCCGCACGTTCTAAAATCCCATCACGCGATACCGTGCGCTGCTTCGGTCTCCATTCATTTAGGCTGTATCCATCCTTTTTTCTTTTTTTTCTTTTTTTTTTTACGGTACCGTCTCTCGCGCTCGTATCTGTGATCAGATTATTGCGGCACATCACGGGATTAGCGAGTCTCATGGCATGTGTTAAAGCAAACACGGCACCGTGGGGTTGGATATCGGCCTTGATAAGTGTTTCACGATTCAAAAGCATGGCTGACGATAAAGAGCATCAAGGCCGTCGCTCGCGTTCAATGGAGACAAAGATATCTCCGGCGCCTACGCAAAACGAAAAGGAAGGATGGAAGAAAAAAGAGATACTCTTTGCCAAATCTATTCAAATCTTTCTTTTATTTAATTGGATGTTAACGTATCAAATTGTTCTTTTCAAAGACCTAGAGGTGAGGATTTGCGACGATCTAGTCCTTCCTTCCTAGCATCCTTACTTTCTTTTCTTTTCGTGCACGGACCTCCTCTCGGTGGATCCCGGTGTCTGCGCCGCTGACAGAATTGGGTTCTTCTTCGCGAAGACGGGGCCCCCAGAGCGGGAACAGATTGGTGTCTGAGCCGCTCTGTCCTGACTCATTAATCTCCTGTTTAATTCATGGTCGCACACTCGCACGTGTGCGCACACTCTCACACACACACACACAGAATAACAGTGCAACACATGATAAAAACCACCTCAAGGTCCTGGTAATACAAGTCGATGTTTTGCGTAGATACAAGTTGAATCATCCGACCCACCGTCCTCCTTCCACGGCCTTGAGCGCTGCCCAGGGTGAGGCTGTCGCTGCCAAGAAAAAAAAGAAACTCGGAAGATGAAATTTCTGTCACGACAAGCTTTTTAAGTACCTCGGAGAGTTACGGACTCGCTTCCTCATTCTCGGGGCCAAAGATTGCCTATTTTTTTATTAAGTTCCTGGATCATGGCCAGTTTCCCATGAGAGCATCCTTTTTTTTTTTTCTCTCTCTGTCTCCTGGACCCAGTTCTGGCTGGAGTTCTGTGAAGGCTTGTCAAAGGGAATCTCATTAATTCTGACAAACGGCAACACAAGCGTCAGAAGAAGCTCATTTGAAGGAAGGAAGACACAAATGGATGCACAAGTCTTCAAGCTCGGGCACGTGCGACGTCTGCTTTCCATAATTTTCCTTTAGAGTTTTCTTTTGTCACTGGTTTGATTTCCACCGTTTTTCTTCCGCACGACGCTGACGGGATCAGCGTTTGTTTCTTAGGAATTCCGTCCTCTGGGTCAGGAGGAATGTCTGGATGATATCTGAGCCATTTCCTGGTGATTGTTGGCGGAGGAATGCGATGACGACATTCATCTTATTCATGGTTGTTCGGTCGAGTCATGTTAAATAATAATAAACCGTTACATCAGTGAGATGTTGTCGATCTTTGTAGGGTGGAGTCGACATGTTCCAGTGTCGGCAATGACATCCATGTTGAAGTGTTGGTTCATGATCTTCTGGGATTAAAACCGTTTTATTTCTTGTTTTTCTTCTTTGTTTCTCCGTCAAACTGCTTCTTTATTATCAGCTTTACATTCCTGTTGAGGTCTGGGATCAGTTTCTTTTCTTGAGAAACCCTTTGTTAGAGTGGACTGTTTTTCCTTCTATGCCTTTTAAGGGCAGTTTTCTTATATTGTGGATATTATTTTTATTCTTTACTGGTTTTGTTGTGAGAGTAGATTTGGTTGGCACAGTTTTTTACATTATTATAATATTTGTTTTATCTATTAAGACTGGACTGTTATATTTTTTCCGACACTTGTTGAGTGCAGTTTTCTAAATACTATTATATTGTTTTGATAAAACTCATTTGAAAACTGTGTGCTGAACTAGTTTCATTTTGAGATAAGACCTTTACCGGCAGGATGTTGGTCATAGTTCATGGTAGGAAAGTGACTAATGCATTCGTTCCCACCACTCAGCTCGCATTTTTTGGCTCCAAATACCATCCATCCTTGAAACACTTTTCCTTTCAATTTCCTGCAAAGTCATAACTTTTGTTTATGTCTTCAGGAAATACTTTCAATTTTCCATGCCATACCAAATTCGACTATAGTATTGTGTTACAGGTTAGTTAGTTGTATTGTTGACAAGTCTGCTGGGGGCTGTTTTCTGACGGTTGTTGCGTCACAGATCTTGTGATCCCAGGGTGAGTAACCAAAACTCATGATTTCACATGTCGAGCAGAGTTCAAAGACCCTGGTGTCACATTCCATCAAAACCTTACGCAATTGGTTTGGATAAAAGATTTGCCAAATATTCAGGGGAGACTAATGAACTAGTTGTTTATGGTTAATTTAGAACAATACGTATTGAACCAACGGTTTTCTGGGAATTTATTTTTTAAGCACTTGAGCGTGATTGCTGACCTTTGCCAAGGACTTGATTTCCTTCCTGATTTACTTGATCATGACATCACCTGGTTAGAGGAACAAGTTTAACTCGGGACGAGTTCATTTTAAGTTAAAGTGTTGACCTCACCTTAACGTGCTCTACCCAGTTGCTTCATAGCTGTACACATCCTGGAAAGACCTCGAAGACATGTTGTAAACCTTCTGTCAGTGAGAAAATAAAATACACTTTGGATTTAGTCCTGCTAACCATCTATAGAGTAATACTTTCCACTGCAGGTAGCTGAGAGTAGATCAGAGTCACCTTGAAACGTACATTTATATTTGAGTTAGTAGTATAGTATAGTTAGCTAGTATAGCTTATAGTGTTGGAAATAATAAATATGGCGATATACCGCGACGTTTCTATTCACGATTGTGTTGATATTGGACAGCACTATTTTAAAATCCTACTGAGGACAAGAGGATACCTTCGTGTGAATTGTATAAATTGTGGAACACCACAGTCAAGTACTCGATATTACTACAAATATATCTTTGCCACATGTGGCCCTTTGACCGTATTCAAGCGGCCCTCAAGAGGTCTGAGTAGAACATAGACATTATTTCCAACAGCTTGAAATGTAATATTGCATTTATTATTGTATTACCTCTAAATATATATAGATATTTCTTGGCCATCGAAATTATTGACATCATATTTAGAGGAAAAAGTTATTTTCCCATCAGTTTCTTTAGCATGAAAGGTTTATAAAAGTGTTTTGACATAGTTAGGTTTATTTTATGCTGATATTTCTTTCTTTACTATTCTTACTTGTTTTTTCCAAGTTGTTCTGTCATATTTTAGCTCTTGGCTCCTCTCCTTTGGATTGACGGCCCTTCACAACAGTCGCAGTATATGATGTGGCCCCAGAGGAAATTGAATTGCCCACCCCCGTCTTCGTCCCTACAGTATCGCAATATATTCCATCATTGTCCCTGTATCGTGATACACATTGTATCGCCAGATTCACGCCGATACACACCCCTATTATCTAATGTTACGTCAATTATTTTGTCATTTAAACGACACTTTTTTAAATCTCAACAGTATTTCTGAGCTTGTTATTGTTTCATCCTGTCGTGGCAACAGACCGGTCGGACCTGATGAATACAAATCCCGGGCTAATAAACGATGTGCCGGAAGAATTTATCCGCCGTAAAGATTCCGCTATTTTTTTTTTTTCCCAGACAACCTTCGCACGCACTAATCAGCTGCTCTCGCCGTAGCCGTGGCAACGCCGCTGCCGTGTGCCGCTTGACTTTCCCTTCAATCTCGTCTTTGATGAGCTAATCTTCTCCCTTATCCCCGGTTCACCCCACGGCTAACAAAGAAAGTTTGGGGAGTGAAGGGTGGATCTTCCGTGGAGGACCTGATTTCCTGCGGGAGCATAGTAATAAAGGTGTGAAAGAGTACGAGAAGAAGAAGATCTTGATCCGTCCAAACTAGGATCATCGTGATCCTCTTTCCATTCTTATCTTCTGGAAATAACAAACCAGAACTTTGGAATCTACCACAGATTTTTCCCTTAAAAAAAGCCTCATCGCCGTTGTCTTGTAGTTCCCAACATCAACCACTCATATCTCTTCTCAGACTGATGTATGTCTGGACCTCGGATGTAGTATATTATCGGGTATTGAACGTACTTCCGATGTCTGATCCATGACTACATGTCCGGACATGCCGGCAGGACGTGTCATCGTCACCTTCTCGATCATCTACACCTACATTCCTGGCATTGTTCCCGACCACATCACCGAGGAAGGGCCCTCATTAAAACCAGACTCGCCCTCCTCTGATGTCATACTGGTGTCCACCGATGGTACCGATCCTCATCCAGATCACGAGGTTTTCTCGCGAAGCCTGATCTGTTGAGGAACACCAGTCATCCGCTCGCGGACCGGCCGCAGGCGAGGGAAGGTTAGATCGATGGCAAACATTCACGTGTGTTTACTCTGTAACTTCCCACTGAGGAAAACCTTCAAAACTTTTCCAGTCATCGTGTCGTGTTTATTCATTAGTAGATTAATGATTCGTGCTAGTTTGAAGCGGGAACAGAACATTCAGCATCATGACTAAGCTGGTTTCCTGAATTGAAGTGAACTTGTTGACTATTGGGTCAGAACATCAACACGAGGCCTCATGTTTCCAAGCAAGTTTCCGCCCATTGACGTCGTGTTGGCCTGAGCGGAGTGTGTGCGCATGAATAGAGCTTCTGTGAGTGAAAAGCATTGCTACATAAATAAGAGTCACTTGTTGCTTGAGAGCTGAACATCCTGCCCCTGCAGTGTTGAAACTTAGTTCTTAGAAATCCTGTTTAACTGAAAGAACAGCGTGTGGTAAATGTGTGGTTTTTTTTTGTTTTTTTAGTTGAACAACGATAGCAGCAAGGATATTATGTAAGTGTTGCTCTCTATTTGCAGACATACGTTGAACGGAATGTGAACTAAAAGTAGCTATTTTTAAGCTTCTTGAGGATCACCATCTTGAATATCTTGCACCACGAACCAGTTTAATGTCGACGTTATTTTCACAGACCTTCAGATAAAAACGGATAAAGATAACTCAAGTTTGTTTAACTTATATTCGCTAGTTACCGGTTTATAAACTCCCTTTAACATGAAGTTTGATTTCTCAATGATCTCCGTGTTTGGACATTTATCTTGAGCGGATATATGTCATGAGTTTGACACGTGTGTTGTGTATTGTGTACTATACATAGTATTCATACAGAGTATTCTCTGAAATTATCTTCTACACATCTTCTGAATTGTTGATATCTTTACTTACAGAGTTGCATGTAAAAAATTATAAATAAGATTGTATATTAAAAAAAACTGTTTCTAATTTTCCTTAATTCACCATATTAATCCTTTTTTTTATCTCAGGGTCAAAGTGACCCAGAAAACAAATGTGTTTCTAGTATCCCTTGTGTCGTCTCTGGGTCAAGGTGAACGACCGTCACCACTATGTATTTCTGGAAGCCAGGGAGGCTATTCACATTGACCCAAAGACAACACAAGGGATGCCTCAAACACATTTGTTTTCGGTGCCTTAGGACAAGTGTCTTCTTAGCTCTTCTAGTTTCATGCTCTTTGTGTAAAAAATATAATTTAAGGGTTTCCAAAATAAATCGCAGATTCTTTTTTGTGATCGGAGAATTTCCAGGAAGCTGCAGTAATTTTTTTTGAAGTAGCATGTGCAAGATCACACTTTTGAGCCGTCATGTCATCGCCTCCTTATCATAAAGCAGTTCTGACACACCCGCAGAATTCTGAGAAATTTCAGACTTGAGTTGACTTCCACGGAAACGTCAGGGTCGATCGAGGATTGATATCCTCGTCGAACCCATTATTCTGAGCCGACGTCCGCTTCCTTTAACTCGTGGACGGGGCTGAAAAATGAAAATGAACCGAATGATCCAGACTGTAATTTTTTAATTATCACTCCGGTTGTTCTGACGGATCCAGGGGTCGTGGACGAGCAGAGAGATAATATCCGGCCCCGGATCTTCGAGCTCATCAACGCCAGCGTGGTTCAATCCTGGTCCTGAACGTCCACATTGCTGCGATAGAAGTCACTCGTGTGACAACAGTGACGTCATTCGTGTTCTGGCTGCTGTGTTCTTAAATCTGTCACGCCTAATTGATGAAGCAACACCACAAATGTACAAAGAAATGACGAGAATTTGGTTAAAAACGGGATTATATGGTAATAAAATGAGTGAAATTGATGTCAGAAAACTAAAATAAAACATAAATACACTAAATTAAATCCTTTATTTGTATGTGCTAGTTTGTGAGTTCCGTTTACACAATTAGAATTCAATTAAATTGGTTTTATTGAAGCTGTAATATAAATATTTCAGTACCCTATGACAGATTGTCATGTACGCACTTGTAGGGATTTGGTTGAACCTTGCGCCTCCTTGTGGCGAACCGCCTGAAATACCAGATCACTTCCAGGAAATGGTTTCAGTGGGCGACCTCCGGGGGTTTGGTAATGTGAGGCCTGGGCTGGAGAAGAATGTTGCTGCTCGGCTCTGAGACGCTGAATAGTTCTGGCCTGTAATCTTGATATGAGATTCACCGTTATGGTATTTTTCCGTGTGTGTGTGTGTGTGTGTGTGTGTGTGGGGGCATGAACACTCATTTCGTGTCGTGACCTTTACTGCAGGGAATCCACCTGATGGTAGTCAGGACTTCCCAAAGTGACCCCAAATGAGGTCGAAAGAAAACGATTCAGATGTGTGTCGGTAATTTAAAAATGGATGATGTCATCTGGTTTTTCTCTGGTTTGTTGTCGTTCTGTCAACGTGTGGTACAAATAAAGGTTAATTTAATGTTCTGTTCTTACGTCAGTCGCTAAGACACAGTTTGAAGCAAAGATTAAATCATTTTTAAATGAATGTTTTTTAAGGGATGACATATAAAACTAGCCTGTATCATAACATGACGGTGTTTAACTATTCACTGTTATAGAAAACGTCTTACAAGAACGGTAATAAATGAATACAATTTAATAAATAAGATTCCTTTTTTGTTATTATTAGCCACAACTTGTTGAGGGTTTAAGTCAAACACCTCAACAATATACATTAACTATTCAACAAAAAACGTATAACTTCTTGAATAAGAAAAAAACAACTTTATATACAATAATAAATGATAAACTCAACAATTTATTGTATTTAATAACATGTCCTCGTAGACTTTCTTTCATCCACTACTTCTTCTTTCGGCAACTTGACTATTTATTTTTTTAAGATGTCTTTGTTAAAATATATAACCTAGAATAAGTTTTATCTCTTATCGTTACTCATTGTTTTATCGCCGTTGACCACCTGACCAGACGTTGATATAAATGAAAGATAATAAGCGTCTTGACTAAGGATGGGAGGCTTTTTAAGTTTTATCTGATTCTGTTGCAAACCCAATAATCAACTATGCCCTGAAGAAAGAATAAAAATGATGTTTCTTACAGTTGAGACATCTGTCAGTATTAATTTGGGGCCAAATTATCTGTTCATGACTATATTTTTATATAGATGTCCTTATTTATCATGAAAAGTGACGACGAAATCAAAGTGAGGCACCGAAAATTCTTCTTTACAAATGTTCCACACAAACTAAAATAAAACCTTTTCTTGTCCTGCAGGAGCACTTTGCAGAAATCTTCGGTCAGGACGCGGCGGCAGAGATCCGGAGGTCGGAGGAGAGCTTCAAAAAGTGGTTCCTGGCCGGGATGACCCTGCTCACCGGAGTGGTGGTCGGCTCTTTAATCGCCCAGAAACGTCTGTGAAGAACAATAAGCACCTTCGACATCCATTCAAAAGTTGCTGATGCGTTCACTGTCATAACACGTGTTTTTAATTTATCAGCACATTTTTTGCTTCTTTTTTTTTTTTTTTCAACTGTTTTATTTTGTATCATTTCTCGTTTTCATGTTTTAGTTTTAACAAATTCGCTGTTCCCTGAACACACACACACGTGTGTATTCATTACGTCTCATGTGCCATTCATTCGCCCCCCCCACGCGTTGCCCTGTTTTTCTACCCTTTTGTTCGGCAACATGTCGTCGACTTCGATGTTATCCTTATGTTTAAACATCGCAAAAGTAGCAACTGAAGGCGCGAAACATTGTAGCAACGCAACTTGGGAAAACGTTTGGGGTTTGAGTTCTGTCGTGTAACTTTGATGGAGCAGTATGTAAGCGTTTAATAAAAGATTAGAAATCCTGAATGCAGAGTTGAGTGTTTTTTATGGAGGAAAATATTCTTTACTTTCTAGTGAATATTCCTTAAAACATCTAGAGCCAATATTTGGGCAAAAATGTCTTGGACTCTTTATTTTCCATTTGTTATAATAGTTGGAAAAATGCTAGTTGCTAAGCTATGCTAATTAATTTCCCCAGGTACAAGTTTTTTGACATTGTTTTGGCTCTTTACATGGATGGAAAATGAAAAAAATACGAAAATTCAAAACAAGTTTTCGATTCTTTGGTTTAAAATTGATTTCTCAAACGGTATTTACGCGACTAATTTTAAGTGTCTAGTCCCGAATTTGCAACTAAAGATTTGGTTGTGACGGTTCAGTTATAACAAAAAAAAATACAAATTATTTTCTCTGCATAGACGAGCTATTGAACGCTAACATACTGCTTATCACACTTGTTATAATCGATGACGAAGCGTTTTTTTTCCCCCTTCATCCATCCCTCCTCTCTTCCCATGCCCCTGTCCACTGCGCTGTCGCACTAACTTGCCACAAGTGTCACTCACTGTCAGACCACCTGCTGCTCACACAAGTCGTCGAGAGATCGGATCGACATGAAGTTCCTTTTTTTTTTTCTCTCACGATATATTTATTTTCAAAACAAGAGCCTCCGATAACAAACTGATTCAAGTTCGAGTTCAAACGGCGGCTTACGACGTCTACCCTGACCTTTTAGAAGTCTGTTGATGTGGTTAGTTAGCGTCAGTTGCTTCCGTCTTTGATCTTTATTTTCCTTTTTCTCATCCATTTTTTTTCGCAAGCATTCCAACAATGAATGAACCCGCTCATCCCTTCCTCGTACATTCCAGTATATTCATATATTTTTCTAGCGTGCGCACGCGTGGCTGTTGGACTGGAGCACGGACATAAAATGATAGTTAGCACCATTTGTATATTCTAGTTATGTATACTGCCTAGATTAGCCTCTTAGCTTAGCAAGCTACTGACTAGGGTTTTGACGGAACAACGGTCTTCATATTTGGTGTCTCTGTCCAAACATGTAAACTCTGATCTGAATTGACACGTTTCCAAAAAAAATGTATGTTTAAACTGACAATGTACAGTTTTAAATTATGTGGGGAAAATATTAAATCCAATGTTGCACATGTCTTGAATTCTGTCTTTTTTATTTGTGTTATTGTTAACAAGACAGGTTGAGCAAGAACCCGAGAACCTTTTGATCGTAACGACAAATGTGAGTGACGGCGAGATGAGCGAACCAGTAGTACACTTTATTAGTATAGTTGTAGTATTGTGCGAGTACTTGACTCTGGTGTTGCATTAGTCACATGACTCTTGACAAAGTTGTAACTGCTTTCATTTGTTTTGAAACCAAAATAGTTCCAAACATTATCTTTAAAAGCTGCTGGAGTCGACTGTATCCTCTCGTCCTCAGTCATTGTCAAGGTCTCGCAGGATATTCAAATAATCTTCTAGTGTTGGCAGTTGTAGATGTTAATAAGCTACATTTTTTCTTTGTGAAGGCCTTGTAAGTTGTGAGTAGTTTAACCTCCTCACACACTTGCACTCCAGGCCGACTGACTGAAGGCTCCAGTGACACGATCCAGGTTGTTTCTTTGGCTCATGAACTCTTGACAGATGTTCTGGAGCAATTGCATGCGGTTCTTTATAGGTCAGTAGTTTTAAGTCTGCAAATGTGTGAACACTGTCCCAATTTAAAATACTGTATTTTCTTGATATTGCACAGTGATGATAGTGCCTAGTTTTTTTTGGTCCATAACTTTAATTACTTGTTTTTACAAGATTTCCAATGTGTTTTTTTTTTTAACTGACCAATAGTTGAGGGATCGGAAGTACATTTGTGCGGCTTCAGTAAACATTTCTTTTAGAATTTTAAAGGAAAGCTCTGAATCTACTATTATTCCAAGATATTTATATTCTTTGACAATTTGTATTTTTTCCCGTTAGCATGCATGCATAAATGATTTTATTTAATTCACTCTTTATTGATATATAAAGTATAAGCCTGAAAATGTTATTTGAAAAACAGATATAATGTGCTTGAATGATAATAATGCCTTTACTGATGCCTGCAATGACAGACATATAAACTAGATCACACCTCACGGTTAAATCATTTCACTAAGAAATTATAATAAAAAAAGTGTAGACGCTCAGGAGGAAGAAACACTGTCAACGTATTGGATAATATCAGCAGAAACTCATGTCCTCCTCTAGTCTAATGGTAGAGTCTCTGCTCATTGCTCGGCAGGACATGAGTTCAATTCCCTCCTGGAACATTTTAACATTCAGCTCAGAGTTGTTCATTTTAGTCGGATAAATATTAGAATCGAAATTTCACTTGTGTGGCTGAATAGCTCATTGGGATGAACTCCTGCATCACAGAGTGGGGATGGTTGCTGGTTCAAGTCCCAAATTAGGCTGACATTTTCATTCATGATTGTCTAAGTAAGAAAGATAAACGTGCAGACGTGCAACCATCTATGTGGTGGATTAGCTCACTTGGATAAACTCTAGTAGTCTGTGCAAAAGGTTCTGGGTTCAACTCCCACTCCAGTCATCCCTGCTTTTATCACTTGAGTCCAAATGTTAAACATAAATATGTAAAAACCAAATGTTTAAGTGTGAATGGCTGTGGTTCAGTCATTAGAGCAAATGTCTGTGCTCAAGTGTGAAGTCCCCCAGGTTGTGAGTTCAAATCCCACTCTCCCACAAAAAGCAAACTGAGAGAAGGATGGTCTGAGGGAAGGATGGAAAAAGAATGATGGGGTGTAAGATGAAGTGGTGCCACTTTTTTTCATTTATCACCAAAAAAATAAATAAAATTAACCTTTTTTTTGTTCCATTCTCTTCACCTTTCAAGCTCCACCCCTTTCAGTTCTGACATCATCTCTTCCACCACTGATTTGTCCACCATCTTTCTTTTATGTCCGCCATCATTCCTTGTCCACCATCTTTCTTTTTTGTTTTTGTCTTATTTTAAAAATGTTCAGAATGACGTGATAAAAAGAGCAACAGCACAGCTGGGAGTTGAACCTGCAACCTCCAGAATTACAAGGATTTCTAACCACTGGACCATATATGTCCACTCTCACACATGTGATCTGGACAATTTTATTGCAACATTCAGACTGACATTATAAAAAAGCAGGAGCGCTGGTGGGACTTGAACCCACAACCTCCAGAAGATGTTCAAGTTGCTGTCAACTAAACCACTGAGCTATAAGATCTTAAAGAAGCAGGTGGTAATAAGGTTTGAAGACAGAGAATTTATCAAAGGTTTATCTACGTTAAAAACAAATTGAAATAAATAATCAAACTTGTGTCGCCCCCTGCAGGAACACAAGAGAACACTCAGGTGCTCCTTGTTTAAAAGTCAACCAGGAAGGTGAAGGAAGGACGTGGACTTGAACCCGTGTCATAAAAGGTCATGGATGTTTAAAAATACCAAACAATTTAACCAGTGGACCACGAAGGTTGAATTGTCAGTGGTTAAACTATGTAATAAGACTCACGTGACACGGAAGTTAATGCGAACTAAAAGGGAAGTTAAAGTGAAATACACATAAAGTCAAAGGTGCAGCATTGGCTCTTGAACTTGTATCAACATTTACATTAAAGTGAATAAAAGTGTTGTGAACATAACTGGGAATTGAACCGTCAACCTACAGAACTCTACATTGCGGTGGATTAAAACAGTGAGCTATAAGTTCTTGATAGAAACTCTTGTAATAACAATAGAAGACAGAGAAGTCAACAAAGTTAAATCAACATGAAGACAAATGATTGAAATATTAAATATTTGGACTTGTTCAGGTTGTGTCGCCCCCTGCAGGAACACAAGAGAACACTCACTCAGGTCCAAGTTAACAAGTCAACCATAAATGAAGGAAGGACCTGGACTTGAACCCGTGTCATAAGAGGTCGCGGATGTTAAAAAACACCAAACAATTTGACCACTGGACCACCAAGGTTGGTGTGACCTCTGACAACCAATGAAAACCCTAAATTCAACATCTCAGAAAATTAGAATTATGGTGAAAAGGTCAGATATTGAAGACACCTGGTTCCACACTCTAATTTGCTAACTAACTCAAAACACCTGGAAAAGCCTTTAAATGGTCTCTCGTTTTGATTCTGTATGACACACAATCATGGGGAAGACTGCTGACTTGACAACTGTCCAAAAGAAGACCATTGATACTTTAAAGAGGGAGGGCAAGACACAAGGTCATTGCCAAAGAGGTTGGATGTTCCCAGAGCTCTGTGTCCAAGCACATTAATAGAGAGGCGAAGGGAAGAAAAAGATGTGGTAGAAAAGAGTGTACAAGCAAGAGGGATAAACGCGCCCTGGAGAGGATTGTCAAACAAAACCGATTCAAAAATGTGGGGGAGATCCACAAAGAGTGGACTGTAGCTGGAGTCAGTGCTTCAAGAAGCACCGACGTATGCAAGATATGGGCTTCAGCTGTCGCATTCCTCGTGTAAAGCCACTCTTGAATAAGAGACAACGTCAAAAGCGTCTCGCCTGGGCTCAAGACAAAAAGGACTGGACTGCTGCTGAGTGGTCCAAAGTTATGTTTTCAGATGAAAGTAAATTTTGTATCTCCTTTGGAAATCAAGGTCCCAGAGTCTGGAGGAAGACAGGAGAGGCACAGAATCCACGTTGCCTGAAGTCCAGTGTAAAATTTCCACAATCAGTAATGGTCTGGGGTGCCATGTCATCTGCTGGTGTTGGTCCACTGTGTTTCCTGAGGTCCAGGGTCAATGCAGCAGTCTACCAGGAAGTTTTAGAACACTTTATGCTGCCTGCCGCGGACCAACTTTATGGAGGTGAAGATTTCATTTTCCAACATGACTTGGCACCTGCACACAGTGCCAAATCTACCAGTACCTGGTTTAAGGACCATGGTATCCCTGTTCTTGATTGGCCTGCAAATTCACCTGACCTTAACCCCATAGAAAACCTATGGGGTATTGTGAAGCGGAAGATGTGAGATGCCAGACCCAACAATGCTGAAGAGCTGAAGGCCACTATTAAAGCAACCTGGGCTCTCATAACACCTGAGGAGTGCAACAGACTGGTCGACTCCATGCCACGCCGTATTGCTGCAGCAATTCATTTAAACATTTCAAATATATCACTCTGTGTGTAATGAATTGATATAATATGTAAGTTTCACGTTCTGAATATAATTACTGAAATAAATCAACTTTTTCATGATATTCTAATAATTTGACCAGCACCTGTATATATTATTATGTATATATGTGTATGTGTATGTAGGTATGTATACACAGTACATTCAACATCATGGTTTCATAATTATTTTTGCCCGTCTGCTGTCTGGATCATGAATATATGGTTTAATAAAATTAAATGTATTTTTTGTTTAATTATTTATTCGTTTTTATTTAATTTACTCTTTTTAATTTATTTTATTTTTTACATTATTTATATTTTATTTTACCACCACAAAAAATTCCAGGGTTGTCTTTACTGGCAAAAAAGATTTCTGATTCTGAATCCATCCACCCATCCATCCATCCATCCATCCATCCATCCATCCACATACATACATACACCGATTAAAACAGAATAAAATATAGACAGCATTTTCTCTTTAACAGTGCAGTGGAATATCTTCCCACTAGAGGGCAGAAGAGGACTGGTTTAAACATATAAACCTTCATAACAAGTTGACATTTAACAACGCACTGGAATACTCATAAAAAAGGTGAAAGGTCAGACGTTCTCCACCGTTACTGTGATAACGATGATTACATTTTCAATTAGATGACACACACACACTCACATGCAGACACACACACCCCTTGTCCCACTAGGTGGCGCTCTCTGGCTTTGAGTACCAACGTGCACGAGATAAACTCCATCATGGAAGTGTGTCCTTCAAGCGTCAAACCTTAGATGTTCTTGTGCAGGTGAGTCAGGACGAGACTCTTGTCATTCAAAGTGTGTCTTATTGCTCGTTAAATTATTCTAACACACCTGAGGACGTTTGTGTGCGACGACGGTTCAGCACTTCCTGCTGCACGTCCATCACACTGGAAATCTTCATTCACTCGACAATATTCAACACATATCTCACGACTTATGGAGGAAATGTAGGAATAAATGTCGTGAAAATGTAGGTGAGATATTAGAGTTTGAGCGTCAATATACAGGGGGAAATAAAAGTGATCCACGTCTTTAAATCTGTACTTTATTAAGAGAGAGAAAATTAAATTTCTTTTTTAGAAAAAAACAAACAACATTTTTCTTTTTTTTCAAACGCAGAAGCAGAAGAGTGTGTGGTGATGTTTTGACGTGACATCTATTATGAATGAGTGACAGGATGTTCTTCCTCCCTCAGACGAAGTTTGCTTATTTAAAGGAGGACAGTCACAATCTTCTAGTGTTGGCAGCTGTAGGTGTTAATAAGCTACATTTTTTCTTTGTGAAGGCCTTGTAAGCTGTGAGTAGTTTAACCTCCTCAGGTACAGAGTTCCACACACTTGCACTCCTGACTGACCAGTGCAGGAATATAACAGTCACCTCTGACAGCGCCTCGAGTGACACGATCCAGGTTGTTTCTTTGGCTGAAAATTCATGCAGTTCTTTATACGTCAATTTTAAGTCTGCAAATGTTTGAACACTGTCACAATTTAAAATACTGTATTTTCTTGAAATTTCACAGTGATGATAGTGCCTGGATTTTTTTTGGTCCATAACTTTAATTTTTTTTTGTTAAGTTTGTACAAGATTTCCAATGTGTTTTTTTTAACTGAGCAGCCTGGAACCAGCTGGTTAGGCATTAGTTAAGGGATCGGAAGATCATTGAATGCAAGTACATTTGTGCAGCTTCGGTAGACATTTAATTTATAATTTTAAAGGAAAGCTCTGAATCTACTATTATTCCAAGATATTTATATTCTTTGACAATTTGTATTTTTCCTCCATTAACATGTATATCTGGAAAATGTAGCTGTATCATTGTTCCTGTAGCAGTGGAGGACGTAAACACTGATGCTAGTGGCCCAAAGAATTAATTGCAAAAATGAATAAACGCTGTGAATATTTGCATTTTATTGGGAATTACAATTATTTTATTTCATTCACTCTTTATTGATATATAAAGTATAAGCCTGAAAATGTTATTTGAAAAACAGATATAATGTGCTTGAATGATAATAGTAAGTAAGTTAGTAAGTCATTTGTATTTATATAGCGCTTTTCCAGACCAGGGTCACAAAGCGCTTAAACAATCAAAACAATATTCAATAAAGTATATACTTTAAAGCTCAAGATAATACTGAGAACAACACAGGAGTTCCAGAAAATCAAGGAAAAGGCTGAACAAATAAAAATGTCTTAAGATTTTTCTTGAAGGAGTCAGTAGATCCATCAAGCGCAAAGAGAGAGGAAGCTCGTTCCAAGGCTTAGGAGCAACAGCCTTTACTAATAATAATAATAATGATGATCATAATAATAATTTAATAATTCCTTTACTGATGCCTGCAATGACAGACATATAAACTAGATCACACCTCACGGTTAAATCATTTCAGTAAGAAATGATAAAAAAAAAAGTGTAGACGCTCAGGAGGAAGAAACACTGCAAACGTATTGGATAATATCAGCAGAAACTCATGTCCTCCTCTAGTCTAATGGTAGAGTCTCTGCTCAGTGCTCGGCAGGACATGAGTTCAATTCCCACCTTGAACTTTTTAACATTCAGAGCAGAGTTGTTCATTTTAGTCGGATAAATATTAGAATCAAAATTTCACTAGTGTGGCTGAATAGCTCATTGGGATGAAAATCTGCACCCCAGAGTGGAGATGATGGATGGTTGCTGGTTCAAGTCCCAAACTAGGCTCACATTTTCATTCATTATTGTGACATGTAGGAAAGATAAATGTGCAGACGTAAAGCTGATTATGTGGTGGATTAGCTCACTGGGATAAACTCTAGGACTCTGTGCAAAAGGTTACAGGTTCAAATCCCACATTAGACTAGCATTTTCATTCATAATTGTGTACGTAAGAAAGATAAACGTGCAGACATGCAAGTATCTATGTGGTGTATTAGCTCACTGGGATAGACTGATGTCTTCCATGCAGAAGGTTCTGGGTTCAACTCCCACTCTACTCATATCTGCTTTTATCATTTCAGTCCAAATGTTCAACATAAATGTGTGAAAACCAAATATTTAAGTGTGAATGGCTGTGGTTCAGTCATTAGAGCAAATGTCTGTGCTCAAGTGTGAAGTCCCCCATCATTCCTTGTCCGCCATCGTTCCTTGTCCACCATCTTTCTTTCATGTCCGCCATCATTCCTTGTCCGCCATCGTTCCTTGTCCACCATCTTTCTTTCATGTCCGCCATCATTCCTTGTCCGCCATCGTTCCTTGTCCACCATCTTTCATTCCTTGTCCACCATCTTTCATATGTCACACCGCAACCGATTTGTCCTTGTCCGCCATCGTTCCTTGTCCGCCATCACTTAGCTCACATTAAACACATCAGTGTTTTGTTTCAGTTCCCCTTGTTGGAAGAGTGGGATTTGATCTCATGCAATCTGGAGGCTTCACACTTTGAGCAGCGACGTGTGCTCTAACCACTCGACCATAGCCATCCGCACACACCTGTGATCGGGACACCCTTATTTTAAAAATGTTCAGAATGACGTGATAAAAAGAGCAACGGCACAGCTGGGAGTTGAACCTGCAACCTCCAGAATTACAAGGATTTACACTGTGAGCAGTGACATGTGCTCTAACCACTGGACCATTAGTGTCCACTCTCACATATGTGATCTGGACTATTTTATTGCAACATTCAGACTGACATTATAAAAAAGCAGGAGCGCTGGTGGGACTTGAACCCGCAACCTCCAGAAGATGTTCAAGTTGCTGTCAACTAAACCACTGAGCTATAAGATCTCAAAGAAGCAGGTCGAAATAAGATTTGAAGACAGAGAATTTATCAAAGGTTTATCTATGTTAAAAAACAATTGAAATAAATAATTAAACTTGTGTCGCCCCCTGCAGGAACACAAGAGAACATTCAGCTCCTTGTTCAAAAGTCAACCATGAAGGTGAAGGAAAGACGTGGACTTGAACCCGTGTCATAAGAGGTCATGGATGTTAAAAAATACCAAACAAATTAACCACCGGACCACGAAGATTGAGACGTGACAAGTTAAACTAAATCATAAGAGTCACGTTACACTGAAGTTAAAATTAAATTAAAGTGAAAGTTACGTGAAGTTAAAGTGAAGTAAACATGAAGTCAAAGCTGCAGCATTGGCTCTTGAACTTGTATCAACATTTACATTAAAGTGAATAAAAGTGTTGTGAACATAACTGGGAATTGAACTGTCAACCTGCAGAACTCTACATTGCGGTGGATTAAAACAGTGAGCTATAAGTTCTTGATGGAAACTCTTGTAATAAGAATAGATGACAGAGAAGTCAACAAAGTTGAATCAACATGAAGAGAAATCGTTGAAATATTAAATAATTAAACTTGTTCAGGTTGTGTCGCCCCCTGCAGGAACACAAGAGAACACTCACTCAGGTCCGAGTTAACAAGTCAACCATAAAGATGAAAGAAGGACGTGGACTTGAACCCATGTCATAAGAGGTCGCGGATGTTAAAAAATACCAAACAATTTGACCACTGGACCACGAAGGTTGAATTGTAAGTAGTTAAACTATGTTATAAGAGTCATGTGACACTGAAGTACAAGCGAAATTAAAATTCAATTAAAGTGAAGTTAGAATGAAGTAAACATGAAGTCAAAGGTGCAGCATTGGCTCTTGAACTTGTATCAACATTTACATTAAAGTGAATAAGAGTGTTGTGAACATAACTGGGAATTGAACCATCAACCTGCTGAACTCCACATTGTGGTGGATTAAAACAGTGAGCCATAAGTTCTTGATGGAAACTCTTGTAATAACAATAGAAGACAGAGAAGTCAACAAAGTTGAATCAACATGAAGACAAATCATTGAAATATTAAATAGTTAGAATTGTTCAGGTTGTGTCGCCCCCTGCAGGAACACAAGAGAAAACTCACACAGGTCCTAGTTAACAAGTCAACCATAAAGATGAAGGAAGGACGTGGACTTGAACCCATGTCATAAGAGGTCGTGGACTTTAAAAATACCAAACAATTTAACCACTGGACCACGAAGGTTGAATTGTCAGTGGTTAAACTATGTAATAAGACTCACGTGACACTGAAGTTAATGCGAAATAAAAAGGAAGTTAAAGTGAAATACACATAAAGTCAAAGGTGCAGCATTGGCTCTTGAACTTGTATCAACATTTACATTAAAGTGAATAAAAGTGTTGTAAACATAACTGGGAATTGAACCGTCAACCTGCAGAACTCTACATTGTGGTGGATTAAAACAGTGAGCTATAAGTTCTTGATGGAAACTCTTGTAATAACAATAGAAGACAGAGAAGTCAACAAAGTTAAATCAACATGAAGACAAATGATTGAAATATTAAATATTTGGACTTGTTCAGGTTGTGTCGCCCCCTGCAGGAACACAAGAGAACACTCCACAGGTCCAAGTTAACAAGTCAACCATAAAGATGAAGGAAAGACGTGGACTTGAACCCATGTCATAAGAGGTCGCGGATGTTAAAAAATACCAAACAATTTGACCACTGGACCACCAAGGCTGAATTGTGATTAGTTAAAACCATAAAGATGAAGGAAGGACGTGGACTTGAACCCGAGTCATAAGAGGTCGTGGACTTTAAAAATACCAAACAATTTAACCACTGGACCACGAAGGTTGAATTGTCAGTGGTTAAACTATGTAATAAGACTCACGTGACACTGAAGTTAATGCGAAATAAAAGGGAAGTTAAAGTGAAATACACATAAAGTCAAAGGTGCAGCATTGGCTCTTGAACTTGTATCAACATTTACATTAAAGTGAATAAAAGTGTTGTGAACATAACTGGGAATTGAACCGTCAACCTGCAGAACTCTACATTGTGGTGGATTAAAACAGTGAGCTATAAGTTCTTCATGGAAACTCTTGTAATAAGAATAGAAGACAGAAAAGTCAACAAAGTTAAATCAACATGAAGACAAATGATTGAAATATTAAATATTTGGACTTGTTCAGGTTGTGTCGCCCCCTGCTGGAACACAAGAGAACACTCCACAGGTCCTAGTTAACAAGTCAACCATAAAGATGAAGGAAGGACGTGGACTTGAACCCGAGTCATAAGAGGTCGTGGACTTTAAAAATACCAAACAATTTAACCACTGGACCACGAAGGTTGAATTGTCAGTGGTTAAACTATGTAATAAGACTCACGTGACACTGAAGTTAATGCGAAATAAAAGGGAAGTTAAAGTGAAATACACATAAAGTCAAAGGTGCAGCATTGGCTCTTGAACTTGTATCAACATTTACATTAAAGTGAATAAAAGTGTTGTAAACATAACTGGGAATTGAACCGTCAACCTGCAGAACTCTACATTGTGGTGGATTAAAACAGTGAGCTATAAGTTCTTCATGGAAACTCTTGTAATAAGAATAGAAGACAGAAAAGGCAACAAAGTTAAATCAACATGAAGACAAATGATTGAAATATTAAATATTTGGACTTGTTCAGGTTGTGTCGCCCCCTGCTGGAACACAAGAGAACACTCCACAGGTCCAAGTTAACAAGTCAACCATAAAGATGAAGGAAAGACGTGGACTTGAACCCGAGTCATAAGAGGTCGCGGATGTTAAAAAATACCAAACAATTTGACCACTGGACCACCAAGGCTGAATTGTGATTAGTTAAACTATGTTATAAGAGTCATGTGACACTGAAGTACAAGCAAAATTAAAATTGTATTAAAGTGAAGTTAAAGTGAAGTAAACATGAAGTCAAAGGTGAAGCATTGGCTCTTGAACTTGTATCAACATTTGCATTAAAGTGAATAAAAGTGTTGTGAACATAACTGGGAATTGAACCATCAACCTGCAGAACTCTACATTGCGGTGGATTAAAACAGTGAGCTATAAGTTCTTGATGGAAACTCTTGTAATAACAATAGAAGACAGAGAAGTCAACAAAGTTGAATCAACATGAAGACAAATCATTGAAATATTAGTTAGAATTGTTCAGGTTGTGTCGCCCCCTGGGGGAACACAAGAGAACACTCACTCAGGTCCTAGTTAACTAGTCAACCATGAAGGTTAAAGACGTGTACTTGAACCCGTGTCATAAGAGGTCACGGATGTTAAAAAAGAACCAACACTTTAACCACTGGACCACAAAGGTTGAGTTGTCAGCTGTTAAACTAAATTATAAGAGTCACGTGACACTGAAGTTAAAGCGAAATTAAAGTGAAGTAAAAGGTAAATAAACATAAAGCCAAAGGTGCAGCATTGGCTCTTGAACTTGTATCAACATTTACATTAAAGTGAATAAAAGTGTTGTGAACATAACTGGGAATTGAACCGTCAACCTGCAGAACTCTACATTGTGGTGGATTAAAACAGTGAGCTATAAGTTCTTGATGGAAACTCTTGTAATAACAATAGATGACAGAGAAGTCAACAAAGTTGAATGTACATGAAGAGAAATCGTTGAAATATTAAAAATTTAAACTTGTTCAGGTTGTGTCGACCCCTGCAGGAACACAAGAGAAAACTCACTCAGGTCCTAATTAACAAGTCAACCATAAAGATGAAGGAAGGACGTGGACTTGAACCCGAGTCATAAGAGGTCGTGGACTTTAAAAATACCAAACAATTTAACCACTGGACCACGAAGGTTGAATTGTCAGTGGTTAAACTATGTAATAAGACTCACGTGACACTGAAGTTAATGCGAAATAAAAGGGGAGTTAAAGTGAAATACACATAAAGTCAATGGTGCAGCATTGGCTCTTGAACTTGTATCAACATTTACATTAAAGTGAATAAAAGTGTTGTAAACGTAACTGGGAATTGAACCGTCAACCTGCAGAACTCTACATTGCGGTGGATTAAAACAGTGAGCTATATATTCTTGATGGAAACTCTTGTAATAACAATAGAAGACAGAGAAGTCAACAAAGTTAAATCAACATGAAGACAAATGATTGAAATATTAAATAATTAAACTTGTTCAGGTTGTGTCGCCCCCTGCAGGAACACAAGAGAACACTCACTCAGGTCCTAGTTAACAAGTCAACCATAAAGATGAAAGAAGGACGTGGACTTGAACCCGAGTCATAAGAGGTCGTGGATGTTAAAAAATACGAAACAATTTAACCACTGGACCACGAAGGATGAATTGTCAGTGGTTAAACTATGTAATAAGACTCACGTGACACTGAAGTTAATGCGAAATAAAAGGGGAGTTAAAGTGAAATACACATAAAGTCAAAGGTGCAGCATTGGCTCTTGAACTTGTATCAACATTTACATTAAAGTGAATAAAAGTGTTGTAAACGTAACTGGGAATTGAACCGTCAACCTGCAGAACTCTACATTGCGGTGGATTAAAACAGTGAGCTATATATTCTTGATGGAAACTCTTGTAATAACAATAGAAGACAGAGAAGTCAACAAAGTTAAATCAACATGAAGACAAATGATTGAAATATTAAATATTTGGACTTGTTCAGGTTGTGTCGCCCCCTGCAGGAACACAAGAGAACACTCCACAGGTGCAAGTTAACAAGTCAACCATAAAGATGAAGGAAAGACGTGGACTTGAAACCATGTCATAAGAGGTCGTGGACTTTAAAAATACCAAACAATTCAATTTTGTTTACTGTACATACATACATACACAGATTAAAACAATAAACTATAGACAGCATTTGTATCTTTAACAGTGCAGTGGAATATCTTCCCACTAGAGGGCAGAAGAGGACTGGTTTAAACATATAAACCTTCATAACAAGTTGACATTTAACAACGCACTGGAGACTGTTCAGAGGGAATACTCATAAAAGAGGTGAAAGGTCAGACGTTCTCCACCGTTACTGTGTTAACGATGATTAAATTTTCAATTAGATGACACACACACATTCACATGCAGACACACACACATCTCATGTCCCACTAGGTGGCGCTCTCTGGCTTTGAGTACCAACGTGCAGGAGATAAACTCCATCATGGAAGTGTGTCCTTCAAGCGTCAAACCTTAGATGTTCTTGTGCAGGTGAGTCAGGACGAGACTCTTGTCATTCAAAGTGTGTCTTATTGCTCGTTAAATTATTCTAACACACCTGAGGACGTTTGTGTGCGACGACGGTTCAGCACTTCCTGCTGCACGTCCATCACACTGGAAATCTTCATTCACTCGACAATATTCAACACATATCTCACGACTTATGGAGACATGTTGGAATAAATGTTGTGAAAATGTAGGTGAGATATTAGAGTTTATTTTACAATAATAAGGAAAAAATAAAAGTGATCCACGTCTTTAAATCTGTACTTTATTAAGAGAGAGAAAATTAAATTTATTTTTAAAGAAAAAACAACATTTTCCTTTTTCTTTTCCTCCTTTTTTTTTCAAAAGCAGAAGCAGAAGAGTGTGTGGTGGTGTTTTGACGTGACATCTATTATGAATGAGTGACAGGATGTTCTTACTCCCTCAGACGAAGTTTGCTTATTTAAAGGAGGACAGTGCAATTTTATAAAATCACAACATCACAATCTTCTAGTGTTGGCAGCTGTAGGTGTTAATAAGCTACATTTTTTCTTTGTGAAGGCCTTGTAAGCTGTGAGTAGTTTAACCTCCTCAGGTACAGAGTTCCACACACTTGCACTCCTGACTGACCAGTGCAGGAATATAACAGTCACCTCTGACAGCGCCTCGAGTGACACGATCCAGGTTTCTTTGGCTGAAAATTCATGCAGTTCTTTATACGTCAATTCTAAGTCTGCAAATGTTTGAACACTGACACAATTTAAAATACTGTATTTTCTTGAAATTGCACGGTGATGATAGTGCCTAGATTTTTTTTGGTCCATAACTTTAATAGCTTGTTTGTACAAGATTTCCAATGTGTTTTTTTAACTGAGCAGCCTGGGACCAGCTGGTTAGGCATTAGTTAAGGGATCGGAAGATCATTGAATGCAAGTACATTTGTGCAGCTTCGGTAGACATTTAATTTATAATTTTAAAGGAAAGCTCTGAATCTACTATTATTCCAAGATATTTATATTCTTTGACAATTTGTATTTTTTCTCCATTAACATGTATATCTGGAAAATGTAGCTGTATCATTGTTCCTGTAGCAGTGGAGGACGTAAACACTGATGCTAGTGGCCCAAAGAATTAATTGCAAAAATGAATAAACGCTGTGAATATTTGCATTTTATTGGGAATTACAATTATTTTATTTCATTCACTCTTTATTGATATATAAAGTATAAGCCTGAAAATGTTATTTGAAAAACAGATATAATGTGCTTGAATGATAATAGTAAGTAAGTTAGTAAGTCATTTGTATTTATATAGCGCTTTTCCAGACCAGGATCACAAAGCGCTTAAACAATCAAAACAATATTCAATAAAGTATATACTTTAAAGCTCAAGATAACACTGAGAACAACACAGGAGTTCCAGAAAATCAAGGAAAAGGCTGAACAAATAAAAATGTCTTAAGATTTTTCTTGAAGGAGTCAGTAGATCCATCAAGCGCAAAGAGAGAGGAAGCTCGTTCCAAGGCTTAGGAGCAACAGCCTTTACTAATAATAATAATAATGATGATCATAATAATAATAATAATATAATAATGCCTTTACTGATGCCTGCAATGACAGACATATAAACTAGATCACACCTCACGGTTAAATCATTTCAGTAAGAAATGATAAAAAAAAAAGTGTAGACGCTCAGGAGGAAGAAACACTGTCAACGTATTGGATAATATCAGCAGAAAGTCATGTCCTCCTCTAGTCTAATGGTAGAGTCTCTGCTCAGTGCTCGGCAGGACATGAGTTCAATTCCCACCTTGAACTTTTTAACATTCAGAGCAGAGTTGTTCATTTTAGTCGGATAAATATTAGAATCAAAATTTCACTAGTGTGGCTGAATAGCTCATTGGGATGAAAATCTGCACCCCAGAGTGGAGATGATGGATGATGGATGGTTGCTGGTTCAAGTCCCAAACTAGGCTCACATTTTCATTCATTATTGTGACATGTAGGAAAGATAAATGTGCAGACGTAAAGCTGATTATGTGGTGGATTAGCTCACTGGGATAAACTCTAGCACTCTGTGCAAAAGGTTACAGGTTCAAATCCCACATTAGACTAGCATTTTCATTCATAATTGTGTAAGTAAGAAAGATAAACGTGCAGACATGCAAGTTTCTTTGTGGTGTATTAGCTCACTGGGATAGACTGATGTCTTCCATGCAGAAGGTTCTGGGTTCAACTCCCACTCTACTCATATCTGCTTTTATCATTTCAGTCCAAATGTTCAACATAAATGTGTGAAAACCAAATATTTAAGTGTGAATGGCTGTGGTTCAGTCATTAGAGCAAATGTCTGTGCTCAAGTGTGAAGTCCCCCAGGTTGTGAGTTCAAATCCCACTCTCCCACAAAAGGAAACTGAGAGAAGGATGGTCTGAGGGAAGGATGGAGCAAGAGAAAGAATGATGGGGTGTAAGATGAAGTGCTGCCACTTTTTTTCATTTTTTTCATTTATCACCAAAAAATAAATAAAATTAACCTTTTTTTTTCTTGTTCCATTCTCTTCCCCTTTCAAGCTCCACCCCTTTCAGTTCTGACATCATCTCTTCCACCACTTTTACTTGTCCACCATCTTTCTTTTTTGTCCGCCATCGTTCCTTGTCCGCCATCGTTCCTTGTCCACCATCTTTCTTTCATGTCCGCCATCATTCCTTGTCCGCCATCGTTCCTTGTCCGCCATCGTTCCTTGTCCACCATCTTTCTTTCATGTCCGCCATCATTCCTTGTCCGCCATCGTTCCTTGTCCACCATCTTTCATTCCTTGTCCACCATCTTTCATATGTCACACCGCAACCGATTTGTCCTTGTCCGCCATCGTTCCTTGTCCGCCATCACTTAGCTCACATTAAACACATCAGTGTTTTGTTTCAGTTCCCCTTGTTGGAAGAGTGGGATTTGATCTCATGCAATCTGGAGGCTTCACACTTTGAGCAGCGACGTGTGCTCTAACCACTCGACCATAGCCATCCACACACACACCTGGAATCGGGACAGCCTTATTTTAAAAATGTTCAGAATGACGTGATAAAAAGAGCAACGGCACAGCTGGGAGTTGAACCTGCAACCTCCAGAATTACAAGGATTTCTACTGTGAGCAGTGACATGTGCTCTAACCACTGGACCATATATGTCCACTCTCACACATGTGATCTGGACAATTTTATTGCAACATTCAGACTGACATTATAAAAAAGCAGGAGCGCTGGTGGGACTTGAACCCACAACCTCCAGAAGATGTTCAAGTTGCTGTCAACTAAACCACTGAGCTATAAGATCTCAAAGAAGCAGGTCGAAATAAGATTTGAAGACAGAGAATTTATCAAAGGTTTATCTATGTTAAAAAACAATCGAAATAAATAATTAAACTTGTGTCGCCCCCTGCAGGAACACAAGAGAACATTCAGCTCCTTGTTCAAAAGTCAACCATGAAGGTGAAGGAAAGACGTGGACTTGAACCCGTGTCATAAGAGGTCATGGATGTTAAAAAATACCAAACAATTTAACCACCGGACCACGAAGATTGAGACGTGACAAGTTAAACTAAATTATAAGAGTCACGTTACACTGAAGTTAAAATTAAATTAAAGTGAAAGTTACGTGAAGTTAAAGTGAAGTAAACATAAAGCCAAAGGTGCAGCATTGGCTCTTGAACTTGTATCAACATTTACATTAAAGTGAATAAAAGTGTTGTGAACATAACAGGGAATTGAACCGTCAACCTGCAGAACTCTACATTGCGGTGGATAAAAACAGTGAGCTATAAGTTCTTGATGGAAACTCTTGTAATAAGAATAGATGACAGAGAAGTCAACAAAGTTGAATCAACATGAAGAGAAATCGTTGAAATATTAAATAATTAAACTTGTTCAGGTTGTGTCGCCCCCTGCAGGAACACAAGAGGACACTCACTCAGGTCCTAGTTAACAAGTCAACCATAAAGATGAAGGAAGGACGTGGACTTGAACCCGAGTCATAAGAGGTCGCGGATGTTAAAAAATACCAAACAATTTGACCACTGGACCACCAAGGTTGAATTGTAAGTAGTTAAACGATGTTATAAGAGTCATGTGACACTGAAGTACAAGCGAAATTAAAATTAAATTAAAGTGAAGTTAGAATGAAGTAAACATGAAGTCAAAGGTGCAGCATTGGCTCTCCAACGTGTATCAACATTTACATTAAAGTGAATAAGAGTGTTGTGAACATAACTGGGAATTGAACCATCAACCTGCAGAACTCTACATTGTGGTGGATTAAAACAGTGAGCTATAAGTTCTTGATGGAAACTCTTGCAATAACAAAAGAAGACAGAGAAGTCAACAAAGTTGAATCAACATGAAGACAAATGATTGAAATATTAAATAGTTAGAATTGTTCAGGTTGTGTCGCCCCCTGCAGGAACACAAGAGAAAACTCACTCAGGTCCTAGTTAACAAGTCAACCATAAAGATGAAGGAAGGACGTGGACTTGAACCCGTGTCATAAGAGGTCGTGGACTTTAAAAATACCAAACAATTTAACCACTGGACCACGAAGGTTGAATTGTCAGTGGTTAAACTATGTAATAAGACTCACGTGACACTGAAGTTAATGCGAAATGAAAGGGAAGTTAAAGTGAAATACACATAAAGTCAAAGGTGCAGCATTGGCTCTTGAACTTGTATCAACATTTGCATTAAAGTGAATAAAAGTGTTGTGAACATAACTGGGAATTGAACCATCAACCTTCAGAACTCTACATTGTGGTGGATTAAAACAGTGAGCTATAAGTTCTTGATGGAAACTCTTGTAATAACAATAGAAGACAGAGAAGTCAACAAAGTTAAATCAACATGAAGACAAATGATTGAAATATTAAATATTTGGACTTGTTCAGGTTGTGTCGCCCCCTGCAGGAACACAAGAGAACACTCCACAGGTCCAAGTTAACAAGTCAACCATAAAGATGAAGGAAAGACGTGGACTTGAACCCGAGTCATAAGAGGTCGCGGATGTTAAAAAATACCAAACAATTTGACCACTGGACCACCAAGGCTGAATTGTGATTAGTTAAACTATGTTATAAGAGTCATTTGACACTGAAGTACAAGCAAAATTAAAATTGTATTAAAGTGAAGTTAAAGTGAAGTAAACATGAAGTCAAAGGTGAAGCATTGGCTCTTGAACTTGTATCAACATTTGCATTAAAGTGAATAAAAGTGTTGTGAACATAACTGGGAATTGAACCATCAACCTTCAGAACTCTACATTGTGGTGGATTAAAACAGTGAGCTATAAGTTCTCGATGGAAACACTTGTAATAACAATAGAAGACAGAGAAGTCAATAAAGTTGAATCATCATGAAGACAAATCATTGAAATATTAGTTAGAATTGTTCAGGTTGTGTCGCCCCCTGCAGGAACACAAGAGAACACTCACTCAGGTCCTAGTTAACTAGTCAACCATGAAGGTTAAAGACGTGGACTTGAACCCGTGTCATAAGATGTCACGGATGTTAAGAAAGAACAAAGACTTTAACCACTGGACCACAAAGGTTGAGTTGTCAGTTGTTAAACTAAATTATAAGAGTCACGTGACACTGAAGTTAAAGCGAAATTAAAGTGAAGTAAAAGGTAAATAAACATAAAGTCAAAGGTGCAGCAATGGCTCTTGAACTTGTATCAACATTTACATTAAAGTGAATAAAAGTGTTGTGAACATAACTGGGAATTGAACCATCAACCTGCAGAACTCTACATTGTGGTGGATTAAAACAGTGAGCTATAAGTTCTTGATGGAAACTCTTGCAATAACAAAAGAAGACAGAGAAGTCAACAAAGTTGAATCAACATGAAGACAAATGATTGAAATATTAAATAGTTAGAATTGTTCAGGTTGTGTCGCCCCCTGCAGGAACACAAGAGAAAACTCACTCAGGTCCTAGTTAACAAGTCAACCATAAAGATGAAGGAAGGACGTGGACTTGAACCCGTGTCATAAGAGGTCGTGGACTTTAAAAATACCAAACAATTTAACCACTGGACCACGAAGGTTGAATTGTCAGTGGTTAAACTATGTAATAAGACTCACGTGACACTGAAGTTAATGCGAAATGAAAGGGAAGTTAAAGTGAAATACACATAAAGTCAAAGGTGCAGCATTGGCTCTTGAACTTGTATCAACATTTGCATTAAAGTGAATAAAAGTGTTGTGAACATAACTGGGAATTGAACCATCAACCTTCAGAACTCTACATTGTGGTGGATTAAAACAGTGAGCTATAAGTTCTTGATGGAAACTCTTGTAATAACAATAGAAGACAGAGAAGTCAACAAAGTTAAATCAACATGAAGACAAATGATTGAAATATTAAATATTTGGACTTGTTCAGGTTGTGTCGCCCCCTGCAGGAACACAAGAGAACACTCCACAGGTCCAAGTTAACAAGTCAACCATAAAGATGAAGGAAAGACGTGGACTTGAACCCGAGTCATAAGAGGTCGCGGATGTTAAAAAATACCAAACAATTTGACCACTGGACCACCAAGGCTGAATTGTGATTAGTTAAACTATGTTATAAGAGTCATGTGACACTGAAGTACAAGCAAAATTAAAATTGTATTAAAGTGAAGTTAAAGTGAAGTAAACATGAAGTCAAAGGTGAAGCATTGGCTCTTGAACTTGTATCAACATTTGCATTAAAGTGAATAAAAGTGTTGTGAACATAACTGGGAATTGAACCATCAACCTTCAGAACTCTACATTGTGGTGGATTAAAACAGTGAGCTATAAGTTCTCGATGGAAACACTTGTAATAACAATAGAAGACAGAGAAGTCAATAAAGTTGAATCATCATGAAGACAAATCATTGAAATATTAGTTAGAATTGTTCAGGTTGTGTCGCCCCCTGCAGGAACACAAGAGAACACTCACTCAGGTCCTAGTTAACTAGTCAACCATGAAGGTTAAAGACGTGGACTTGAACCCGTGTCATAAGATGTCACGGATGTTAAGAAAGAACAAAGACTTTAACCACTGGACCACAAAGGTTGAGTTGTCAGTTGTTAAACTAAATTATAAGAGTCACGTGACACTGAAGTTAAAGCGAAATTAAAGTGAAGTAAAAGGTAAATAAACATAAAGTCAAAGGTGCAGCAATGGCTCTTGAACTTGTATCAACATTTACATTAAAGTGAATAAAAGTGTTGTGAACATAACTGGGAATTGAACCGTCAACCTGCAGAACTCTACATTGAGGTGGATTAAAACAGTGAGCTATAAGTTCTTGATGGAAACTCTTGTAATAACAATAGAAGACAGAGAAGTCAACAAAGTTGAATCAACATGAAGACAAATCATTGAAATATTAAATAATTTAACTTGTTCAGGTTGCATCGCCCCCTGCAGGAACACAATAGAACACTCACTCAGGTCCTAGTTAACTAATCAACCATGAAGGTTAAAGGCGTGGACTTGAACCCGTGTCATAAGATGTCATGGATGTTAAGAAAGAACAAAGACTTTAACCACTGGACCACAAAGGTTGAGTTGTCAATAGTTAAACTAAGTTAAATAAGACTCACCTGAAATTAAAGTTAAAGCGAAATTAAAGTGATATAAACATGAAGCCAAATGTGCAGCATTGGCCCTTGAACTTGTATCAACATCTAAGTAATTAAAGTTTTTAAACATAACTGGGAATTGAACCGTCAACCTTCAGAACTCTACATTGCAGTCGATCAAAACAGTGAGCTATAAGTTCTTGATGGAAACTCTTGTAATAACAATAGAAGACAGAGAAGTCAACAAAGTTAAATCAACATGAAGACAAATGATTGAAATATTAAATATTTGGACTTGTTCAGGTTGTGTCGCCCCCTGCAGGAACACAAGAGAACACTCCACAGGTCCAAGTTAACAAGTCAACCATAAAGATGAAGGAAAGACGTGGACTTGAACCCGAGTCATAAGAGGTCGCGGATGTTAAAAAATACCAAACAATTTGACCACTGGACCACCAAGGCTGAATTGTGATTAGTTAAACTATGCTATAAGAGTCATGTGACACTGAAGTACAAGCAAAATTAAAATTGTATTAAAGTGAAGTTAAAGTGAAGTAAACATGAAGTCAAAGGTGAAGCATTGGCTCTTGAACTTGTATCAACATTTGCATTAAAGTGAATAAAAGTGTTGTGAACATAACTGGGAATTGAACCATCAACCTGCAGAACTCTACATTGTGGTGGATTAAAACAGTGAGCTATAAGTTCTCGATGGAAATGCTTGCAATAACAATAGAAGACAGAGAAGTCAACAAAGTTGAATCACCATGAAGACAAATCATTGAAATATTAGTTAGAATTGTTCAGGTTGTGTCGCCCCCTGCAGGAACACAAGAGAACACTCACTCAGGTCCTAGTTAACTAGTCAACCATGAAGGTTAAAGACGTGGACTTGAACCCGTGTCATAAGAGGTCACGGATGTTAAAAAAGAACCAACACTTTAACCACTGGACCACAAAGGTTGAGTTGTCAGTTGTTAAACTAAATTATAAGAGTCACGTGACACTGAAGTTAAAGCGAAATTAAAGTGAAGTAAAAGGTAAATAAACATAAAGTCAAAGGTGCAGCAATGGCTCTTGAACTTGTATCAACATTTACATTAAAGTGAATAAAAGTGTTGTGAACATAACTGGGAATTGAACCGTCAACCTGCAGAACTCTACATTGCGGTGGATTAAAACAGTGAGCTATAAATTCTTGATGGAAACTCTTGTAATAACAATAGAAGACAGAGAAGTCAACAAAGTTGAATCAACATGAAGACAAATCATTGAAATATTAAATAATTTAACTTGTTCAGGTTGCATCGCCCCCTGCAGGAACACAATAGAACACTCACTCAGGTCCTAGTTAACTAATCAACCATGAAGGTTAAAGGCGTGGACTTGAACCCGTGTCATAAGATGTCATGGATGTTAAGAAAGAACAAAGACTTTAACCACTGGACCACAAAGGTTGAGTTGTCTATAGTTAAACTAAGTTAAATAAGACTCACCTGAAATTAAAGTTAAAGCGAAATTAAAGTGATATAAACATGAAGCCAAATGTGCAGCATTGGCCCTTGAACTTGTATCAACATCTAAGTAATTAAAGTTTTTAAACATAACTGGGAATTGAACCGTCAACCTTCAGAACTCTACATTGCAGTCGATCAAAACAGTGAGCTATAAGTTCTTGATGGAAACTCTTGTAATAACAATAGAAGACAGAGAAGTCAACAAAGTTAAATCAACATGAAGACAAATGATTGAAATATTAAATATTTGGACTTGTTCAGGTTGTGTCGCCCCCTGCAGGAACACAAGAGTACACTCCACAGGTCCAAGTTAACAAGTCAACCATAAAGATGAAGGAAAGACGTGGACTTGAACCCGAGTCATAAGAGGTCGCGGATGTTAAAAAATACCAAACAATTTGACCACTGGACCACCAAGGCTGAATTGTGATTAGTTAAACTATGTCATAAGAGTCATGTGACACTGAAGTACAAGCAAAATTAAAATTGTATTAAAGTGAGGTTAAAGTGAAGTAAACATGAAGTCAAAGGTGAAGCATTGGCTCTTGAACTTGTATCAACATTTGCATTAAAGTGAATAAAAGTGTTGTGAACATAACTGGGAATTGAACCATCAACCTTCAGAACTCTACATTGTGGTGGATTAAAACAGTGAGCTATAAGTTCTCGATGGAAATGCTTGCAATAACAATAGAAGACAGAGAAGTCAACAAAGTTGAATCACCATGAAGACAAATCATTGAAATATTAGTTAGAATTGTTCAGGTTTTGTCGCCCCCTGCAGGAACACAAGAGAACACTCACTCAGGTCCTAGTTAACTAGTCAACCATGAAGGTTAAAGACGTGGACTTGAACCCGTGTCATAAGAGGTCACGGATGTTAAAAAAGAACCAACACTTTAACCACTGGACCACAAAGGTTGAGTTCTCAGTTGTTAAACTAAATTATAAGAGTCACGTGACACTGAAGTTAAAGCGAAATTAAAGTGAAGTAAAAGGTAAATAAACATAAAGTCAAAGGTGCAGCAATGGCTCTTGAACTTGTATCAACATTTACATTAAAGTGAATAAAAGTGTTGTGAACATAACTGGGAATTGAACCGTCAACCTGCAGAACTCTACATTGTGGTGGATTAAAACAGTGAGCTATAAGCTCTTGATGGAAACTCTTGTAATAAGAATAGATGACAGAGAAGTCAACAAAGTTGAATCAACATGAAGACAAATCATTGAAATATTAGTTAGAATTGTTCAGGTTTTGTCGCCCCCTGCAGGAACACAAGAGGACACTCACTCAGGTCCTAGTTAACAAGTCAACCATAAAGATGAAGGAAGGACGTGGACTTGAACCCGTGTCATAAGAGGTCACGGATGTTTAAAAATACCAAACAATTTGACCACTGGACCACAAAGGTTGAGTCTTATGTAGCTAACTAAGTTATGAGACTCATCTGAAACTAAAGTTAAAGTGAAATTAAAGGTGCAGCATTGGCTCTTCAATGTGTATCAACATTTATATTAAAGTAAATAAAAGAGTCGTAAAACTAACTGGGAATTGAACCGTCAACCTGCAGAACTCTACATTGCGGTGGATTAAAACAGTGAGCTATACATTCTTGATGGAAATTCTTGTAATAACAATAGAAGACAGAGAAGTCAACAAAGTTGAATCAACATGAAGACAAATCATTGAAATATTAAATAATTTAACTTGTTCAGGTTGTATCGCCCCCTGCAGGAACACAATAGAACACTCACTCAGGTCCTAGTTAACTAATCAACCATGAAGGTTAAAGGCGTGGACTTGAACCCGTGTCATAAGATGTCATGGATGTTAAGAAAGAACAAAGACTTTAACCACTGGACCAAAAAGGTTGAGTTGTCAATAGTTAAACTAAGTTAAATAAGACTCACCTGAAATTAAAGTTAAAGCGAAATTAAAGTGATATAAACATAAGGCCAAATGTGCAGCATTGGCCCTTGAACTTGTATCAACATCTAAGTAATTAAAGTTTTGTAAACATAACTGGGAATTGAACCGTCAACCTTCAGAACTCTACATTGCAGTTGATTAAAACAGTGAGCTATAAATTCTTGATGGAAACTCTTGTAATAACAAGAGAAGACAGAGAAGTCAACAAAGTTAAATCAACATGAAGACAAATGATTGAAATATTAAATAATTAAACTTGTTCAGGTTGTGTCGCCCCCTGCAGGAACACAAGAGAACACTCCACAAGTCCAAGTTAACAAGTCAACCATAAAGATGAAAGAAGGACGTGGACTTGAACCCGAGTCATAAGAGGTCGCAGATGTTAAAAAATACCAAACAATTTGACCACTGGACCACCAAGGCTGAATTGTGATTAGTTAAACTATGTTATAAGAGTCATGTGACACTTAAGTACAAGCAAAATTAAAATTGTATTAAAGTGAAGTTAAAGTGAAGTAAACATGAAGTCAAAGGTGAAGCATTGGCTCTTGAACTTGTATCAACATTTGCATTAAAGTGAATAAAAGTGTTGTGAACATAACTGGGAATTGAACCGTCAACCTGCAGAACTCTACATTGTGGTGGATTAAAACAGTGAGCTATAAGTTCTTGATGGAAACTCTTGTAATAACAATAGAAGACAGAGAAGTCAACAAAGTTAAATCAACATGAAGACAAATCATGGAAATTTATTAACTTTTTCAGGTTGTGTCGCCCCCTGCAGGAACACAAGAGAACACTAACCCAGTTCCTGGTTAACAAGTCAACCATGTAGGTCATTCTAAAATTGATGGCGCCACCTACTGACATTTAAACATCATGACACTGCTTCATGAAGCTTCATTAGCCCATTACTAGTTAACAAGATAAATATGAAGGTTTAAGGAAAGACGTGGACCTGAACCCGAGTCATAAGAGGTCAGCGATCTTAAAAAAGAACAAACACTTTAACCACTAGACTGAGTTAAATATGGAGTTAAACTACATCACGTGACACGGCTGGTAGCATTCAGAGCAGAATTGTTCACTTTAGTTGGATAAATATAAGAATCAAACTGAGAATACTGCAGCTGAATTGCTCTTAGGGATGAACTCCTTCTTCACAGAGTGGTGATGTAGAACAGTTGCTGGTTCAACATCTCACTTAGATTTTAATTGATAATTGAGATGTTAAGAAAAATAAATGTGCAAATAGAGGACATGTCAAGCTTTTTACAAATAATTGATTAATGTTGTAATAAAGGATTTTATAAAGAATTTTATATTTATTAAGGTAAAAAAAAGTCACTTACTTGTATGTGTTTAATTCACTTTCATTGCCGCTGTGTTTATTGCTAATGCTAATGCTAAGAGTTTCACCACCAAGTCAAACTCATCTATTTAAGGTTTAAAGTGAAAAAAGTTTTATTTTAAGGGTTTCACTTTTTTGTTTGTTTAATTTGTTAATATCCTTTACAAAAAAAAAGTCGAGCCTTAACTCTTTGTGTTTATTTATACATGAGTGTTTAATAATGCACAAATATATTTATTTAATGTGCGTAGAATAAATAAACATGCGTTAAAAAAAGTTTTATACAATTGTGTACCTTCAATATTTGTGTGTGTGTCCGTGTTTTCTGTGGTCATTTATTTGTGTGTGTGTAATAACATTAAAAAAAAGGGAAGAAAAAAGCGGAATTCATCATTTTGATTGTATTTGTCGACGCCTGCTGCCCACAAATGGTACTGCGAGAACATTTGTTGAGGCGTAGTTTATTTAAAAAAAATTGTGACCGTAAGAGAAAGATTGAGACTTAAAAAAACTTCTGATTTCCTCATGTGTGTATATATTTATATATGTGTATGTGTATGAATGTGTATATATAGACAGTACATTCAACATCACAGTTCAATAATTATTTTTGCCCGTCTGCTGTTCGGATCATGAATATTGTTTAATAAAATTAAATGTATTTTGTTTTATTTTATTATTAATTTATTTGTATTAAAAACATTATTTTCATTATTTTCTTTTTTTCATCCCTTCATTTATCCATCCATGTATCTATCTATTCTTCCATCCATCCATCCATCCATCCACCCATCCGTCCATCCATCCATTTATCCCCCTATTCATTCATCCATATCCATCCATCCATCAACCCACCTATCTATCAATAAAACCATCCATCCATCCATCCATCTATAGAACCATCCATCCATCCCTACATTGATATGCACACATGTGAGGTTGGATGGATTATGTCGTCAAAGGAGAAGTGCTCACTATCAACAGTTTAAGTTTAGATTTGTCAACAATATTTGATAGAAATTATTCAGATCTTTAAGTTCATCTAATAAAAAATTTGAACAGAAACAAAAATGTTGCGTTTATATTTTTGTTTACTGTACATACATACATACACAGATTAAAACAATAAAATATAGACAGCATTTTTATCTTTAACAGTGCAGTGGAATATGTTCCCACTAGAGGGCAGAAGAGGACTGGTTTAAACATATAAACCTTCATAACAAGTTGACATTTAACAACGCACTGGAGACTGTTCAGAGGGAATACTCATAAAAGAGGTGAAAGGTCAGACGTTCTCCACCGTTACTGTGTTAACGATGATTACATTTTCAATTAGGTGACACACACACACATCTCGTGTCCCACTAGGTGGCGCTCTCTGGCTTTGAGTACCAACGTGCACGAGATAAACTCCATCATGGAAGTGTGTCCTTCAAGCGTCAAACCTTAGATGTTCTTGTGCAGGTGAGTCAGGACGAGACTCTTGTCATTCAAAGTGTGTCTTATTGCTCGTTAAATTATTCTAACACACCTGAGGACGTTTGTGTGCGACGACGGTTCAGCACTTCCTGCTGCACGTCCATCACACTGGAAATCTTCATTCACTCGACAATATTCAACACATATCTCACGACTTATGGAGACATGTTGGAATAAATGTCGTGAAAATGTAGGTGAGATATTAGAGTTTGGGCGTCAATATACAGGGGGAAATAAAAGTGATCCATGTCTTTAAATCTGTTCTTTATTAAGAGAGAGAAAATTAAATGTATTTTTTAGAAAAAAACAAACAACATTTTCTTTTTTCTTTTTCCTCCTTTTCTTTTTCTCAAACGCAGAAGCAGGAGAGTGTGTGGTGGTGTTTTGACGTGACATCTATTATGAATGAGTGACAGGATGTTCTTGTTCCCTCAGACGAAGTTTGCTTCAAACAACAGACGCGTGAGAGTCAAAATAGTTTATTATAGGACAGGGTTTGTTGCAGCTGAGGCACTGCCTCACGTCAAGTTTAGGCACTGAACTACTGCACAGCTCTGACTCACACACACACACACACACACACACACACACACACACACACACACACACACTTTGTGGCGAGTGACGTCATAGTCAGTAGATCCCAGATAAAGTGAAATACAACGAACCAGAACTGTCACAATTATTAAACACACACTTTTTCTCATCAACAACCGGCTTTGTAAGGAATGTTTTGATGTGTTTGTTTCTTTCTTGACCCATTTAATGATCAATTTACACGTTAAATTCTCAAATAATATTCTTTTAAATTCTCCTAAATACGCTTATATTTGTTTGCTTGACTAAGAAAGGGTTTTGGTTCAACGATAAACTGACTTTTCTTGTCGACAAGAGTTTAAATATATACGTTATAAGTGGAACTAAACGATGGGAGCAGCATTTATTTGGATTTACAAACATGATTTTGAGGCAGCAAGAGATGATCCCTCGTGACCTTTCAAATGTTTGAGCAGTGGAATGAATCATTAAGTCAGAAGAAAAAGTCAATGATATGTGACATTTTGCTTTTCACGTCCATGTCTGCCAGAGAATTTAAAAGCGCAGAAAGTATCGGCGCCGTTTGCAGTTTAATAAAAAGTGTTTGACTAAAATCAACCTTTAGATTTTGAAAGTTTTATTTCAAGGATATTTTGACAGATTTTCCAACAATCATGACCCCGAGAGTAACACGTTTTGGTTTCACCTCAGGTAGTCTCTAAATTATTAACCACCGAGGATGAATCTGGAGTGAATTTCAGATGTGTTTTCAGCACATAAGGCTGTTTGTAATGGACGAGAAAGGTTCAGGTTGTATTTCTGTTAACAAAACTAAACAGAGGAATGTTAACAGGTTTAAAAAAAGGATAGAAATGAACACTGAATGAGGAATAAATGTTACTTTTGTCTGTTTTTTTGGAATTCCAAGTGTGATAATGCTCAGATAGAGTGATATTATAGACACACAGAACTGCTTCTTCTCATATTTACTAAAGATTAACACAAATTTAACTGTTTTTCCCAGAATCCTTTGCTCGACTTCTCTTCCAAGACGTTGAAATCTATGCAATAAAACCTCCTCAGTTATTCCTGACCATTATAATCACATGAAACGAACAGGAACGTTGACAAAATGTATTCAATGTGGTCCGTTGTTTAAACAATAAAATGAAAAAAAACAAAAAACAACTTTAAACAAAGATACTTTGCATCGTTTCACCTCAGATTTATAAAGTTACTTTTCTACAGCGGGGGAAACAAGATCTGCAAGATTTATAATAAAAGAAAAGACCTTCAGGTTTTCACGAAACTGTAAACATCAATCGATTTCACACACACACACACACACACACACACCAACCTGTCGCCAAACTCTGGGAATAAAAAACACATATGAAAGAAAAACTCCAGTGAAAGTAGGACAAAAACATGTCGATGCTACATTTCCATAACACAACTTTTCTCTCTTGACCTTGAAAATATTGAAACATATTCTTTCTCTTGGTAAATGCACCAGAAAATATTTCTACGATCAAACTGCAGACAGTCTTTATTGGCCTGAAACCTCTGGTTCGTTCAATAAAGGTACATCAGGAGGAAGACACATCTGACAGAGAACTCTTCTTGATTTACGACGTGTCGCTGCTATGCTAGCTGGTGCGCACGAGCAGGAAGTTTATTTTAAGATGACGGTAACATGGCGGCAGCTCCTGATCAGAGAAGATCCGAGTTCAGGTTTTGCAGAGTCAGCGACTTCAGCTGCTGCACCAGAGAAACTAAGAAATAAAGAAAAAAACTTTGTTTTTAATCTTTCTGCAGGAAAATCTGCTTCGATTCATCGTATCCCAACCCCTGGTCCGACCAGACCAAGAAGAAACTATTTATAAATATCAGTTTTATTGATTTAAATGTCTGAAAGTTGTTTTAAATTGGTAAAAAAAAGATGCATTTCCTCTGGAGTAACATTAGTCTGCGATTCTTGACACGTCAAAACACCTGTTTCAGTTAAGTTTACTCCAAAAATAAACCTGTACACTTGTAAGAAAATTCAATGTCTATGTACGACTTGAACTGAGATCTTAATAGAGAATCATTTTAATTAAAATCCATAAAATAGCAAAAAAATAGAGGACACATGGGGCTCCATAAACTACAGTGTATTACATAGAAATGTAATTCTAGGGAATTCTGGGATAGAATCCTGGACTTTGGCACAGATCTTGAAAAGAAGACACTCAGTGTGTGTGTGCGGTAACACACACACACACACACACACACACACACACACACACACACACACACACACACACACACACACACACACACACACACACACACACACACACACACACACACACACACACACACACACACACACACACACACACACACACACACACACACACACACACACACACACACACACACACACACACACACACACACACACACACACACACACACTATAGCTCCTACATTCCCTGCAGCCTATTAAAATTAATGAACATTCTTCCTAATGTGCTGCTCACACACACACACACACACACACACACACACACACACAGCGAGTCAGTGTTGGATCAAGTGCTGGGCAAACGGTCCCAGACCAGTTGAGCTAAAAAGTCTTTGTCAGCTTTTCTTCCTGGGACTTCATCTTAAGTTTTAAGCTAATTTCAGACCATTTATTGACCGACTTGTCGTCAACACTTCATCATTGCCTGCTGTTTTGATTTAACTTATTGACCTCAAACACTGAACATGAAATGAACTGACCTCTGAAATATCTTTCTTGAGTTCAGCACTTACCTTATCCTCCCAAAAAAAACACAAGTTTCTCCTGGACTGTCCAGAGCTGTGTCTCAAATCGCATACTAATCTTAGTATGCTAGAAGTTAGTATGCATCAGTTTAGTATGCATACTAACTAGTACGCAAATTCTCCGCAAATAGTATGTCTCAAATCAAACACTGCTGCTACACACTAACCGGAAATCACATGACAGCTTCTTCTTCTACTTCTATTTAACGATGTTTCAACCAGCTGTTTGAACGCAGCACGTATTGCAACTTTGGAAAAAGAAATAAAGAAAAAATATGAGAATCTAAATAATCGCGAGATATTTAAGCTGGTATCAGCAGCGAAGACGTGTTTATCCTACTGCTGCTGAAAATACACATTTAAGTATATGAATATATATGCATTTATATATGACGTAACTTCCGTTTAAAACGTCACTAAAATGGCGGCTGTTTAGTATGGTTAGTGTCCATCGAACCATGCTAGTTTTGTGGGCGTGTTAGTATGCCAATTTAGTATGCATCGCGCACTAAATTTCGCATACTAAGAATTGAGACACACTAACGTACTAAAAATACTAACTTTTAGTACGCTAGTATGCGATTTGAGACACAGCACAGCTGTCCAGGGTGTCCCCCCTTAAGCTTCCATTATAGCCTTCAATTAACTTTTTTGTCTCCAACTATTGTCCTCCGGCAGGATAGAAGACTTCCTGCAGTCCTACCGACACTGTCCCCTGGGTAATTTAAAACCTTTTTGTTTCCTTGCACTTAATTTATATTTTTAATGCAGCTTTAATTTTTTTTATATCTTTTATACCACTGTCTTATTACATTCTCACGTAAACTTAATTTAAAATATCAAATCAATTGGTTAAAACTCATCAAATCATTGTATTTGGCTCAACAAAATTCTTTTTTTGTTTGTTTAAATAGGTAAATGTCATGACAAGAAGCAGGACCGTGACTGAACTGAACAGTTGCACTCGCATGAAAAGGTAACGTCAAAAACTAAAAAAACTTTTTCACATTTTCTTTCTCATTTCCGTTCCTGTAGACGTCAGCGTCCATGTGTAGCTACTCTCTCGCCGGCGACACAAAAAACGCTCCAGAACATGATGTCATTAGTCAATCGTTTGGATGTTTCCGTGCAGCAGGAGTGAAAACTTCATCCATCATCATCTGTGCTCGGCCCCCGGAGGTGTCGGCTGACGAATGGATCCACGAAGTGATGCAAGCTGTCGACACGTTTGACCACAGTCCAGAGGAACACACGGGGGAAACACAGTGACTGTGGTCATGAAGAAGAAGACGACGATGGTGGGGATGTTAAAGGCCATGGATGTTGCCAGTGTCGTTCATCAAAACCTGCTCCTCGAAAAAAAGAGTTCTTAAAAAAAGCGTGTCAGAGCTGCTGCAGACGTAGAGTTGATGGCCCTATGTTCCTAAAATATCCAGAAAGATACCCTGCTTTTATTTTGAAAAAACAGTTGAAAGACACCAGCAGTTCATCCCCCTCTTCACCCTGAGAGGAAACGCCGTCAGCTCTTCGTCCTTCATGTTGGGAGGTCGTAGTTTCGGAATTTAGCGTCAGACCAGGATGTCGCTGCAGGTTTCCGTCCTTAAATGTCTGCGCATCAATAAAATATCAATAAAATACGAAGCCCCCGGTCCAGGCCTGTGTGTGTCACACGGTTTCTTGTAGGCAGAGGGCTTCCACGGCGTTACTGGGTCCCTGGGCGACCCCCCCGATGACGACCAGCATGGAGCTGGTCTGGACAAGGGCGGACGAGCAACGTCCAGTGGGCATCGGCGCCACGTATTCCCAGCGCCGCTTCACCGGGTTGTAGCTCTCCACCGTGCTCAGTGGCGCCGGCTCGTTTCCTGTGAACGGTTAAAAAAAACAACACTTTTTTTATAATCAGTTTCGACTCGAATGTGCAGCTACGATATCCGACCAGACACAACAAGTCGGATTATTTCTCATTCCTTTCGTGAAGAAACGACTTTTGAATTTGAGTTCAAAATTCAAAAGCCGTGTGTGTGTGTGCAGTGGGGTTGGATCACAGCAGGTGGTAAACAGCTTTATTGCTGATAACGTGAGCGAAAAGTTTTGTGAAAACTATTGTTTGTAAATCCAACTTCAAAGTCTCAAGTTATGATATTTAGCATAATGACTCTACATGTCACATGACTTTACACTGATTTTTAAATGTCAAGAAGTTATTGCTTTTTACTCCCTAATGTTGATGTCAAAACACATAGCAGACGTTGGTATGTATTCAAGTATTATTCATTCATAAAATAAATACATTTATTTACAACATTTCCAAAAAGCATCTTTCCAACATAAGTTTCCAATTGGACTTTTCCAAACTTATTTATTTCATTCTATCCTCATTGTTGTTCTCCTGTCGATTACATCCCTGGACCCAAGGGATTGGTGGATATTAAGCCCCGCCCCTATCGGTAAAAGGACCAACAAATTATTTTGACAGAGGGGTGGAAACCAGATTGAAAAAATGTACTGCAACTTTTCATTCAAATTTTTACCATCAAATGATAACGTACTTGTTCACTGTGTGTTACTGTGTTCAAAATGTTTTATATTTTTGTTTTCTTGTCTAAACAAGTAGGATCTGTCTCGCCTGCAGTTAATACAAAATGCAGCAAGAATTTCTGACCCGCTCTAGTAGAAGAACTCACATTTCCCCGATGCTTAAAACACTGCATTTGCTTTTTCCTAATTTTCTGGGACTCCTGTGTTTGTCTTATGCGTCTTGGCCTTTTAGAGTTTTTAAATTAGTTTGTATATTTAACTGTGTATTGCTTTTGATTGTTGAAGTGCTTTATGACCCTGGTCTAGAAAAGGCTCTTTACAAACAACTATTACTTACATACTGTATAATGAATCACTTAATTTTGGCTCTCCTGGCGCTCCATACATAACTAGCCTTCATTACAACTGCATTCTTGTCAGTGTTGCAATGAAAAGGATCTCACGATAAAAATAAAATGTCAATATCCTCTTATATAACTCGACGGAAAAGGCTCATTGTACGACGTTGATTTCATCTCCATGGCGATGTACTTGATATACACAAGTGGGAAGTCTTGACTCGTTTCCTGCATAAACATCAACAAACCTGCAGCGTTCTAAACACTGAATTATTCTCTTCTTTAAAAATTCTTTTGAAATATTCTCAAGATTGGATAATACGAGTGAAGAGATATAAAGGTACTTCGGCAACTAAGGAAACTCTTATCTGAGAGAAAAGTTTGTGGAGTGCATTCCCGGGAGCAGCTGAACGTTCACAGGAAGAGGAAAAATAACTTGATTTGTTGCACAGTGGGTGTGAATTCAACAAATACATGCTCAGCTTGAAGACGCAATTAAACACAAACTGTCAGGGAAGCAGACCAGCGACTCACAGAGGGAAGAATCAGGTGCTGGAACGGCTTTTATCCACTAAAAGAATTCAGTTTTGGGCCAAACAAACCTGAAAATTATCCGATTTGAGTCACGCAGAGATAAGTTTAGCAGCATCAAATGTTGGCTCGTGTGGTGCAGACGTCATTATCCAGGAACAAAACGCCTTTATTTGTGAGCAGGAACTGGTCAGGATTGTATTTCTTCAGATTTTGGTCGTTAATTTGAAGACTTTTTGGGTGTTGTGCAAATGTTGCTGAAGGACACCGGGTCAATATCCGACTAATAGAAGGTCCAAAACAGTTTTAACAGCACATTTGTTTGACCAACGGTCGCCCAGTCAAGGAGAAAATGAACAGTTAATGAATTAAAGTGACCGAGATGTTATTAGTGCCGAGACTCACATGGTTTACAATGTGACCAACATTTCAATTAATACATTCTTCTAGTTTAATTTCTCAAACTATTCTGCTTTTACAAACAAATGAGAAGTGCACTTTTTACAAAATAGTAAAAATACACTTAAAAACTCAATGCCGAGAAAAATGTTGAAAATTATGGATTTGGTCTGGTTGTTTTTTCTTTATCTTGCTTTTATCCTTTTCTTTACTTATTCTATAATTTTACTTCTGTTCTTTAATGTATTTTATTATTATTTTATATATATTACTTATTTACTTTGTTATTTATACTTTTATTTATCAGCAAAGTTACACTTGACTGAATATTTTCAACCTGGTTTATGCTATGTTGCTCTTTATGATAAGAAAGAATAAACATAACAAAAAAAACAAAAAAAAACGAATCTTTCTAATTTTCACAGAATTGAAAATCATAAACCATTTTTAAAACTTGATTATAAAGCCTTGTCTCACACATTAATAAGAATATAATTTTAATGTCCACTAAAAGGACACATAATTAAATGCATTTTATTACATTAGAAATAAATTATTTCACTGAAAAATACTTAATCAGCTAATAAAAGAGCTTTGTGGGAGTGAGATGGTAAGAATCTGTTGACTTTCATTTTAACAAATTGATTTTGTGAAAGTCTATTAAAGGTTTATAACATTATACAAACAATAACCCAAAAATGTAGACACAACCTGATGATGACTTGAAACGAAGTAGTGAAATACAATTATTTGACTAATATTTGCTGCCATTTAAAAAATTATGTTATATAAAGCTGACCAACACACACTCACCCAAACCACCAACTGCGATGACTCGTCCTCCGAGACAACCGGCCACGAAGTCCGCCCTCTTCTCCCTCATCCTGGACGTACGGCTGGGCTTGATCCAGACACCTGTCAATCATCAAGATGATTTTATTAATACAGGATCGTATCCCTTTAACTCTAGAGTCACTTAAAGACATTATTTGTTCTGTTGCAACATGACTACCTGGAAACAGATGATAGTTTATTGAGCTTTTTCTTTAAATAAATCACGGAAAATCGTCGCTTTAACAGATGAAATCATGGCAGCATCGGTATTTAGTGCAGCAGACTAAATAAGTGTCAAACACGTATGGATCCAAATGTCACTTCAATTACCTACACGGCCTCTTTACAACCACCCTAATCGTGTCAAATCTATTACGCTTCCCTCGAAGTGGATCACGAAAGGTCAGCGAGAAATGTCAAAATAAATGACCATCATTATCTATAATCAGTCTGTGAGCATCTTTCCGACGTCTCAGGAGCTCATTTGAGAAATAATCGCATGATAATGTCAACTTTTTCCTCAGATTCAAGAATAAAACTTAAGGATAAACTGACTGGAAACTTTTACTTAAACAAAGAATAGAAATCAAATCTGGTTTAAGGTAACAGGTTTTACTTGCAAGTAAGAAAGAAGAAAACAGAGTTTACATGTTTGTCTAAATTCTTTCTGAAACACATAGCTGTTAGTTCGCCATTATATCTTCTTAACATTTCTCTCCTCTGGTCTGGAAGCGTGTTCAGGAACTATCAGTAGATTCTGATCCACAGACCTCAGAGCCCGAGCTGGGGTGTAAGTCTGGATCAGATCGGTGATGTAAGGAGGAGTCTGACCATGAATAGATCTGAAAGTAAGAACCAGAATTTTAAAGTTGATCCTGAAAGAAACTGACAGCCAGTGAAGAGATTTAAGAATCGGAGAAATGCGAGTTCTTCTACTAGAACGGGTCAGAATTCTTGCTGCAGAGTTTTGTATGAACTGCAGGTGAGACAGATCCTTCTTGTTTGGACACGAAAAATAAACTGTTACAATAGTCCAAAAGAGGAAACAAATGAATGAATTACAAGCTCCTAAATTAAGAGATTTTTCACAGTTGAAACAGTTTTCTGCAGTGTTGAACTAGAGACTTTGTCAAATACAACACCCAGATTTCTCATGTTGTTATAGCCATCTTAAATATTATTTTAATTCCAAACAAAAATATGTTATTGCACAAATACACCTACGAACAGGAGGCTTAAATCTGGCTGCAAAGTCAAAACAGTGTCATTCCATGTTGCCTTTTCGGTTGTGTGTGTGGAGGAAATTCCTGTGTGTGTGTGTGTGTGTGTTCTTCACAGCTCCTCATGAAGCTTGTGGAGCAGAAAGCTGCCAAAAGAAAGAAACGATTCCTGCATACAGAGAGGAAACGTCCCGGTGAATTACCTCAGCGACCTTAATCTGTAAAGTGCCATCAGATGATGTAGTCTGACGAGAACACTCGGCTGTCGGATTAGAACCGCGGACGATCCCCGGAAGGAAGAACTAAAGCACACACTGTTGTGATGTGCGAGGCGGGTGTGTGTCCGCTGGACTCAGCTGGACGGAGAGAGAGAGGTGCTTATTTAAAGCCCTCGATCGATACTCTTCTTTATGTTCCGCTGGACAGCGAGAGCTGCCGACACATCACAGCGAGATCACACACCTGCTCACGTTTCAATTTTCAAACACTTGCTTCAATGAAAGTCATCTTTGACGGACAGGTTTTATCTTTTTCCATCGTGTCCGAGCGTCACTGGGTTTGAGGTGAAATTCCAGAGACAAACGACAGATGATTATCACTAGCAAACCTGATTAATTTAGGAATTAACAAATGTATAGGGGTTAAAAAAGGTACTGAGATACAAAAAGGTATTTTATTCTTTTGGATATAATTCTATTTCAGACCAGACTCATGAGTTCGAGACCAGTGGTTCCCAATCTGCGGTCCGGGGACCAGTCAATGAGATATTTACTACCGTTATCGTTTCATTTTATACAATTTAATATAATTTAGTTTCTATACATTTGTATTGTCCGAAATGTGTTTTATTTTGAAAAAAAACCAACCAGATTTTCTCTGAATTAACACCCTTGAGATCCATTTTTCTTTACCTGGTCATACCATCTTTGTTTTTAACGTTTATCTGAAGATTGGTCCGTAAATAAAATACATTAATACAGTCAGTGGTGCGAAAAAAAAAACAAGGATGGAGGGCCAAATTTGGCCCAACCAAATCGTTTTATGTGACCCACTGGATGTTTTTTCCTCAAATCAAAGTGAATCAATATTAATATAGTGACCTATAAAGATGTTTAAGATAAGTTAAGAGACAGATTATAATGGGACTGCAATTATACAGCAGCTCCAAAAAAACAGTAGAATTGATGTTGTAGTTTCTTGGGGAAAGTATAACAAACGTGAACATGATTAAAATATGTTGTCCCCTTGTGTCATTGAGTCTTAAACCCATGATTGAGACTCAGAAACTTGGCTTGTGTTTGCGAGTGTTTTGGCTGGTTTTTGGTGAATCCTATGCATCTAAAGCAACAGTACATTCACAAAGCAGCAGCTCACACACGTGCTGCACTGCAGACCAGCAATGTTTCTGCACTGCAGCATCTCCAAGTGCTCCGAGGACTCAACACGGCCGGTGTTACAAGTGAAATACGGTCGACACAAAGAAGAATGTAGCCAATATAGAGGTTTAAAATGTAGACGCCAGTCTCAGCCCTGGGTTGACAGGAGAACACAAGGACAGAGTGTCTGTTCAAAACTCCCACCGAGGAGGACATTAAACAAATATTTCCTTTCCTTTAAAATATGCTGTGCCAGCTGTGTTGACACAGTTAAGTTAAAATAAAGTGGGTAGGAAAAAAAAACCCTCAGGAGTCTCGGCCTGTTCCGCTAACAAGGTTCCTGCTGCTGCAAAACAAAGTCATTTTTTTGTGGAGTTTCCCTGCATTCCCGTCTCACTCAGGGATGAAAGACGTTTCTCGCTCGTGGATTTGCATCTTGGAAGGACTTCTGCCGTCTCGGGCGTCGTGCACGAGGCAATCGCTGCAATGCAGGGGTTGGATTTTCGCCACCGGGGGCTCGATTACGAAGATCAATACACTAATCCACATGTCAGATCAGGATTAAAGCGCGGCGTGAAACCGAGGAGAGCGTTCGGAGTGCGAGGGGTCGCCGCAAGGATATGTGGACGCCCGAGTGACCGGCTCGGGTGGAACCGTTGAGCTGCTCATCCGTGACATGACTGTACATCAGCGCCGTCAAACTTCATCACACAAGGGGCCAAAATCTTTAATCAGTGTAAGTCGAGGGCCAATACATTTTTTTTTATATTTACCAAACAGGAAGTATGACTAATATTGACGTTTCAATCGTTCTCAATTATCTTAAAAATCTCAAATCCCAAAGAAATGGAGAAAGACACAAAAACAGCAAAAACGTATAAAAACATTGACACAAATGCCCAAAAGAAGGATGTTTTCCTACAAAAATACATTTTATACTGTCCATTTTTCCCCATTTCTTCCAGCTTTTTTCTTTCATTTCTTCCTTCATTTTGAAGGTAAACATTTCCATTTTGTAAATTCCAGAAATCATATTCATCAATTATTTTAATGTTAGCGTTTCCTCCATGTAAGAGTTCCTGGAAAAAAAGTTTTCGTAAAAGCCACAAACAGCATTTTTTATGAGGTATTTTTCTTCCTTTACTTTGGTGTCTAAAGATAAGTTACATATATACATATTTTTTAAAGTAAATGGAGATTTTAATCCAGAATTTCAACCATTTTTTAATGTACTTCCTCCTAGAATGTAGTTGTTTTAGGACACAGCTGGAAAATATTGTCACGGTCAACATCAATTTCACCAGCAAGGTTGGGATACAGACAATAAACACTGGCATCTTTATAGGTCACCATATCAACAAGAACAATAATCTACGTTGATTTAAGGCAACCATCCAGAAAAACGAACACAAGCTAAAAAAAATAGGTACTTGTTACTTCGAGATCGAAAATCAACTTACAAATCGATGCGTTTTAACGTTTGTTGTTACTACAGTTGGTTGTTGATCGCTGAAATTACTGCGCAAACATCCCGTGAATGCGTTTGTCCTTCATTGACGAATCAATATGAATATTGTGAGAGCGAGTCGTTCAGATCGTACATAATGACCGCATTATTGAACCCCTCATCATTACCCAGGATCACATGATGCTGTCGAATTAAAAGTTTAAACTAACTTTTGACAGGAAAAAACTGTATGTATACAAGGTTTTTGGATTAAAATGAACAAATACCATTATAGCTTTTATATTCATCTCAATTTAATTCGATTTAAAAGTGCCAAATGATGGAGCCACAGATTGAATAAGACTATATAAGAGATGAGAAAAAAAGGGGTGCGAGCCAATCACAGTGAGCGATGGTGGCGAGGAACGACTTCCATAAAGGATCAAACAGATGGAACAGGAAGCAAAACCACGCTTCCGGCTGTTCGGCTAATATATGCTCACAGATGGAAATTCTATAACAGAGTCTCGGCGTGAATTTGAATGATTTAAATTCTATAAAAGTCAATAAAATAAGAGGTGACAGCAGGAGATCGCCCCGAAGGCTCTTGAACATGGAACTGACTTGAATTCATAGTTTGTCTCATATTGTTTAAATGTTAAAAAACTTTATTAATACAAGTATTCTTCATAAAAATATAGTGTTTTATTGAATAAAAGTACAAAATATAGGGAGTTGATGATCAAGTAATGAATTGAAACGATCAATATTTCTGAAGTCATCTGTTGCTCTCGTAAGAATTAGTTTTTTATGTTTTTGATGGAAACAATCACAGGATGATATCAGGATGAAAAACAAAAGTCAGTAAATACTACTCAACTGAAAATTAATACTATATTTTTGATCGTATCTTATCTAGATCTTTAATTTCCTTCATCTGAACTTCTTCACTGTCCTGCCGCAGTCGTCCATGTCAAGCGTGTTTGTGGGCGTTCACACCGAGTCTGGTTATGCTCAAGGTTTCTGCCTGTTAAAAGGAAGTTTCTCCTCTACACTGTTTTTCCCTGGGAATTTTTTTTTCTCTTCCCTTATCTATTGTTATTTAAACTTTAAACTGCTTTCTTATGATTTGACACCTTATATAAATTGAATTGAGGAGAACAGAAAAGTGTTTTTCTCACGAAAGAAAACTGTCAAATGGGTATCGTTCTGCTTTATTTTTGTTCCATTTGAAATAAATTAAATTCTTTTGTCCACTGTCTCAGGTGTAAAACGTTGATGGATAAAACAACTTCATACAAACATTATAATTGAGACAATATGATCGGATTAACTAACATTTGTTTAATAGCCAAAATGGACCATTCCCTAATAAACATTAATTCATTTAATGTATAATTATTCTTTATTTTAGGTGAATTTACCCAAGACAGGTATCATAACTCTGACCTGCAGTTCACAACTACACTTAATCGACACAAAAAGTACAATAAAAAAATAACAAAATGTAATTAATAACTATATAATTAAGAACATGAGTTTAAGTCAAAGGTTAAACTTAATATATATTTACCAAACAGGACGTACGAGTCTAATTTTCACAAGTCGTTTCATTTTTTTTGCGACTCAAAATCCATCTATTATCCCCGCTTTTGTTCTCCGTCTCCAAACTTTTACTCGTATTGTTGACATTGATCATCTCTGTCACTTATCTTACCTTAACCACTAGCATCTTTATAGATCAACTTTCATTTCGAGACATTCTGTCAGGCCACAAAAAAAAAAAAAAAAAAAGAGTTGAGAAACAGTTGAGAAGAAACAACTAGAAGTTGAGTCACCAAATCTCCCTGGTTTATGAAGCTGCTCTGCTCCGAGTCTCAAAACGATTACCATTCTCCTCACACTCTCCTCTGTCTCAATCCCTACTTCATTTTCACTAAACACACTTGAGTTTGTCCAGAACAAACGGATCCTTGAACCGACTTTGATGGGTGCTTTGACCTCGAGAAGATTTACAAATCACTTCATCTCTTTCATTCCATCGGTCTTGAACGACCGTTTTGTCATCAGCACTTGACCAGACTCTCTGTTCCATCCCTCCGCGAACCCGACGGCTTCAGTGACCAAACATCTTGTTAGCCGCGACGCCGCAGTCAAGGTCGCGCCTCATTTTACATTCAACACACTCGCGCTGATAAACTCGGAGATGATTGCATTGCGTTTGAACAACTGAAAAAACAAGTCAATTCTCTGAAGCACTTACGATGGAGTATAAAGATGCAACCGAATCAGTTTTTGCTTTAGAGTCAATTATTAACAGAATTATTTTTATTGCCATTATTAGTGGAGCGTTCCACTTATTAAGAGTTTGCTTGGGTACATAAGTGCAGCCTTAAAAATGAAAGAATAAAAATATAAATTATACCTAATGAGTCATTGTTGAAATCATTACTATAGTTTCCATTTAAAAAATCAAATAACCTTTGACTTCAATTTAACTTCGTAAACAGGAACAGTCTTCATGAAAATGACATGCTAAAGTCAATTATTCATCTTATAAAAAGTCGCAGCATCTAACTTTCAAATTAAACTTGTACTTCCAGGATGTATTATTTATACAGTAAAAGTGTTAATGTATAATGGATAAACCATTGTTGTTTAACTTCACATTAAAGTGAAAAATACATAAAGAAAATCATTAATATTATAAAATGAAGTCATGGTGGAAGCATCTAACTAGTGAATTTAAAATCGAGCATGTTTTAGAATATATATATATATATATATATATATATATAAAAGTGTAAAAGTAGACTTGAGTAAACGTAATGCTGAAATAATGATTGTAGTTTTTGTTTTAAAAAAAAGTTGATTAACCCCTAGCTTTAAAAAAAACAAAACTGCATAATGAAGAATTAATTCAAAAAGGATATTAATCTTATAAAAATGACACTTTTTCCCTAACGACATGATTAAAGATCTAATTTTTAAATTAAAAAATGTTCCAGCATGTATTTTTAGATTTAGACTTCCTTTTATTGTCATTGCACAGAAAAACAGTGAAACTGGCAACGAAATTTTGTTGCTTGGCAACCGTTAAAAAACACAGCATAGAATGAATGAATATAAAAAAGGTGAAAAGATGAAAGTAGACTGGCTAAAACATTGTTAAAATCATTATTATAGTTTTTGTTAAAAACGTGATCAACCCTAACCTTAAAATGAACTTCAACATGAACAAAAACAGTCGTGATGAAAAAACCCTTTCAATAAGGACACTTTTAATCTTATAAAAAAGACTAAATAAAGAGTAAAAATAATGCTGTCAGATCATTTATTTTATACAGAAAACACAATTTTTCAAAAAGCTTTGGGCTTTTTATTTATGAAACCAACTTTTGACTGAAAAAAGACGTTTAAATCAAGCAATTTGTTCATGGGATCAACAACAAAATAAAAAGTTCACTTTTAACCGTTTAATTATCTTTTTTGTAGCTTATTGTCTTTTTAATGCATCAAATATTGATTGAAAGTCTCTTGAATTGAGTCAACATCGACTAGAATTTTAATAGTTTCTTTTTCACTTGTTTTAACCCAATAGAAAGGATAGAAGTGAAGATTTAGTGTTTTATTCGTTCTCGGCTCCATCCTTTCTTCTCAGTGTTGGCTTCAGCCTGTAGCTCGGACTTGTGGCTTTAACCTTCGGAGTGCAAAACCTGTGTTAAAACCTGCTTCTGGGCTGGAGAGGGTTTTATCATTGACTTTAATTACATCCCAGTGATTCAAAGGATGTCCTCGGTGACATCATCTTGCAGAATAAAAAAAAAAAAAAAGGTTCTGAAAGACACACACCTGAACACAGCGTGTCCAACAACACCGAGCACAAAGGTAATCACACAATTACAGTGTCGGTTCGCGCATTAAAAGGTTTTCCGCGATCGTGGTGAAGCCAGATGTTTGTCGCCATGACAACGGACCGGAGTGCACATGACTGAACAGGCACCAGAAGAGCACTTTTGGTAATGAACCTCATGATAAGCCTCGGCTGAAGGACGGAGAATAAATGAGGGAGAAAAAGGGGAGAGTGCGACTGAACCCTGTCTGCAGGTTTAATTAATAGTCGTTTTTCAGGTCTTCACTGACAGATAAACACAGATATAAATATGGAATGAATCATGAACATCACACTCTATCTAACGCTCATGTGATCGATGTTTAGTACGCATCATGTAACCTGTCAAACTCACGGTCTGGGGGCCAGATCCGGCACTTCAAGCCATTTTATGTGGCCCACGGGATGTTTTTCTCAAAATCAAATTAGATTAATGTTGATATCTATACCTATAACGACGTCAGTGTTTAGGATAAGATACATTATCTAATAGTAAAAATTATGTTTGGAATTTTCGGTTTAGGGCCACATTTGATTATGGGAAAACGAGTGGGGGCCATATAAAAATGTCCAGGTTAAGAAAAAAAATGGCTAACTTTTTCCACGGACAACAGAATTAGCGTCGCCACCTTGTGGTGTTTTGACTCACGATCTTGATTTGTCTTTAGGAAGATTAGAATTAAAAATACATTTATAAATAAAATTGAAAAATACTTCACATTCTCTCGTTCACCTGGTTCAGCGGAACAAACATTGAGATAAATGATCGAGCCTCCGAAATGAAAACATGATATCAAATCAGATTCATACTTCCTGTTACTTTCATACACATTTCATTCGGGTCGCGACCTTTACTGCGACAAAAATGTGGCCCCTTGTGCGATTTGACGAAAAAAACAAAAAAACATGTCAATGTTTTTGTCAGTACATGATGTCAAAACTAAAGTGGTTACTATAACTAAAACATGGAAAATGTCTAGATATCAGTTCTTAAATGACACCGTAATGAGCTACTTATCTTCCTATTATATTTGTTGGTGTAAAGTGATTTTACTTGTACAAGGAGAGAGCAAATACAGAAATTCTCTTTGAAGCAAAAACCGTTCCGGTTGCATCTTTATACTCCTGATAAACTCTAAGTTGAACCACACATTCTAATTGAAGACAAATTGAAGGAAACGATCCGATATCATCACGTTTATACGATAATATTTCTGGTCTGCAGATGCAACAGAAGGAGAGGCAGCTGGTTACGACTCTCCACGTTGCCGCTGTGGTACGTAGGTGGTCTGGAAGGCCAATAGAAGTCGGCGTCTCTTCATCCAAATTGCACTTTGATCAGGATTTATCAGGCGCAGGTACATAACATCTCTTCAAGTCCCTGCTAATGAGGACATTTTTTTCTTATTCATCTTTTTTAATCTGCCTGTATCCGACTTCTGGGACCATGTCTTGTGAAAATGATTCTAAAGTTACACTGCAATATCATTTCCTTTTCTTTATTGCTTCACTTCAAAGACGCTGCTTAAAGAATCTACGGATGATGGACAAAAAAACTGTTATTTCCAGACCATGACTCATTTCCCCCTCGCCCCCATCATGTCAAGTTAAGCCTACAGGTGTGTTTTTGTTAGAAACAAATGATAAATACAGCATAAATATTCATCAATATCGTCATCTGAATGAAGAGCCGCCTGTATTGAAAGAAAATGTGCGAATAAAGATCAGAGGAAGGTGCTGAGCTACTGCACTTTAATGTGTGAAGGGAAAAAATGTAGATGTCATTCAAATGAAAAAAGGTGGAAGCTGACACCTCAGATAAGACGAGGGGACAGGAAATACTGAAAAATAGGAAAATGTTTACGACGAAGCGTCGAAACAATCTCACTTCAAGAAATCTGCGGGCAGAAAAAAAAACAGCCCTCTGGAGAGGATGCTGTGGGATTGACTCATAATCTGTGGAGAAAAGGAAGGTGGATTTATTGCCTTTGTGAAATCTTAAACCCATTTTTATTCCATGGGAGGACAGGATGAGGAAAAGAGGAGGATTGCAAAGAGAAGTATTTCTACTAAATAATCAGTATTAAGGTAAGGTAAGGTAAAACTTTATTGATCTCTCAGGAGGTCTCCTTCGGGAAATTGTTTTTTTACCAATAGCCAGCAATTTTTCATAAACAATAAAAAATAATACATAAAAAATAAAATAAGAAGAAGAACATAAAGAGGAACAACAAGATGATACAATCTAAGTCTAAAGATAAAGACAAAGAACATAGGTCAAAGAAAAACAACAAAGACAAAGGATACAAAGACTAACATAGAACAGAACATCCAGATACTTTTACTCCACTCCTGCCCCCGAACTCAGAATTGTACAATTTAATAGCCCGAGGGATGAATGAGTCCCTGAGTCTATTTGTTTTGCACCTGGGTAGCAGCATTCGTGCATTCATGATGATCATCCCCATCAAACGACAAATAAAAAGCTATAACTTAAAAAAAACAAAAAACACAATGCATTCGTTAAACCAAACCTGGGCAAAGTGACTGACATTACGAGGACCGCATAAATACAAAGTATGATCATGTATGAATGGTTCTAATGCATTAACAAATGTATTATGCATTTATTACTCATTTACATTTTCACACTTATTTACTTTTTCCCTTCTTTCTCGTGTGTAATTTTTCGAGTATATTTAATCCCTCAAAACATTGTTTAAAGTTAGTTGAAGAAATGTTAAGAAAACAAATTGCAGCTTATTTAGCTTAATAAATGTCATAGCCTAATTAAGAATGTACTTTTTTTTAGGGATTTTCTCATCTTTCTTCTTGCTTGACGGCCTCTAAGAACATTCACAGAGTTTAATGTGGCTCTTGAAGAATTATAATGTATAATGTTATAAATGAAGTCAACATTATGGGTTTGATTCCCCGTTTTTTTTCACTTATTTTAGTTTTTTAGTTTAGATTTATTATATAACATACATATAATTATAATTATTATTGAATAGATGTGTGTGTGATCAATAAAAACAATAGTGACTTTTGTGTGTTGCTGGGGAAGAAAAAATATTAGAGAGAAAAATCACATTTATACAATTTCTCTTCTATTGAATGTTAATGTCTGAAAGGCATTTTATTTTGAAAAAAAGACGGTATTTTCTCGGTGAGTCTTGACACACACAAGTTGCCTCAAAAAATAAACCTGTAAGCTTGTGAAAATTAGCGAAACGTAAACTATATACAGTTTACCGTTTTTATCTGAAGGTCGTTTCGTGACTATAATGTCTCAAGTCATTGTCTTGCTCGGTGACAATAGAACATAATAACAGTAATCACAATAACAATAATAATAGTGCAGAGACAAAAATACATCTTTTGTTCCTAGAGCGAATGCATCCGAGATGTTTCACTGTATTTTGTGAGAAGCGACGCCCACGCACTGTATTGAAAACATACTCATTATAGGAGCGTCTAATTAAGTCTGTGGCAACTGCCCACGTCAATGAAAATAAGCCGCAACGTTATCTAGTGCTTAAGAACATCTCATTACTTCGGTGCCGAGAACGAGAGACGTAAACTCATTTTTTAAAGCACAGATTGTAATGTTTAAAGTGACATTTAGGTGTTTCAGTTTGCATATGGAAATAATACAAAGCTAACACCAGAGAAACAAAAACTCAAAATAATGTTTATAACAAAGAAATGGGGAGAAAACTCCATCTTTGGTCAGGATTGTGTTTATTTATCCATGTTTTTTTTAACACAGCGAAGGGAAGACAAGGACGATTATCTGAAGATCCTTCACAGTCATTGCGAAAACATTTTAGTCCGAACACACACTTTGGAGTAGATCTAAGAAAAGTAGGGCCCGGGGGCCACATGCATCACTTTGACTGCATTTATGAGGACCTAGTGAGGTCAAAGATCATGTAGAAACTAATAATTGTAATTTATATTTGTATATATTATGCATTATAGTGTCTAATCTCTACTATAGGGTATATTTTCAAGCATTTTTGACCCCAGATTTTATGATATCTATGAATATTTATCTCCAGTAAAAAAGATTGAAGTGACTATAAAAATGTTTCGTAAACATTTATTTTTTTTACATAAGCTTGTTATAGTTATATACAATAACAATACAACTTTTCCCTGCTTTATTTTTTGCTTTATAGCCCCTCTCAACGGTATTAAACTTGTCCCCTGAGGAAATGTAATTGCCCACCACTGCTCTGGAGAATAAAAATACAATGTAGATTTAGTTTTCGTTATCATTCATCAGCGTTATCATATGTGAAATATTGCATTTAAATCATTGTTTGGTTCGAGTTAAAAACACAATGGTACGTGTCTCTAAATGACACATACCAGGAAGAACACTAACCATTGCGTCTGTCATTTGAAGACCACGGTAATTAATTTGAGTTTTTTTCTGTTGTAATCTCGTCTCTCGGGTAATGAATCACTTACCATAGAGTATAAAGATGCAACCGAAACAATTTTTTCTTCAGAGAAATTGTGATCACCATAAGAATGTTCTGTATTTACCCTCTCCTTATAAAAGATGGTATAAAGTGATTTTACTTGTACATCTATTTTTTGAGTTTGAGCTCTAATGTCTTGCTTTTTGTCCCACTATGACTAGTGATAGTGTTTGAGTGTTGTTAAGAGCTTAATCAAGTCATGTGACCTCCCAGAATTGATAAAGTTTTTCCACCCACACCAATTTAAATAGGAAAAATGTGACTCATTGTTAGCTTGAACAGTCAATTTTTGTTATAAATTAATATTGATAAAAGGCCTCAAGCAGCATTAATTTGGACCTGCCACAGCCTCGAGTTGAAATTAAAGAGCCGGTGTGACCCAGAGATTTATAAACCAGTAAAGTCAGTTGCTGAGTCAGAGGCTAGCGAGTACAGACGCTGTATAATTGGGATCAAGAGACGTCTCTTTATAGGCAGAAGCTGCGCAGCCTGACGCTAATTGTTATGATCCAAGTGGTGTTTGGAGACTTAAATAAAATAGGATCATCACAATATTTAAACTAGTCAACGCAAAATGAATGACTACATTTCCGTGCGACGACCATGACCAGCTTTTTAGGTTTCTTATTGTCCGTCTTCGTTCCCTCCAGTGAGGAAAAGATCCAGCGTCGATGTATGGACTCAAGTCGGGACTAAAGGTGAGCGACAATAGCTCATCAGCGCTGCAGCAGAGCATAAAGAACATATAACCCTCATCCATTTTTCATTACTCCAGGACATCCAAGACCCCTGACTTGTACATCTGCCAATCTCGACCCCATTATACATCTCAAAGGGTGGTCATGGACCGCTTCTATTTTTAGATATCGCCATTCTTGACATCGTTGATAACAGCCTGACTCGCTCAAACGTCCCTCGATCTTATTCTCACAGAGAAACATTTGTACATAACGCCGAAACCAAGATCAAGAATATGTCGCTTTTCAGTGATTCGTTCTGTATTTCATTTCATCAAGTCGTTCTCTGCTGAAGCTCTTATCATATTAAACCTCCGAAGATAAGATTGACGGATCCTTTATTTGTCGCCCAATAGATATTACTCGATGAAGCAGATACGATGTTCAGCTCCAGAAATAAAAGGTTGTGGCAGAACTCTGTGTTCAACATCATCAGGAACAAAATGTTTTTTCTTGGATTTGATATATAATTTTATTTCCAGCCCTTTATTCATTTCAATTTTAAAGCTATTGAATTGAAATTGTTTATTGCATGCGACACAGTGTGTGTGTGCGTCATAAATACAAGTTTAATGTCGACGTGTTAAGTGGATAAAAGGCAGTTCCAAGATCAGTTGCTAGATAGACACTGCTCCATCGTTTGAAATGATAAATAATTCAATTTATTTAATTTCTAAGACAGATTAATGTAGCCTGAGTGGCCCACAAAGACATTTTATGTCAGATGGTGGTCTCAAATCAAAGTAGAATAATGTTGATATGGTGACCTATTAAGATGTTGACGAGTTCAAGATAAGGAACAATTGAACAAGGACTTTAAGAGTAAGACAATGAATGTCATGTGTTTTAAGTAGAAAAAACAGAAAGATAATAGAGGTTCTCACTGCCTGTTGGCAAATTTAGTAACGGCCCAAAGTAAATGTAAATTTTTCTGTCAGATTTAGGGTAATTTAGTTTGACACCTCTTATAAATGCGCTCCAGAGAAGAGCATTTGCTTTGTGACAAGTTTAATCTGACAGAACATGCTCATTTAAAAAATATTGCTTCAATAGTTTTGTTCTGCTGTAATTATAACCACATGTTTCCTCGAGGTTTTTATGTTGATTAAAGAATCATTTCTCCTTATTTATAACATTTATTCTGAGCTCTTTTGTCAGCTTATGTTCACCAAATCCCCATCAAACATGTTTTACTTGAATCAATGTCAATGTTTTGTTGCTGTCAAAAGTAACAACTCCATGTGTTCTTGTCATCGCCTCAAAGATCTGACCCCGAATGACTTCCATGCTGCTCTCGACCTGCTGAGTTTATCCTTCAAGGCTACTGGACCTTTATTCACGACTCAACGGTTCTCAGACTCTATTGGATCAAGAGAGAAAAAAAAGAAAGAAGTTGAAAGTCGTTTCTTTTTACACTCAACTAACCTCATACGATTAGATTAGGATAAAGTTTATATATCAAATCCAATTCACATCTCGAGTGTTTATTTTCTGCGCAATGCTTCTTAATCTCCCATAATTGATACCCTGCCATTTAGTTCATACATTTATACTGTACTTCACAAGGATCAAACTCATGGCTAGGGGGCCAAATTCTGTTGGCTCAAAATCAAAGTAGACCGCTACAAGTGTATACTGATTGATTTTATCTGAGAGATTGATAACGTCTGCTACAAACAAACTTAAAAATATATACATGAAGATGAAGACAACTGAGCTCCAGTTGCTACATTAAACAAGAAGGATCTGTCTCACCTGTAGGTAATAAAAAACTCTGCAGAGAGAATTCTGAACGGCTCTAGTAGAAGAACTCACATTTCTCCGATTCTTAAAACTCTTCACTGGCTTCCAGTTTCTTTCAGGATCAATTTTAAAATTCAGTCTTATGTCTTGACTTTCTGGATTTTTTAAATTTGTATATATTTTTAACCATGTATTGCTTTTGATTGTTCAAGCACTTTATGACCCTGGTCTAGGAAGGTTTACTTACTTATTAGAAAGGAACTTACATTTTTGTCTCTAGCTCTTTAAAAAAATCCCAACCATTAGTCGACCGTTTTTTTTCCTTCTTCCTTTTCTCATAAACTGATCTTTATTATTTTTCTTTAAATCCTCTGTACATGTTGCGCATATTGCAGAATTGACATTAAAAGTACTACTTGACTCACATTCATTACTTTACTTTTGTCACATGACTGTGCAAGTCAGAAAAATAAAAAGTTAGTTCAACAATGATCTCAATCACACACTGCTGGAGGAAACTGCAGAAGCAAATCTTTGCCTCCGGGCCTTGCTACCCCCTCTTACCTTGATCCAGATCATACTCCTCCATGGTGCTGACAAAATGAGGCCGGGAGTAGAAGTTGTGTGGCCCCGGCTGCTGGAGGCCGCCCAGGCTGAACAGGCTTCGCTCGTTTGCGGCGCAGCAGGAAAAGGCCCTCCGGCTGGGAATGCAAGCGTAACGTGTCCAGCTCTTCATCTCCAGGTCGAACGACTCCAGCGCCGTCACCGGCATCTTCCCCTGTCGTCCACCTGAGGGACCAGGACCAGACAATCTGAGCCTTAAGCACTTCTCTCAGACATTCAGCAACGATTGAAGCAAAGACTTTTAAATCCCTTCTAATAAAGAACCAATGACCACTAGCTTGACCATGTACATTACATTTCTTAACAATTTGTCCAGAAAATATGAAAAGAGGACTTTTTAATTCAAGGGTCTCAAATATTATCACACAAGGGGCCAAAATCCTTTAGTCCCAGGGCAAAATTTATCAAGTATGATTTTGATATCATCTTACCATTCAGTTTATCTTAATTATAATTAAATGTTTATCCTCCTTTACTAAACAAATTCAGTACATCTCTTATCTGAAACACTTTATATCAACAAACAATAATGTATTTTTATTCCTGAACCAATCATCCATACAAAATGACCTGGTGGGCCTTGAATTTGACATGCGTGTTCTGTACAGAAACTTTAAAAGAGTGAAAGTGGGGAGAGAGATGACTGTGGAAGAGGCCAAATTAAGTGGGCAAGGAGGCGTGGAAATCAATAACAACAGCGAGACACAGTGAAACCGAGTGGGATGGAAAGAATTTAGAAATGTGAGAGGAAAGAAAGAGGCTCCGTTGATCACCGTGGAGCTGCCGAGAGCCTCCGTTTGAACCGTTAAAAATAGACACTTGAAATAAAATAGATTTTTCTTTTTAGAATCAAGTCCTTGCTTTTAGAGATTTTTGCCCCAATGTGTGAGTTTGTGTTAAGGTCATTATTATAATGATAACTTGTTCTGTTTCTAGAGTTTGGGTTTGACCCATATTCACATGCTAATATTAATATAATCAAGGCCCAGGGGCCAAATCTGGCCAGGCAATATATTTTATGTGGCCAATTGGACTGTTTGCTGAAATCAAAGTGAATTACTAATGTTGATATGGTGACATATAAAGATGCCAGTGTTTAGGATAAGAAACAGAGGTTATGGATGAGAGAGCCTTCCAATAAGAGTAAAACTAGTGTTGAACTAATCTAAAGGCAGAAGGAATTTAATTTAAAAAAAAGAAAAACCACAGATAATAAAGATATATAGAGCCAATAACAAAAAGATAATATCACAACCAGACTTCCTGTTACAGACACTTTGGTAAAAAAAAGTATGTGGCTAAAGCTATAGGGCGATATAAATAAAAGGTATAAAAGGTTTAAAGTGTTGAACCTACCCCCCCCAGGTTCAAGGTTTAAAAAAATATATATACACCACACCGTGATTGGTAGATTCCTTCAGCTCCACACACAACGCTGTCAAGCGCCATTCATATAAAACTCGCGGGCCACACCAACATTAAACTTTCATATTAAGGTGGGGGCCGCAAAATAGCGGCCCGCGGGCCAATTCCGCATGTCTGAGACTCAAACTCACAAGTGACACTGTTTTTTGTTTTAGCCTAGAATAGCAACACTTGTGTTGTTGCGATATCAACAAACACAACTAGCGATAAACTAAAGCTGGACTTGTAGGAGGTTTGAAATTGTATTGCGCTTAAAGAACTTCATGTTTTTTCCCTGTACATTGTAAAATTCTGATAATTGTAATCAATACAAGTCATAAAGCACAATCAAAGAGCTAAAACTTCTTCGTCCTGGTGTGATGGGATTTTGAGTTAAGTTTCAACACAAGGCTGCATTATGTTCTCTTAATGCTCTGATTTATAATTTCTTATTCATCCAAACAGCAAAAATAGATGCATTTTTGTGCCTGGTTGAGTCATACATAATAAATGTCTAACTCTGCATCCGTCAAAATCATCCACGACTACTTAAAGCTGTAAATAATGGTGGGAAAATCTTCATTCTTGTGCCGTCAATATATATGCAAGTGCACTAACCAAGGCTTACAGAAAGAAATGATTCATCAAACTGCTGCCAAAGTGATTCCTTTCAGACAAAGTTTGATGTTTGTCCTTATGAGCACTGGAAACCTTGAAGGATTAATGCAACACTACTTCTTCAGAAGCTGCTCTCAGACATTCATCAGTTACATCATCGCGTCTGTGTCTGAATCTTAAACAGTTTTTGAGAAATGGATGGAATTTACAGGATGAAATGAGCTTCGGCGTCGATGGGCAGGAAAATTTGACGCATTTTGGATCATGAGATGTCCTCTGACTACTGTACTTAAAAGATGAATTAATAGCATCCAGTGTCAAGGACAACACATTCTCTCCTTCCTTTAAAACCTCTAATACTCACATCTCCAGGTTATAAAGGTCAAATTAGTTTAGAGTTTAATGCCTAAAATGATTTGATGAAGATCTTTAAATGGATCAATAGAAAACAGAAGATCAGGGTTTCTTACCCATCAGGTAGATTCGGTCTCCCTTCAGGAATGCGGCGGCGCCGTACCGAGGCGTGGGCATGGAGGTCAGAGGCTGCCATTGGTCCTTCTCGGCCTCGTAGATTCTGACCAGAGCCTGCGGCGTGGTGTCCACTCCCATACCTCCTAATGCGTACACCTTACCATCTGCAGACAAGAAGATTGGATCAGATCAGATTTAAGAAGGTTGCTCGTCTCATGTAAACGTTTAAAACTTCATGATTCATATAGGGTGAATGATACAATATATTGTGATACTGTAGTAACAAGGATATAGTTGTAGTATTGTCAAGTACTTGACTCTGATGTACAGAATTTACAGACCACATGACTCTTGACGAAGTCGTAACTGCTTTCATTTGTTTTGAAACCAAAATATGTCCAAACATCAGCTTTAAAAGTGGCTGGAGTCAACTGTATCCTCTCATCCTCAGTCATCACCAAAATATGTCCAAACATCAGCTTTAAAAGTGGCTGGAGTCAACTGTATCCTCTCATCCTCAGTCATCACCAAAATATGTCCAAACATCAGCTTTAAAAGTGGCTGGAGTCAACTGTATCCTCTCATCCTCAGTCATCACCAAAATATGTCCAAACATCAGCTTTAAAAGCTGCTGGAGTCGACTGTATCCTCTCATCCTCAGTCATCCCGGGACTTTATTGTTCCTCTAGCTGTGGAGGACTTAATGATGAAACTAAAAATGAAAATATAGCAGGAAAGCCCTCAAAAAACCCAAATTAAAATGAATACATAATTATAAATAATGTATAATCTACACAGTAGTGTTGAATATCAATATGGTCTGGTTAAAAATATATATCACGATATTTAAGTGTATTTATCTTGACTTACACCCCTAATAATTAACAGGAATTTTAATGCTGATATCGTCTTTTCATTCTCCGAGTCTCAATATATCGTACTATTTTTGTCCAAATATATTCCGTTCCTGCTTTTTTCCTCTTTCCTTTCATTTGAATGATCTGTCCATCACCTCATCTTCATCAGTGACAGATATATCGGTCGCCATGTCAACATGAACTTGAATCTATAACACGTTCAAATAGGGCCATGAATGAGATGATGGAGCAGCCACTTTGCCTTGTAGAAGTGAGAACAACTGTAACGTGAAGGAGAGTGAATCATGACAGACTGTAGTGGCTGATGAGAGACAAGAGGAGGAGGATCTCAGTCACCCCGATGGGCGACACCTCCACTTAGCTGTGGAATCAACTGTGAAGGAAACACCAATAATAAATCTGTCAGTCAGAGAGCGGATCAACACAAATGCCATCACTGCGGGAAAATCCTCTTTCCATCCGTTTAACATTTAGATTGAAGCCGTCGCTTGTTTGGCTTCATCAGGGAAATTGAAAGATTCATTTGTGGTCACTAAAGATCTCGTACGTCCATTGGCTCGCACTTCTCGGACCACCTCTCGATTAGCCTCGAGTACCAGAGCGGTACTTGACTCTGATCCAGTCCAGACGATTGAGCCGCTTGTTTTTAATACCACTTCTTTTCAAGAAGGCTTTTTAAATCAAAGGTTCGATCACACGAGGGAGCAAAATCTTTTATCAGTCGAGGTTTTCAGATAAAAAACAACTTGTTTTTACTAGTGATGGTCTGATGAAGCTTCATGAAGCAGTGTCATTATTTTTAGAGTCCACTAGATGGCGTCTCTACACTATTTTCCTTTGAACAAGTGTTCTAATGAAACATCACATTCTTTTTTATCTGATGGCGCCACCTACATGAAGCTTCACCAGCACATCACTAGTTTTTACTAAACAGAAGTCTATCTTTTTATTCTTCAAGCTTCAAATTCCAGATTTATTTTTTTATTATTCAATATAATTCTCGACATCCATCTCTGTTCCATATCTTAAACTTCTTAAACATATCTTAAAAAAATCTTTATAGGTCACCAAATCAACATGAATCTACGCTGATCTTAAAATAACTGTCAAGACCACCTCTTGTTCAGGTTCCTAAGGACACGAGGACAACTCAAATGTTACATTCAATCACTTTTATTTCTTTCGGCTTCTCAGTATTAAGGTTGTAAACCATCGAAGACAGACAATACAAAATATTTTAACTACCCATTTAAATTAAACATTTCTAATTAATTTTAACTGAATTTAAACATTCTAAATTCATTTTAAATTAACTTAAACATTCAAACATTTTAAAATCATTTAAATATTCAAATATTTTAAATTTATTTACACATCTTAAATCAAATATATTAAATGAATTAACAAGAACGAAATCCAATTTCATGAATTTTCCAAAACTTTTTAGTTAAGCTCTGCTATTTAACTTTGTACTATTCTTTTGAATTTTTTACCTTTAATTTTCCAAACTCAAATGAAATGTTATTTTATCAAAACCCATTAATCACAAAATCAATATAGCAAATGCTGCAATATGTTTCCTTAACTACTATTTACCGCAGTTAAACATAAATTTGAACATCTCAGAAGCATTTCAAACACAATGAAAGTAAATCAAACATTTCACCGACCATTGGCGTCTTTGGACTGAACCCACTGTGAACTTGGAGCGTCTTCTCTCTCTGACTGACTGAACCTCCATGACTTCACAGGTGATCCACATTAGTGACAATGACTGAAGCAGCTGGTTTTTGCTGCTCCTGATGCACTCTGGGAAGTGTGGTTCTTTAACACATATCGAGATTCAGCCGAACAATAACCACATAACAGTTGGTGGACAGGATTTGGTCTCCAGTTTGCTGTAGACAGCAGTCGCCAACATCCAATCGAAAAACTATCACACGATTTGTCAGACGAGAAGATATTATACTGTATTTTGTTAAGAAAAATTTATATAAATATTTATACAGAACTATTATAGACCATCTTATATCTCCCTGATGATTTTGTAGTGAAATGCTCTAGATAAATATCTTATTTTTCAATTAAGTCTCTTGTTTTGGGAAGTCAAAATATTTATTTAACTAGGTTAGAAGCCCCTAAATACCTGAAAACCCTCTTAATTTTAACAACTCCATGAAGATGTTTCCTCTTTTAGGGGATACAGGACGTGATCCCTCGATCCAAGCTCATAAACAATCATCTACATGTTCAAAATGGATATAATTTGTTCAAATTCATCCACTTGTTAGTCTCCAAATGTCTCCTCTCTTAGCAGCAGGAAAGAAGCCTTGAGCCTTAAAGGAAGAAAATGGACGGCGAAGCAGAAATATGAAAGTTGGACGGCCGCTCCATCTCCAGACATCCTGCAGTGGCTCCACTCGGATGATAGATTGCAGAAAACACCCACAGCGCAGCTAATATAGATTAACCAATAGTTGATCAATAAAAAAAAAGCTCCCCCGCCGGGCGTATAGCTTGAGCGTGCACGACTCTAAAAGTCGCCGGTAATGTGTGCAGCACCGTGTCGTACCAGCGCCGTCTCAACAACACCTTGAGAAAAAACCGAGGCTCCGAGTGGATTTTATTGGCTCAGACCACTGAGGCCGAACACGGCAATAAATACAAGAAAAGATAAAGACAGGAGGTGGAGAGGTGAGGACCGATCCTTTTGGCTTTGATAATGGAGGGAACAGAGACATGAAGTGTCGCCTGACCTTCTGGCTCTCCAAACCACTTTCAAAAATCGCAGACGAATCAATTTTTCAACCCCTTAAATATAAAAAAAACAACTAAAATAAACGACAAAGACTATGATCAAAAGATAGAATGATATCTTGACCTCTAAAGATGCCAGTGTTTAAGATAAGGATTATAGGCGTCAACAATTAAGAGTGAAACGGAAAATAAAGATCAATTAAGCCTCTAAAGAATGTAAAAATGTATCATATACGCACAAGGATTTGTTAATATGAATTTTGTTCGCCCCGTGACCTCGTCTGCTGAAACACTTTGGCCGCTCCTATGACTAAGTTTGACACCCCAGCTCTAAGGGTCATTAAAACAAAGTGAACCGCAAAAGAGCACTGTCTCCATCTGACCTTCACTTTTCTTCGACGACTGTCATGAGACTCACCGCAGCCTTTACTTTAACATACGCCGACATTCAAGTGTTTCTGTGAAATAAATGATTCATAGAACAGTCCTGTATGCACTTTGCTGGAGAAACGGTCAAATCGATCTCTTTCCATTGGACCGTGAGTAACATGGTCGATTTTGACTCAATTATTTTAAAGCAAATTTGAAATGGGATTAAGCCCCGCCCACTGAAAACACTTTGCTTTTCTGGAGATTAAATCTTGTTTAGGGCAACCACACCCACTCTACTGTGGTTGGTCAATCATCAATGTTTGTTACCGCAAGTCATCAATCTCAGAAGTGTCCACCTCCAAGGGACTCGTTGTACAAACAAAGCGGGGCTTGATTACAGCTGGCTGGAGGAGGAGTGAAGCTATCATAATGGACTACGCTCTCGTAACCTCTCATTCGCAGAGATTTTGGGGGAGATTTTTTAAGTAATAAGTTATAAACATGGTCATGATGGGGAATTTACTGCATCTTGAAGAGGAAGACTTCAACATTTGAAACACGCGAGTCAAGAAAGTTTAACATTAATTTCCCTTTAAATAATTCCTTTCTTTGTGTTCATGCTTTGTCAAAATATTTTATGGTAAATATTTATTGACACTCTTCTAGTGTAGGGTTCCCACTGACAACTTTAATGTCTTTTAGGTTTGGATAAGACCAGTAAAAATAAATATAGATTTTGTGTTTCACTCATTTTCACCAGTTTATTTTTGAGTAACCTTAACTGAAACGAGCGTCTTGACGTTTCATGAGTCCCAGTTTAATATTACTTTAGAGAAAATACCATCTTTTTTTCAAAATAAAACACTTTTCAGACACTAATGATCAATAGACAAAAGTTCAGTTCCAGTAGATTTCAGTGTTAAAGAAAACCGAACAAAATAAAATCACAGTCAAGAAAAAATCTCTCAATTCAATCTCTGCTGAATAAGACGTTTATTTTATTGATATTTGGCAACGTTCCTCCCTCTGGGTCAGGGAATTGAAAGCAGCTTTTATCGACCGACACATAATTCATGCTGCGATTTGACTTTCCATTTTTATGGCCGTCGAGATAAAACGACAAAGGCAGCGAATTAGCTGCAGAGTTAATTCAGTCGTTGTTTCATCGTAAAGCAGCAGGTTTTCGCGACGCACAAACGAGACTTCAAATTGTCTCATGTTAACGTGACATCGTGACACAGATGAAGGTCGCGCTCGTACGCTTGTGTCAGATTAACGGCTGTCGTGTTTGAGAGCCGGCGTGTCGGGACGATAACGTGAAGTGACACGTCTGCTGTGATGCAGACCGGGCTGGCACTCGTTGGTCACGTGACGCGAAAACCTGCCAGCTCTCGTCAGGCTTTCGGCACAAAAAAAACAAACAAAAAAACACACACAACGGCACCTTCTCGCAAACACTCGACGCCTCCGTTCCTTGACGGAAACGTACCTGGACAGAACCTCAAACACCAGCCTCGTTATTCGACGACAGGCTGACATCTCACATGATCGCTCTGATCCCCGACACGTCGAGCGACTCGAGCACAAATTGCCTGCGAGGTGCAAACAACTCGACAACATCCTACACAATGTCGACAGAAGGTCTGCCAAGCAGTAGGTGAAATGTACCAGGAAGTACTTTGTTGATGTAATTAACTTGGCCTGGACCCTGCTACCCTCTCTGTCGCTCATCCCCCTCTCAATCACCTTCTCCCTCCCAGGGAGTCTGGTTCTGCTCGAGATTTCTGCCTGGTTTCTGTCCCTATTGTTTCTCTGGGACTTTCTCTTTTTTTGTGTTGCGTTGTTTAAACCATAACGGGTATCAAAATATGAGATCTGGGATTATAATCTGACACATTAAATACCATTTTTATTATTTCAAATATTTCGATTTCAAGGACAAATTTGACAGGGAAGAACGACTTTAAAAAAAAAAAAATGAAATCCACATCATCCTTCAGGCGTGTTGTGCATTGCTGTGTTGTGTTATTTAAGGCTTTTTGTTTTTATTTACAGTAGTATAATTAAATAAATATATTTATTCCAATCAATTAATTCATTTAAAATAAGGAAGTAGTGTTACTTGCTGAGTCTATTAAATTAAGTGTATACTGTCAAATGACTTTTATGGTATATCCAAAAAACTCCAACATATTTAAATACATATATTAATAATCAAAATGGCAATATTTGTATTAAAAATACAATACAACGCAATTACATTTTTCACCCCAAATCGTTGAGCTGTTCATTTGAAACCGTTTTTTTTTCTACTTTTTTGGCTCAATAATGCTTGAAAAATCACACGGAAAAGTGAAGTAAAAGTGAGTTTTCTCCTCGTAATTAATTGCGTCGCAGAGAAGAGCTGTTCGACAATAGAGCAAAGGCTTCATTCTTTATATCACTTCGCCGTCTCATTCTTCATTATCCAGGGTCAGTTCCCGGGGGTAACACCTCACCATAGTGAAGTGGTTTGTGTGTCCTAGTTTCACTTCAGGTGCAGAAACAACACAACAACCCGTCACATCAGTTTAGTGAGGCCGGTAGAGCAACACATATTTTAATGCTCCACTTCGGCTTCATTCACTTCGAACGTCTCCGAAACAAAACTGTCTAATTTAAGAACCAACAGGTATCGGGTAAAACCTTAAGACACATTTTGTCTTTAATCAATCAACCTCTTCTTTCGTTACCAAGATTAGAATTTAATTAAGGAAGTCGCTAATATATACTGATAAGCTTTTTTTCTCTTCCGGACACACTGGCATGCTGCGGTGAAGAGTGAGTGAAAAGAGAGAAGACCTTCATTTTATGGTAATAAGTACTAATCAGTGCAGTGACTCAGAACGCTGCAGTAGCTATAGATTCTTTCAAAATGACTTTTCAGGGACTTCTATAGACAATCATTTGCACTTTAAATGGCAACTAACTTCCTCTCCAATATGCAGTAAGTCCCTCATAATGACCATGTTTTGAACGTGTTACTGTATAAAGTTCTCCCCCGTCTGAAATCTCAGCGAATGAGAGGTTACGAAAGTGGAGTCCATTATGACGTAATAATGGCTTCCCTCCTCATCCAGCCCGCTGTAATCACGCCCCGCTTTGTTTGTACAACGAGTCCCTTGGAGGTGGGGACTCCTGGGATTCATGACGCGCGATGACAAACCTCGATGCTTGACCAATCACAACAGAGTGGGTGTGGTTATCGTGAACAATATTTCCTCCTCAGAAAAACAAAGTGTTTCAGTGGAAGGGCCTTAAGCACATTTTCTAATGTAAATATTTCAACGAAAAGAGAGTTTTGCAAAGTTTTTTCAAGGAAAGCAAAATAAAACAAACAAAAAAACAATAGTGATTAAATACATCTGGTTTAAAAACCTGATTATAGAAGGTGTAAGATGTTTTTATTTAGAATACAGGCTGAAAATATCTTTCCAAAAAATAATATTTCCCCTGTGGAAATGTGCCAAGAACAACTGGCAACAACCAAATGATCAGGGCAAGGATTAGCAGATATTAATTGACAGTCTGGTCGGAGCTAAAGAGGATTAACCATCAAAACTAACAGAGGAGAGAAGAGAATGTGGGCTGGTGAAGGTGACGGTGTTTCAGGAGGGAAAATAATTTTCATATCCACAAGTCTAGGATTGTATCGTGTCGATATAAGAGCGAAGAAATGCAATTTTTGGTTTCTATTTATTTTTCCTTTGACAGTGAAACAACAACTTGTGAAACTATTGTGTCCTCAATGGACCGTTTCCACTTTCACTTGCTTCAAGAAAACAATCTTAAGAACAAGCAACTGATGTATTTATGGAAGTATAGCAGAGCCATCGGAATATTGAATGATTCAATCTGGCAACTTATTTTTTAAAAGTTGTTTTTAATCGTGTAGTTTTTTTTTTTTAATATTTAATAATAATAAAAAAATGGAATATTTTCTTTTTAATATTCCAATTTCTCATAATAAAAAACAAAACAGTTTTAGATCCAATATTTTTTTATTTGTACCCTATTCAATTTAATATAAGGTAAGGTAAAACTTTATTGATCCCTCAGGAGGTCTCCTTCGGGAAATTGTTTTGATATTATATCTTTGATATGTTTTGATATCTTTGATAAATATGATATATTAGTGACATTTTTAAATGTGTTTAAATAGCTCCAAATAAAAACAAGTTAGAATATATATATACCCAATTTAAAAATAATAATGATTAATAATAATTATGAAAACAACGAGACAAATTTAGACTTCTTAAAATACAAATTATTGAATTAAATTATCAAATGAAAACCTTTTAATACAAAAGACTTTTGAATCTAATTAAAAGAAACAAAAAAACAACCTAAACAGTCAAACATTAATCTTTTTTTTTTTTTTTTAATTTGAAATCTTGAATTCAACCAATCATTACGTGATGACATGGATATCCTTGTATTTTTTTTTTTTTTTTTCCAATTGAGTATCAAACTGACTTATTTCTTCCCTGCACTGGTTTCACATTATTCAAACAAATGAAGACAGTTGGACGCGAGTCGTTCTAGTATTGAGCAGATGGACTCACAGAACTTGAACTTGACTCACAGAACTTGTCACTGATCCGTCCTTCATATCCGGTGCTGCATGTTAACACAGGGTCCCAGAGAGAATTCTGCCGACAGCAACCATTGCCTGCGCCTCTGAAAAATCGTGGCTGACACTTATTATTTTCAGTTTCCTGTCGAGGACTGGAAAAAAGTCATCTAAAAATGAGCAGATCCCGTCTTCACCTGTAGCCCAGAATAGGTTTTATTAAACATGTCTCTAGGCCCGTGAATAAGAAATGGCTCTTTTAAAGCTTTAATTTCTCGAGGGACCAAATGAAAAAAAGTTGATACAAATCCAGACCAACACGATCTCAATTACTGTATGTTCCCTAATGTGTCGCTGTTCTTCGTACACAGAATTAAGGAGCCTAAATAAAAGATACAAGCTCATCTACTTAAGTGGCCACAAAGTGATTACACTGCGTGGTCTGCTCGAGAAATCGCCCGAAGACACGCCTAATGCCAGACTGATTTAAGACGACGACAGAGTTCTTGCCAGGAAGAAAATGGCACCACTGCAGACTTAACAGATACAGGGGCAACCATACAATATATAGTGATACTGTAGTAACAAGTATATATGTGTAGTATTGTCGAGTACTTGACTCTGTTGTTGCGGAATTTACAGACCACATGACTCTTGACGAAGCTTTCATTGTTTTGAAACCAAAATATGTCCAAACATCAGCTTTAATAGATGTCGACTGCATCCTCTCGTCCTCAGTCACTGCCGGGATCTCGCAGGATTTCTTTGCTCTTATATTAACTGTTGTTGTGGTTCATTAAATATTGCGTCCGATAGAACCAGAGCATGTGTGTAAGATCATACAAATGTACTCACTTAAAAACATTTAATCAGAGGATTCATGATTTATTTTTAACACTGTTAGTTTTGACTTGCTCTATACTACCGGCCAGAATAATTTTTTCATTTAAGTCACAAATAGAAACCTTCAAAAGATTGTATTTTACACACACGATTGAACTAAAAAAAAAACCCAAACAAACTGTACTAAAAAAAGAGATATTAAAAGGCCAAAAAAAAAAGGATAAACAAAATGTTAGTCTTTTAACTTGTGAACATTGATACATTATCATGGGGAAAACAAATCATGTATTTTTTAACAGCCCTAATAATATATTTTTTACCTCAATGTTGTGTTGTATTGTATCTTGTTATTTCTTCTATTTTTGTTATTTTTCTTGATTGTATGCAATCGTCCAATCGTGGCCCACAGCAGATGTCTTTAGGACTACATCTGTATTATGCTCCTCTGACGTTATTAAAAGACTTTTAAGATCAACATGGATCTAGATCAGGATCATCAATTGTTGAGGTCATTAGTTTGAACAAAATTAAATGTTTAACAAACAGTCCAAAAAAAGTACGAGCACGATTTTTACGCTTAATCCATTTTAAAAATCGATTTCCTCCTTATGCATCAATCACTTGCATCTTTATAAGTAAATATTAACATGAAATTAATCTACACGGGCCACTTTAAATTACTAGGCGGACCAATTTTGGCCCCCGGGCCAGAAGATAATTTCATGTGATGGTTTCATTCTGCTATTGCACACTACTTGCACAAAGGAACTTCAAATGGAACCACATTCTCTCAGAAATAGCCATAATTGAGAATTTAAAGATATAAAAAAAACAAAAAACATACAATGTATTGTAACTTGAGCTAAGACTATTGAAACATTATCTCATGTTTCATCAGCTGTTGCATCAGCAGGTTTTCACCCGCAGCAATACACTATTGATATCACAACCTTCCTATAGAAAGTGGAGGTTACAAGACAGAACGGGATTTCAAATGGCAGCCTGTGTTGAAAAACAAACAAAATTAAATTAAACACTAGAAAAAAATGACATAAAAAGGAATCATTGGAGATCCACTGGCATCAAAGAGTCTCTCCAGATGTGCATCAACAACTGGATCAGGCAAACATCAGGCAGAGCGAGCGTTCAGGCAGTAAAGCACTCGTGACAGTCGCCTCGCGCACCTGAGTTTCCTCATCCTGAGCAAAGACAATATTCCTTCTTTCCCGCCGGCAGCTTGTTGCTGCATGCATGGCTGCACCAGCAAATGTGTTCCGTCGCCCTCTCAGTCTTTTTTTTTTTTTGACTGGAGTGAACAAATGTGTCATTTTCTTTTGTTCCGAGTAATGAAGCAAACAATTCTGCTCTGCGTGTCGTGCGGGCCCCTGTGAACGGAGACGGAAGGTTGTGTTGTTGTTGTAACCGGAGCCAAGAAATCAAGTACCAGCATCAAAATGAAATAAAACTTTAGTCACAATATGCAAGAAAACGTCGATACACTGATGTATCGCAATTTTTTTTTTCCCTAAATACCGTATTGATTCATCATCACTGCATTGTTTTGTTTTTTCTTCTAAATTTATTTTTGGTTTTCACGATCACCTTTAATTTCTATTGTACTTAAGATATCATGTGTAAAATATATATATTTTTTTATTTACAATTAGTCATATGTCCTCTGTAGGTAAAGGGACAATAGAACCTGCGAAACCCCGGCGATGACTAAGGATGAGAGGATACACTTGATTCCAGCAGATTGTTTTTAAGATTGGTTTTAAAACCAATTAAAGCAGTTACGACTTAGTCAAGAATCATATAGTGTGTAAACTACGTAATGACCAGAGACAAGTACTTGGACAATACTGTAAAGAAAATATACTGTACATCCTTTTGCCTATGATATCACAATATATGGTATCGTCGCCCCAGTATCGCGATACATATCGTATCGCAAGATTCTACTGTTTTTTTGGCCCAAATTAAACTTTTTGGTGAATTTTACTCTTAGTTTGTTCATTTAAAAATAAGATTTAATGAAATAAAACAAGATGAATAAAATAATATAAAACAATTGTAAACATTAGTGGTTTAAACGAATAAAGCTGCTCATTTGGAAATAATTAATATGGTACATGGAGGGAAATTAATACAAAATAAAAGGGTCGGATCCATGAAGCGTGAGCAGATCGGATTAGTGTGTAAAACGTGGGCAGCAGGAAATTTAAGGGATTTTGACATTCATCAATATTTTAGTGGCTCCTATCTTGCAAAAGATACTCAGAAAATCCTGCTCCAGAGCAGTATGTGAACGATACTGTGCCTTTAAAAACACGACAAGAAATAAAATATATTACATATTGTCAAATAAGTTGACAATTGGCAGGTTTAAACTCATGTTCTTTATTGTGATTTATCGATTTAAATCCATGATTAAACTATATGAAACTGTAATAATATCCAAAATAACAGTGAACAATTCTCAGAAATATTTCCTGACATAAGTTTCCTAAATAATGCTAGTTAATATATAGATTATAAAGAATAATAAAGTTAGTTAGGCCGGTGGAAGTTCCTGCAGCAGGTTCATCTGTTCGGAATTTTAATGGATCGTGTGTATATGTATATGACAGTTGACATGACAGTTGTGTTAGGAGGTTCAACAACATCTATCCTGGCACAAACTAACAGAAAAAAATAAAATAAATTAACTCTATAACTAACGACAGTAAATCAAATGTGTTTCTAAACTTCACTTCGATGTCCGCTTCAGAAAAGTTTGTTTCTCTCAGTTTTTACGACTTGTACGACAGGGTCATCTACTTTACATCATTGTCTATTCATAGGCGGAGATTTATACATATTACCATGATCTGCTCTCCCTTTTAGAGGAAGACTGAGGATGAGAGGATACAGTTGAATTCTGAAGTAGGTTTGGTAGGGGCGAACTTTATGTGCTAATCTGCGCTGGGATTTACTTGCGCTTCATGAATTAGACCCAGTGTTTCATAAACAAACATGAGCAAAGTTAAAAGGGGATTCATTCATTAAAACAAATAACAGTGAAGATCAAATAATAAGTAAAGAGAAGCTAACAGATCAGAGGAAACTGTGTTTTTTATTACTGTTAATCTATATGTACAAAAATCATTATCATAACATGAATAATTCTGAATTTGGGGGAAGGAGCAGATGAAAGTACGATACATTATATTCAATGTTAATCTTTGTATCCTTTTCTTTGCATTATTTCCTTTGATCCATGTTCTTTATATTTGCACTCTGTCATCCCTCGCTCCTTGTTCTCGTTTTTATGAAACTCGCTGTACCTTCTATTGTCTGCTGTGAACTGGAACCCCAATTTCCTGAAAGAGATCTCCAGGGGGATTAAAGTCTATCCATTCATCCATCCATCCAATCAATCTAAGAAAAAACTTTAAATTCAATTCAAAGAATCTGAACATTGTAAACCAATGTTGTAAACATGAAACTGTAAGTTGCTGTGGTGGAATTACAAAATAAAAAAATTAAATACAAATTAAATTAATTAAATGATACAATTAATGTAAATATAAAAAAGGGCATTCAATAAAATGGCATGTCAATGAATAATTTATATACTATATACAAAAATATAATATGCTCACATTTTAGTTTAGTTTGACATTAGTAGCAGTTTAAGTGAAACAAACAGCGCCACCTACCGAGCTACAACACTGAGGCTTCATGAAGCTTCATTAGCCGAGCGCTAATACCTTTACATCTCCCGCTACTGGACTCTAATGCATAACCATGGCTCGCTTTACACCAAGCGAATCTGTGCACGGAAGAAAATTTCCAGGATGAATAGATGATAGAAATAACAATCAAAGAGACGTCACAACAGCGGGTCATAAATCATTCCCTGTGAGAGGAAATCTTTTCTACGTATGCAACCGTGTTCCATTTCTGCCACACGTCTTATTTGATATTTAACGCACTGCCTTGTTGTCACCAGATCAGAGGAACCTGTGTTTTTTATTACGAGTTGATGTTTACATTTTACAGCGTTATAACGACCGGGTAAGTTCCCCGCCCGCAGCACGCATGAACACAATTAACAATCGCAAGTTAAAAGGGGTCTCCGGAGACGTCACCCACTTGCCTTCATTATTCTCCCTGCAAGCGTCTCATTAGGATCCTCTGCAGCGAGAGGAGATTCATTATATAACCTCGGCCGGACGAGAGGGACAACAGGCAACAAAGAGAGGGAGAGGAAAAAAGCAGGAGTTAAAGGAGGGAGATGGCTGCTGACGGAGTGAGAGTTGTGGGCGAGGAGTGCAGTATCGACAACCAGAGGGTCGCGCACACCCACGCAGTCAGTGGCCACATGAATAATCATGGACCTGATTCACAAACCAGCGATGGTTTCGCTCGTCTCCAAGAGCCGAGGTTCATGAAGTGCGCTCGCACCGAGGATCCAAACATGCTTTTGGTGAAGTTTCCATACATACGTGTGATCAAAACTAGATTATTTTTTGGATTTTTCTGAAGAAAAACTATTAGTGAAAAAACAGTGAACATCAGATAAATTCGTTACTTGCTAGCAAGTGCCGTTTTCCAATGGAAATCACTTTTTATTTAATCTTTTTTTTCTGTAAGAAACCAGTTCGGAGCAATCATTTACCAAGGACGGAACATTTGAATAAAACAATGAAACAAATTGAATTGGTTTATTTTCGTTCTGAAGGCCTAGGTATTGATATCAGTAACGTTATCGAAGATTTTCCATCAGACCTAGAAGTGGACGATTACTGAGAGGTGCGGCTATGAACTGAAATTACTTTTTTAAGATTTGTCGCAATATACCAGCATGTGTGAAAAACTCAATTCCACTCCTGAACTCAGTTCAGTTCAAGACAACCTCAGAGATTGAACCTACTTGGTCAGGCTTTACCATAAAAGGCTTTGTAGCGCTTACTTTTTTTTAAAGTAACCATCTTAAGCGACAAGATGAACTCAAGGTCCAGGGGCCAAATCTGGTCGCAGAGTCAATTTATGTGGCCCGCCGGAAGGTCGTCTCAAAATCAAAGTGGACTTATGTTCGTGTTGAACTTTGAAGACGTCACCGTTAAGAGTAAAACTGATGATAATTTTTATTTTAACAGACTGAGCCCTCGAGAGGAACAAGATGTTACATCACCATCTTAATTGTACTCCAGACAGTTTGGTAAATACATATTTTGCTCTTCGACTGTTCAAAGATTTTGTCCCCTTGAGCGAAAGACAAGTTTGAGCTCCTTTAACCAAGTCTATATTTTGGTGCGTGTCACTCGGGGAACTTATTAGGCTTTTGACGCTGGAGAATCATTTTAAAAATGGCAGAAGGACGAGTCCTCTGGCGAGCAAAAGTATGAGCTAATTAAAAACTCAATAAATCATCCAGTGTTCACAACTTAGTCGCTAAATCATGTGTACAATCTGTTAAATCAGCCGGCTAATGATAAACCAGATGGTATTTTTATAAATTATACTTATAGACTAGCATTTTGAGAACTTTTGGCAGGACAAAAATCTATATTCATCTCAACACGTACATGTACAGGAATTGACTTTAGCTTGATTGGAATTATTTATTCATGGATTGTGTACTCACTTATCGGCGTGAAGATGCATCTCTAGCGGCTCCTTGTTGTATTCAGTTTTTTTGAGTGTACGTGTTTTTATGTCGGAATCCTTTAGACGGTGAACACTGCAGAAGTTTATCTTTATTTCCTAAGCTCTTGTGGTCATAAATTAAACCCCCCCAGTAATCGTGCGCCCTCGAATTAACCACAAACATCTTTGCAGGATGAGATTTATTTAATCCAATAGCACACATCCAATCCAATAATCAAAACGTGTTGCAATAATAGGGGCAGTGAGAGCCAACATTAGCAATATTGCAAGATGTTTTTGGAATTTCAAGTTCTGAAGTAAATACTTTATGAAAATATTTATGAAAATCACATTTTATACCGAGATCTACGACCTAACTACGACAGATTAATGTAGAGTTATGATGAAATGTTGCAGTAAAGTGAAAGAAAAAGAAGGACTAATCTATTATTTACCACGGTTGTTGGTTTGAATATTCATCTAACTATGCATCATCAACAATCCAATCTCGTGTCATTACCGCTTCTATGGATCGCATTAAAAATAGTCACATTCATTTCTCTTCTTTCCTACATTTAGGATTTCTATCCTTTTTCTTTTTAAACAATATCTCCGTTGTGCCTCAGAAGCCAAAAGGCAAAGCACTGGACTGCGTGATCAATAGTGACATGTCCTAGAGTGACCTCGCAAAAGGAGGTAAAAATAGTACAAAAAAAAAATAATGTGGGAAGCGTGGGAAGCATCAGTGGGGAAACTACTCAGCTCCTAAAAAAAAAAAAAATGTAGCTAATGGCTCATCAAAAAAAAAAAAAAAAGATTTTGCTGGACAAACCACTCGTGAAATACATGTTTCATGAATTAGTCATTTGTCAAACATGCTGGAGAAATTGATGTTGCGTAACCTTGTAACGTGTCATATCCTAAAAGCCCAAGACTTAAACGTTGATATGTCCAGACTTAAATTTAATAAATAAAAATAAATAAAACGTTTGAGGTAAAATTCAAATAACACTAAAGCAGGGACTGTTTTTGGGTCACATCTGAACCGGAGTTTGTCAGGATTAAAAATAGAACATTCAAACAGAGAAACTCTGTTAGAAAAAAAACACATTGAAAACACACCGTTCTTTTTACATTATCCTCCCGTTAAAGTAGCAGGAAATAGATTTAAAGAAGCTAGAAAATATACATTAGTATGTGAAGGATAAACATCACATGACAGACGTTTAAATTCCTGTTTCATCATCAGAATAGATGAACTAAACTAAACTAGGGCCATTGTAACTACTGTAATAGGAAGGGGAAAGATAAAAAGAACATTAAGGTCAATTCCATTTGTTCAATTCTGGTCACTATGGTGACCATTTTCAAGAGCCCCACTAATCAGCCTCAGTATTATGAAGCAGTGAAAAGATATTTCTCTAGTTTGTTGTTGATTTGAATGTGAATTTCAAATTAATGTTGCTTTGTCTTGCACAAATATAACGACAAGAAGATAAAATGGCTCATAAGATTTTCGTTTAAGAGATTAAATGTACTGATATACATTCTATTTTCCTTCACAAACTGGCTTTTATGCAGATGTATTCAAACGAAAAGCGAAAACTCATCGCTAAAAGAGCGTAAATAAGCTGACTTGCACATCTCGGCCCTGCAGACATTTTCAACAGGTCCCAGTTCAGAGTCGCCATGTCAGCATTTAGGAGTGGAATAATCTGTGATGCAGCAAAGCACAGTGACTCTACATCCACTTACGTACCTCTGCCACCAAGTCAATACTCGTCTGCTTCAGTGCCATTAGGCTCAGCAATGTGTCCTTCCAGGCTCATTATAATCCTCTGTTGATTGATGAGCGTCCAGAGCTGAGGTCAACCATCTTTATCATGTAAGGAGCCATTGAAGGTTTCTTTACCATTAAATCTCACTTGAAACCACAACATTTGTGTAACCAGATTTTAAGCGGTCTCGACTGCATTTAATACAAAACTCAGCGAGAATTCTGACCAGCTCTAGTAGGAGAACTCACATTTCCCAGATTCTTAAAACTATTCACTGGCTGCCAGTTTCTTTCAGGATCAATTTTAAAATTCTGGTTCTTACTTTCAGATCTATTCATGGTCAGACTCTTACATCACTGATCTGATCCTGACCTACACCCCAGCTTGGTCTCTGGATCAGAATCTAACCTCATGGTTCCTGAACACGAGAAATCCTTCCAGGCTGTTGCTCCTAAGCTTTGGAACAATCTTCCTCTCTCTCTGTGTTTGATGTAGTCTACTGACCTTCTCAATAATCCCCTAATCTTATCTCCAACACAGAAATCTTTATAGGTCACAACATCCAAATGATCAAAACAACTTTGACGGGACGGATTTGGACCATGAGTTTGACACATAAATGCAATAGCTAATATTTGACATTTAACATAGAGTAATGGATAATTTAATGAAACAAATTAGATAAAAAAGAAAAAAAGTGATTCACATTGAGAATTTAAATCACCATTATTCATTTGAGCTTAAGTAAAGAGTCTGTTTAAAACTTTTCTTTTTAAAGAATTAATAGCCAGAAAGGCGCTTTACAAATAACCATTACTTACTTACTAACATTATATACATTTTTATTAACATGCCCTCATCAATTCCTTTTAAAAAGAAAATATGTCATCGTATGCATTTACATTTAAAAACTAGCAAGGTGTCGGTGAAGCTTAGTGAAACTGTATTTACTGAATGAAGTGTTTTAATGAAACAAGCGTCACATTGGAACAATGAGTTGGACTCTTTGACTTGATAATAAGATAATAACAGATAACGACAATATTGAATTGTGCTGAAGTGATGCATTATTATCTGAAAATGTGATTTATGCACTCACTGGCCGTGTAGTTCAGAAATAAACTCAGCTATAGAAGAAACAAGTAGAATGTGAAGGTCATAGTCTGCTTTAATCCAGAATATACATCTTTTAAAAGCGTCTAAAATATTACTCAGCCAGGAAAGTTTGCGGACTAAAGAACTTCAAACACATGCGGAGAAAGAAAAACAAACAAAAGCTCTCGCGTGTGGTGTTTTGACGTTTCAAAAAGACGCTCAAACACTGTAGATTATCCTTGAAGTAAAGATTCCTTCAACATATGCCCTGCATTCGTGTCTCTACATAAAACATCCAGTCGACTTCAGAGGATTATATTTGCAGCAACACTTGGCATGAGAACAACTCAACCGGTTACTCCTAACCGGCACAGGAACGAGAGAGTCAACCCTTTTATTTCTTCTCACACGTTCATACATCAAGCAGCTTAGAGAGCCTGCTGCACGTCAACGCCGTGTCGCTAACCGCGCGTGGGAGATCGAGATTCTCCATCTTTACCGTTTGTTCAGACATCCATCAGTTCATCGGCTGACTTCTTTCCAGCAAGTCGCTTGTTCCCTCGCTGGAGGTCTTAGCTTCTTCTGGCTGCTGCTCATTTCCCTTTTTCTTCCCTTCATTTTCAGGAGATTTGCAAGCCAGATGAGCTCAGTGCTCCAAGGATATGGCGCACCTGATGGCTTGAAAACGGGAAGAAGGTAAAGCAGCACAGAAGCCATCGCCTTGAATTTGTGTTGTAAAGTACACGCAATGCACCTCGAAATAGAATAGGACGGTTCTGGGTATTAATCGGACATTTCCGATACTAGTACCAATACCTTCACTTCGATACCAATTAATATTTTGATACCAAAATTCTAACTAACATTACATTAAAACTTTCAACTCTATAGCAAAAACCCAGGAAAATATTGTATGTTGGAGGTCATTCACATTGACCCCGAGATAAAAGCCTGCACAAATAAAAGTGTCTTCAGATGTTTTTTGAAGGAGTCAGTAGATCCATCAAACGCAGAGAGAGAGAAAGATCGTTCCAAAGATTAGGAGCAACAGCCTGGAAGGATTTCTCTGTCAGGAACCATCAGTAGATTCTGATCCACAGACCCCAGAGCCGGAGATGGGGTGTAAGGCTGGATCAGATCGGTGATGCAAGGAGGAGTCTGACCATGAATAGATCTGAAAGTAAGAACCAGAATTTTGAAATTGATCCTGAAAGAAACTGGCAGCCAGTGAAGAGTTTCAAGAATCGGGGAAATGTGGTCAGAATTCTCGCTGCAGAGTTTTGTATCAACTGCAGGAGAGAGAGAGAGCTCCTTCTTGTACAAGGGATACCCCAAACACATTTGTTTTCAGGCCTCTGCGTCACGTTGACCCTGAGATAACAAGGTTTAAGATGAAGATAAGACACAGATTATGAATTTGTTTTGGTGAAAGAGGACAAACATAAAGAGATAAATTGAGACTAAAAGAACGACAATAAAATTAGACTCAACTTCCTTAATATACATTTGCTTGACAAACTAGAAGTTATGAATCTGCCGTGTGAGATTCAATCTGGGCCGGTCTTGGAAACTATTTATTTCACCCAATGGAGGCATCATCTCTCAAGCCTCCTGCGACTAAATTAGAGAATTAGCTTCAGTATTGTGAAAGTATTTATCATCCGTTGTTAGGGTTACCTCTCCGTTTCGTCTCAGAGTCGTTTCTTTCCGCCCAAATTGTGTGCTTTGCCACTTAACTTGAAACATGAGGCTATTAAATCTAAAACGCCTCCACGGCTTGACGGCTCACTGATAGCATTGTCGGGATATATCGAGTGCGTTTATACATTATGAAGGAGGGACGACGACCTGGGTGGATGACAGTGCTCGGGGCGTCCGGGCTTTAAATAGCATGTGCGGTGCCTGCATCGCTCACTCTCACACGTTATTCCTGAAGGCCTTGCTGAACCACCTGAGGCCCGAATGGAGTAAAATATTATGTAAGAGACAGTATTGAAATCATAATGTGAAGGCGGTTGATATTCAAGCATGTGCAGCACTTTCAAAAAGTCATGCATATGCATGACTTTCCCACAGAGGCCTGTAATGATTCCAACACTGATCCAGCAGCACCCGTTCATTATTCATCTGATTAACTTTTGCTCGGATGGCAAAGTCGTCCTTTGACATTTTAATAACGGCCAGGCAACCACATCAACTATTTAAACCGAAGGAGGATGCAATTTCGGAAGATGATGTTAGCAATAAAATCTGTCAGAGCGACTATGGTTCTGTTTCAAAACACAAAGAGAGCATCACATCATCAGCATTGAGAAATATGGTTTAGCCATTCTCCAGACATAAGCTTTAAAAAGCTGCAGGAGTCAAATGTATCCTCTCGTCCCCAGTCATCTGGGGGCTTATTAATTGTGCCTTTAGCGGCGGAGAGATGTAATGCCAGAAGTTAAATTGCAACAACAAAAAAAAAAAAGAAAAACAGCTTTAATTATATATACATATATTCGAATTTGAAATATTGATAAGGTCCAGTTGAATATTGATACTGTATCATTAAAAAAAAAGTATTTTGATTAAGTTCGATTAAGTTTAAGTGTATTAATATTTCCTTACACCCCTAGGTTGTTTTATTATGGCAGCAAAAGTAATTTAATCAGGTTAAAATATTGAAGATCACATCATCCGCCTATAGAGATACAAACTATTGTTTAGACATTCCCAATGTAAATCAAATGGTCTTTCAGCCCCTAATGTACGCGTTTATCTGACACGCGTGTATCCAACTTTATAGTATGTAAATATCCTGTTGGAAAAAGGAGCATTTTTATACCTAAGAGCTTAAGGTGAGGAATACAAATGATCACGCGTGGAAACGCTCATCCCAGCGGTCACGAATGACAGAAAGAGCATGTGACAATTCGTGATTCCAGACTTTGACATTGACATTATCCCCTGGAGAGGGATGAATAGAGTCAGCCAGTAAAGGAAGAATAAAGGGATTAGATTATACCGCAGGAGAGATGAAGCTTGGCTGTTAAAATATGAGTCTGGTGACAATGTGTATGAGACACACAAATGTGTCTTTTTTAGGAGCGTTAAGTGCTTTTAAAGGGGAAGCAGAACATTGATTAGATAGAAAATACATTTTGGGAATCACTAAGGCACATATCTGAAGTGTTAGAAGTAGAGGTATGCATTGTCAAGAATCTGGTGATACAATATACTGCAATACTATATGAACAACAATATATTTGTAGTACTGCGCGAGTACTTAACTCTGGCATTGAAGAATCTATAGAAATAAAACAAAAATAATTCCAGACATAAGTTTTAAAAACTGCAGGAGTCGAATGTATCCCCTTGTCCTCAGTCGTCTGGTGGCACATTAATTGGTGCTTTAGCTGAGGAGGACGTTATGACTTTAGTGGCCGGAAGTTGAATTGCAACACCAAAATAAACAAACGCACTTAATATTTGCTTGTTAATTATAATAATAATAAAAAGATTGTATTATTTATTTTTATATATATATGTATATATATATATATATACACACGCACACTTTAAATATTGATACAGTCCAGTTGAATACAGATATTGTATAAGTTAACAAGAAAATATTATGATGTTTTGGTGTATCGATATTTTCTTACACCCCTAGGTTGTGGTTTATTATGGCAACAAAAGTAATTTAATCAGGTTAAAATCTTGAAGATACTCCAGTTAGACGTCTTTTTCTCTGTGAAAACACAAAGAGAACAGAAGCATACCAGCTCTTTGAATACAAAGACTATTAATTAAACGTATTACAATATTACTTGTCCAGATTGTTGTTGTTTTTTAATTACTGAAGAGCAAATACCAGAAGCAAGACAGAGATTTCCAGTTATTCCTCCAGTGACACGCACCGCCAACCTCAACAAAGCTGTTGACAAATGATGCCCCGTGAAATGTTTGCAGAGTGATGGAAGCATCATTGTTTGAAAATACAACAGAGTACTTCCAACAGATCAGGAGTCTCTAACTCAATCACACAAGGGTTCAAAAAATCTATGACTATGACCATTTTGAAGTGGGAATTAGATGCACCTGGTTGTGATAACTTACTCAATATCTTTAAAGATCAACATATTTTATGCATTTAGAAAACATGTTTCGACTTCCATGATAACAATGAGCTCAAAGAAATGTTTCTCTCGCTTTCTTTCACTCAATTTCAGATCAATATTTTAAAAACATTTTGAAAAATGAAAGCATCTGTTCAGTTAATCACCGCTTGAAGTCGATGAAAGACATCTAACAAGTAACATGTGGTGAAAATGTGAGTTTCTGCAACACCCTTCTCTCAGACTCTCAATGACGACCTCTTTTGTCCTTTTACGTTTCATAATCATCTGCTTAGTTTTACCGCGATGGTCCTAATGAAGGTTCATTCTGCAGGTGACGTTCATTATCGTTCATCAGTCTGAGCTAACAACAGGAGAACAACTATTATTACGTCTCTCACAGACAGACAACTACAGTGAGGGAAATGAGAAAGGACAGGAACAATTGGAAGAGTGAGAATATCTGTGTGAGGTAAATGGAAGTGTAAAATATAGAAAACCCTTCTGGGGTACAATAGATTGCTGGAGGTTCTGAAATAAGAGATGTAATTTTGGCCAAAAGGCTTTTCTTTCTAGTTTTTGTGTTATCCATTTGTTATAATTTCAACAATAAGATTGGGTCTAAATATTATTTACCATAATGGCACAAGTTCTGGCATAAATGCTGGTAACCAGACCAGAAAGTGATAGTTCACCCAAAATTGTAACTTAATTCATTTTCTACTCTCGTGTTGACGAAGAGTTGGAATTATTTTCAGAGTATTCTGTTCCTTTTCTCTACGCAAAGAGGAAGTTCATTTTAACTGGAGCTCAGGTTCATCTTTGTCTAAAATGACGCGCTTAAAAAAAAAACTGAAAAATACATCCGTGTTGCTTGTTATTAACAAGTCTATATTTTAAGATTGATTGTAGCAGAAGATTAAAGGCTAACATGCTACACAGAAAGCAAGTACTCTGAGTAAATACAGCGATCACTTCCAGTCTATGGTCTACAGGAAGTGCTTGCGATATTCATCTGGAGTACTTCCTGTTTGTGTAGCATGTTATTTTTTAAACTTCTGCAACAAACAAAAAATAGAGACTCGTTTGAGATTTTTCCCGAACAATTCCACTTTTTTAGGCTTCAATATAACATGGAGGTCTTTTGATGTTTTCAAGTGTCTTTTTGGACAAAAATCAAGACATCTGAGCTCTAGTTGCTGCATAAAATGAACATCCATTTTTTTTTACTACAACTCTAAAAAGGAACAGATTATTCTGAAAATAATACCAACTTTTAGTAAGTATGAGAGTGAGTAGAAAATGAGGGAAGTTTAAATTTTGGGTGAACCATCACTTTAAATAAAGTATTACTAGATCAGAGATATTGGATGAACCTAAACGATTCTACCCTATCAATCATTCCACATTGCCGGAGGTACTTGTTCCATGTTCTTCTCAAATAATCCCCGTAGAAAATCAACGATTATTTTAAACATAAAGTCGGTATGTTCTTTATACCAACTTTCCCAATTAGATTCAGAACATTTCTCAAGCGAATCCAAGCGTTGAAACTTTCGTGTATTAGCTTCTCTAAATATGAGAAGATACCATGAAGCCTGATAAGTATCATATAGATAAAGAAAAATCATAATCCTGTTCCAAGATAAGAAGCATGAGATGTTTCACGTGGACGTGTTGTTAGAATCCTCAATGTTTCAGCATTACTCAAATTCTATTGGGATCTTACCAGCGTGTTAATTTAAGAAATAGACGTTTCATCATCCAGCCCCAAACTATTTTTCTTCTACCCAGTATTTCAACATAAAACAAGGTTTGAAGCGAATTTGTCGTCCCTAATGGTGTTAAGGCCGGTGCCTTTAATCATTCCCAGGTTCAAGGGAGGGATGTTTAAAGAGATGATCCAGCTAACTAATGCAGGATAAAAAAAGATTCATCTCCATTTAAAAGAGTGAGTTTGTGTTCAGTGGATTTTTTATTTTGGATCCTCATGCTCTGATGATTTGTGTCTTCTCACTTCAACCAATCTGTTTCTTGATACATTTTAAAACATCCCAATTCTCACTTATTCCAGATAAATTAAGGCCACTTGTTTGATCGAAAAATAAATGTTAGACAAAACCAATAACTAGAAGACACTGCGTAGGAAAAAGGGGGATCATTTAATGCATTTAAGGATGTTTGTGGAGTTATTGAGACTTTAGTGAAGGATTTCTCAATAACATCACATTTGTTCTGAAGTTCTGAAGAACTCTGGACGTGTCAGTCCGTCACAAAAGGCGCTGTTCATTGATGATACAGCCTCCTGCAACAGCACAGAGCTTCAAAAAACACCCTCTTGTCTCCCGCCTCTTCTTCTGGAGCCATGAAAAATCCAGTACAGAAGCAGTCCTGTCTCTTCACGTTAGAATTTGTCATACTGCACTGCGGCTGAGACCACCACGGAATCTTTTTTCTGACTCATTCATGTCAGTGTCTACAAGACAATTTTTTTTTTAGCACTTTGAAATCAATTGACGTAAAAAAACCAACAATTAAAACGTTGTTTTATTACACATTTGCGTCGACTGCATCGAGTTTTGTTCACAATAAACGTGCATAAAACAAGTGGTTGTTGGATCCTGAGGACAAAAAAAAATGACAACCTGTTTCCGTGATAGCACTTTATGACATATCTAAAAAAAAGAAAAAAAAAGTAGGTCAACTTTAGCCCTTTTTTTTCATGTCACAGTCACGGAGCTCATAGCACCTCTCTATGTGTTACTATACTTTCTATTCAATTTGCTTCAAATAGTGGCTCTACCATGCTTTGACTTTAAAACCCGTTTTAAACTTACTTTTTTATGTGGTCGCTGGATGGTTGGCTTAAATCTAATTTAGATTAATGTTCATGTTTATATAGTGACCTATAAAGACACCAGTGATTAAGATAAGGATAGGTTATCAAAGTCAACAATTACAAGGGACGTCTTATCAGTTATTTAAGGGCAACTAATGTGTTGATTTAAGTGTTTCTTAAATAGATCTTGGACCTCTATTGTATCATCAGTATGTTTATGTTTGTACAAAACTATTAATTTAAATATTCACGTTAGAAAATGTGCTTAAGCCCCGCCCACTGCCAAAGTCTTGTTTACCATAACCCTGCACAGTATGCCGTGATTGGTCAAGCCTCAAGGTTTCTCACCACACGTCCTCAATCCCAGAAGTCTCCACCTGCAAGTGACTCGTTGTTTAAACAAAGCTGGCGTGATTTCAGCTGTCTGAAGGAGGAGTGAAGTCATTATTAGGTCATCATGGACTGCGCTCTCGTAACCTCTCGTTTGCAGATATTTCGGATATTTTATAAAGTAATAACTTCAAAACATCATTAGACTTACTGCATCCTGGGGTGAAAGACTTCCACATTTGCATGTGAGTGAGTCAGAAGAGTTGGCTTTTTTTTTTTCAAACATTAGTTAACCCTTTAGGACAAATTGAGCCAAAGACTAATTGAGAATCAGACTCAGACTTCCTTGTAAATATTCATTAAGTCGGTGTCAAAACTTGAAGGCTACAGGATTGTAGCCCCTTGAGTGGTTGAGTTTGACACCCCTGGTGTAAATAATCCACTTTTCTTTCTTATAAAAACTAAAATTTGAGATTTGAGCAGAAACTTGCTCCTCTAATGATGAAGGTAGTTCTTATCTGATAAAACCGTCATTTCATTTTCGCCTGAAGGCATCTTCCTTTCTTGGCACGTCATTAACTCGCACTGATGTCAAATTAATTGAGTGCAAAAAAGCCAAACTTTAGAGAACGGATCAAGCTTTACTCAATTATCCGCTTAGTTTTTTTTGTCAGTTTGAACTCGGTGTTCTTAGAGAGTGAGGGTGAAGTGGGTAACGGGAGGTGTTGACAGATTAATGATAAAAGTAAAAGTTTGATGAAGTAAACTTTTCTTGTATTTAATGTCAAGACTTGAGGCCGCCCAACTTAGTTTTGACTTGTTTTCCCCTCTCCCTGTCAGGGGCTGGTAGTAATTGAACTCAGATCAGTGCCATAGAGAGGTGGGTTGTCACACATCAGAGACTCAGTGGAACCATCGATTTCTCACTGTCAGGAGGTCAAGTTGAACTTTCACAAACTCACACTGAGTGACAGCAACAATGGACGGATGTTCAAACTGTACCAGCGGAATAATGGCAGGCCTACATCAGCTTTTTATTCAATAAAAAGCTGATGCAGAAAGGAAATGTCATCAGGATATTGAACAGTCTGATGTGTAGAGACCGTTACAAAAAGACTGTCAAGGCGTTCCCAGACCAGCTGAGGGACCAAGTCTCTTCAGCGCATCAGTGCGATCACCGGTTGGATATGCCCTGAATACCTCACCCAGCATAGGTCCAGGAGGTACTCTAATCAGATGTCCAAGCCACCTGACACTGATCTACTCCATGCCTCGCCTGGATGACCGGGCTTCTAACCCCACCTTAAGGGATAGTCAAACCTGCGATTTTGTTCTTCCAGGCATTACCCACCGTCGACTGGTATACCGAGAGCTAAGCGACGTAGATCGACTGGTATACCGATAGCTTAAGGACGTAGATCGACTGGTATACCAAGAGCTAAGCGATGTAGATCGACTGGTATACCGAGAGCTTAGGGACGTAGATTGACTGCTTTGCCTTTTGGCTTAGCTCTCCTTTTACCGCCACAGATTGTTGCAACGTAAGGACGCACTGATCCAATTCTGGTATCGAGTATCAAACCTTTCAAAGCTCTCAAAAAGCCATTCAAGACTTTTTATGACCATTGTAAGGTCTAGAAAGTTATTTTACACTAGGTAACAGTATCAGGACCAATAAAGTCGGATCAGTGCATCCCAACTCTAAATATACTGTATAGCTTTGCCTTTTTGCACCACATAACTGATGATGCCCCAATTTCCTTCCAATCCCACGCTCCATCTCACTTCATTATTCCCTCACTTGTGCACAAGATCCAAAGATACTTAAACTCCTGCAGCTTGCACCCCCACCTTATTCCCACTAGATTAAGAGGTACTGATTTTCATCCCTGCAGTTTCACACTCAGCTGCGAAAGAATGATAAAAGAGACACCTTTTAAAATGTAACTGTGACTCACAATCCATTGAGAAAATCTCATGCTGAAACAGAAACGTGTCGGTGTGATGCCGCAGCAGTAGATCTGTGCCTGGAGCAGCATCCGCCTGTCGGACTGGACCGTCGACTTCAGCAGAAAAGTGTTGCGTCTTGTTGGTTCCGCTCAACGGCGCTTTCATCTTTATCATTTCATTTTCCAAAAAAAGACAAAGCAACGAAGTGACTCGCTTTCCATGCAATTTTGGAATTCTTTTAAATTCACTCACATTAGTTTTTGAACTGCATTTTTGCTGACATTCGAGATAAGTAGCCTGTGTTTTAAATATTTTATTAAATTTTACTTCTTCATTTCTACCCAAAACTCTAAACAAGAATTCATCATTTTATTCCATTTCAAGTGTGTGATCCGTCAGCTTTAAGCCACTGAAAATGTACCGTTGGTAGAGTGTAAATGTGTTTGTGCGTGTCATTTTTCCTTCTTAGTTGTATTTTTTAGTTCTTGTCTTTTTGATCTTCCAAAGACAGTGTAACTCCGGCACCGTCACACACACTTGGATCTACATCTTTTATCGCGGGAAGTGGGTCAATCTCCAGTTTCCTTTATTTGAACATAGTCTACTCTACACCATCAAATGCTTTCCATAAGGAAAGATTCCTTGCAGTTCCGACCTCCTGACAGCAGCATTAGAATCAAATCAACTTGTTTAACACCATAGCAACAGACGAGTGTGGACTCAACTCAACTCGACTGGATTAAATGTCAAGACTCTTTGAAAACGCTTCTTAAAGTGGACCGGGCAGAAAGATTGATGTACTTTATTGATCAGAAGCTGTATTGTCTTCTTTGTGGTCCATTAAAGGGACTAAAACCAATCGATGCATGTCCCCCCGTCAACCGTCAATATTTAATGAGTTTTAGAAAATATGAATGCTTTTAGTTCATTTTCTTTGGGCAACATATGGATCGCATATGGCGTGAACCAAAGTAACATTTGGAAACCAAAACTAGGTCAGACTGACCACCAAAAATACCTTCTACCAACACCAGATATGGGAATACGTAGCAAATGCCTTATGTTCTGGCAAACTAAATCACACAGCAGGCAAAAATATAAGGCTCAATTTATCTTAAAAAATAAAAATAATAAAATCAGTATCCTTTGTCAAAAACCTCTAGCAAATTCTTTCATCAATAATCTCTGTTCCTCATCTTATCTTAAACATTGGCATCTTATTAGGTGAACATATCAACATGAACATTAATCTACTTTTATTCTTACCTAAATAGCTCCGTTAATGGAAGAATCGGTTTAATAAATTATGTTATTTAGCTTAGCTTTAAACAGCGGTATCTTTATAGTTCACGATATCAACTACATGTCAGAACTGATGTTTCATATACAGATGCATCGTTAATTCAAGGTTTATTTGATGTAAAACTCATATGTAGAGGCAGGATTTTATAGTTCCAATTTTTTATACGATTAAGCTTTGGAAGTTTCTTCCCTCCAGACTCTTGGTCGACAAGAAAAGCCTCTGGTCGTCCACTTCGAGGACAGAAGACATGTCATTAAAGTGTGTGCAAACCTTCATTCAGAACAGCATAGTGAGTGAACACAGACTCAAAACACTGAGGTTATGGTTTATATTTAAAAAAAAAAAAGTGTGAATGAAAAAAACAATTTAGCGTCACCTTTTTTTGCGTTGCAATTATACTATTTTAGATAAAAAAGCTTGAGAAAAGACTTCATCACGTCCTCCATGGATAAAGGAACAATCAAATCATGGCGAGATCCCGCCTATAACTGAGGACAAGAGGATACAGTTAACCCCAGCAGCCTTTAGAGCTGATGTTTGGGCATATTTGGGTTGAAAAGAAAAGAAGCAGTTTTTATTCTATTTATTTTTGTTGCAGAGAATATTTCAGCGGTGGAACTTTTTAGAGTTGTCGCAATGACAGATCCTACCAGTAAGTAAGTAATATTTGTATAGCGCTTTAGCAACAAGGGGTGTGAGAAAATATCAACATTATTATATTGATTCTTCTTGATTATTCTTTCTGTATGTCCATTTTATTATTATCATATTTTCTTAGTGGCATAGTTTCTTTATGCTTTATTTTACAAGAATGTGTGCATAAAATGAAATAATTAAATATATTGTTTATTTACAATTACCTTTATTTTTTTGTGTTGATATATAACTCCCAGCAAGGACTAGGAAGGAGAGGATACAGTCGACTCCAGCTGCTTTTAAGGGTGAGGTTTGGACAGATGTTCGTTTCAAATCAAATAAGCAGTTACTACTTTTTGGAGAGCCAGAGTCAAGTACTCGGGCAGTACTACAAATATATATTTGTTCCTACAGTATCACTATACATCGTATTGTTGCCCCTGTATATGCATCGTATCGTAAAGATGTATTTCTGTGTTATAATCAATACAATCCTTTGTTGTACAATACACGTTACAGATAACACACAGTTGTTGCAGATTCCCAGTAATGACACTGATGTACTAAAACCTTCTCGTCTAATGGCGAGATACACAGCGCTGGTGTCCCCGCCTGCTCGCTCAGATTTACAGCTGATCTTTTCCTCCTTCCCTGCGTTTAGTCTAAAAACAAACACGGCAGCCACACACTAGTTGCCAAGCAACAGCAATGCTGGCTTGATCAGTGGTCTGTGCGATGCGTGAGGAAGTCAGGTGACAGACAGGAGCATGGAGACGCCTGGTTCGAGGACAGAAGAGGCTAATGAGGATCCGAGGCAGGAAGAGCCTCATCTGTCACGGCGACCACACACACACACACTTATTAAATTATCATCCAAATAATCATTTTAATTATCACGTTACAGGAGATAACGTGCTGAGAGACAAATCGGAGGTCTAAATATGGAATGTGGGGAAGAGAATTTAAGCTATCTCGCTGTCAAAACACACAACCAGCCATACAGCCATACAGTTCATAATTGAAGTGTTGGATTACCAAAAATACTTTTTAAGGATCAAGCAAAAAAGTTGAGCATAAGCTCAGAAACATCTAGGACGAGGAGGTTTGATCCAGCTTACGAGAGGAGGTCTTGATGTGCTGGGTCTGAGCCGAGCGAGGAGTGTTGGTCTGTGCACGCTTTGTGTTCTTATCCAGGAGAAAACACACTAGTAGCAACACAACTCATGTCAATCACTCCAACAAACATAGTGTCCATTACAAGAGTGTTTTTTGTCATGTTAGTGATTTGTGTGTTTGGTTGGTGCGTGTGTTTGTGTTGAGGAAGTGTGCGTTAGTTATATATGATCTATGACTGACAGTTGTGCGTCGCTCGTTTTAGTGAAACCTTGTTGGTTAAAACGTTTACAACGAGCTTGATGGGTTGAAACAAAAGCCTGCACCGACCCGAGCCCCAGAGGATCAGATTGACAAAACCTGGGTTTATATGTTGACGTGATTTGTTTTTTTATGTTGGGGGTTTGTGTGTTTACATATGCGTGTTCTGGTGGCGAGTGCGTGTTTAGATGTTGGTGGTTTATGTGACCGATCGTGTGTTGAGGTGGTCTGTGTGTTTAATGTGTTGAGGTGGTGTGTGTGTTCATGTGGTGTGTGTTCATGTGTTGAGGTGGTGTGTGTTCATGTGTTGAGGTGGTGTGTGTTCATGTGTTGAGGTGGTGTGTGTTCAATGTGTTGAGGTGGTGTGTGTGTGTTCATGTGTTGAGGTGGTGTGTGTGTTCATGTGTTGAGGTGGTGTGTGTGTTCATGTGTTGAGGTGGTGTGTGTGTTCATGTGTTGAGGTGGTGTGTGTGTTCATGTGTTGAGGTGGTGTGTGTGTTCATGTGTTGATGTGGCGTGTGTTCATGTGTTGAGGTGGTCTGTGTGTTCAATGTGTTGAGGTGGTGTGTGTGTTCATGTGTTGAGGTGGTGTGTGTGTTCATGTGTTGATGTGGTGTGTGTGTTCATGTGTTGATGTGGTGTGTGTTCATGTGTTGAGGTGGTGTGTGTTCATGTGTTGAGGTGGTGTGTGTGTTCAATGTGTTAAGGTAGTGTGTGTTCATGTGTTGAGGTGGTTTTTGTGTTAAGGTGTTGAGGTGGTTTTTGTGTTCATGTGTTCATGTGCTGAGGTGGTGTGTGTGTTCATGTGTTGATGTGGTGTGTGTGTTCATGTGTTGATGTGGTGTGTGTGTTCATGTGTTGATGTGGTGTGTGTTCATGTGTTGATGTGGTGTGTGTGTTCATGTGTTGATGTGGTGTGTGTTCATGTGTTGAGGTGGTCTGTGTGTTCAATGTGTTGAGGTGGTGTGTGTTCATGTGTTGAGGTGGTGTGTGTGTTCAATGTGTTAAGGTAGTGTGTGTTCATGTGTTGAGGTGGTTTTTGTGTTAAGGTGTTGAGGTGGTTTTTGTGTTCATGTGTTGAGGTGTTTTTTGTGTTCATGTGTTCATGTGCTGAGGTGTTTTTCCTGTTCATGTGCCGAGGTGGTTTGTGTGTTCATGTGCTGAGGTGTTTTTTCTCTTCATGTGTTGAGGTGTTTTTCCTGTTCATGTGCCGAGGTGGTTTGTGTGTTCATGTGCTGAGGTGTTTTTTGTGTTCATGTGTTGAGGTGGTGTGCGTGAAGAGGTTTTCCTATATGCATATCATCTGTACATGTGTACCCGAGTTGGTCACACAAGACTAACAAGGTTGACTCAACACTCAAGCAGAGACTCTCTCTTCACTCTGTTACCTAGAAAGGTCATTTTTCTCCTCCGTTTTATCGTGTCAACACTAGAAAGCCGTCAGCATGAAATCTAAACACAGGAAACCCTTGAGAAGACACACTCGAAACAAACGACCCTCGCGTGAGTTTAAAAATATCCACTGAGAAACGACTCCGACTCTCCCACACACTTTCTGCTCGTCCTCTCATGAGTCTGACCTTTTCACGTTCACTCTCGCTACAACAGATGCGAAGCATGCGCCGGGTCACCAGGGGGCAGCATCACCAAATTATACTCGAAAAACATCACGACTTTCCTCTCACAAGCTTCCTACCTTTCTCCACCGCGGTGACGCCCATGGCCGCCTGGCTCAGACCGGCCTTTGGCTCCCACTTGCCGTCGTCGGGGTGGTACACCTCCACGGTGCCCAGCGGGGTCTGCTGCTGGTTCATCCCCCCCAGCACCATCACCTGCCCCCCCACCACCACGGCGGACGCTCCCGCCCTGGCCGTGGGAAGCGGCGGCAGCTGAGTCCACGTCTGGCTTTCCACATCCAGGACTTCCACGCTGTCCAGGGGCACGCCCGTCTCGTTGCAGCCCCCCAGTACGTACAGCAGACCTTCATGGTAGACCGGGGTGCAGTACACGCGGCGCTGGGTCATGGGCGGGAAACTCTCCCAGTGCAAGGACTTAATAGAACTCACTGCCATCTCCTGATGAGGCATGTCTCTGCGTCTGCGAGGACCGGGTGCATCATCACACGCCACACCAGCGGGAAAACAGCGGTGTACGGGGGGCACTGGAAACGGGAACCTCAGGGACCACGCGGGGTCAGTGCGAAAAGATGGAAGTGCGTGGCGGCCATTGTAGGACGACCACTGACTGATGAAGCAGCGAAATAGTGTGAAACTCAATTTTGAGCCAGATGTTTTTGCTCCCTCTCTTCCCAAATCATTTATTCATGTGGCTGTTGGTGGTTTCTTGGATCGACCCGCCATCTGCACTCCAACCACTTTGATCCCTTCCTCAGGTCAGCGCGTCCAGCTATGAGGCGACTGCCAAACACACTCTGGCCATTATTATAATCCCCGGAAAGACTTCCGTGTTTACACAAAGAGTCCAAGGATCTTAATATTTAATCCCACAGTTGAGACTGGAGTACACATGTTGGCTGCGGCAAAAATCCTTAGTCACGATTTCCAGAAAGAATGATGGGTGGTTGACCTCAAGGAAACTTGACTGCAACAGAGGATAAGTAGCCTTCCTTCAAGGTTATTGAAATTCCCCTGATCCACATCGAGTCCTCTGAAGTTCTTCTCAAACGTCTGGTTGACGGGGCCCCCCGTGGTGAGGCCTCAAGCTAGGAGAAAGCAGACAAAAGTTGGTGAGCTCAACAGAACCAGTGCATCATGAACGTACCACTTCTTTACAATAATGTTTTTTAAAGTTCTCTCGGTCTCACCCAGTCTAGCACCGTAACTGAATAGTTTGTGTTGCATCCTAATTAATTGGAGAACTGAATTCAGTATAATAGATGTGTCAATTCAGATCGGCAAGTCATTTTATCTGGCCTGTTGGATATACATTTCAATATCAAAGTAGTTTCATGTTCATGTTTACATACGATAAATATCGCAATGTTTTTTTCAGCACTGTATCAATTTGTACTTTTCTTCGTTTTTTACTTTCAAAACATATTTTATTATTGTCAGTTTTTTTCATGATCTATATATTTCTATAAACTATTAACATGTTTGAGTTACAATTTAACTTCCACAGTATGCTAAAGGAACAATGGAAACCAGCGAGATTAAGGCTACGACTGAGGACGAGAGGATACGGTTGACTCCAGCAGATTTTAAAGCTGATGTTTGGATCTTATTTTGGTTTCAAAACAAATGAAAGACTTTGTCAAGAGTCAAGTGGTCGGTAAGTTCTACAAGACCAGAGTCAAGTACTCGACAATACTACAACTATATACTTGTTCCTACAGTCTCACAATATATCCTATTAGTGCCCCTGTATATCGTGATAAGTATTTTATTGACAGATTCCTGCCAATACATCTATAAAGATCCTAGTGTTTAAAATAAGATAAGAAGCAGATTATGAATGTCAATACAGAGATGTATTATTCCCATAAACTGATAGGAAGTTGATACTCCATATGAAAAGACCTTTTGGTAAATATGAAACTTGTTCGGCCTGCGACTAACAGGGATGTCAAACGTAATCACTCAAGGGGACAAAATCTTTTATCACAGAGTTAGAAGAAGGTTAAAAGATTGGTCTGTTACCAGATATTGGTTCGAAGCACACTTTGCGATTATAAAAAGTCTTATGGTTTATTGTTTTGGAAAAGCAAGTTATTTCTTCTATGGTTACTTTGTGTCCAGGGACGTGTCACACATTCACTTCTCCACTGCAAAATTAATTAAGGTTAAAAAATACAATGTTTAATTAAAGAAGCCTCGGAGAGAGCGCTGACTCGACAAAACAGAACTCCGGGCGTCTCATTAAGAGTTTAAAGAAGCTTGTCTGAGGGGAGGAAGAATATAACTGCCAACTACGTCTGCATAAAATGAGCCGTCCGTCTATTCCTGGTTAATAATCAAATTTCTATAGTCATCTTCTCTTCTCGCCGCTTTTTACCGCAGAGAAGTGTGGCCGACGATGAGTCACACGCCTGAGAGGAAAAGTAATTGCATTTCATTTAAACGTAAATATGCTCATCACAAAGACACTAGGGGTGAAATGTTGGCGACACCACGGGATGTGACGACTGACAGAGAGGACCGTGACATTTCACAGGTGGGTTGACGGACAGACAACCTCGCCAAGCGCCTTCTCACTTCTTCTCGGCTGGCAGCTCACATAGAGAAAATGTTTTATGACGGATTCTTTGTCCAGGTCTCAATTAGCTGCGGAGTGGGCGACCTTTAAAAGTCAGAAAACAGCTACATGGGAGTGTAGGGATGGTATGAGCCGGTTGTGAATGAAAAGATTTAGTGTATCTACGAGTATAACATTTCAAAGTAACATCTGTGGTAACAGACATCAAGGGATGGCAGACACAAGTTTTCTGGTCACCATGAGTGCGATCTCGCCACAGTTAGAAGAACTGTCACCTGAAATAGACACATGAACCATCATAAACAAACCGGGAAGAAGCCCTGAGGCAGATGCGTCAAACACTTAAGAGATGACATCTTAACTTGACCATGTAGTGTCCTCTGTATTCCCTCGGTACAGCTTCTGTAAAGAGGTATTTTGTTGGTTGTTGCCTCTGAGATTCAACACAGAAAATGGAGAGTGAGTAAGGAAGGTTCCAAAGTCTATGTAGGTCACATAGGTCATTTATCGATGTATAGTGAGGTCAATAGTGTAAAGGGTTTAGAAGTAGATGGTATGACAAGTTGGTTCATTGTCCAAAGTACAATACGAAGGTAAAATAGTGAGGAAGAAAAAGTACCATTTCAAGTGTCCATCCCATTATTATACCCCGATACAAGTTAGTACTTTAGGTTACGGGAAGAACAAATGTTTACCAAACTGACTTGAAAAGGAGAATCAAATCCAGTCAACCAGTTTGACTGATGTGGAACTCCCTGTATAGCTGTTCACATCCATAGTCTGTTTCGTAATTTATCTGGATCACTGAAATCTTTATAGTTCAATCAGCACTAATTCTATATATATATATATATATATATATATATATATATATATATACGCCTAATTTATACCTTCATAATGTGATTTCTATTATTCAAACAGTAATAATTGCATAATAATTAATCTTTGCTTTGTAATCCAATTAATATACAAGACTGATTTATTTATTGAGAATGATACAATTGATTCGTTATGGGGGTTTTATGGCTGGATTTATCTTAAATTATACATTTTGTAACACTTTAGAATGGGGAACATATTCACCATTAATAATACACTTTTTATATCTGTATAAACATCAATAAATGGTTGTTTTTAATCCATTTAAAAACAAAGAATTATTAATAATGAATTTTATCTTTCATGGTATTTACACCTAATCAGGGTTAAATAGAGAGAATTTAGTTTTCACCAAAGTTCATCTTTAATTTCTTCTTTATTTACTTTTAATATCACAAAATAAGGTGTAGTTCAGAGTGAACGACTTAATATCATGTTATTAAGGGTAGAATATAGTAACAAAAGTGTGAGTTAGTACTTTATACTGGTTAAGTAATATTCGCAATAATGGTTAAGTGGCTAATTTTACGTTTGTACAGATATAAATAAGTATCTTATAAATAGTTAAGGTGTTACTATACTTTTTAGGTAAATCCATTTCTATAACGATTAACACACATTTAGCAGTTCATAAACAAACCTTGATCTTTGAATTGTGCCAGCATACAGAACACACTCTCGTAGCAGCGCAGTCATGAACATGCCACCATTAGCCATTATTGAGATTTACGCACAGACATTGCACGGCTGTGCTCAAATAAGAGCTTATAGCCAGGGAAGCGTTTCATTCCCATTATGTAGGATGGAAATGTGTGTAATCCTCTTTGCTGTTGAAGCCTAATTACAGCCGCACAAACTGGCAGGACATGGATACAATGGCTGTACTGGGCTTAGAAACACCATCACATGCAGCTCCCAGGACTCTGTAAATAAAAGACTTGCAGGTAGAATAAGGTGACCCGGCAGCATTCAAAGTATTTAGGACTCGGACTGTAGTTTCCTCGGAGAGCGATAGAAGATGATAAAGATCTAAAGCATGACTATAGAAGCTGACACTTCAAGCAATTTGGACTGCGACCCATAAACCCATTAAATAGAATTGGATCATCGGCAAGGAATACTTTTACTGGTAAGCGGAGAAGATCCATTTCAGATCATGCAACATGGCATTCTTAAGGCGACACAAAAAGTTGACACGGAAACAGAAGATTAAACGAGTATTACATGAGGAGACACAAAGATGTTTCCATTGCAAAGTCAATAAAAGAGAGAAAAAAATACAGTAAAGAAGCAAAAATGTAAACACTAGATGGTCCCACACTAGAGTAGATAACACTTGGAATACTTTTGGGATAAACAGTATTCTGTATACTAGGGGAGGGCAATATTAAAAAAACATCACAATATGAACAATAAATCATGATATAGTTTTCCATATATTAACTTATACTGTTCAACATACTAATAATAATTTTAGCTTCAAAATTTTGGAAATTTAAAAATTACTCCGAATCTTCTGCTTCAAATCCAAATTATATCCAAATGTAACTGACCGGCTTATTGATGTGTCGAGCTTTCCCTTAAAAATGCAGGAGAAAAGATTTTGTTAAGGACGGCAGAGGTTCTTCTTCGATGCAGACAGTTTGGTGTGCAAACCCTATACTGTCCCCATTGGTTCTGCCAATAATCGACTCGTTTACTCGGTGTCAATAAGACTGTCAATTACACTGGCATCGCTACAATATATTTTCATACTGTAGTAACAAGGATATATTTGTAGTATTGTCGAGTACTTGTTGCAGAATTTACAGACCACATGACTCTTGACGAAGTCGTAACTGCTTTCGTTTGTCAACAGTATCCTCTCGTCCCCAGTCATATTTCTAAACAAAACCTTTAGTTGATTTTAAATTTAAAAAACAAATCACTTTATTTTATACACACTTTATTGAAATATAAAGCATAAATTAACTATACCATTTATAAAATATGATTTGAAAACCACAAAAAAAAAAAAAAAAGACATCCTGCAGTTGAATATCGATACAACATAAATGTCGGAAAAATACTGCAATACATCGTAAAAATATTTTCTCACACTTATTTGGTACCGAATCTGTCCTTGTTTCCACTCTTTATCAAATAAAGAAAATTTTAGAGTTGTCACAATAGAAGAGAGATGAAGATGCGGACATCTTCTATCGTACGATAAATATCCTCACGTCACCCACTGACCTACACTGTACGAAGAAAAATAAACAACCTGCGGCTCCTTCTCTAACTGTTCAATTCCTCTGTGTGTGACTCGGAGGGAAAGGAACAAAGTAAAAGCAATAAATCAAGCACACATTAATTTATGAAAAAGGCATCTTGTATTTTTTTGTGGAATTTTTCCAGACACTTGGCTCCGTTGCGCAGCAGAACCGGCCAGCCGTGCGAGAGCTTTCTCAATTATTAACGCTGAGTCATCCCACGAGACGGGAACTTTAGTGCCGAACCTCCTGAACCTTTACGGGAGCATTTACTTTTACCAACTTGAGACGCTTAAATGAGACCAGAAACAGATGCTGGATTCAAATAAATAATGAAAAGCTTTGAAGGAATTAGCATACTGTGCAAACATGCTGGACGACATAATGGAGAGCGACTACACACTGTAAAACAGCAATTACGTTTAAATGCTGAATTTACAAGCAGTGTTTCCCTGTGGCTCACTAGACGACTGCCTTGCAAGAAAACAATTCTCCACACTTCGGTTTAATTTGAAGCTTTAAGGAGGTGGGATTTTCTGTCCGACAAACCGTTTACTGCATGATACGCAGAGACAGTGCAACATTGTCTTTACTCGTCACGATTTGAATGATTGTGTCGCTGCAGAGATTCTACAATAATCCACAACTTTAACTCCTGCACGTGAATTTAAATTTAAATTAAACGTGACCCAGGAGTTGAGTTCAAGTCTCTGCTCTGAGATTTAGAACAAAAAGTCGTGGAGTCGAGTGAACTTATTAAACACAAAGCATAGAGCGAGAGAGGGGGGGTCTCTCGTTTGCTCTCCCTCCATGACCCTCCGTTTCCCCCCCCTCCTTCGCCTTTTCTCCCTCCATCACCCTCTCACCCGACATCACCCTCAATCGCTCTCCCTCCATCACTCTCCCTCCTTCGTCTTCTCTCCCTCCATCACCCTCCCTTCCACCTTCACCCTCTCTCCCTCCATCTCCATCAGCCTCCGTCTTTTGCCTTCTCTCCCTCCATGACCCTCTCACCCTACATCACCCTCCATCGTTCTCCCTCATAACCCTCTCTCCCTCCATCGCACTCTCCCTCCATCGCACTCTCCCTCCATCCGCCTTCGTCTTTTACCTTCTCTCCCTCCATGACCCTCGGTTTCCCCCCCTACCCTCCATCACTCTTCCTCCTTCGCCTTCTCTCCCTCCATCGTTCTCCCTCATAACCCGCTCTCCCTCCATCGCACTCTCCCTCCATCCGCCTCCGTCTTTTACCTTCTCTCCCTCCATGACCCTCTGTTCCCCACCCCATCTCCTTCGCCCTCTCTCCATTTTTGACCCTCCCTCACTCCATAACCAGCTCTCCCTCCAACACCCTCCATCTTTCTTCCTCTTGCTTTACCACTCTCTCCCTTTTATTAGCTTCCTCTGCTTCGATCTCTCCGTTTGCACCATGACTGACAAGACCATCTACACTTGTTAATCATCGTCCATCAATTACGCGTTAAGCTAATAACTGATCAGCTTTGTAGCCAAATGTGCGCAAATATGCACATATTTACATTCATATTGGATGAGATCCAGTGAGAAAGTTTGTTTTCCTGCTGTGAAACTTCATATCACCACGACACAGAATCAAGCTCCTAAGTGAAGGACAATGATGATCAGTGAAGGCAGACAGTGGCTGGTGAGCGAGTGTGTTCAAGAGGAAGAATGTCAGCCTCTCGGGACTACTCTCTGGAATAAAAAAAAAGTGGGTTTGTTTGCGTCTTCACTTCCCACTGTATAAAGCTGCAGAGCCCCTGCGAGCAAGACAAACATTTAAAAGCAGCTGGTCTGAATAAGCTTCTGTCACTTCAGAGGCTTTTTGTTTCTCTTGGCTATTTAATCAGCAGAACTTAAAAGCGTGTCCCAGTCGCATCACGTAAAAATGACTTTCATTCATTATTCAGACGCGACTGTCAAGAGAATCTGAAAACTTTTTGTACTCGAGAGGCCTTTCTTTTTAGATCAGTTGAAGTTCAGAGGTTCCAGTTGCTTCGGACTGACTCGGCAACAAATCCTGCCTCGAGCAACGTGGCGATGAGGCCGATAAAAAAATAAAGTCATAGCGCCGTCATAGTTTTAGATGCGAGACAGGAAAATGGAAAAAAAAAGAAAAAAGGAGTGGGCCGAGTGTTGTCACAGTCGATGAGGCACGTAAGAGCTTCGAGAAGATGCGTTTGTCGGGGGAATTAAACCAGAGCTTTGCTGGAGGCTGGAACATTCAACGGCTTTCCCAAAGGCACATTTGCCATCAGTCTCATTAAGAGGCTCGTGCAGGAAAGATTGCCCTCGAGGTTAACTGTCCAATCAGCTGCTCCGATGCCCATCACTGCGGGGACAGCTGTGGTGACATCATGGAGGATAAAGGCTGGTGGAGTATGTACGAACGAGAAAGACGGCGGGTCAGCAGTGTCGCAACCTTGTGTGCGTCACTGACGTGTCCGTTGTCTGTTGGATTACCATCTGCATTTAATCCTCTGGGATTAATCCAGACTGTTGGTGGTGCTGCATATAGAAAGACTGAGGCCGGAGCCGTCGTTGCTCCTGCTTCAACCTTCACCGAGCACAGGTGACCTCTCTCGACTCCCATTTCTTTTACACATTAGCTTCGCTTTAGCAACGTTGTTAACTTCAGTGAAGCTATAAAACACATTAACCAACAATAGGGTCAAGACATGTTTTAAAAACGGGAGCAACAATATGATATATTTGTCGTATTGCCAGAGTACTTGACTCTGGACATACATTTCGTCTTCTAAACCAAGTTCTACAACACAAAACATCAGCTCTAAAAGCTGCTGGAGTCCACCGTATCCTCTCGTCCTCAGTCGTCGCTGGGATTTCCATATTTCCTTAGGGTGCGAAGGACACGATGACTCCGCCATCTAGAAGCAGGAAGTTTAATTGCAACTCAAAAATGAACCAACAGTGTGAATATTTGCATGTTAATCATAAACCTAAATAAAAAATAATTAGGGTTTGGGAAATATAAAGCATAAAAGAACTATGACAAATCTTAAAAATAGGATTTGAAAGCAAAAAAACACTTACAAAACAACAATTTATATTAAAAAAAAAAAAGAAAATGAATACAATGAAATCAATGTATCGATGCCTTGACTTAATGAGCAAAACTAATAGTTAATGACTTGTATTATTTTTTTAAACGCACACTCACACCTACCCAAAATCTAGAGTTAACCTCTATGTTTTTGGACTGTGAGAGAAAAAGTACCCAAAGTAAACCAACACAAACACAGGGAGAAAATACAGAATCCACACAGGAAGGACGCTTGTTGCCTCAGGCTGGAAGTGAAACCGCGACCACTGAGGCTCAGTGTGCCCATAAAATAAAAATATTTTTACTCTTCTGTAGGGACAAGAAGTCCTTCCACAAATGAAAAATATAGCGAAAAGGGAAAGGATTAAGTCCTAAATCAACTTCAACTACAGTAGTTATGTGCAAGTCTGACATTTAAGAAACAAACCCTGGCCCAGTGACCAGTACTTTTGGCAGCAGATTCAAAAGCCGAACCTTTGACACACCTTTTTAATCCATCATCAACCACTAGCAAAATCCCTAAGAGCTGGAAGGCTGGGCATGTCCTATTTCCTTCACCTAAAAAGCCGCGAGTACTGTAGGGGAGATCCGGGGGTTTAGAAAAGGAAATGTATGCGTCATTTCCCTTTCCTTTATTTCTGCACTTCGGTGCCGACATGATCGAGAAAAATATCACTTATAACGCTCAGTTTCGCAGATCTTGCGTCGGAAACTGAGGGAAATCAACAAATCAATAATAAATCCCAGCTCCTTGTACACGCACAAATGACAGTTTATAAATGACCTGACGCTAACAACTTGGCGCTTTAGCGTACGGCGGAGAGTGACAGGTTTACACTTGGTTGGAAGTTCTGCGATCTTTTAAAAACGCAGACTACAACTGAGACGAGATGAAAAGTACGTACAATATGTTGCTTTAGCAAAGGAGGTTGAAAGAGATGAGTGACTGGATCACTAGTGTCTGAGTAGCGTCCATAAGTTAATCTTACTTCGGTGTATATACTGAGTCGAGCGAAGTCAGCGCGCCAGCAAGACGCGTCGCCATAGCAACAGAGCCTAGCAAGCTGCGCCGCACAGCTCCAGACGGACGGAGACGTAAACGACAACGAGACATAGAAGTACAAATTGACCAATCAGTGTCACGTTCTGTAAACTTGTCAAAGTTCGGATTTAAGAAATGCTTGATTTGACTGACTGATCAATGAAAAATTATCGCACATGTTTTTGATATGCATATCGCACCTGCCAATATCACGATATCGATATATCGTGCACCTACTGTGGACCATCACATTTTAATACAACAACTTGTGAATTTTGGTTTCTCTGATTACACACTATGGGGTGGTTTGCCAACTGCCTCACTGACAGAACACAGGCTACTCAGTTTGATGGATCTACTTCCGAAATACTAAAAGTGAGTAAGGGAGTTCCCCAGGGTTCAGTTTTAGGACCACTGTAATTTACCCTTGTAGAAATGGAAAGATGGATTCTGGACATTTTGTCCCAGGATGACACCGTAATTTATTGTTGTGTATCCTCACTTAATAAGACCTAACTTGAGATAAATCACAATATTTTAACTTCCCAAGGACACCCTGCTGTAAATGCACACACACAAAAAGGAATGTAGTGAGACCTAAATTAAAATGTTATACAATATTTCACGGTCACGTCAAAGAAAAGTCCAGATCTCTGGAGCTAATGAGATTCACAATCTGTCAATGAAGAATTCAAGCAGAACCGTGTTCACACACTAGTGTGTAGTAACAGAGCGTTTCTCTCTGTTGATGTATGATCCAAATGGTTTAACACGGTACACACATCTTACACACACACTTGTGCTCTGATGACACACACACACACATGCAACAGAATGAACACCAAAGCCTGGCTGCTTTCATTAGAGCAGGGAAGATGCTGGCCGGTTTTCCAGAGCTCATATCTGAACACTGTCAGTGGAGTTTCATGAGAATTTTGGTGCCGAAGGACAGAAAAACAACCAGTAAAATGAAACATCACAGCCCAGAGATTTATTTTTAATAATAAAAGACTTGAATCAAATTAAACCGTGATCAGATCACAGCTCAAAACCTGATCTTATCATCTGGAAAAAGCAGCGTGTTCACAACTGGAACTAGATTTTGTTTTATCGCCTCTGAAATCTGAGTCTCTGTTGGAATTGTGATCAAAACACGTTACATTTGATGATATGTTCTGTAAGAGTTCACAAATAAACAGATTTAAATTAATGTTTTTTTTTGCAACCCTTTGCACAAAAGAGATTCTGTTCCCTCGTGTTCATTCTACCAATGCATGTTTTGGGACAAACTGTCAATTTAAAAATGATATTAGAAATATCTTGATTTCTTTAAGAATCACGAATGTGGTTAAGTTAGAATTTAAAAAAAATAAAAAATGTAACCAACATTGCGATTCAGTATCTTTTTGGTAATACTTAGTCATATTACAAAGATATTTGATAAAAAGTATTATAACGCCAACTTTCATATTATGATAATTGAACTTTTAAATTGTACAAATAAAAATCCTAGCAACACCAATAGACTCAGGGACTCATTCATTCCTCGTGGCATTAGACTGTTTAACTCTCAGTTTGGGGGCAGGAGTGAAGAAAAAGGATGATGTTAATCTTTATTTCCTTTTCATTGCGTCATTTCCTTTGATCTATCTTAAATTTGTACATTGTCAACCCTTGCACTTTGTTCTTGTTTTTATGAATCTAACGTCTGCTGTGAACTGGAAACCCAATTTTCCCGAAAGAGATCTCCAGAGGGATTAAAAAAAAGTCTATCTATCCATCTACTCATCTAGATGTTTGCAGCTCTGAACTCGAACACAAACGCGTCCACGTCAAAGGTAACGCTCCTGTATTCCCTGTGGGGTATCTGGGGACCTGCATTACAATTCTGCAAAATCCCCACCGCCAGCCGTTTCCCAAAAGCTTTTCCTTAAATAGACGGGAGGCGAGGCTGAATTAAGAGGAGCAGCGGTGGCGGAGAAATTGTGGGGAAGCCAGAGAATAAACAGAGAATTCCTTTGAGGACGGCTGATAAGAGGGGATGAAAGAAAGGACGAGGGGCACACGGTCGTGAGGAAGGGATGGAAAATATATACACGGACAACGTCGATTAGATCGTTTGCTTCACAGAACAAATGAAGGACAGAACATTCATAATAGAATAGATATGATTCAGTTTAAAATGTACTGAATATCTTTCGACAAAACAAAAGATGATGCTTCTATACCTCACTTGCTCAAAGGTATGTTATATATCCGTTATCTGTTATGGCTTTAAGATGAAAAATTCTGCATCTGATGGAGTCAAAAGCAATGTAAGGTATTAAAAAAAAACGCAAATTTCACCCAAAAAAACATTTGTAAGAATTGTTTTAAATTATTATTACATTTGGCCAGAGAACCTGCAACAACATATAACCTCAACGGTTTGTAGTCAGTAAACAAAGACCCCACCACCGAGGCAACAATCAGGAAATCCAAAAGCAATTAACTTCGGTGCAGGACCTTCTTTTTAAAAATTGTATCCGAGATGCATCTGAACGTGGAAGAACCTTCTCTAAGTGGGGGCGCACCACTCATTTGTTTTCAGAGATACAACAGCCACACAGGACACGTTTTTGGATGCTAGATAGAAATTGGACAAGCTACGAAATAAAAACCATTCGTCTATAAATGTCACTTTCAAATGAATTTTAAATAATGAAAATCTGACGGAGGTGATCATAACTGGTGGCATGAAACTGAACATTGTTACCAAGAATGTCACCGAGAATTGAACTGCTCTAGTAGAATAACTCATTCCCCCGATCCCTAAATCTCTTCACTGGCTGCTGGTTTCTTTCAGGATCAGTTTTTAAATTCTGGTTCTTACTTTCAGATCTATTCATGGTCAGACCTTCAATCAGTGATCTGATCCAGCCTTACACCCCAGCTCGGGCTCTGAGGTCTGTGGATCAGAATCTACTGATGGTTCCTGAAAACGCTTCCGGACCAAAGGAGAACATTTTTTAAATCTGCAAGTATTTTTAACTGTGTATTGCTTTTGATTGTTCAAGTGCTTTGTAACCTTGGTCTAGAAAGATCTTTACAAATAACCATTACTTACTTACAATCCTCCCTTGAGAATCTGGAAATAAATGTCACAAAAGTGAACGACTTTATCCTGGATTGATTGTGTGGTGATGCAGAAACAATCAGCCTAAGACTGCAGACACTTCCAACTGTTTCAAATCATTATGGATCAGTTTTTCAAAGTGAGGCGCGTCAGTTCACATCCATCTCGGAGCAGGACACGATTGATCGCTCCACAGGGGGCTGCGAAAGTGCAACGGCGTGAAAATGCAACAATGAAAGATAAAATGTGATTAGCGAGTGTGTCGTCCATCGAAGCGAGGTTTCTGAAAGATAATAACTTTGTAGGCGACAACATTACTATTTAAAAACACAAAAAGAAGTAGGTACTCCTAGAGATAAATTAATAAGTCGCTTTTTTATTTTACAGTAACCACAAAAAATATCTGCAGAGAAGAACAGTCTCGGGGTTTTTTTCACCACGGACCGGTTTTATGTCGGCAATATATTCACGGATCGACCTTCAGATAAAAACGGCAAAAATAGTATAAAGTTTGTGTTTTACTCATTTTTGTCTAGTTTACGGCTTCATTTTTAAAATAAACTTGACTTTAACTTAAAGTGTCTTGACGCGTCAAGAGCCACAAGCCAATTTTACTTGGTAGAAAATACCATTTTACAAATGTAAGACAGTTCAAATGCCCCAGTGCAGTAAAGGCCTAAGTTGATGCACGTAATGGAAAGGTTTACTTTAATTCAGACACACAAGGGGCCAAAATATTTTAGCAGTCCAATTTGCACGGCAAAAATAAATATATATACATTTTTTTTTAAAGGGCCTTTTCACAAAACACTCTTGAATTCCTTTACTTAAAAAATAAACAAATCTGTTTTACTCTTATCTGACCTCTCTGTGTGATCAATGACATCCAAAGTCTTTGCTGCTTATCTTATCTTAAACACCGGCACCTTTGTATACGTTAGAAACGACTGACTTTATACCAATATAAATCTAATGCATGTGCGATTTTTTTTTTCAATCATTTCTGGTTCCTTTTCACCTCCTAGCAACAACAGCCAGAGCCCTCTTTTTTTTTTCCAAACACGATTTCTGGCGCACTCGACTGGAGCTTATACAACACAACGCTGCCACAAAGTGCGTTTCCGGGAGCTCTCTAACAAAATCTCAAATCCTGTGTTTCCGAGAGCGGCAATCAAATGAAACCATCAAAGAACAATCAGTCTCTGGAAGCTGAAGAATCCTCAAGCCTGATGGCAAGTGCTGAATACAAAATACCTTCATACGTGGCAGCAGATGCACATGCATGTCTTCTCCTTTGTCGTGTCTTAGAAATAAGTGATGAAAGTAAAGTGCATCTGGTTCCATCAGTTTCACCATCACGTCAAGCTTCTTCAGCGACTGATCCATAAGATCCGTTAGTGCTCGTTCAAATACACGGCCCTTACGAAAAAAAAAGAATAAAAATAAAATATATAAATCTCCCTTTAGGTCAATTTTCTAACTTGTGGGTGGTACAATCAGCTGGACCTTACTAGACATTGATTTCCTTGACCTCGTAGTGTCAATAAAGTTGTAAATGAACTTGCATTAAAACAATAAAAATACTAAAGTCCAAGTGCAACAGAAAGAAATTGTTCATATCACGGCTACTATAATAAATAATTTAATATTTTCTTTATGATTTTACCCCCTTCTTTTGACCCTTTGTTGTTTTCTGATTAGGGCTGTGTATTGGAACCTTGTAATACAAAGAGTTTAAGATACGATATACTGCAATACTGCAGGGGCTCTTGACGAAGTCGTAACTGCTTTCATTGGTTTTTAAACAAACATATATCCAAACATCAGCTTTAAAAGCTGCTGGAGTCGACTGCATCCTCTCGTCCTCAGTCATCACCTCGGTTTTCCTTTAGCTGAGGAAGGCGTTACAACTCCTGGAAGTCAAATTGCTACATTACATTAAAGTAAATGTAATTATTTAATTGAATTAGTTTAATTATAAAAACCCAATAAAATAAGTACGATGAAAATAAAATGGGATTTGAAACCAAAAAGAAATATATCAAAAAACAAGTGTTGTTAATATCAATACTGAATCCTGAAGATAGGCAGCCATTAGATCCTATTAAATGTATCTAAGAAAATATTGTTTAACTCTTTAACTTGTTTTCTGAATTAATGATAAAATTTCCTTTTCACACAAGCAGCTCAACATAAATTGAACAAGGACCATCATTAGAACCTTCCATGAGTAACTCCTCTTAAGTTCCATCATCTTTAAGAATGTTTTGGACAGCGGAGCTAAAGAGGAATCACCAAAAAAAAACAACATAGCATTTCAAATCCACAGCGATACAGCGATGTAATGAAGACATTACACGAGCAGGTCCAGGGTCAGCGAGTCTAATGAGGAGAATCATGTAACAATACCAGGGAATTTAATTAAACTGCCACTTCACACACATGCGTCAAGTTAATCCATTAAACCACCAAGAGGAAAAAAAAAAAAAAAAACATTTATTTGACTAATTATATTAACAAGTGTTTAAAAAAAAAAGAAAAGAAAGTGTAACCCTTCGCCTGCAGTCACATGACCCAGGCTGAAACGACAAAGGCGATCATGTAAATAAACGACCCATTAACATTATACCATGTGATTATTTTCTTTATTAATCATTATTTCAATTCTAAATAAATGATTTGTGTTTTAACCCCATCATTCATTTGTTTTTTGTTGAATATTTGAACAATTGTTGAACATTTAGAAATAAACTGCATAGATTTAGATATTTTCTCCAGTGCTTTTACATTCGAAATGCAAAACGTTTCAAATACAACAACAACAACATGTGTTTTTTTAGTATGTTATCAAATAACAAACTTTAATCTTTTTTCTGTCACATAATCATGTCTTCCCATTAAATGATGTCCGTTTTTTTTTTTTGGCTTAACGGCCTGTAATTTTACCTTCTGTAATTTTATATTTTGTTAATAGTTTATTATACATTCCCTAATATTGGTATATTTTCAGTCTTTATCCTGACGGATTATTGTGTTACGTTATTGTATTTTTTCTGTTCATTCCCAGAAGTTTGCACAACATTTTATTCCTTAATTTTGTTACATTAAGAGTGTTTCTAGATTTGTGATTTACTCTACGGAGAGAAATGAACGTATCCATCCATCCATCCATCCATCAAAAGATAACGTATGTGGCCCTGGAAATACAATCATTTTGTTTCACACCAACGACAAGTTTAGTTTCATTGTGATCACAAAATGTTTAGAATCCGTCCAAAACCAGAGTATAATTCAGTTTATTAGAAAGACTAACTTGAAAGCTCATCATGTTTTCTTGTGTAAAAAGAATCCATCAGTGGAATATTATTTAAATGAGTCGTTGAACAGAATCTTCCTCGTAGATACGCTTGTGTCAGCACTTCTGTTTCCTCGCCCTCAGCACCTCGCTACGGTTCCAATGTCACGGACGTTAATGTCGGACCACCCGGCTTGACCACCGTGAGCATCTGCTTAATCCTCTAATGGCAGAGCTGCCTCCAATTTTGAGTTCCCGTGAAAACGTGTTTTTTTTTTTTTCAAATAACTGCCGACAGAGACACAATTTTAATGAGGTTTGGAAACTGGTCAAGCTGCAGTTGTGATCCATGTGGTTTGAGTTTGTCCGTGATGTTCTAATGATCTTTTTAATGAAGTTTATCAGAATATTGAATGGTTGAATTTGACATTTATTGTTGTTGTAAAGCATTGCATTCTTTTCTAAATAATCAAACTCATTGTTTTATTTAATGAAATGTTGAATTTGTTTTTATTGAATTAATTATTTCAACACTTTGTTTATTAAAGGCGATTTCTGATTTTTTTTTTTTTTTTTAATAATTGAAGAAATAAAAAAAAGTTTTATAACAAATACTTTGTATAGTTTGATTTTGTAATTCCAATAATAATGTATATATTGTTTTTTTTTTCCATTGCATTATTTTATGAATGATTTAATTTATTTATTTGTATATTGAAAAGGTTGAATTAGTTTTTTTTAATTTACTTCAATAATTTTTAAATATAGGTTGTTTTTTTAACTTATTTTAAATTTTAAAAAATGATATAAATATATATAGTTTGATTTTCCAATAATTATTTTATTGTTTTTAATTTTTTATGTTTGTTTGGCAATATTTTCCAAATAATTGAATTCAATAACAATATTATAATAAATACCTTGTATAGTTTGACTTTGTAATTCCAATAATTATTTAATTGAAATATTGTTTTTTTTTCCATTGCATTATTTTATGAATAATTTTATTTGTTTTTATATTGAAAAGGTTGAATTTTATTTTTCAATTGAATTCTATAACACGTAAGGTTGACCTTTTTAGTTATTTTAAAAATAATTGAACAAAAAAACCCACAATTTTTGTAATGAATACTTTATATATACTATAAATATAGTTGGATTCTCCAATAATCATTGTTTATTTTTAATAATTGAATTAAATAATTTTTATATTGATAAGGTTGAATTTGTTTTATTAAATCATTGAATTTGATACGTTGTACTTTTCAAAAGCGCTCGTTTTTGTTGTTTTTATTACAAAAACTTTGATTTTATAATTCCAATAATCTAATAAACCTTTTTTGTTTAATCTTCTGGTCTCCAGTCAGGCACGGCGAAGTAAATACTCGTGAGGTATATCATCACGACAGCGTTTGGTTTCAAAGGTACAGACGCAACAGGGCGAGAAATGTCACATTAATCAAGCAAAGAGCGACAAACAACACAGCTGGTCTTGTGAAAGCAGATGTGATTTACGGTAAGAAGATTAAATAAAAACATTGCTTCAGATTACAAACGGGTGTAAAGTATCGGTCAACAGTATCAGCTCGAGGGCGGAGGATTCAAAACTCTCGGCGAGCGAGAGAGAGTTGTATTTTGCTGCGAGCGCTGCCAGACTAGAATCCTCAAGGAAATTAAGTTTTCATTGACTCTGAAGTTAACCTTTATATTCATTTATCGATTTTGACAAACTTTAAGAAAGGCATGACAATTAAAATACATGAAATTCTGCCGATGATGCAATGAGAGGATAGAGGGGCCCCTTAAATCGTCACGAAAATTATGAAAGTGAAATGTATAGCATCATGAGCATGTCGTACTGTATCGCAAAACAAATACATCGTATCTTGAGCCGAATATTTCGTATCAAGAGCTAAATATATCGTATTGAATAGTATCGCGAAACAGTACATCGTATCGATAGTTGAGTATATCGAATCGAATCTTATCACCAACGAATATATCGTCTCGAGGGCTGAATATATCGTTTGAAATCTAATCGGAGCCGTTTATATCGTATCAAGGGATAAATATATCTCATCAACTCGTATCATGAGCTGAATATATTGTATGAACTTGTATCTCGAGATGAATATATCGTATCGAATCTTATCATGAAACAAATACATTGTATCGAGGGTTGAATATATTGTATCGAGAGCTAAATATATCATATCGTGAAACAAATACATCGTATCAAGAGTTGAATATATTGTATCGAAGAGTGGAATACATCATATTCAATCGTATCATGAAACAAATACATCGTATCAAGAGTTGAATATATTGTATCTAAGAGTGGAATACATCATATTCAATCGTATCGTGAAACAAATACATCGTATCAAGAGTTGAATATATCGTATTGGATCATATCGTGAAACAAATACATCGTATCAAGAGTTGAATATATCGTATCGTTAAACAAATACATTGTATCGAGAGTTGAATATATCGTATTGGATCATATCGTGAAACAAATACATCGTATCAAGAGTTGAATATATCGTATTGGATCATATCGTGAAACAAATACATCGTATCGAGAGTTGAATATATCGTATTGGATCCTATCGTGAAACAAATACATCATATCGAGAGTTGAATACATCTTATTTCGAGCCGTGTATGTATGTATGTATGTATGCATGTATCCAGGGATAAATCTATCTTAGCAACTCGTATCATGGGCAGGATTTACTTTATTGAATAATACTGTGAGACGAAGACATCGTATCGAGTATATTGTATCGAATCATATCATGAGCATTATATCTTATCAAACTGTATCACAAGCAAGAAATACATCATCAACTTGTACTTGTGAGCTGAATAAATCGTACCGTATTCTGAGATTTGGATATCGCTACATCCCCTACTGGGACTATGATGTTCTATGATGATATGGTTATTTGAATTAAGGGTCGAAGTTGGCCGGACCGATTTCAATTCAAAAAGGCAAAGAACTCAAAACTAAAAATAAAACACATCTCACTACAAAAACGATTCATTAACCAGACAGTTGAGCAGCAGCTCCGCTGTAAACGCAGAGCGTGATATTGGACGGCGGCTGCGAGGAAGGTGATAAGAACCGTCAAGACGCGTCACGGGCGACGGGGCCGACAGACGGAAATCAGAGCCGACGGCGGCGACTTCATTCACTCGGGCCAGATCCAGCGGAGTCGACCCCGACACTCGCATGTGGCCCTGGCTCCTAATTAGGCTCATTAAGCCGGAGTCGTGTCAAGTTGGGAAGCGACAGCGGAGATGAGACGCACAGGAGGAAGGATGGAATCAGATCCAGCAGAAAAATGTCTCTACACCGAGTGACACGGTCGGCATGAAGGGAAGAAATAAAAATATTTTTTATATTTGTTCCTCCCACAGTCCAACATACAGAACTTCCGTAGGTATGAGAGCGTGTGTGAATGGTTGTCCGTCTGTGTGTGCCCTGCGATGGACTGGCGTCCTGTCCAGGGTGTCCCCTGCCTCTCGCCCTATGATAGGCTCCAGTTTCCCCACGACCCCGGGATAAAGCGTTAGACAATGAATTAATTAATGTAATGCGTCATCTAAAAATACTTGGTATTCAATGATTAGATATAACACTGAACATTGAACGCTATGCATGCAGAAAACAATCTAGGAAAGCGGCCCGCGGGCCATTTGCGGCCGTGACGCGATAGTCTGCGGTCCTCCATTTATTGTCCTAGGCCAGGTAACCTGGTCCAGACAGAGCCGCAGTGGGTGCAGGTTTTCGTTCCAACCATTCAAGAGGACACATTTTGACCAATCAGGTGTCTTAGGAGTGTAATCAGTTGACTATCAGTCTGGTGTTGCTGGTTCAGCTGAAACCTCATTGGTTAAACTGTATATGCTTGATCGGTTGGAACAAAAACCTGCACCCACTGCGGCTCTTTCTGGACCAGGTTGCCTACCCCTGTTCTAGGCTGTGTCCCAAAAATCACTTCTGCACTTACACTTAGTAGGTATTTTAAGTGCACACGATTAGTAAAGTGCGAAAATGTAGTGCAGAATGATTACTACATTTTCGCAGCACTCAAATGGCAAGAAAATTGAGTGTGGATCGATGGACACTTTCCCTTACCCTTAATGGCCGCCATCTTAATGACCTCGATGACGCTAAACGGAAGCTACGTCACCAACGACGTGTCTTCGGAGCAGATATCGACATTAATGTCTCGAGAAAACACTCATTTTGCAACACAAATAACACAATGAAACAACTTAACTTGTTTCAAATGGCGAAAAGTGCCGTCAAGTGTCGGCGATAGAGTTCCAACGGCTGGTTGCATCAGCGTTAAAAAGTAGTAGAAGAAGAAGCTGTTGAGTCATTTCCTGTGTGTAGCAGCAGCGTTTGTACACTGTACGAACTTCGGAAAATTTTGCGCACCGGCCAAGTATGTGCATCTTAAATGTGTACTATAAACCAGTGCACTCTGTTAGCGACACACTGTTAATAAGTGCAGGCAGAACAAGGGACTCCATATTGTTTTGTCGGATAGTTAAGGCATAAAGATCATCACATGAAATATTAGCATTGATAAGTTTTCATTATTCAGTTAAGAAGGAACAGATTTATAAAATACCACATACAGTTGGGGGAGGCGAAATTCGCGACGAAACATCCATTAAAACACCTAAAATTATCAATAAAATTTGTCAAAGATGGACAGAAAACCTCTTTGATCCGTAATATAAGTCAGTCTTTTATTTCTACTCAGTTTCTTTTAGGCTAATTATGAACAGACTTTAAATATATTTGCCCTCAGGGGCCGCTGTACTTTCTACCAGCAGTGCATCAGGGGATACAGACCTGAGAAGCAAAACACTCAAAACTTTTCTAAATCCAAAAGAAAACAACCCCGAAATGATCCATTTAAAAGGAAATAAATGTTTTTGGTTTAGAGTAATGATTGACGCCAACAACGACTGGCGCCTTCTAACACAATATCAAGTCCCACAATCCCAAAACAATTTCATTCTTGTAGCTTATTTGTCGCTGTGCTCCTCCTATGGCGCTGACATAATTCCACCTGGTTAGTGTCTGAACGTAATGGAATTGACAATATATTTATTTGTTTCCAGACCGAATAAAGTCATTTGAAAAAAATAGTTCAGTAACCAAACACACAACTACTTTACTGTGGTATATTCGAAAGTGCAAAGTGGTCAATTCAGGATTAAATATGTGTATTTTGGATTTAATATATACTTAAAAAATGGGTTCAATTTGACCGGATAGTGAAGCTCAGTTGTGTGGCTTCACAAGAGTTACGTACAAGAAGATGTAGTCCAACTAAACCATCTGAATTCTCCGGTTTATAGCAGATAAAGTTTGGATAGATGCGTCTTTTCTTACCGTTTCGCTGCAGTGTTTTCTCCGCCAACCGCGCGTCCTCGTGTTGCAAAAAGAATCCAGCTGCTGGTTCACCTGCTCCTCGACAGAACCCTCCCTCCTCCTGCGCCTGGTCCTCCTTCTCTCTGAAGCCCAGCAGCTCAGTGCCCACCTCAGCAGCTGCCTCACACTTCACTGATCCGTTACAGCCGTGAGAGACGCTCGGAGGGGCGGGCAGGTGTAGCTTCACCTGGAGGGAGGTCGCTACCATCTGTGCGCTGCTGCCATCAAGTGGAGACTAGATAGTAGTGCAGGCTCGTGTAGAATTGCGCTCCAAGGATAGAAAACGCTGCCTAATGTTGTCTTTTTTTTTCCTTAACAATTAAGATATGATTATAACTGTGTTGTTTTCTTTAGCGATCAAGAAATGATCATAACTGAGTTTTTATATACCAATTAAGATATGACTGTACCTGTGTTTTCTTACAAATTAATAAATGATTATAACGGAGTTTTTTTTATTTTTTTTTATTTTACCAATTCAGGTATGACTATACCTGTGTTTTCTTACAAATTAAGAAATGATTATAACTGTGTTTTTTTATATTTTACCAATTAAGATATGACTATACCTGTGTTTTCTTACACATGAAGAAATGATCATAACTGAGTTTTTATTTTGTTTTTTTATTTTACCAATTAAGTTATGACTATAACCGTGTTTTCTTACAAATTAAGAAATGATCATAACTGAGTTTTTATTTTGTTTTTTTATTTTACCAATTAAGTTATGACTATAACCGTGTTTTCTTACAAATTAAGAAATGATCATAACTGAGTTTTATTTTGTTTTTTTATTTTACCAATTAAGATATGACTATACCAGTGTTTTCTTATATAAATTAAGGAATGATTATAACTGTTTTTTTATTTTTTTATTTTATAAATTAAGATATGACTATACCTGTATTTTCTTACAAATAAAGAAATGATTATAACTGTTTTTTTTATTTATTTATTTTATAAATTAAGATATGACTATACCTGTATTTTCTTACAAATTAAGAAATGATTATAACTGTGTTTTTTTATTTTACCAATTCAGGTATGACTATACCTGTATTTTCTTACAAATAAAGAAATGATTATAACTGTGTTTTTTTCCTTTTTTTTTCTTTACAAATTACGATAAAACTATACCCGGGTTGTTTTTTTTTACAAATTATGAAATGATAACTGTGTTGTTTTTTTTTCCTATAAAAATTACGATATGACTATACCTGTATTCTCTTTACAAATCAAGAAATGACTTTATCTGTGATTTTCGAACTCAAGATATGATTATATCTGTGATTCTTTACCGTTTACTATGTGATTATACTTGTGTTTTTTTGTTTTTTTGAAGTTAATGGTGGCGGGACTAGATAAGCTTCAATATTCTCCCGCTGTTTTCCCTTTCGGGACATCCATGTAATATGTGAACTATGATGAAATGACGAAATGTGAACCAGACTGTCATGCCCGAAATAAACGATTAATTCATTCATTCATTCATCTTCATTTAGACAGTTGTATTGTTATACATATTACTAGGGGTATGAGAAACTAAACTGATAAAAACTGAAAAAAAAGAAGTATTTTCTCTTAATTAAATTATATTTGTATTTTATCAGGGATATTATATTCTTATATTTTTTTTTATATTTAAATTTCAATAAAGCGAGTTTGAAATAAAATATATATTTTTAAATTTACAGTCAACAATTACTCTGCAGCAAGAATTCTGACCCGCTCAAGTAGAAGAACCTTCCAGGCTGTTGCTCCTAAGCTTTGGAACGATCTTCCTCTCGCTCCGTGTTTGATGATCTACTGACTCCTTCATGAAACATCTTAAGACTTTCTTATTCGTGCAGGCTCTTTCCTTAATTTGTGACACTCCTGTGTTGTTCTCGGAGTTATCTCGATCTTTTTAGTATATATTATGAGTATTTTTTTGATTGTTTAAGCGCTTTGTGACCCTGGTCTAGAAAAGCACTCTATAACTATAAATTACTTACTTGCATGCAAACATTACTCATCTTTGTTAACATTTGTTTTGCAGTTAAACCTCCGGCCGCTAGATGGCAGCAGTTATTACTTCCTCCACAGACAAAGGCACAATACAATCCTGTGAGAGTCTGGTGATGACTGAGGATGAGAGGATACAGTCGAATACAGCAGCTTTTAAAGCTGACTTTGGACAAATTTTGGTTTAAAAAAAAAAATTGTCATGTGGTCTGTAAATTCTGCAGAACCAGAGTAATGTACTCAACAATACTAAAAACAGTATAACAATATATTGTTTCCCCTGTATCAACAGATTCTTGCCAAATCACACTCCTACTCAAATAAGTTTGATTTACAATATTTTTCAGTGCATACTGTATAAATTTGCTTCTGGGAAATACACCTGACCTAGATATTGATTGCGCTTAGTTTGTTTGTACATCTTTTATTTTTTTCAAAGATGATAAAATCATTAGACAACAAGTCTAATTGCAGTTTCTCAGTGAGAATCCAGACACAGCGTGAGGCAACTTGGTGACTTTAGGAGGCGCAGGCATCGTAATGGAATTCTTGAAATAGCAGCGGCCCCTGAAACCAAAATTTAAAAAATATATATAAAGTTGAGGATTTTAAAATACATTTTTGGAGTGAATGAACGACATGTGTCGTGGAAAACAAAGTTACCGGAAGTTTGAGTCATGGAAATCCTGCGTGACGTAAGTGTAGAACTGACAGTTGGGATCGCTGGTGCAGGATCGCTGGCAGACGTCGGCATCTTCCATCTGCTCAAAGCCGAGGTCGGAACCATGGAAATCAACATTCTCATGAGCTTCCTTCACCCAGGCTGTCAGGACGAGAGTGGAAGATTCAAACTTGTGAAAGGGATTTTAAAAAATTAAATAAAATCACAATACATTCTAGATGTAGTGGTCATGATAATAACAAAATAACTATATCAATATAAATATTGAAAAACAATCAATCAATTATTAAACATGTTTTTTACGTTTTTTCAGTTGTTTAAAGTAATTCTCACCTTCATCCGTCTGGCAGAAGCGAGCCGGCAGCCCAGATGTAAACCCTTCCTTAGAACTTCTCAAGAGTTTATCCGTATTTCTCTTCAGATAGCAGGTCAACAAACCTCTGTGGAGGAGAAACACGGACGATAAAAAACCTGTTCATCATGAAGAGATCGTCGAGCATGGACCTGTTATGAGTGAAGTGTGTGCAGAGAGGATGAGCTGAGCAAAGAGCCCGACAATGTCCAGCAGAGGCGGAAGGCTGCATTTGAATGTCGTTTCCTGCGATGTCGGTGTTTGGAAACAGTTGTCCTTCACATTCTACACAAACACACACATGTATATGTTGAGCACATGGAACATGAACAGAAGTGCTGACTCAGCTCACTTTTGTCCGAGAGGATCGTTCGTATTGCGTGAGAAAATCCACTGACGAGTCCTTCTTCTCTCTCCACGATTGGAGTTGTTGGCACATCCAGACTGAACTTCAGGTGACACTTGTACCTACAAACACACAACAAGAAACAAGTAAGTCAACTTTTTCATGACACAAAAAACACACGCATGCACACACAGAAACATATGCACACACCCATGCATAGGTGCAAACATACATACACAAACGCACACACGCACCGAGAACATACACAAATAGACACGTAAACACATAAACGAACACACGCATAAACACAAACACATAAAAAAATGTAAACCCACGCACACATATACACACACAAACATACACGAAACAAATACTCTAATAAACAAACAAAAAAACACATATGCAAGTCAAACTTTTTATTACACAAAAACACATGCATTCACACACCCATGCAGACAGACACATAAACACTTAAACAAACACAAACATAGACACAAACAAACATAACGGACACACACAATACATACACAAATACATCCACAAAAACAGACACAAAAATAAAAATCCACACCAGACACGCATCGGTGCACACATAAACAAACACACACATGCAGACAGACACATAAAAACAAACATTCACACACAAACACACATAAAAAACACAATAATCCTACAGTAAAGTAAAACGTTGAACAACAACAATCAGCCTCAAGAAAAAGTGCAGAAGTTCACCTTATGTCGTCTGTTGTGAAGGCCTCGGCGATGAAGGTGTAGAAGTGACAGTTGACATCATGAGTGCAGACCCTCTCACACTCTTGGTAGTCATGAGTAAACAGCTGTTTGTAGTCAGCACCAGGGAAGTCCACATCGTTGTAGACTTGAGACAGACAAGGCTCTGGACCAACAAAACAATGAGGAGAAACCATCACCATCTCAGTCATGGTCTCATTACTTGAAAACACATTCTTGCTCACTCGGGTCAGAGCTGCAGGGTTTGAGAGAGAAACCTGACGTCACTCCAACCAGAGGCCTCTGGCTGTTGGGCTGTTTGGATGGGGTGGACTTCAGGTAGCAGTAGAAGTGTCTGCAGAGGATGAGATTTATTTTATGTTTCACTCCAAGGTTCACCAGAGTTGTTCATTTCTGTGACCAAAGCTTGTTTTGCTTAAAGAAAAATAGGTGTCCAAGGAAAGAACCTTGGAGTACACCTGTGGTGACAGAGATTCACTTCAACAGCCAGTAAAACAAACATGACAAATGTTACTTGGGTTTCCAACTTAAACTGCACAAAACATACAAGTGTGTATTCACAAAACAATTGCAACAGTTGATTTAGTTTCAAATTTTGACTAATATATCTTATTATCTATATAAACCCCAATATTTGATCAGTTGAAAGTCCAAAAAGTTGATTTAATAATTAGTAGACCTGATCGAACTCTCAGCCAATCATCCGACGCCAAAGTGCTTCTATGTCGTCACATGATCGCCTGCATGTTGCTTGATTGGCTTAAAATTTAGATCAAGTAGCTCAATACTCTTGATATTGTCTGGCAGCTCCTTCATGCCAACATTTTTATATTGAATTAAAAGGTCTACGATTTAAAAAATATTTGACTTAGAACATGTAACAAGTATTGGATTTATACTGTTAAACTATGTGTAAAAAAATAAATTAATAAATTACAAATATATAAAAAAACGTTTATTCAATTTTTTTTAAACATTGTGTTTCTCGGAGTCTGAAGCCCCGGAACTTTACCCAGAGGCAACACAAAGGATACCTCAAAACATGTTTGTTTTCAGGTCTTTGGGTCAACTTGACCCTGAGATAAGGATTAAAAAAAAGAACATTTTACGTTTTTTAATTTTGAAATTATGGAATTTCATTATTCCATGAAAAAGCAATTGAACCTTTTAGTACAGAAATCGTGGATTTTTTTAATTACTCTACAAAATAAGGTTAAATAAATAAGGATTAAATAAAGTTTCAACGTTTGAAATGTTAAATTTAGCCATTAAATATTCTGACATCAAGTTTTCTGATCAAAAATATTTGAGTGGCATGTTTAAATACATATTTTAAAAACAAATCATTTCACAAAAAGGTGAAAAACCTTTTCTTTTTCCAGCACTCATCAATTATCTTTTAAATATTTTTAGTGTCTTATCATATGTCATCGCCAAGAGGTGAGTTTTACTCGTATCCTCATCATTTCTCTGTTGCCTCATAAACAGTTGAAATCTTCATCTGAGCGAAGTGTGACTTCCACCCTCAGTACCTCTGGTCGACGGTCCAGTCCGGCCTGACAAACGTGAAGAAGAGACAGGCCGAGTGCTGCGTGCACAGCTGCTGACAGTGATTCTCATCAGCGGCGAATATGAACTTGATATCGGTTCCAGGAAAGTCGACGTCTTTGAGAAGTTCCTGCGAGCACTCTGCGTGGAGATGAACAGATAAACATGGCCGACACACAGATGCGAGATAACGCTGTGGAGGAAGTTGCTTTACCTTGACTGGCCGCGATGGCGAGCAGAGAGAGAAGACTGGCGAACACCACGAGAGGAGCCATCTCTGTTGAACGGTAGAGATGGTTTGAGTCCCGGGGTTTAAATGAGCTGCGACTAGACATTGTTGCACTGTCACTGTTTGACTCCAAAGGTTTTGTTTGTATAAAATAAGATAATTCACTATTGATGTGTGAAGGCGCACCGGGGGAATCAGAGAACTTGAAAAGAACAATTTGGCCTGAAGGTCCAACCTCCTGGGCAGGGAATCGGGTTTAAATTGTGGAAGCTTTCTACAGCTCGTGGCCATTCTGTCCTGGACTGTCAGTTTGTTGAGTCGCAAGAAGAAGGACGCCCGGTCGATCGTTAAGGAAGCTTGTATTTTCTTTTGCTTGGAAGTAGTAAATAAATTACCCGAACACACTCTGGATTGTTACTTTTTCCCCCCACAATCGAAAGCTCCTCCTATGGCACTGAAACAACTCCACCTGGTTAGTCCCTGAACGTCCTGGACTTGACAATATGTTTCTGTATTTCCAGAAGGAATATTCATTGTAACAAGTCATTTGAAACAAGAGTTCGGTAACACAACATACAACTACTTTACTGTGGTGCAATCGAAAGTACAAAGTCGTCAATACAGGAGTAAATCTGTGTATTGAGATTTAATTTATACTTAAAAATGGGTTGGATTCGACTGTATGGTGAAGCTCAGTTGGTGAAACCCTTGTGTGGCGTCACAAGAGTTAAGGACTAGAAGATGTAGTCCAACTAAAACATCTGAATTCTCTCTGGTTTATAGCAGCAGCTCAGTGCCCACCTCAGCAGCTGCCTCACACTTTACTGATCTGTTACAGCCGTTAGAGACGCTCGGAGGGGCGGGCAGGTATAGCTTCACCTGGAGGGGGTCGCCACCGTCTGTGCGCTGCTGCCATCAAGTGGATAATAGATAGTAGTGCAGGCTTGTGTATAATTGCGTCCCAAAAATAGAAACAAAGAGCTTTTTTATGAAGGACGACAATTTTTATTTTAGAATTGTGTAGCGTTCGCAGAAAGAGAGCATGAAAGGTTCATCAACTTTATTGATAATGCTGATCAGGCTGCTGTGCCTAGAGACAATGCCAAAAAACAGTCTCGAACAACAACAACTTTCCGTCCTCTTCTTCTTTACGAAAAGAGACTCGCGATGCCTTCTTGGATCTCTTTAAACTCCGAACTTACCACTTCAAACCACCGTTACAATTGTTTGTGTTCTCAAATAGTTGACACCTCAGTATTTATAAGAGTTGTTAGACTTGAGAGATATTACATTGTGGTTTGCTCACCCAGCTGTGCAGATCAGACCAGATCATAAATTATTAGCAATAGTATGGACAAATACATCCTTGTTATTACAGTATAACAATATATTTATAATATTTTTCATTGCATACTGGGATTTCTTTGTTTCTGGGAAATACACCAAATGAACTGGATATTGATTATGGTTAGTTTGTTTGTATACATTACTCTTTATGACTATTATTGTACAAATTTACCAATGTATTTGTCATGAACCGATCAGAACAGGAGACCCAGATGCGGAAGTGTCAATAATCCTCGGAGGAATAGTTCAGGATAAAATCTTTTAATAATCCAAACGGTCGGAACGGACCGGAACAAAAAACAAAACAGGCGCTCGGGACAGAGGCAGGGCACGGCTGGAGATTGGGGTCTCGAACAGCAACTAAAAACAAAAGGACAAAAATACTCACGTTAGTAACTTAAAGAGCTGACAACGTCAGGGGTTTCCAAAGGATGTCAAGAGAAGACACACAGGACACAAACAAACGGAAACACACCTTCAAAATAAAACACGAATGACAGTACCCCCCCCCCCTCTAGGTAGCGCCTCCAGGCGTTCTACCCCGTCTTTCTGGGTGCTCCCGGTAAAAGTCTCGGAGGAGGGAGGGGTCCAGGATGAGTGAGCGGGATATCCAGGAGCGCTCCTCTGGACCGTAGCCCTCCCAGTCTACTAGGTACTGGTAGCCCCGACCTCTGCGGCGAACCTCCAGGATCTTGTGCACTCTGTAGGTGGGGTGATCGTCAATGATGAGAGGTGGAGGTGGAGGCTCGGCTGGCGAACTAAGAGGACTGGTGGTGACAGGCTTCAGGAGGGAGACGTGGAAAGTAGGGTGGACCTTGAGCGACGGAGGGAGCTTGAGGCGCATGGCAGTGGGACTTATGATCCTCTCGATCTCAAAGGGCCCCACGAACCTGGGAGCCAGCTTGCGTGATTCCACAGGAAGGGGGAGGTCCCGGGTGGACAACCAGACCTTCTGGCCAGGTGAGTAATTCGGCGCTGGCACACGGTGCTTGTCAGCGAGTCGTCGATTCCGGGTGGCGGTGCGGGACAATGCAGCCTTGGTCTGGTGCCAGACAGACCGACAACGTCGTAGGTGGGCACGAACTGAGGGAACCGCTGCCTCCCTCTCCTGAGAGGGGAAGAGAGGTGGTTGACATCCGTACGCAGCCATGAACGGTGACCTCCCAGTGGCAGATGACGTTAGGGAATTGTGAGCATACTCCACCCAGGGGATGTGCTGACACCAGGAGGCAGGGTGACGAGCCGACACACAGCGTAGTGCTGAAGGCTAGCATTAGCCCCCAGGGACTTGCAGAATGCTCTCCAGACTTGCGAGGAGAACTGGGGTCCATGATCCGAGACGATGTCCACTGGGATGCCATGAAGTCTAAAAATGTGTAGGACCAGCAGCTCCACTGCGGACGGCAACTTGATCAGGGGGATGAAGTGCACCATCTTGGAGAAGCGGTCCACCACCGTAAGGATTACTGTCCTACCCATGGATGGAGGAAGACCGGTGACGAAGTCCACTGAGATGTGCGACCAGGGGCAACTCGGCACAGGTAAGGGTTGAAGGAGTCCAGCTGGGGGGTGACGAGAGGACTTTCCGCGAGCACAAGTGGCACAGGCAGCCACAAACTCCTTGACGTCGCGTGCCATCTCCGGCCACCAGAATCTTTGTCTGAGAAACGAGAGTGTCCTCGAAACGCCAGGGTGACACGCTACCTTGTGGTTGTGCCCCCACTGAAGCACTTGGGCACGAGCTGGCTGCGGAACAAAGAGTCTATCAGGCGGTCCAGAGCTGGGTCCTGGGTGACTCTCCTGAGCCTCCAGAACTACCCTCTCTATATCCCAGCTGGCCGCCCTAATAAAGCACCGCTTAGGTAGGATGGTCTCATCCGCAAGACCCTCCTGGGAAGGAGCAAACTGTCGGTATAAGGCGTCAGGCTTAATGTTCTTACCTTCTGGGCGGTAAGTCAGGGAAAAGTCAAATCGGCCCAGAAACAGGGCCCAACGGGCCTGGCGGGAGTTCAGGCGCCTGGCCTCCTGTAAGTAGAGCTGCTGGTTAAAGGAGTGTTCCGCCTTGGCGGACCAGAGGAAAGGACTCTTGGTGGAGGTAAGCTGGGTTAGTGGAGCGGCAACCTGGCTATAACCCCGGATAAACCTACGATAAAAATTAGCGAATCCCAGGATGTAGTAACTGTAACAGTAACTGTTGTAACTGTTTGCGGCTAACAGGCCCCGGCCACTGGGAAACTGCCTCCACCTTCATGGGATCTGGACTCAGCTGACCCTGCCCTAAAATAAAACCAAGAAAACTCACGGTGGAAACTCCAAACTCACTCTTCTCCGCCTTGACAAAAAGTCTGTTCTCTAACAGCCGTTGGAGAACGCGGCGTACATGGCTGAGGTGTTCATCACGGGAACTGGAAAAAAATCAAAATGTCATTAAGATAGTACACAAAATCATTTAAGAAATCCCTTAAGACCTCATTAATGAGTCTCTGAAAGACCGCTGGCGCATTGGTCAGGCCAAATGGCATGTCGAGGGCCTGACGCTCAGGACGAGAAACCTTGTAAAGTCGACTACAGGGGAGTGGAGAACCAGGAAGTAAGTCGATGGCGCAGTCATAAGTTTTTCCTCGCCATTGCTCACTGTACAGCTCACTGTACAGTGTTTTGTTTCTTGGTCTTTGTTGAATTGCTGGGATCTATTTTTCCTTAATCAACTGTAGTCTTATTTCAACTGTATAGTGTCTTGAGATAACTTTGTTATGATAAGACACTTTAAATAAAATTGAATTGAATTGAATTGAATAAGGACGGTGTGGTGGTAGGGATAGCGCCCTCTCCCTGCTAAAAACCTCACCCAAACTGTGATACTCCGGAGGAACGGAGGAAAGATCAGGAGGGGGAGAAATGGGAAGTTTAGGACGAGAGGTAGTAGGTGCAGAATGAAGACACTGTGAAAGACAATGAGGGCTCCAACCAAGTACAGTAGAATTCACCCAGTCAAAGTGAGGATTATGGAGACGAAGCCACGGGAGACCAAGAACTATAGGAGAAGAGGGAGATGAAATGATAAGAAAACAAATGACCTCAGAGTGGTTACCCGAAATAGTGATTGAAAGGGGAGTGGTCTGGTGAGTCACGTCTAGGAGAGGTCTGCCATCTATGGCGCAGACCAGGCGCGGAACGTCAAGTCTAACCAGGGGTAGGTCAAGGGAGAGGGCAAAGTTCTTATCAATAAAATTTTTGTCAGTGCCAGAGTCGATCAACACAGTCTCAGAGGTTGTGGTCGTGCCAGTCGTTAACAGGGCCGGAAGTGTGATTCGGTGAGGTGAGTCAGGGGAGCTAAAAGTGTGTCCCACCTGAGCACAGACGCCCGTTTGTGTAGGTCGGCTAACACGCTCCTGTAGACTGCGACCAGTCTGACCGCATCTCTCCCTCAATCTATTATCAATCCTTATAGCAAGGCTGATCAGAGCCTCTAAACCAGACATGGGCAAACTACGGCCCGCGGGCCACATACGGCCCGTTAGGCTTTTTAATCCGGCCCACCGAACTTGTCCAAATTATAGTAAAAACCTCCTTCATTTTCCCCTTTCCCAGCAATGCCCACGTTCCCCAATAGATGGCGTCGTGGATCTAGTTGTAAAACTTGTTAACTTCATGCGCAAGGGGACTTAATCATCATCAGTTCATTACGTTCCTGGAAAAAAACTGATGCGGATCACCAGGACCTACTTTACCACTCTCGCGTCCGCTGGTTAAGTTTGGGGAAAGTGTTTCAACGAGTCTGGGAGCTCAAAGAGGAGATTCGCTCATTTTTGGAGTTAATGAGGAAATCCGATGAATTCCCCGAGCTGAGCGACACAAACTGGCTTTGTGACTTTGCATTTGCTGTGGACATATTTTCACACATGAATGAGCTGAAAGTGAAGCTACAGGGGAAAGATCAGTTTGTGCACGACATGTACACAAATGTGAGAGCCTTCAAATCCAAGCTGGTTTTATTCTCCAGGCAAATTTCAAACAAATCTTTCGCACATTTTCCCACACTAGCCGTGCAGAAAAAGGCCGCCCGAAATGCGAAGAAATACTGCAAATCACTGGACTGACCTGCACAGAGAATTTTGCCGTCGGTTCTGTGATTTTGAAAAAAATTGACAAGTCACTTCAACTGGTGTCCTGTCCCCTGTCACAAGACCCCGAATCAGCACCGCAGGAGCTGCAATTGGAACTGATCGATCTTCAGTCTGACTCCGTCTCAAAGGAGAAGTTCAAGTCTCTTAAACTGAATGACTTTTATGCTTCACTTAACGAGACCACGTTTCCAAACCTCCGGAGGACGGCACAGAAGATGCTGGTGTTGTTTGGCTCGACCTACGTGTGTGAGCAGACGTTTAGCGTCATGAAAATCAACAAAGCCCATCACAGATCCAAGTTAACAGACCAACACCTCAGATCTGTCCTGAGAATTGCCAAAACAAAACTCACTCCAGACTTTGATGCACTGGCAAAAAAGGGAGACCAACAACACTGTTCCCACTGAAATTGGTGAGTTTTTCTGTTGTGTTATGAAAAAATGCATATGGAAAGTTTGGAAGTGCATCTTTTAATTAAGAGTAATGCGCATTTACGCACAGCAGCGGTACAGTAGCTTAATTAACACGCCGCACATCGCTCTTAATTTCAATTTCAATTATCAGCTGCAGGTAGGATATTTAATACAGCCTATGTCTGTGTGCTTGGCAAAGATACACGTGTACTGTTTGCGCGTGAAGGTGAGGGCGTCCGTGGCGAGTTTGTAGAGCGCGCGGTCAGGACAATCCATCCATGATTTTGCGGGGTTTAACAGAAGTACATGTTATTATATTAAGTAGATATTATTGAGCTTAAGTATATCGTTGTGTAATAATATGTTTTGAATGTTGAAAATGATTCCATTTTTCAATAAATGTTGATTTCTTTAACTTTGCACCTTCGATTGAAACTTATTAAAAACAGATGCAATCTTGATAAATCAGTGCGTATGCTATTTTAATCTATTTACATTTCCTCCTCCCAGTATCATGCAAAATAGTATGTAAACGCCATTTCTTGCATATTCCTTGAGACAAACTTATTAACTGATAAGGGCTATTTTTCACATTTGAAAGACAGTTAATAAATTGGGTTGTAGTGTTCTTACTGTGCTATGAGGTTTGCACACACTACATGTAATGCTTTAGTATATCCGGCCCAAACACTCCATCCAAATGCTCCTGGCCCGGCCCCTCTGTCAAATTTAAGAACCCATTGTGGCCTGCGAGTCAAAAAGTTTGCCCACCCCTGCTCTAAACCCTCTGATTCCTCCCTGGTGGCCAACTGATCCCTGACAGCATCATCTAAGCCCTGAACAAAAACAGTGACAAGAGCAGCCTCGTTCCAACAACTCTCAGCTGCTAAAATGCGGAAACTTATGGAGTACTGACCCACAGATTCGGCACCCTGTCTTAAACTAAGCAGTTTACGACAGGGTGCCGATGATGAGGCAGAACGATAAGGCAAATCAAAAACACGACGCAACTCAGTTGTGAAACTCTCATAAGCAGACAAGATAGGTGAGTTAGACTCCCATAAAGAAGTGACCCATTCAACAGCTCTTCCCTAATCTACAGAAGATTAATGAAAAATGCAATCTTAGCACGATCAGCAGAGTAAGAAACTGGTTGTGGATCAAAAACTAACTGACACTGTAAAAGAAACCGCCCACAAGCCCCCACACTCCGGTCATATTCTTCAGGAGAAGGTATATCAGGCTCACGAGCATACAGCGCAGCAACAGACTCAGGTGACGTGTGCGCAGCAGCGCCTGGGGCAGACTCAGGTGTGGGAGGGGCTGAGTGAAGAGTGAGTCCTTCCAACGTGGCTGCGAGTCGGAGGAGAATCACGCTCTCTTCCAGTGACGCCTCCTCCACAGCGCATAGTCTCTCGGCTTGGGTCTTCAGCGCATCCTGAAGCTCTGAAACTTCCGCTGGGTCCATCTTGTGGCCAGAGTATTCTGTCATGAACCGATCAGAACAGGAGACCCAGATGCGGAAGTGTCAATAATCCTTAGAGGAATAGTTCAGAATAAAAGTCTTTTAATAATCCAAACGGTCGGAACGGACCAGAACAAAAAACAAAACAGGCGCTCGGGACGGAGGCAGGGCACGGCTGGAGATCGGGGTCTCGAACAGCAACTAAAAACAAAAGGACAAAAAGACTCACGTGAGTAACTTAAAGGGCTGACAACGTCAGGGGTTTCCAAAGGATAGATCAATCAGATTTCAAAACGCGGAGCGAGATCAGAGATGCCAACCTGGAAACTGAATACTCTGGCGAGTTTTTCCGGGCAGGGATGCTCCTTATCAGTAGGAAGAACCCGCCACTCAATCATCCCCAGCCGCGCACCTGCCAGCGTCTGTCAAGAGAAGACACACAGGACACAAACAAACAGAAACACACCTTCAAAATAAAACATGAATGACATAAACATGACAGTATTTAATTCATGAATAAAGGAGAAATAAAAAAGGAGTAAGTTAATAGTAGTTATTTATTTTTATTTTTTAAAGATGATAAAAGCATTAAACAACAAGTTTAATTGCGGTTTCTCAGTGACAATCCAGACACAACATGAGGCAACTTGGCGACTTTAGGAGGCGCAGACATCGTAAAGGAATTCTTGAAATAGCAGCGGCCCCTAAAAGCAAAATGAAAAATAATATAACATTCAGGATTTAAAAAAACTATTAAAGTACATAATTTACATTTTTTTGACTGATTAAACATCATGTGTCAGAATAAAAACAACATTACCGGTATCTTGAGTCAGGGAAATCCTGCGTGACGTAAGTGTAGAACTGACAGTCGGGATTGCTGGTGCAGGATCGCTGGCAGGCATCAGCATCTTCCATCAGCTCAAAGCCGAGGTCGGAACCACGGAAATCAACTTTCTCATGAGCTTCCTTCACCCAGGCTGTCAGGATATATAATATAATATAAATATCCAAAAACAATGTCTGCTAGATCAATATAAATCAATTATTAAACATGTTTTCTAAGTTTGTTCAGTTGTTTAAAGTAATTCTCACCTTCATCTGTCTGGCAGAAGCGAGCCGGCAGCCCAGATGTAAACCCTTCTTTATAACTTCTCAAGAGTTCAACCGTATTTTTCTTCAGAAAGCAGGTCAACGAACCTCTGTGGAGGAGAAACACGGACGTTAAAAAACCTGTTCATCATGAAGAGATCGTCGAGCATGGACCCGTTATGAGTGAAGTGTGTGCAGAGAGGATGAGCTGAGCAAAGAGCCCGACAATGTCCAGCAGAGGCGGAAGGCTGCGTTTGAAGGTTGTTTCCTGGGATGTCGGTGTTTGGAAACAGTTGTACTTCACACTCTACACAAACACAAACACACACATGTATATGTTGAGCACATGGAACATGAACAGAAGTGCTGACTCAGCTCACTTTTGTCGGAGAGGTTTGTTTGTATTGCGTGAGAAAATCCACTGACGAGTCCTTCTTTTCTCTCCACGATTGGAGTTGTTGGTACATCCAGACTGAACTTCAGGAAACACTTGTACCTACAAACACACAACAAGAAACAAGTAAGTCAACTTTTTCAAGACACCAAAAACACACGCATGCACACACAGAAACATATGCACACACCCATGCATAGGTGCAAACATACACGCACAAACACACACACAAACAGAGAATATACACAAATAGACACATAAACACATAAACGAACACACACATAAACACAAACACATAAAAAAATTAAAACCCACACACAGACACACACACACACACGCATGCATCGGTGCACATATACACACACAAACATACACAAAACAAATACTCTAATACACATAAACAAACAAAAAAACACACATTCAGACAGACACTTATAAAACAAACAAAAAACACACATATGCACACAAACAAACAAACAAACACACAAACATACAGAGACAAACACACATAAAAACAGACATTCACACATGCACATGTAAAAAAAAAACCCACAATAATCCGACAATAAAGTAAAACGTTGAACAACAACAATCAGCCTCATGAAAAAGTGCAGATGTTCACCTGAGTTTTTCTGTTGTGAAGCTCTTGGTGATGAAGGTGTAGAAGTGACAGTTGACATCATGAGTGCAGACCCTCTCACACTCTTGGTAGTCTTGAGTAAACAGCTGTTTGTAGTCAGCACCAGGGAAGTCCACATCGTGGTAGACTTGAGGAAGGCAAGGAGAAATAAAACAATGAGGAGAAACCATCATCATCTCAGTCGTGGTCTCAGTACTTGAAAACACATTCTTGCTCACTTGGGTCAGAGCTGCAGGGTTTGAGAGAGAAACCTGACGTCACTCCGACCAGAGGCCTCTGGCTGTTGGGCTGTTTGGATTGAGTGGACTTCAGGTAGCAGTAGAAGTGTCTGCAGAGGATGAGATTTGTTCACCAGAGTTGTTCATTTCTGTGGCCAAAGCTTGTTTTGTTTAGAGAAAAATAGGTGCAGCCAGTGAAGAGTTTTAACGATCGGGGAAATGTGAGTTCTTCTACTAGAGCGAGTCAGAATTCTTGCTGCAGAGTTTTGTATTAACTGCAGGCGAGACAGCTCCTTCTTGTTTAGACATGAAAACAATCTGTTGAAATAGTCCAGACAAGAAGACACAAATGCATAGATTATAAACTCCAGGTCATGCTGTGACATATTTTTCCTAGGAAGGAAACAGTTTCTGGTTAGTTTTCTGCAGTGTTGAACTAGATACATGTCTTTTTCAAATACAACACCTAGATTTCTAAGGCTCAGTTTGACAGACTGACCTTAGTCACCCAAGTATTGACTCAACCCTGGAGTCTTATCATCAGGAGCAATAACCGGGGTTTCAGTTTTGTCCACACTTAGCTGCAAAGTATTTTCACTCAGCCACTGTTTGTTTTCTTTGATAAGATCCTACAAGGAAGGACGTCGGACAAGCATGAGGAGGGTTTAATCTCATTTACCAGTACCAAAATATCACCCAGATACAGCACTAAAGGAAGACCACGAGGAGGAGACAGGCTCAGTGACAGCAGGGGTTCCACACAAAGGGGGAGGGATTTTCTCTTTGATCAATTTAATTTTGTCAACAATGCATTGCTGTCAGCTTCACAGAAGACAGGTGTGATTAGAGGAGCAGGAGACACGAGAGAATTGATCGAGTCAAACAACACTTTTGGGTTTTTCTTATTTGCTGCTACCAATTTCCTGATGTAATGAGATCTGGCAGTTTCCACCATCTCATTGTATGAAGACATCAGATCCCTGATGTCTTTTGACAAAGTCTCTTCAGACTCAGGAGATCTTCATTTGTCCAAGGTCACAGTTTTTTTTCTGAATTGTCAGGTTCGATTTATATACAACAACAAGGTGAACAACAAGGACAGAACCTTGGAGATACAGAGCTCGGTACTCGCTCACTTGCCAACATTTTTATATTGAATTTAAAAGTCTATGATTTAAAAAATATTTGAATTAGAACATTTGTTTCTAAGTATTGGATTTATTATGTAAAACTATGTGTAATTATATATATATATATATATATATATATATACATATTTAAACATTTATATTAAATTGTTTTAAACCTTCAGTTCCTCTGAGTCTGAATCCCCGGAACTTTACCCAGAGGCAACACAATAGATACCTCAAAACCTGTTTGTTTTTGGTCTTTGGGTCACCTTGACCCTGAGATAAGGAATAAAAAAAAAAGAAGATTTGACATTTTTTAATTTTGAAATTATGGAATTTGATTTTTCCATGAAAAAGTAATTGAACCTTATAATACAGAAATCATGGATTTTAATTACTCCAGGAAATAATTCAATGCTTTGAAAAAAATATTAAATAGAGAGTCAACGTTTGAAATTTGAAATTTAACCATTCAATATTCTGACATCAAGTTTTCTGATCAAAAATATTTGAGTGGCATGTTTAAATACATATTTTAAAACAAATTATTTCACAAAAAGGTGAAAAACCTTTTCTTTTTCCAGCACTCATCAATTATTTTTAGGGTCTTATCATTTGTCATCGCCAACAGGTGAGTTTTACTCGTATCCTCATCATTTCTCTGTTGCCTCATAAACAGTTGAGATCTTCATCTGAGCAGCGAAGTGTGACTTCCACCCTCAGTACCTGTGGTCGACGGTCCAGTCCGCCCTGACAAACGTGAAGAAGAGACAGGCCGAGTGCTGCGTGCACAGCTGCTGACAGTGATTCTCATCAGCAGCGTATACAAACTTGATATCGGTTCCAGGAAAATCCACGTCTTTGAGAAGTTCCTTCGAGCACTCTGCGTGGAGATGAACAGATAAACATGGCCGACACACAGATGCTAGATAATGCTATGGAGGAAGTTGCTTCTACCTTGACTGGCCGCGATGGCGAGCAGAGAGAGAAGACTGGCGAACACCATGGGAGGAGCCATCTCTGTTAAACGGTAGAGATGGTTTGAGTCCCGGTGTTTAAGTAAGCTGCGACTAGACATTGTTGCACTGTCACTGTTTGACTCCAAAGGTTTTGTTTGTTTAAGATTAGATAATTCACTATTGAAGGCAAACCGGGGAATCAGAGAAGTGGAATTGGGTTTAAATTGGGGAAGTATTGAAGAAGGAACCAAGAGGTTGTCGACTGGAAATTAGTGAACCCAGACCAGATCAACGGGATGATGGATTTTATTAACTATGGTTCGAAGCCCAGCAGGTAATTCACAAAGCAATTCTTACGATCATCAGATTCTTAACATCTTTCACATTGACTTCATACAGGACACAATGAGGTCCGCCCTCTGGACCTGCTTGGTATGACTCGTGTCTGGACATTCGGCCAAGACAATTTCACAAGATATTTTCCCAATCTCTCAGTGTGTGTGTGTGTGTGTGCGTGTGTAGCTTCTCCACTAGCTGGAGAAGCCACTAGGATGATGTCAGTGATCTTGGACCAATAAGCCTTTAAGCCACCACATATCCACCCGTTGTTAATTTCAACTAACTAAAACGGTTAAAACTGGAGTCCGTTTCCGTCGCTCCAACACAACGTCACCTCCGGGTCTTAATACTTTGCTTTATGGAGAAAAAAGGTCAATGCAGAGTGTAACGGGTCGTTTATTCGCCGCTTCAAGTCAAACAAAATACAGCTTTTACGATCGATCTGACGCGCTCTTTGCCGGCAGCTCTTTAGGTCGATAGCTCCGGGAAAGACAGTCCCGAACAATAGAAACATCGCTATATTTAAAGCAAATTTTCGGGCCAAGAGGTCCTCCCCCTATCGCCCTATTGGTTCCTTTAAACTCCCTAAGTCACAATCTGTGGAGAGTTCTTCCTACTCTGTTTCCTTTTATAATCATTCAAATGTTCTTAGGTGGGAGTTCCTGTCTCCTAGCCCCCCCCCTCACAGATGTGTCGTTCTTTTGCTTCGTTCTTTTGATCCACGACCCAAGGGATGAAAAGGGCAGACAAACACGATTAAATAACCGTTGTCATGACTCTACGTCTGTTCCAAGCTTGCCTTGCCTTGTGTAAATCAGTCGGAGTGAAATGTTGATTGTGAATGTGTATTCAAACGTTTAAGCTCTTAGATGAAGCTAGTAATTTATACTTTATATTTTGATTATCTTTTAGCATTAAGTGTATAATCATTTTTTATCTAACTCCCCCTGTTGACGTGGCCTTTATAGGTCACCTCATAAACAAAAAAGTCCAATTTTCTAAATCAATGGTTGTTCCGCAGCAACATTTTATCGTTTTTTATCTAATATTATCATTTTGCCAACAACATATTATCATCATGTACCTGCACACGCTATATGTATAACCGAAAGTATAATCATCTGTCTGCAATATTAATATTTTTTTAAACGGTGACACAAGGTTTGGCCTTATTGAGAAGTGGTCTTTCTCATTCTTTCATCATGTTTCTCAGTAGTCCAGTCCATCAGCATTATCGTTATCATCATTATCTGCAGTCGGTCTGATTGTTCTTCATATTCCATAGTCGGTGTGACTGTTCTCCTTCGTCATCTAGTCCTCTTCGTCCATGTCCTGATTCCAGGCGTGCAGAGGAAAAGCCGATCCCAGAAATCCGTCTTCTTCGATCTTCTCCGAGTCCATCTTCTTCAAGCTACACACAAATAACCTTCATTCAGGAGTAGCCCTACCAATTTTTTTTTTTTTTTATGTAATAGAATTGGGCAATTCCCCATGTACTTATCCACTTGTTTCTTAGGATAGGAGAAGGTGTTTGATAATACTTCTCTTTTGAGTGCGTCTACTCATCCAGGTCAGAAAGTCCTGCGTTCCCTTTGACTTGATTTTTTATATCCTCCACTGATTTTGTCCCTGGTTGGAGAGAGTAAAACACACCTCCACTGCCCTCATGCCTGTGATCTTGCAGTATGAGCCGACCACAATACATCTTCTTTTACCCCCATTTTGTATTTTTATAATTTCCATATTGGTTCTATTAACATTTTTTATATATTTTTTTATTTCTACTTTTAATATATATTTTATTTCTTCTTTAGTTTATTTTAAATCTAGTTCAGTTTTAGTTTTAATCTAAATTAGTTAATTTTTATTGTTAGTGTTATTTAAGTTTTAGGTTCATTCCAAGTTTTTGATTGCTTCTCTTTTAATTTTTCTTTTCTTTTTCACTTTGATTTACCAGGGTGTCCCCCATAAGGACATAATACCAGGAATCCCCAAATTAGGAGCATCACTTTCATCAGTCATGTTCACTGTTCATTCATTGCTCATTCCATTCATAGATCAATTTCCCCATAACATCTTTTTATGTTACCTGTCCTTTGGGCTACTGTGGTCTGATCATCTCATAGATCACCTTGATCCAACTCCCCCTGTTTAACTACGCCATTTCTGCTGTAGTCCTTCTTGTGGAACCCTGTGAGAGTCTTAAGATGTTATTTTTACCAGGTTTTCTTCTTATGGTGGTCTGACTGTTCTGCACTGGTGTTGGTGCCACCACTTGCTGTGTCACATTCCAGGTATCTCCACCTGAATGCAAATTTAAACCTGGATCCTCCATGACCTTTGTTAGGTCATTTTTAAGGCTTTCTTTGTCTCCTTCAACTGCAAAAGGAGAACTAGACATATTCGTTAAATACAAGAAAAACATACAACTTTTATTTCTGCAGAATTGAAACTGGGGTGTTATGTTGTTTGACCTCACCTGTGTTGAACTTTGAAAATCATTCCTTTACCATTCAATTAAAACCTACATCTTTTTTATATGAAACCTTTTAAGTTTTCTTTTTCAAATTAATGTCACCACTATTCCAAAGGCCTTTCTTAACTGACCATTTCTACAATCTGATTCACACATCTACTTCCCACCTTATGAAGGCTCTGGAGCGGCTGGTCCTTAGTTACCTGAGTCCTCTGGTGCGCTCCTCCATGGATCCGTTGCAGTTTGCCTACCAACCTGACATCGGCGTGGAGGACGCCATCATCTTCCTTCTCCACCGAGCACTTTCTCACCTGGAGTTGCCTGGAAGCACTGTGAGGATCCTTTTCCTGGATCTAAGCAGTGCTTTCAATACCATCAGGTCAAACATCCTGAGGGACAAGCTGGAGCTGTCTGGAGCGGACACTCACCTCACGGACTGGATTGTGGACTACCTCACCAGCCGTCCACAGTTCGTGAGGACCCGGGATGGGGTTTCGAGGACTGTACTGTGCAGTGTAGGGGTCCCCCAGGGAACAGTGTTAGCACCGTTCCTCTTTTCACTGTACACTGCAGACTTCCAACACCTGTCTCCCACCAGTCACCTGCAGAAGTTCTCGGACGACTCCGCCATCGTCGGCCTCATTAGGGACGGGGATGACGGGCCGTACCGGGGACTTGTCCAGGACTTTGTTGACTGGTGCCTGGAAAACCACCTTCAGATCAACTCCAGCAAAACTAAGGAGTTGATTGTGGATTTCCGGCGGTGTCCCTCCATCTCCCCCTCACCACTGAACATCCAGGGACAGGACATTGAGATTGTCACGACTTACAAGTTCCTGGGTGTTCACCTCAACAACCGCCTGGACTGGGTGGATAACACTGCTGCTCTTTATAAAAAAGGGCGGAGTAGAATCTACCTGCTCCGGAGGTTGAGGTCGTTTGGTGTCCAGGGGCCACTCCTAAAGTCATTCTATGACTCAGTAGTGGCCTCTGCCATCTTCAACGGTGTGGTCTGCTGGGGGAGCAGCATGACAGCAAAGGATAGGGCTAAACTGGACAGCCTTATTAAGAAGGCCAGTTACGTCCTAGGGCGCCCCCTGGATCCTGTGGAGGAAGTGACTGGAGGGAGGATGCGGAGCAAGCTGGGCTCCATGAGGAGGAACTTGTCTCACCCTCTCCAGCACACACTGAGGGCATTGAGGAGCTCCATCAGTGATAGGATGCTCCATCCCCGGTGTGTGAGGGAGAGGTACCGCAGGTCTTTCCTCCCTGCTGCCATCAGACTCCACAACAAGAACACACCAAGATAACTATTTAACTGCACCTCTTGTTATTTATGTAAATATGATTGTGTATATATTATATAGCGCAGATTTATCTTTTATTCCATTTAGATTTTCTTTCTCGTTTTTATTTCTGGGTGTTTTTATTTCTCTTGCTGCTGTTAAACCGAATTTCCCCTCGCGGGACTAATAAAGGTTTTCTGATTCTGATTCTACAATCTCACACCTCAACTACTACTCAAAAGTCTTCTCCTTACCTACAACTTCTACTCGGCTTGTGGAACTGTGGTCCTGCATGACTACTAAAAAATCTACATTCCCTTTTTATTTTAAGAGATTTGTAATATGCTGGGATTTGTGGGTAGAAAGGACATTCATTACTCCAGTGACTTGGTTGTCCACATGAAAAGCAGCAGTTGTTGCCTGGTGTGAAATACTGGCTGCAGCCATTTGCGGCCACTGTTCAGCTTCCCCATCTTTGTGCGTGCATGACATCAGTTCATTCACATCTATCTTTGTAGGGAACACCTTTCTCATGGCCCTAATTATTCGTTTTGCATGATGAGAAAAAAGTGCTTGATATGGCTCCCTACAAGTTCCTGCTTTTTCCTCTATTTATAACAAATTATCAAAACCCACACATGCCATAACAATTTGTTTCCAATTGCCAATGGCCAAAACAAATCCTTCCATTTTCTTGATGTAGACCTGTATCCATAGGCTTGCTCCCATTTCTAACTGCGGAAGTTCTTCTTTCAAACATTGCACGTTTATCGCACTCGCTGAAATGTAATCAGTATAATCCCTCTTTCTTCTACTCTTCACCACTAGAGGAAACTGTCCATAAGGTCCTGTTCCCAATCCATCTAATCTCCCTTTCTCACCTTTTCTAGTTTTAACTTTATGTTTAGAGGGTGTCAGTGACGTGCCTGGGTCAAGTCTATAATTACAATGTTTGTCATGTTCCTCATTCTTACTGCTGCTTCTTTCCTCACTGATATTTTTCTGATTTTTCATCTACTTCCTCACTCAGCTGCTCTATAGTTTCAAGTGTACTTGTCATGGCTGCACTCACATCTTTATCTACTTTTTCTTGTCCTTGTCTTATTGCTATTTCAAATGATCTGTTAAGTGTGCCTGGGTGCTTACTTTCTCTTTTAATACCATTTCTTGAAATTCAGCAGAGAGTTGTTCATAACGATTAAAAGGATTTTTTTCCTGACAGTTGTAGATTTACATTTTGGTTTCCACCTTCTAGGGAAGGTGATGGTGAATCTGTTTTTTCAGTAACATTATTTTCATCAACAACTTCCTTTTTAGCAGTTCTCACTGGTGCCATCACTTCAGTATTCGACTTTATCATTTTTACCATTTCAATCAGCATAGAAAATCTGTCTTTATCAGTTTTTGTTTTTTCTAAAAGAGCCAGTTTGTGTTTGTCACTAAACAACATGCTTGTTCTTCTCACCCTAATGACTTCAAGTTCTATGGTAATGTTCTTCACAGTTTCTTTAAGAATATCTTCTTCAGGCATCTCCCTGTCCCAGTCAGGCAGACTTCCAACCTTTCTCTGCTTTTTAGCCCATTCATACCAGTTTTTCACAACATTTTTCCGATCCAAGGGACTCATTCTTCATTCATGCTTTTTTCCTTCCCCAAAAATATTATAACACGCTTGAATACTTATTTTATAATGACCAAAAGTCTTTATAAAAAACTTGCAACATGAAATTCACAAGGAAAAACGCCTTATTTAACCAATAGAAGTCTACGGTAGTTGACCGTAAAACTACTTTTTCATCAAGAACGTTTTTTTTTGTTTTTTTTTATCATAATATAAGTATTCCTAAGGCAGCGTAACCTATAAAAGCCTTTTTTAAAGAAAACATACCATTCGTACTCTCGGGGGTTAAGCGTCTCTAAAATGGTGAAATAAATGCCTTTATAACGTGCTAATAGAGATATATTTGCCACTCGAAAGAATCCCAAGACAATTTTATTCAATCTGTGGTTACTTCATGTTCCAAAAGTCGTAACGGAAAACTAAACCACACCACAACAACAAGCTATCTTTTCGTTTGCCTTACAAGCGGAACCAATCCACAACTCATCCACTCACACGGCTTCAGACATCGATTAACTCAGCCAGACGAAACTAAATGCAGAAATTAAATAAAAGGTTTTCTTCTTACCTTAGTTTGGGCCAGTTCTTTGGGCTGAGAAAAACTTCTATCAGTCGCCGTCTTTTCATCCAAGAATCTCCACTAAAAATCCGTTGTAACTTGCACCATTTAAAACGGTTAAAACTGGAGTCCGTTTCTGTCGCTCCAACACGACGTCACCTCCGGGTCTTAATACTTTGCTTTATGGAGAAAAAAGGTCAATGCAGAGTGTAAGGGGTCGTTTATTCGCCGCTTCAAGTCAAACAAAATACTTCAGGTGGATAGCTCCGGGAAAGACGGTCCCGAACGATAGAAACATCGCTATATTTAAGGCAAATTTCCGGGCCGAGAGGTCCTCCCCCTATCGCCCTATTGGTTCCTTCAAACTCCCTGTGTCACGATCTCCTGTGGAGAGTTCTTTACTACTTTGTTTCCTTTTCTAATCATTCAAATGTTCTTCAATGGGAGTTCCTGCTTACTTTTTGTGTATATACCCCATAGGAATGTTAATACCAGTCGCAGGAAAGTTTAGTAGGTCATTCCGGAAGTGCGAAAGACAAAAAGATAATCCGTGATGTACGACTGAACAAGAAAATGATTAGCAGTTAGCTCATACTTTAGCATATTCAATTTATACACAACTTGTAATAGTTTTTCAAACACTGATGATATAACACCCGAGCATCCAATCTAAAACTTCTCTGTTCTGTCTTGTCATAATACTAATTCCACCATACACAGCCGTTGAAGACATTCTGAGTCGAACTAGTGCACATAATCCCACCCAGTAAAGTGGCAACGCGTTGAGAAAAATGTTATTTCCACACATCAAATAACTGTCCGCAATCGCTATAGTTTGTGTTATCATGAATAATGACGTCGAGTAAGTCATGGGTGGGATTGGCAGCCCTGCTTTCCAAATGTAGTATGGGTAATCCCATCGTTTAACTCTATCTGGCCTGCTACTCCAATCTTTATCTCTTATTATGTGACCATTAAAAGGCTTGTTTGAATCGTACTTATCTGAGGTGCTTCTTTCATTCTTTTTTTGGATTGGCTGGGTGTGCGTCGCACTGGAGGCTCCTCCCGTCGGACTCGATGTTGTCCTTGTGTCGTCGCAAGCCCGTTCCCTGGAAATAACCAAATGAGACAGATTGTCACCACAAGAAAATGTGTCACCAGCATTTTAATTTTCTACTGATTGAGCTTCACTGCCCCGATTATCGCTGTTGTCGTTGGTCTTTGGTGTGTGAGCCTTGATGCAGTGGCTCAGATGAAACAAAGTCTTTCTGCCTTCGACTTGGACACGGTTGGTGTGGCTCAGACCACCGTGTATGGGCCTTCTCGTCTCGGCTCGTGCCACTTCCGCCGGAAGACCTTTATGTACACCAGATCTCCTGGGACCACCAGACTCTTGATCCCAGTCACCTCAGGTTGTAGTTTTCTTCTGAAGGTAAATCATCTTGTGGATGATTGTTAATTGCTGGATATAGTTTTGAACTCCCTCTTCTGCTTCTGCTTTGAGCGGATACTGCGGTCGCTTTGGTAGCTTTATGTTTGGTTTCAACTCTATTTGTACTGGGCTGCCTGATTTAACCAGACCAACATCTGTGTCATGCTTTGAAAACAAGTGGTCTGGGATCTGTGTCAACATTTCTTTAAGCAGTATGTTTTCGGTTTTACCAAAATTGGTATTCGGACTTCGTCATCATTTGTGGCAAGTCTCACTGGATCAGTCATTTCGAGGATTTGTGTTGTTCCCGAGAATCCTTTTGTTTTTACAAATTTTCCGGACATGGGGAGGTCTGTGGCATCAATTGGTGTTACACAGGTTGCGCCTGTGTCTAGCAGCATCAGAATTAGTTTGTCTTCAATTTAAACATAACCATTGGATTCTCGCCCACGTTCGGCTAGTGATTTAAAAGTTGACTCTTTAGGATTCTGTGGGCCCCTCTAGTACCCAAATTTCGGTCCAGCCCATGCGTTCCTTGGCTGTCCCATGATTGTGGCCTTAGTCGGTTTCCTATTCCTCCGTCCATCCTTTCAGGAACATTGTTTGGACAATCTCTTCTTATGTTCCCCGGTCTTTTGCAGTTATAGCCTGTCCTTACTGCAGGTTGAAATGACTGTCTGTACGCCCCTCTCTGTGATGGGAGGTATGGGGCTTGTCTTAACTGGTTATATGGTTGGTTATATCGGCCCCCATGGGGCTGTTATGGGTACCTTTCAGTCTCTCGTGGGGCACTTGTTAGACGTTCTGGGGGCAGGGAAGGTGCCATGGCTTCCACCACGGGGGCTTGAAAACTTGCTTTGGTCTTTCCCTGGAGTTCGACAAGTTGCATTTGCGCCACCTTTTTTGCACTTTTCTTTCTTGTTCTTTGATTCTTTTTTCATAATTTCTGTACTTTTCAATGGCGTGTACCACATGATCAAGGAACACTCGATATGGCATATTGGGCCCACCCAGGGACGCCAATATATTGAAGAAGGAACCAAGAGGTTGTCGACTTGAAATTAGTTAACCCAGAGCAGATTAACGGGATGATGGATTTTATTAACTGTGGGTCGAAGCCCAGCAGGTAATTCACAAAGCAATTCTTACGATCATCAGATTCCTAATATCATTCAAATTGACTTTATACAGGACACAGTGAGGTCCGCCCTCCGGACCTCCTTGGTGTGACTCGTGTCTGGACACTCGGCCAAGACGATTTGACAAGATGTTTCCCAATCTCATTTCATAAACTGTTTTCCCAATCTCTCAGTGTGTGTGTGTATGTAGCTTCTCCAGTAGATGGAGAAGCCTCTAGCATGATGTCAGTGATCTTGGATCAATAACCCTTTACGCCACCACAGAAGCCTTCTAGAGCTCATGGACATTCTGTCCTGGACTGTCCATTTGTTGAGTCGCATGAAGAAGGGTGCCCGGTTGATTGTTAAGGAAGATTGTATTTTCTTATGCTTGGAAATAGTAAATAAATTAGCCGAACATACTATGGATTGTTACTTTTTCTCCATAAATTGAAGGACAAGACCCGAGACGGAAGTGACCAATGTCCGTGCACAGACGTCGTGTTTGACTATTTTAGTCTCCTCCTATGGCACTGAAATAATTCCACCTGGTTAGTGCCTGAACGTCCTGGACTTGACAATATATTTCTGTATTTCATGAAAGAATATTTATTGTAACAATTCATTTGAAACAAGGCAACACAACATACAACTACTTTACTGTGGTGCAATCGAAAGTACAGGAGTATGGATTACAAGCTCAAGTGTATTGAGATTTAATTTATACTTAAAAATGGGTTGGATTTGACCGGATGGTGAAGCTCAGTTGGTGAAACCCTTGTGTGGCGTCACAAGAGTTAAGGACTAGAAGATGAAGTACAACTAAAACATCTGAATTCTCCGGTTTATAGCAGCAGCTCAGTGCCCACCTCAGCAGCTGCCTCACACTTCACTGATCTGTTACAGCCGTGAGAGGCGCTCGGAGGGGCGGGCAGGTATAGCTTCACCTGGAGGGAGGTCGACACTGTCTGTGCGCTGCTGCCATCAAGTGGATAATAGATAGTAGTGCAGCCTTGTGTATAATTGCGTCCCAAGATTAGAAACAAAGAACTTTTTTATGAAGGACGATAAATGACTTATGTATAAATACATGTCGAAATAAATGTATAAATATGTAATGAAATGTAAAAATAAATGTGTAGATGAATATCAATATGTCAAAATGTCAAAATAATAATATGCTAACTCTCTTTTTTATTTAAAAAATGTGTAGCGTTCGCAGAAAGAGAGCATAAAAGGTTCATCAACTTTATTGATAATGCTGATCAGGCTGCTGTGCCACAGACAACGCCAAAAAAACAGTTTCGAACAACAACTGTCCGTCTTCTTCTTCTTCTTCTTCTTCTTCTTCACGAACAGAGACTCGCGATGCCTTCACAGATCTCTGTAAACTTCGAACTTACCACTTCAAACCACCGTTACAATTGTTTGTGTTCTCAAATAGTTGACACCTCAGTATTTATAAGAGTTGTTAGACTTGAGAGATATTACATTGTGGTTTGCTCACCCAGCTGTGCAGATCAGACCAGATCATAAATTATTAGCAATAGTATGGACAAATACATCCTTGTTATTACAGTATAACAATATATTTATAATATTTTTCATTGAATACGTATATCTTTGTTTTTGAATGATTTCTTTGTTTCTGCGAAAAACACCAAATGAGCTGGATATTGATTATGGTTAGTTTGTTTGTATACATTACTCTTTATGACTATTATTGTACAAATTTACCAATGTATGTAATTTCTAAATAAAGGAGAAAAATAAAGGAGTAAGTAAGTAGTACGTATTTTTTTTTATTTTTTGATGATGATGATGAAGATGATAAAAGCATTAGACAACAAGTTTAATTGCGGTTTCTCAGTGAGAATCCAGACACAACATGAGGCAACTTGGCGACTATAGGAGGCGCAGGCATCGTAAAGGAATTCTTGAAATAGCAGCGGCCCCTAAAATCAAAATGAAAAATAATATAAAATTCATGATTCAAAAAAACGATTTAAGTACAAAATTGACTTTGAGTGAATAAACAGCATGTGTCGGAATAAAAACAACATTACCGGTATCTTGAGTCATGGAAATCCTGCGTGACGTAAGTGTAGAACTGACAGTCGGGATTGCTGGTGCAGGATCGCTGGCAGGCGTCAGCATCTTCCATCTGCTCAAAGCCGAGGTCGGAACCATGGAAATCAACATTCTCATGAGCTTCCTTCACCCAGGCTATCAGGACAAGAGTGGAAGATTCAAACTTGTGAAATTGATTTCAAATCATTATATAAAACAATTTAAAAAGACTATCACAATGTATTCTATATGAAGTTGTCATGGTAATAACAAAGCACTTAAAGAACTATATCGATATAAATATTGAAAAAACAATGTCTGCTAGATCAATATAAATCAATTATTAAACATGTTTTCTAAGTTTGTTCAGTTGTTTAAAGTAATTCTCACCTTCATCTGTCTGGCAGAAGCGAGCCGGCAGCCCAGATGTAAACCCTTCCTTATAACTTCTCAAGAGTTGAACCGTATTTCTCTTCAGATAGCAGGTCAACAAACCGCTGTGGAGGAGAAACACGGACGTTAAAAAACCTGTTCATCATGTAGAGATCGTCGAGCATGGACCTGTTATGAGTGAAGTGTGTGCAGAGAGGATGAGCTGAGCAAAGAGCCCGACAATGTCCAGCAGAGGCGGAAGGCTGCGTTTGAATGTCGTTTCCTGGGATGTCTGTGATTGGAAACAGTTGTCCTTCACACTCTACACAAACACAAACACACACATGTATATGTCGAGCACATGGAACAAGAACAGAAGTGCTGACTCAGCTCACTTTTGTCGGAGAGGTTCGTTCGTATTGTGTGAGAAAATCCACTGACGAGTCCTTCTTCTCTCTCGACGATGGGAGTTGTTGGCACATCCAGACTGAACTTCAGGTGACACTTGTACCTACAAACACACAACAAGACACAAGTAAGTCAACTTTTTTATGACACAAAAAACACATGCATGCACACACACATGCATAGGTGCAAAGATACACACACAAACACACACACGCACAGAGAACATACACAAATAGACACATCAACACACAAATGAACACACAAAAACACAAACAAACAAACACAAAAATGACTTGTGTATAAATAAATGCATAAATATGTAACAATGTATGTAACAAATTGGCGTGGGGGGAAAGGAGGTTTGGGGCACAGGTGCGGACCCAGGGGTCTCTTAAAGTTATCCCCGGAGGGATAACCACAAAATCGCACAAGCGACTACAGGGGAGGGGGAGAAAACAAAAAGCACAAGGCTACCTTTTAATAACCAAAACTAAAGTGAGAACTGCCAAGCAGCTGAACGAAAGACAAGAAACTTGAACAATATTTTTCTGTTACTCAGAGGGCACTCAGAGTGAACCTCTCACCATCGCATAGAGCAAACAATGAGCAGCACAGAGCACTGGGGTCTCAGGGCAGATATAGCCTTGTCACACCTGGGCTCAATCAGCCAATCAGTGCACACACCTGATGGCAGAGAGTGAATCAGTCACCATTCTCACGGAGGCAAAACACTCCGTTTCCTCACAAATGTATAAATAAATGTATGGATGAACATCAAAATGTCAAAATGAATAAATGACTTCTTACTTAATTCTGAGATTATTGCGTTGACCGTATGCAAATTAAGTGGGCGGGTCGAACATCAGTCTTAGTCAGTGATTGGTTGAACAGGCGTAACAAACTAAACCACGACCCTGATGAATGAACTCTGTGAATCTCACAGTTACATCATAAACGAACACACGCATAAACATCACACAAAAAAATAAAAACCCACACATAGACACATGCATCGGTGAACATATACACACACACAAACATACACGAAACACATACTCTAATACACATAAACATACAAAAAAACACACATGCAGACAGATAGACACTTAAAAAACACACATACAAACAAACAAACAAACACACACACACATACAGAGACGAACACACACAAATAAAAACATACATTTACACACATGCACACAGACAAACAAACACACCCAAAAATAAAACACACACACAATCCTCCTACAATAAAGTCAATCGTTGAACAACAACAATCAGCCTCATGAAAAGGTGCAGATGTTCACCTGAGTTTGTCTGTTGTGAAGCTCTCGGTGATGAAGGTGTAGAAGTGACAGTTGACATCATGAGTGCAGACCCTCTCACACTCTTGGTAGTCTTGAGTAAACAGCTGTTTGTAGTCAGCACCAGGGAAGTCCACATCGTGGTAGACTTGAGGAAGGCAAGGAGAAACAAAACGATGAGGAGAAACCATCATCATCTCAGTCGTGGTCTCAGTACTTGAAAACACATTCTTGCTCACTCGGGTCAGAGCTGCAGGGTTTGAGAGAGAAACCTGACGTCACTCCGACCAGAGGCCTCTGGCTGTTGGGCTGTTTGGATGGGGTGGACTTCAGGTAGCAGTAGAAGTGTCTGCAGAGGATGAGATTTGTTTTATGTTTCACTCCAAGGTTCACCAGAGTTGTTCATTTCTGTGGCCAAAGCTTGTTTTGCTTAAAGAAAAATAGGTGTCCACGTAAGTAAGTAAGTAAATAAGTAATATTTGTATAGCGCTTTTCCAGACCAGGGTCACAAAGCGCTTAAACAATCAAAACAATACCCAATAAAATATATGTTTAATTTTATCAATGTAAAATCTCAACAATGCATCGCTGTCAGCTTCACAGAAGACAGGTGTGATTAGAGGAGCAGGAGACATGAGAGAATTGATCGAGTCAAACAACACTTTGGGTTTTTTCTTGTTTGCTGCTACCAGTTTCCTGATGTAATCGGATCTGGCAGTTTCCACCATCTCATTGTATGAAGACATCAAAAATGTTACACCTTCATTAAACCTTCAGTTTCCCTGAGTCTGAAGCGCGGAACTTTACCCAGAGGCAACACAAAGGATACCTCAAAACATGTTTGTTTTTGGTTCTTTGGGTCACCTTGACCCTGAGATAAGGATTAAAAAAAAGAATATTTGTTGTTTTTTTCATTTTGAAATTATGGAATTTCATTATTCCATGAAAAAGTAATTGAACCTTTTAATACATAAATCATGGATTTAATCACTCCACAATATACTTCAAAAAAGATTAAATAAAGTTTCAACATTTAAAATGTTAAATTTAACCATTCAATATTCTGACATCAAGTTTTCTGATCAAAAATATTGGAGTGGCATGTTTAAATACATATTTTAAAAACAAATTATTTCCCAAAAAGGTGAAAAACCTTTTGTTTTTCCAGCACTCATCAATTATCTTTTAAATATTTTTGGTGTCTTATCATTTGTCATCGCCAAGAGGTGAGTTTTACTCGTATCCTCATCATTTCTCTGTTGCCTCATAAACAGTTGAAATCTTCATCTGAGCAGCGAAGTGTGACTTCCACCCTCAGTACCTCTGGTCGACGGTCCAGTCCGGCCTGACAAACGTGAAGAAGAGACAGGCCGAGTGCTGCGTGCACAGCTGCTGACAGTGATTCTCATCAGCGGCGAATATGAACTTGATATCGGTTCCAGGAAAGTCGACGTCTTTGAGAAGTTCCTGCGAGCACTCTGCGTGGAGATGAACAGATAAACATGGCCGACACACAGATGCGAGATAACGCTGTGGAGGAAGTTGCTTTACCTTGACTGGCCGCGATGGCGAGCAGAGAGAGAAGACTGGCGAACACCACGAGAGGAGCCATCTCTGTTGAACGGTAGAGATGGTTTGAGTCCCGGGGTTTAAATAAGCTGCGACTAGACATTGTTGCACTGTCACTGTTTCACTACAGAGGTTTTGATTGTTTAAAATAAGGAAGTTCACTATTGATGCACCAACATTTGCATAAGAGATAAGAGAGTTCCCTCTTGAATTTTAATATTTAAAAAAAAAACCACATTTTGTTTTACTAAACTACTGAAAATACAATTATGCCCTCCTTAATACTTAGTACTTTCAAAGCCTCTTATTCAGAGTTCAGAAGTCTATAGAATATTGAATGGTTTTCAAATGTTAAAATATCATAAAGAAAAAAGGGATAAAATATATTACATGTTAAAAAGTTCTTTGATTAAAATACGCTAAAATTTGTTCATAAAAAAATGTTGCGTATTAATTGAAATTTAAAATATTTGGATATTATATATATACAGTGTATATATATATATATTATATTGGATTTTGCCTTGATTTCCTATTGTTTTTGAAATAGCTGAAAAACTCGAATAATCCAATGTATGTTAATACGAAATTAAAAAACGAGAGACTTTTTAAAAGCTGCTAACAATTCAAGTGCGCATCCGCACCAGCCATCAGATGAGCTGTTTGTTCTCAAGCAAACCTTTAAAGACTAAAATGCAAATGTACGTCTCCAGAATCAGCTGATGACAGATTTGGACGACTCGCGATCGAAGCCCTGGAGAACTGCCAATCATACCTGACTGATCAAATACAAAGTAACACTTGTGTGTTGATTTTTTCTCAACCAATATACTCTACCTACATATTATTATACAGCCTACAGTCAATGTATCAACTGTACAGTGTTGTATTCAAAACCCTTCAACTTTTCCACATTTTGTCACATTACACACCACAAACATAAATATATCTTATTAGAATTTAAGGTGAAAGACAGTTAATACACCATTTTAAAAAATGTTACAAATAAAAAACTGAACATTTTCATAGACAACATTGATTTATTCAAACAATGAAGCCATAGAATTTACAAAATAACTTTATTTACTGAAGGTTTGAATTAAATGTGTGTTGCATGCGTCTCTTTTGTTTACAGTAAGTCTTATTTAGACACAAGACGGTACGAAGATTTGATATGAAGAAGGTGATATGAAGAGATGCAATGTCGTTATTAAAAATTAAAATATAGAAATTCGAGGCCTTTCTTCAAAATTGTATAGATTTTTGTTAAAAAGATACCATTAAATTGAATTTTCAATTTTTGTTAATAAAAAGAAAATCAGCAAAAAGGGCCTAAAATTTGTATTTTTCTATTTGCATTTCAAAATTAAAAATAGAATGAATGGACGGACCATACCTGTCAGTCACCTGTCAATCATGACGACCATGAGGATATTTTTTATTTATCTTTTTTTTGTTGTAATAATTTAATTCAATGATTTGTATATTGAAAGAATACATTTGTTCTAAATCTTATTAACTTAGATTTTTTGGTAAATTGTAAGGTTGAATTTCTTTTTTTTTTAATAATTGAACATTTTCAAAATATCTGGTAGCCTTTTAAATTCAATATCAATATGCGTCATCAGACAACACCAAAAGATGACCAAGATACTTGATCAAATAGTTACATGTGTTACGTCGAGCTCAATAAAAACTAGTTCAACTATTCAATATAGAAATAATTGGAGCTAACTATTCAAAAATAATAACTCAATACTTAGGCTAAACGTAACCATATATATATTAAAAAAAACATGACAATAGATTGAAAAGATAGTGAGTTGTCGTTTGGGAAAGAAAAGCTGTTTTGGTAGATTTGGAGCTGATGAAAATCTTTTTTTATTATTATTATTAATTTTAAGAAGTTTTGAGTGAACCAGGTTTTTTTTACTTTTGGAGCTGTGGCCAGTAAGCAAGATGGAGAGAAAGGTAGAGCCGAGTATCATCAGCGTAGTAGTTGAATACTTTAGACATTTTCTTTAGAAAAAAATTGAAATCACTTTCTTGTTGATTAATTAAAGTCATTTAATTTTGGGTTTTGATTTTTAACATTTTAGGTGTGTAGACACATGTACCAACAAACACATGTGACAATAAACAATAAAGAAAAAAAACAATCATCCTACAAAAAATTTGCGAAATCTTTTTTTAGATAGTAGTAGTAGTAGTAGATAAGTACTCTTTAATCAAGTGCTAATATCCAAAGTCAGGAATATCTGTATGTACTGTAAGTCAGAAAATTGTATTCATTGTTAAAATGAAGCAACACTTTCGGTGAAGCTGGACGACGTCGAACGACTCGGAAGTGAAGCTCAGACACATGACTACTGCTCACATCCTTTGAGTCTTAACCTCAGAGCAACAGTTGATCTGCATCAGTGTCACCAGCTTCTGCGCTGATGATGAGGCTCCTCACCTTCCTCCTCCTCCACATCGTCCTCATCGAGCCCGCAGTTGCCATCAGTAAGTTTTAGTCATGTTTTTTGTTTTTTTATACTTAGTAACTATTACATGCAGTTGTCCATACCACATGCATTTTTAAGAAAGAAAAAAAAGTTTATTATATAATATATTATATTTTATTACTCAACATAAGAACCACTTATTAGAGAGAATTTTAAAGAAAGCATAATATGGTTATGCCTATAAAATAATTGAAATGATCATCCTACAGGAGATACCTGCAGCACATGTTTAATTTACAGTTAAACATTTTTTTAATGCTGCAATTAAAAATTAAATCACTTTTTTTTTTCTTCTTTAAAATATGTATATATACATTAGTGTTATTTATCAAGCTTTTTTTTTTTATCAGAGGATCTGATTTTTTGGGGATTTTTTATATAACTTAACATGAATTAAATAGGATTTCTGTTGCATTTCTTTCCATCAAGCTGGAATAAAAATAATAAAATTAAAATTAAAATATCAAAAAAGAGAAACTTTTTTTGTTAAGTAGAAATATGTAAAATTTCATTTTGGAAAAAAAAAAATTCTTGAGCGCACGTTCTTTTACCATGAGTCGTCATTGAATTTAACTTGTCTTTACATGGAATCAAAAACAGTCATCAAATAAATAAACAAACTATATATATATATACTGTATATATATATATATATATATATATATATACACATATATGGTGTTAAACTCATGGTCGAATAATTAAAAAAATATATCACAGTCAGACTCATACCTTATGTTACGGACAGATTGGTGAATATATATATATATATATATATATATATATATATATATATATATATATATATAGTTTGGTAAATACATATATTTTTTTACCCGCAACTTAGACAGTTTTTTAGCTTCTGGTGCGATTGAGTTTGACACCCATGCTCTTAACAATTACTGAATAAACCTATATATTGTTGTGTGGTTCAAAAACTTGAGGCATCTCTCCTGGTACCAGATGAAGGTCGGACGATCCTTGTGAAAGGCGGACATCCGTGCGAAGGTTTCGTCAAAGTGTATCATGAAAACAAATGGGGCTATGTCGGCGACACGTTATGGAGACCGGAGACGGAAAGAGTGGTCTGCAGATCAACCTTCTGTGGAGAACCGGTGGAGAATTCCACCGTGGACGATTTCCTCCCTGCCGGCGCCGTCGTGTCGCTGAACGAGATAGTGTGCGACGGGGAAGAGACAAACCTGCTGAAGTGTAAAAGCCCTGGTTGGAACATCAGCAAGTACAGGAAGATGACGGTGAAGAAGGTGCAATGTTCACGTAAGTCTGATGAAGAAAACAAAGAGATGAAACTTGAGATGAAGCGCTTTCTTCTGCTCCATGTAGGTCAGATCCAGCTGGGACTGGATGGGTTCACATGTGCAGGATACGCCAAGTACTCGACACCTGGGATGGAGCCGGGATACTTTTGCTCTGACAAATGGGGTACAGAATTTAGCGTAAAATACATGCCCATATATTCATGTTCATACGGTGCCCTTTAGAAATGCTTGAATATAAGATAAAAAGATTAACCAGAGACTTCCCATAAGAGTAAAACTGACGTTGAAAGATAGAGAAGGAGACTCTAAGATTGACAATATCGCAACCGAAATCACATTTCCTGTAACAGAGACGGTGATTGATATCACATTTTTCTGCCTGCGTCTTAAACCGCTCAAAGATTTTGGCCACTTGCATGATTGAGTTCGAAACCACTGGTGTCACATGAGCACAAGATAAGAACGCCCAACGAGTCGAGAAGCATCAAGTGAAATTATATGACCTGTAAAATATTAAGCAACCATATTTAACTTACAAAAAGACAAAACAAATCGGATTGTGTGGGAACTTGAGACCTTGGCTCTTGCAAGGGTATGGGATATGCCACCTGTGAGGGTCTATTTTTTTTTTCTTTTACATTATTTGTTTCTAAAATATGTAGTTGTATTGTTTTCCTATTTCAATTTTGTAACTTACTTTTCTTTATTTCCTTACTCAGCCTGCACTGGCCAGTGCCTTTTCACCCCGATTTACCTAAACCCAACCCTAACCCTAACTTTAAATTCCATCCAAGACAATTGTCTCACCAGATTGAGACCAAACTTTTCTTTCCCCAATAATATCATTATTTATTTTTGACATTATTGTTAGTTTTAAGACATTTTTTCAATATTCGTCTGAATTTTTTTCTTATTTCCATTTTGTAACTGACCTTTCTTTATTTTATTTTTTTACTTGCTGTGTTTCACCCTTAACTTGCCAGGTTAGAATTTGAACAGCCCCCTCCCCCCCAGCATACTCCCTCCTTTGGGTGCGACAATGATCGCCCCGTTTACATAACAAAATGAGCGTCCACAGGTGGTTTCCAGCCGACCGGCTGCCCTTTGGGTTTTATAGGTAGAACAGCAGAATGGTGGGCTTTCTAGTGTTAAAAGAAAAATAATCAGTTTTGTAAAAGCCAAAACATGCCAGCGATAATACTAAGAATTGATACTTAATATAAAATAAAATATATAGTAGTTGAAATAAGTTATTAGAGATTTCCAAGGCCTCAAAAAGCTACTAAAATAGTTTTTAAAATAACATCGAAAAAATGCGTCATGTGATAAAGAAAACTCAAGTTAGAGCAGAAGTTAATCACGTACAAATATTATACAATACATGACTTCGGAATTGATTGGAAAATTGTAATTAAAAACAATCCAGAATGTCCATGGAAAGCTGTAGAACTTAATCTGATATAATGGGAATGAATGAAACCGCCGTCTCTGAATCACCCTCTTCAGTTCGGTTACTTAAACATGTTTGGTTGTATCTATGTTATATAATATTTAATATTTAACATTTGTCTCCAGGGAAAAAGGAAGCTAATAAACTGTGTAAAGACCTCAATTGTGGGACCTCCAAGACGGTTCTGAACGATTTATGGATTCCCTCTAATGAGCATAAGGGTAAAAAGATGCCGGTCGAGTGTTCTGGTGATGAAGAATACCTGTGGCAGTGTGTGTTCGAGCAACAAAGATGTGGGACGCATGCATTCGTCATCTGCTCAGGTACACAAACATGACCCTCTGATGTGAAGTTCACTAATGGTCACGACTTGACAGAGCACAAGAGGATACAGCTGAGAGGGGAAGCGTCGAACGTTTGCTCTGGCCAGCTGGAAATACAAGATGAGGATTCAAAATGGAAGACTGCGGTCGGTTTGACGCCTCAACCTCACGCGTGGTGTCGACAGATGGGCTGCGGCACAAACATCAGTTGGAGCCAAAACGACTCAATAAACCTGACGTGCTCTGGTAGTTCAACCACTGAACAAAGACTTCATTTGTTTGATTTATCTAACTCAGACTCTATTGTTTTCCTCAGACCAGGTCAAAGTTCTGCTGCAAGACACTGACCAGCCTGACAGTCACTGCTATGGTTCCGTTCATATTAAAGTGAATGGAAATCAACCTCTGCCAGTTTGTTCTCAAGGTTGGAACAAAGTGAATGCTGAAATGGTGTGCAGAGAACTCAACTGTGGTCCTGTAAGTATGGCGATGTTGTTGGTTAAGTTTTTCACTGTAGAAGAGAACAAGGGACGGAATCCGTCCGGACCCATCAGGAGAAAAATGTAAGCACGACGTACCAGACAATCTGGCACCTGTTGCTGAGGAAGAGGTGGCCTTAAACTGAGCAGCAGTGTTAATTAGTTCAGGAACCATAGCTGCGGAAGCACAGCTACAGGCGCAAAAACAAAACAACAAAAAACCAAGTGGGACAAACAGAACGTGTTGAATTTAGGAAACAAGAAAAGTCATGACATGTGAAAAGTGTCCATGGATAGATGTGTCCAAGATTTCTTACATTAAGATAAACTTTACAATTCAAGTCATTATAAATGATTGTTCAAATTCAATTAAAGTTTGTTTCTTGATGTTCTTTAGTTGGTGGAGTTCAATGAAAAACCCGGAAAAAGATCTGGAATACTTGACAATGTGAAATGTGCTGGTTACGAGTCGTCCTTGTGGCACTGCATGGCCAAACGATCTGACAAACCCATCCCGTGTTCTAAAATCGCCTACGTGGTCTGTTCTGGTGAGAACCTGCTTCAGTGTTGTCATCCAGATGATTCTAGAAAGTACATCTGACCCTGGTTGTCTGCAGAGAGCTTTAAATTGCAACTCGTGGACGGCCCGGGAAAGTGTGCGGGCAAGGTTGAGATCAAGGAGGAAGGGAAATGGAAAGCCGTCAGCTTGTCAGGCTGGTCGACAACCAACTCGAATAAAGTCTGCAACTTTCTAAACTGTGGAAATGCAATGTCGCCCACAAATCCCGAGATATACAACAAGAAGTCTCCAATCTTCATGGTGGACATAGTGAACTGTGAGCCAGATGCTACTCACATATCTCAGTGCATCACACAAACTCCGACGTCTGGTGGCAAGGAAGCTGTTGGCATAACCTGCGAAGGTGAGACGTCTTTTATTGGCATTATGTGAAGCTCTTTACACCTTTAAACCAACTCTATTTAACTCCTCTTGTTTAACACCCTGCATCAGGCCACCAGGTTCTTTTTCTCGAGGGAACAGAGTCGTGCGTTGGAGTGGTGGGCATAGAGCAGAACAACAAAACATACTGGCTGTCTGGCTCGGCGGCAACATGGAATAAAACGGAGGCAGACTATGCTTGTAAACAGATGCATTGTGGATCCGCGACAAAATTTGAATCTTTACGGAAATACGAGTCAATAAGAAAGGATTCAATAGTTTCCAAGAATTGCTTGAATCCACAAACGTCGATCTATGACTGTAACAACACAACCGCACTCCCGTCTGACCACTACAACACCACGGCGATGGTCCATTGTTCAGGTGAGTGTTGCCGACATGAGTTGTTATTAACCGACACGCAGACACGCTTCATCTGCTCGCAGGGAAGATCAAGGTGAACCTGACAAATGATTGTTGGGGAAAAGTCAACATTTGCACCAAAGGTACGTGCGGAGGTGTGTGTTCCCACACTTGGACGGACCGGAAGTCCATAATGCTTTGCAAACGTCTCAGTTGCGGGAATGAAATCTTTAAGCCTCTGAATCAACCGACTCCAAGTGGCCTGATGTTCAAGAGCGTCCACGTGTCCTCGCTGACCGGCAACTTCAACAGGTTGAGCTTCGTGACGGACAATCAAAACACGTGTGACAAAGCCGCGCACATCGTTTGCTCGGGCAAGTGTCAACTTTGTGAAACTCTCCTGACTTAATCACATGTTTCAAAAGCTAGATGTTGATACTGATGACTGACCAATTAGAGCAGAGTGGGCATGGTAATGGCAAATCAGATTTAATCTCTGTTTTCAATGGGCGGGGTTTAAGATAATTTTCTCATGTAAGTATTTCAATGAAAAAAGAGTTTTTGTACAAACTGGCACATATTGAGTACAATAGAGGTCCAATAAAAAAAAGGTTACAATAATAGTTTCTTGGTAAGTGCTTGGTATAACAACAAAAAAAACAGAGAAAATTTTGATATATTGAAAATTTAAAAAAAAAAACGTAATTATACTTCCTGTTTCTGGCAGTTTGTTAAATATATACACTTTTTTGATTTTGGCTCCTAGTGAGTTCATCGACCCTGACCTACAATCCATGTCGATATCATCACCATCTATATTTTAGACTCAAATGAATGACAAACCAAAACTACTGAAGACAATTTAAATATGCTCCTAAAACTGAAGTCTTTGGTGTATACACATTCAGCTTTATTTATATTTAATAATCTTGTGTTTCACTACAGGTAGCATAAAACCCAAGTTATTCTCGAAGGACAAATGTTTTGGGAAAGTGGAGGTGATGTACGAAGGCCAGTGGCTCTCGATTTGCAAAGACGCGCTGACCGAAGAGGTCCAGCATACCATCTGTGGAGAACTGGGATGTGGTCGCGGTTTCCAGGTCCTCGATTATTTCGGGCTGAAACCCACCGGCCACGCCATCAAAAGTATCGACTGTTCAGCAAACAACAAGTTCTTAAATACATGCAAGATTGAGACACAGACACAGAAAACCTGCCTATTAGGTGCCGTCAAGTGCTTTGGTAAGAGTCTCCGATTGCATCTTTATTTTAGGCTTAAAACAAATATTTTTTACACACACATCACAATAGCTATTTAAATGATGCTTTTACACTTGTGTGACCTTTTGGTCAAGGTGACCCAGTGGCCAAAAACAAATATGTTTGAGGCATCCCTTGACCTTGACCCAGAGTCATCACAAGGGACACCTAAAACAAATTTGTTTTCGGCCGCCGGGTCACCATGACCAAGGGGTGACACTAGGGTTAAACATTCATTTAATTGATAGCATTTTTCAAGGAACATTTTCTATCATATTCTGTGTTTTTTTGGCTGCCAGATTGGGCAAAGATTGAGCTGCACATGGTTACCGAGCAAGCTTGCAGTGGAAATGTGTACGTCAACTCTGAAAAGAATCCTCACATCCCTGTTTCTGCTAAAAACTGGTCAAAAGCCGAGGGCGAAAGGCTCTGCAAGGATCTCAACTGTGGGAATTACCATTCCATGAAGAAAATGGGATCCAGATTGTCCAATTTCAGCTTTAACTGTGACGGGAAAAATCCTGAAAGTATCTGGGACTGTGTGAAACAAGAAAGTTTCACTCCGGCAGAGCAACTGTCTATACAATGTGAAGGTAAAAGTGCTTCATTATCCAGTGACTGAATTCTTCTGGTTACTTTTGTCATTTTGGGCGCACGGTTAGTGCGTCAGCCTCACAGCAAGAAGGTTCACTTTCTGTCTGTAGTTTATTTGTTTATTGTATTTTCCTCCCACAACCCAACAGAGTTTGATTCGGAAATTGTCCGTAGATATGAGTGTGTTTGAATGGTTGTGTGTCTTTGTGTCACACTTAACCACCTTAAGGGAATAAACGGCAGAAAATGAATTAATTACTTTTGTCGTTTTCTGTTCTTCTTTGCAGCCCCAAGTGCCAAACTCTCTGGTGGCTGTCATGGCATCGTCAAGATTAATGAGAGAGAAATTTGTGGCAATAACTGGAATAACGACTACTCAAACTTGATATGCCAGGAAAAGAACTGCAGCAATGCGGTCACCGAGACCTATGGCATGGCTCTAAACGGGCAGTATGCACAGCACGTCAGCTGTGACAAGCACCAGCACAGACTGGTCCACTGCGACAGGGTCGAGGGAAAGTGTGATAAAGGACCGGTGTCCGTCTACTGTGTCAGTAAGTTGTGTGTTCTTTTTTCCCACCATAAATGGATCGTGTGTTGCTCAATCATGGTTTATATCTGCAGCGAATGTAGAATTCAGAGTCACTGGGAAATGTGGCGGTCAGATTGAGGTCAGCTATGACGGTAGATGGGAGAAAATTTGTTCGCAAACCTCGCTTTCTGCTGAACACAAGAACAGTTTGTGCAAGCGACTTAATTGCACGGCCCACAATGCAAGTTTTCAGAGTACTGAAAATCATCCAAAGGTAAAGATTTGCATTTCACTTTAAGAAACTCTAAGTTTAACTTTTGGTTCATTTCAAGGTTAAGTTGCTGACAAAGCTGAATTGCGAAAAAGAGCATAGAGACATCCGTTACTGTGTCACGGCAAGTACCTGTTACGACTCTGTTCCAGAGGAAATCTATTGCCACGGTAACGTTCGGATCTCTTGATATAGTCCGCCGAATCTATGGAAGGAACCTCTGATCGTCTGCTCATGTGTGTCCAGGGTACGAGCCGGAAGTTAAAGAAGAGAAGCAAGACTTTGTGAAGCCCGCATTGATCGGATTTGGAGTGCTCCTGATTTTGATCTTAGTGGTGGCTGTGTTGGTCATGTTGAAGATGGGCACCTTTCCCAAAATGATGGCTTCATGTGAGTATCTTCTCTTGGGCAAATGTCGTGAAGTCCATCCGTGACTGGAAGGTTTAGTAGAGTCAGAAAGTGGCCACAAGAAGCCAGTGTTTTGCCAAAAAGCATTTATGAATAAGAGATATGTTTTCTCTTTACTTCATCCTCCTGTTTTCTGCCCTGTCAACTACATCACGCCGACTGAATCAGTGAAGAAGAAGAAGAAGAAGAAGAAGAAGAAGAATGTCGAGGAGGCTGACAACTTCAACGAGCTCGGCAGCAAAGCAAATGAAATGGAAATATTTGGTCATGAAAGTAAGTCCAATGCCAGATACACTGGACAGAAAAAATCAAAATGAGAACATTACAGGCATCTTTTTACTAGTTTATCAATTGGCTTTTCTTTGTTGCCAATATTCATTCTTTATGCAACTGTATACATCCTTATATGCTTAACGTCTGGTTATGAGGGCGAAAAAAAGAAATTGAAAATTATTTTGTGGCAAAAGATACATTTTGTTTTCGTTAAGATAGCACACATAGACTCTGAGAGAGACAAGAAAAAACTACACCAAAGAAGCCAGGAAATATAGTTAAAGATTAGAAAACATATTTTTAAATAGTGTAGAACAGTATACAAAATACTTGTAATCGTACGTATTCATTTTTGTTATGTTGAAAACCTACAGACGAGGCGAGCGATGCTGGGAGTGTTTCCTCGCAATACGAGGAAGTTCCCGAAATGGACAAGATTCAGCCTCTGATGGCTGGTGACGACACCACGAGCATCCCTCAGCAGAATCCAGGAAAGTTTGGAACGACCCACTTTGTGATGCTATTTTGACCCACTTGCCCCCAGCAACCACATCTCATTCTATCACAATCACTGGCATCTTTATAGTCCACCATATAAACATGAACATTATTCTACTTTTTTTTAAAGAAAACCGTTCAACTGGCCTCGTAAAATGACTCGGCGGGCCAGATTTGACAAACACACTCATAGTTTGGCTATTTCTTTCTCAACAGATGTGGCCTATGAGCTCGATGAGTCTGAGCTGGACTACGATGACGTCGCTGAAGTTCCTAAAGTGACCGAGACACAAGCAGAAGTCCACAACAGCTCACAATGCAATCCTGAGGAGGAAGCTGCCGGGATGGCGCAGTGGGAAGACGACTATCTTGTTCCTAATCAAGAGTAGTAAACTGGAGTTGGGTTGTAATGTCGCTTGATAGATTGATATGCTCTCATTTGAAGTCTTTACATCTTTGTCTCTTTCTACGTCTGCTGTAACAGACTTTTATTTTCCACCATGAAACCTAACCTGACAGTTTACAAGCATCGTAAATGTCAAGTCGGAACGCTGGCGGAGGCTCAAATATTTCTCGGAATGACTCACTGTCAACACACAGACACGCAAAATCCGTTTTTACGGCAGAAAATTTGCCACACAACATTTGCAAGGTTAATTAAAAAAAACTTAGATAAATGATAAATGGTTCAAATTTCATTAAAACTTTCTTTTAATTTTGACTTTTTAAAATTTAAAATTGAACTTTAAAAACAAAATCACCATTCCCTAAAAACAAATGTACAAACTCTGAAACAAAATGACAGTTTTCAGAAGAAATCCTGAAACAAATTTAGAAACTATGAGACTAATTTAATAATTTTAAACCAAATGTACTATCAGTGAAACACAATTTGAAAATTACTGAAACAAACGTACAAACTCTGAAATACATTTTTTTGTGGAACATATTTTCATTTTCCTATGATTGTAAATAAATAAATATGATTTTGTACATTTCTTTCAAGAGTTTGTAAATTTGTTTATTTCGGAGTTCGTACATTTTTGTCAGGAAATTATAAGAAAAAAAAAGTTATTGTTTCTACATTTATTTAGTAAATTTAAAATTTGTTTCAGAAAACTGCAACTCTGTTTCATAGTTCGTACATTTGTTACTCAAAATTGTACTTTTGTTTCAATTTGTAAATTTGTTTTGCAATTCTGGGCCACCATATTTAAGATCCACCATCAACAACTACCTTCCATTATGATTCACAACTCTTGAGTAATCAATATACTGTATATAGCTCTTTTTTTTCCAAGTTTTCTTTTCTATCATAGTCATTGAGAAACAACATTATCAACAACTGTTTTTTTTTGCTTTCTTATTAACATGTATTAAATGTAATTCGCATTGTTTTACTTAGTCAAAATGGTCTTTTTTTTCATCGTTTTAGTCTTTTAAAATGAAAATAATCATCATTAATGATTGTCAAACTCTTTTGCAGTTAAACACATGTTACGACCTGTTTTGAGTTTTTCGGAAGAAGAAGATTTTGGAAATGGCTCAGATGTTGAGTATCAAACTGTATGTCATGTTTTCTGTATATAGTTTGATGCACAGCACTTAAAGCCACTTCTGTGAAGTCGTCGGTCAAAACGGACCTGGTTAATTAAGTTTTATATTATATTTTATTCCGTACTAAAGTTTCGATGTCTGTCGACCAATACGTTTATTACATTTTCCACAACTCACTGATTTATTGATTTGTAGGCAATAAATAAACATTTGTGACAACGAGCAACTGGGTTTTGAATGTCTTCACGATATCTTCTGTCTGTATCCCTTTCACTTCCTTCTTTTTGAGAACCGTGACCTCATGCTCAAGCTGAGCTTGCACGGTGTAATTATAGCAACTTTCTACCTTCGAGTGTCACAATCTTGCTTCGTGAAGCGAGCTCATCCTGGACGACAGCCCGTCATAGTTCAGTCAAAGACAAACCTGTAGACAAGTTGTCTTTAGTATACCAAAGTGTGGGAGGAAACAGGAGTGCTCAACGGCCAACAAAACATTCAATCCAATAGAATTACCATACTAATGGCTACATTGACGAAACATTTTCCATTTTATCTAATTCAACAGTGAAAAAAAACACTTTTAATTCAAATATAATTATAAATTAAATTACTTAATTTAAAAAAATGACAAAAGCTAAAATAAAGAAATAGACTTCAAACTCAAGTTCAAAACAAGAGTTCCACGAAGAATTGTCCAGAATCAGTGTCAGTGTCCATATCACAGTCCAACCTAAAGCACACCACAAACCGGGCCGAGAACAAACTAAGGAAGACTGGAAAACAGAGACAGCGGTGGTCAGGAAAAAAAAAACACACTCCCTTATAAACACGGCAAAAAACAGGCTCTAGGTGAATTAAAAACAACATAAAGAGGAAATCCAGAAAGTCAACGAGAGGAGAATACAAACGTTTCAAGTGCCAAGTAGAGAGGAATATAATCTGGCGCCTGCTGCTGGGAAAAGGGTGGGAAGAACTCCAGCAACAGGCGCAGAGCTTCTGGACAAAACTCAAACAAGTAAGACAAACAGGAAGTGTGTCAAAATAAATTACAAGCCATGACAATAAAGATGCCAGTGTTTAAAATAACATCCTTATCAACAGAGTTTTGGGACGCTGCCCTTAAAGAGACATTACATTATTGGATAATATAATAACAAGTTTTTTAACACATCCCAGATCGTGTACTACACTACGAATCGGGGTGCCATAAAAACATGGGGGAATCGAGACAGGCCATGACAGATATCACTTTTCAAAGTTAGCATGAGAAGCTAGCTCTCATAAATCGCACTATTCTTCCGTCTCCAGTTTTACACGGACAAAGGATTATCTTCAAAATGCAATCATTTGTCGCCGGCTTGAACAGGAGAGACGCTCGAGTGGCTGCTTCTTCCATCTTCATGTGATCATTTACACATTCTCCTCAGTGTTGTAGACATGCGAGAGCAGCTGCCAATGTTGACACGAGTACCATCATCTATTAGTGACGGACAGACGTGCCAGGGTCGCTTTCAAGAGACTGACAGTCCGGTATTCGGGATCTGCTCGGCAAAGTCAGCCACCCAGAGGGACTCATTTGTAGAACGCTGCCCTTGTGTGATATGTAAACATCATTTCCCACCGTGGGATGTCGGATTAAACTGGGTGGTGGTTCCAGCAGCTGAAATAGAACCAGCAGCGACGAAGGGGGCTGTTAGGAGTTTGGGTTGCGCAAATGAACTTCAGTGACAACAGAGTGATTGTGGGTAAACTTAGATTTTCATTGGTGCCGATGCCAAATTGTCCGTCTCTGATCCGCCACCATCGTTTCCATGTTATTAAAGGATAAAGGTTTTTTTTCACCCATTAGCTTGTTTAATAATGTAGTTCCAATCTAATTATGTACTTGTATACTCACCCGGCTCACTTACCGACTGCTTGCATATATAATAAACATAAATAGTATCAGTTTTGGTCATCAGGTCGCACCTAAATTACATTTTGTTCATTAATATTTATGTAAGCAAGTTTGTTTGGAATTCTTAAGGTAGCATTTGTTATCTGAAAATAAAATAAATGAATTAATAATCCAGATTAAAAAGTATGTTCATGAAGCAGCCGTCGCTGGTAGATGTTGTCGTCTAATTGTAGGATGATTCCAGTCCCAGTCGTAGTGCCCTTGGGCCAGACATTCAACCTACCTTAATGTCTATGAATGAATTATTGATCAGGTAAAGCACTTTGGTTACATAAGGATTGTTATATAAATGGAAGTCACAAGTTTGTTAGACGACGCAACAACTTGTTTTTAGGCACGTAAAGCTGACGTTTGCTGGCGGATCGTAAGGTTCCCTGATCAGAACGCGGGATGAATCTCTCTCCTGATGGCAGTACGAGGTGTTAGGTATTTTGTGGAGTTGTGGAGATTTTCCAACACAGTCGGAGCGGCCGTATTAATAGTACCCCGTGTGTGATGTTATGCAGAGAGTCTGTCTGCAGCTGTGTGTGTGTTAGTGTGTACTTGCATGGCTATGATGCAATCACACACTGATGCAAATGATACTTTTATATTTTTTTTCTCTGCATGACCAGTGATATGTCATGCAGAGAAATTAAACATGTTTGAATTTATGTCTATGAATTGCATCCACAGTTTTTTATCTACTTTAAGGTTCATGAGTTCCTCACTAGTACCTTAAGCGGTTTGTTTTCCTGACACTGCACAGATCTACCGCTAAAGCTGGATTGTCGACTGGAAAAAAAGGTATCATTTCTTATGTAAAAATCGTATTTCATGCCCGTCCTGTAGTTTTTACAGTGCCCTGTGACGCTTACATGTTCTAGCAGTTAAACCAGTTCATCAACATCAATCACACCCTTGCAAGATCCGAGGTCTTAAGCAAGCAAGTTCCTACCGATATGATACAATGTCCTCTCTTGTTTGTAGTAAAACAGTGTCTATAATGCCTAATGATACTCTTTTCAGACTGTAAGGCAAACTGGATTATAATGTGCATTAGTAAGTAACACTTAAAAAGTGGTGGTTGTTTATACGTTTGATTTTTTTTGTAAATTGGTATTAGAGAAAGATTGTCCTAGGCCCAGGCTTCACTGCCAGTGAGTTTCACCATCACAGATCCATGTGCCCTGGACTGACCCGGGGCAAGAACGATGCTTTATTTACGGGTGTTGTGTTGCTCAGCAAGCATAAAAACGATGGCGTGATGAGATAAAGGGGGATATTTAGCACCATCACATTACCAGTAAACTTCTACTGAGCCTGCGAAAGGAAATCCTGTGATGATAAAGAGCTGCAGTGGAAACTGCTGGTCTGTCAGTAGATCGGTTTTACTTTTTATTCACGCAAATGATAGTTGTTTTTTTTCTATATCCGCAAAATGGTTAAGTCTAAGTATAAAATAAAGATTAACACTCATCCTTTTTACACATAACAGGAATGCAAAAGATATTTGAGCCCATAAACACTCATGCTGTGCAAGTGCCAACAACATTATTTGTAGAGTCAAACCCGACACTCCACCGCACGGAAGTCGCCTGAAGCTTTATTTGTTTGACAGGCTCTGGATCTGGAGGTTATAGTCATGCACTAAACATGCCGCACCGCAGGACGAAGGGCATCGAAGTTCAAGCCCTGCGGCCGGTTTGTGTTGGAGCAACACGTAGATCAACACGTCGCCACCTGAGCGCACCTGTTGGGAAGACGAAAGCTAAATGTCCATCAGTGGCTTTGAAAGCGCTTTGAAAACCCAACTCTCTTGACTCACTCACAAGTTGAAGTCTTTCTCTCCAGGATGCAGTAAGTCATGATGACGTTTTGAAGTTATTGCTTTAAATAGTTCTCCCCTGTCTGAAATCTCAGAAAACAAGAGGTTACGAGAGCGGGTCCATTATGACGTAATAACGTCTGCACTACTCCTCCAGCCAGCTGTGATCACACCCTGCTTTGTTTATACAACGTCCCTTGGAGGTACAGGAATGGTCGACGCACGGTGACAAACCTTGACTTATCACGGTAGAGTGGGTGTGGTTATGGGGAACAAGATTTAATCTAAAAAAAAGTGTTTTCAGTGGGTGGGGCTTAAGCACATTTTCTAATTTAAATATTTAAATTAAAGGATAGTTTTGTTCAAACAGACACATACTGATGATACAATAGAGTCCAACATATATTTAAGACACACTTAACTTAACACATTAGTTGACCTCACTAAATAAATACATTTTTAGAAATGGGCCTAAAAGAACACAGAGTTGGTCGTCCAGAACTCTGGTGGACTGGACCCTGATACAGGTCCAGATCCATCATTAGCATTAGAGAAAGAAGCGCAATTTTTTTTTTTGTATATAAAGTGAAAACACCCAGGTGCACGCACACAAATGTTATTTTTTAATTTTTCATTTTATGTGTCGGAGTTGAAATCACGATACTTTTGATAACTCAAGTTGAAGTCAAGGTAAAAGGAAGAGGTATCCCAGTGAGAATCCCCATTTTCTTTTTGTTTTGCAGAAAGCGTACACAATTCTTGAATTATATCACTTGTTTAAATTGTTTTATTCATTTTGTGTTTGAACAAAACAGCAGGAAAAAATGAAAAAACAAAAACAAATAACAGTTCATAATTGAGCACAAATATATCAAACAACAACAACTCATGAATGTCACACAATTAATAAAAAAAAATAAAAAAAAAGTCTGTAGCTTAACACTCGACACCATCTTCTGATATGCGAGGAATCCTACACAAGAGTCGTGGTGGTCGGCAATAAGGGGAAAGGTTCTCTGCAGAAGTGGCCTTGATAGCTCTTTCAAGAAGCTGTGAACACATTCACCGTGAGCTGCTGGCATGTATTCTGGGTGCCAGGCATTTTCTATTTGGTGGGTCAACTGTACAGGTCAAGAGCACAGGTGCTTCGTAATGTTTGCCACCTCTCCAGGGCTGTGAGACATGTTGGGTTGGCACCAAGGGAAAGGGGTTAATAGGCGGGTATCAGTAACAGAACCATTGCAACCAGGCAACATGAAAACTGGCAATTCTCATCCAAGTTTTATGGTCAACACAATAATATAAATGTAGCAATAAACTCTCAGGAGCAGGTCGACGTAAAGAGTTAAAACTCACGAACAAATACCTTGCCAAGCAGCTCGTTTACGCGTATAGTTCATTTATTTTAGTTTTATTTTAACCTTTTAACCCTGGCAGACATTTATGTTACAGGACAGCGGGTGGTAGTTACATGAACCACTTTCACTACACACTGCATACAAAAACAAGAACAGCTCATTCTGCACCACAGAGAGTTTTGTTGCGACCGTTTCTTCTTTCTGAAACCTTCTTAGAGCAGTTAACTATTTAGTGCAACATCAGCCCCAACGATGGTCTACTGTTTAGACCAAATGTGATACCGGTTGCATTTTAAGGAAGTACGTCTTCGACTATCATATTTAAGCCTGTCAGTGCCTACTATCCATTAATTGTCTTCTCTGTTGTTTGCTGCACATTACCATGACCCTCCTTTAGCCACGTTTTCCCCACATACTCTTTTACTTCACCCACTGTACACCGTTTCTCTGCATTTGGAGCGAGTAGCTTGCTGAACAACTCCATGGCTTCTGGAGTGAACCGCTGCCACAGTGGAGGAAGGTCATTCTCGGCATAAGAACGTTCCTCCTGTTTGCACCAATCTGCAAATTCCTCATAGAAGTCGTCCTTATCGATGCAGTGCTCCCAGGGAAAGAACCCGGTGAGGATGCAGAAGATGAGAACTCCGAAGGCCCAAGTGTCCAAGCTGGGCTCAACACAAAGGGGAGGAGCTGTCGCTTCCTTCTGGCCATCCAGCAGTGCAACAGTGCAGAGCTCCGGAGCCATGTAGGGCAAGGTCCCGGTGATGTATTGGATCATGGTTCCTCTTTTCTGGGCCAAACCAAAGTCTGCCAACTTGACCTGACTGCAGTTACGGTCCAGGAGGAGGATGTTCTCCGGCTTGATGTCACGGTGGACCAACCCATGGCTGTGGATGAACTCCAAAGCACTGGCGATCTGGAGGACACAGCGTTTTACCGACGCCTCTGGAATGCCTACCTTCAAGTTTGAAACAAAGGAAACATAGAAACAGCTGCTTAAATTCAAAGGAGTGGGTTTGTTGTAGAGACTCACCTTGGGCTGGATCACAGCGAACAGATCTCGTCCAATGACCAGCTCCTGAGCGAAGCAGTAATGCTCTTTGGACTGGAAGGCGATGCCGAACAGACCGACGATGCAAGGGTGGCGCGAGAGGTGCAGAGAGATGCAGTACTCTCTCAAAAAACCCTGCAGCTTTGTTGACGCTTTGGGCATCACTTTCAAGGCCATGGGAGTTCCTGCACATACGTGATTCAGCTATGATTACAACTGCTGAGCTAAACAAAATCATACATCAAATGATTGAAACTACACATGTTACTGCCTTTACAGTAGGGGTGTCATGCGTTTAAATGTGTCTTTGTTGTTCGGTTAAATTAACTTTAATCCAACATATTTTTGGGGTAATGTGATTTATTTATTTTTTACAATTGTTGACATGATTAATATCTGAACCATAGCTTTTCTTGGTACCTTTGTGGTTCATGAAAAAAAAACATCTATTTTGATCTTCTATCTTAACCTGGTTTACTTTTAACCAACCCTGCTTAACAGGAAATAAGAGTTTTACATGTGATATCAATGACAAACTCAGTCATGCAATGTTCCAAAACATACTTATGATTTCCATTACCAGTTGTGTTTAAGAATCTAAAAACACAAACGTCTCTTTACTTTTATCTTTCTTATATTCTCTTTTAGAAAATAAATGCTTATTTATTTTCCTTTTGACTTGTATTTAAAGCTCTAATGAGAAAAGAAAAAGATTTGGTTAATACCAGATTAACTAGAACTACTGCATCCTAATGAGTCTATTTATCTATCAATATTTATTGATCTATTGGACTGTGAAACATATACAAACTACTTATGGGGGAACTAGGACAGACCAACAATTTCAGGATTGCCAATTAAATACAATTTGAAGTTTTAATTTTTAATTTTTGGGTAGATATGAATGAGTTTGTCATTTAAAAGCATGTTTTTGGTCATTGATTCTGAAAGAGTCAACTACTAAAACAAACACCATAAAAGCATAAGCTGACTTCTCCTAAGACCAGAGGAACAGATAAGGCTCACCCTTGAAGCGATGTGTGACGAGAAGAACTTTGCCATATTTTCCACGGCCTATCTCCTTCACCACATCAAAGTGATCGTGGATCTCCAAGTCTCCCAGGCTCTGAGCGGTGATCTCCATCAAGTCATCGATCAAGCTGCCGTCCGCCGGTCCCAACTCAATCATCTGTTCATCCACAACCAAGGAATATTCTCAAAACTGACCTCAGGTCCACACACCTGCTGACGGGGGTCTTACCTTATCTTGTAGTGGCTGAAAAAAGAGTTTTGAAAGAGTGACTCTGGTCGTTGTCCACCTCAGCTGCTCTGATCAAAGTCCCACTTGACACTGACCGGCAGCTCTGCCTTCGATCGCCACAATGAGGACGGAGCCCACGTTGACAGCTGATTACATGCTGCCTCTGCAAAGGGCACATTCTCCCCGACACACACACACACTTTGGCCTACATGCGAATGATCAGCCACACTCAAACATGTGGAGAGAAGGCATTACCTTTCATGTCAGCTTGCACAGATTTATGTTCTAGATGAGCACGCACACACGTCCAAGTCTCTCTGTGGTTTGACTTTTAATTTGAAGACAGATTTTTTAAGCCCAATTTAAGTCATAAAAATGAATTTAGCAGGTGCAAAGAATATATTTTTCTTGTGATATATTTTGACAGAAATATGATTATTAACCCTTTTAGATTTAGCTGATCCTTGTTTTAAATATTTCCTTGTAAAACAGTTGTTAATTCAGATGATAAAAATTAATTTCCCCACATTAAAGGAAACACTATTCAGAATTGTTATCGGTGACAATGAAATGCAAGAAAAGCTAAATTATGACTTTTTCTTTCAGCAAAATGATTAAAAATAAAAGATTAAAGCGTTTAAAAATAAGTATTATTATATCATCATTTTAACACTTGAAGATCTGTCACTCTCTGTGGTGTAGTACAAGCTGCAGCTCCGGTACACAAAAAACACAAGTTTATGTGTTGTGCAAGTGAGTTTGAATCGGGTCCTTCTAGGGGAAGAAGTCATTATCATCAAAAACAAGTTCTTAAATAAATATCAGGTAATAGAGAAGTATTCAACATCAAAAACAACTCGCCTTAACAAAGACGATTTAGTGTGACGCTAATGCTAACTACAAGCTAGCTTCACCAGAGTTCCTCTCTCTCGAACTCTTAATGGTTATAATGAGGGAGCAAAATAATGGCTCTCACTTTTCGTATCAAATCCTGAGCATGCGGCTTTGGTGTCCAGCAGTTGGACGCCGAAAGTGAGTTGGCATCGACTCGTGTTCCTGGACTGGACGCCATGAATGCACTTAAGCTGTGGCACTCTCGCAAACAAATCCCAGAGGAGTCGCCTACAACCTGAAAGACCTGGTGGGCTGTTGTTGTCGCCGCTACTGTGGGAGTGTATTTCTGTGTTTCATTTGAAGTGGAGTCACTCAACACACTGACCACATGTAGTTATTCCTGGTGCCCGCATATGTTGGACACACTCGAGTTTTTCATTTGGTAGAAGGTTAATGAGGCATCCGTCAACGCTGACCCATCAAGGAAGCTGATCTTATGCACAAATGAGCGCAATTTTACTGGTTTAAATTTCAACACAAAGACACTAATGAAAAACATGTAACATTGTGTTGTTAACATTGATTTTTGTTTTTTAAATGGAATGTTCAGGAGGCAAAACAACTTTCTGTCTTAAAGGGAATGTTGGAAAGTCACTGAGCCTAGAGTAGATTACGGTTCAAATATTAGTTTTAAAAATACGAAGATGAAGAATAAAGTTATTAAAATTAAACCATTAGAAAAACACTAAAAGAAACAGCATATAAAACTAGTGCGGAAATAAAAAAAACAAACGATCAAAGCCAACGTAGCTGTCGACGCAGGCGTATGGCAGAAAGAATAAAAAGAGAATAAATTGAAAGCACAAAGTATAAAAACACAATGATGGCGAACATCACAAGGAAAATCCAAAGTACTAGACTACTAAAAGGAAATGCTGGAACTGAGAAGTTTATGAACAGGTGATCTTAGATTGCAGGATTAGCTCCAGCTGTGTGTCATTATCTGTCAAACACGAAGGGGAACTGAAGGAAAATTTACAAAATAAAAGGATAAGAAATACATGAAGGTTTTTAGATACTTCTTTAACTTCTGCCATATTTGTAATATATGTTTGACTGTTTATAAAATGACCATTTTTAAAAGCTCAAGTTTGTGGGTGTTTATTTTTCATTGTTTTGCTGTATTTTGTAGCGGTTATTATGGATGAGAGGACCGTCCAGAGCTCGTATTTCCCTCCACATATAGCTTCCAAATGACGTCTCCCTCCACAGCTCCCCCTGGCTGCCAAGAGGTAATGCAGTTAGGTGTTTTTGAAGTCAGCGATCATCATGTTACGCTGTCATCACAAACACGTATTTGAGATAATTTACGTCCCACAGATGGAGCCGAAGGTCTTAGGAGTAGATACGTATCCCGCTGCACTTGAATGAATCATGTTCTCTTGGGCTCTTTCCAAAAGCTTGTCCAGTGCTCGTTCAGATGGTGTTCTCTGTGTCACACTCTTTTTTTATTTTCATGCTGAAAACGAAAAGTTACAAAATCATCAGACGACGACATTGTCACGAAACAACTAAAACAGGGAGAACACTGACACCTGCTGGTCAAAGATGGACAAGGTGTTACAATCGTTTAAAACTGTGTTGATAAAGGTTATTAGGTTCGTTTATCTTGTTTTATTTCAACAACGAAATAAAACATTTCAACCATTCATAAACACCTGTCGAGCCCTTTATTTATTTACTTTTAAAAGTGAAATCTTTAAACGAATTAAAATACATGAATCAAAACCTTTTTCTTTTTTTTAAGAAGAATAATAGGAAGAACTTTTCAAGTATACAAAGGTAAAATATAATAAAGTTATACTATTAATCGAATATAGCTAAAAAATCTTTAATTTTTTTCTTCTAAATCAGCTCAGATAAGATGTACAATGAATAAAAGAGTTGCAGGTCAATTCTAATTCTATTGTATCTAAAAAGGCACGAAATAGCTGAAGGTCAGTGAGATAAAAATTTCCCTTCACGATAAGTGAATTAATTTGCTTTTTTTGGGGCCGTCTCAGCCGAGAGGAGCCATCGGGTCAGGGCATTGATCTGACAGGCTGCTACTTAAAAATCCATTTGCAGAGCAATTGTGCTTGTGTGAGGATTCAGCGATGCCTCTTATCTAACGCAGCTGTCAGGAACGGCAGCCAGGAAGAAGATCCTCTGGGCCACAGTTTAGTTTGAGGGGTTTACGGAGAGTTTAACACTTTAATCATTCAGAAAGAACCCGATCTCTTATCACTCACCATCTCTGAAAGCTGGGTCGGGAAATATTTGATCATCATTTCAAATATTTTCCATCCAATTTTGCCAGATTTTGCAGCTAAACAACAAATAAAACCTTTGAAAATTTGACATATTTCGAGGTCATGAAATGGACCTGACACGTGGACTGTAATAAAGTAAAGCTGGAGACAGGCCAGTTCATGTTGCAAGTGCAAGGTACCAATTCTCACCCTTCACCTAAATTCTTCTCCTACAACTCCACGTCACTCTCTTCTCCCCCTTTTAAAAGATTTGGGCCATCATTAAAAAACATTCAACTCCACAACTCTGTATGTGTGTCTCCCTGGTTCTGTTACCGACTCTGTTTCAACGTATCGTTTTTCATCTCTGAACTCTCAAACTCTCTAACAGGAAGTATGAGTTGGATTGAGATTTTCTCTTTCCATTCTTGGAGGATCGATCGATCGTAATGCCTGATACATAATGATTTGGTGTAAAAAGGCTAATTATTCATATGATTTACTCAGGGATTTATGTAGAAAATTGTAGTTTTTGTGTTGCGTTGTATTTATTTATTTTTGGTGGAATCGTTGTTGAACTATTACTGTTGTAAGCTAATGTTTATGTATGTTTTTATTGTATGTTTTGTTATTTTTTACCATTAGGTGGTCCTTTGTTGAGTTGTACATTTTGAATTTCAGTACATACAAGACCAATGTATCTATGTTTTTCTTAATCAAAAATAAAAATGCTGGATACATTTTAAAAAAGTGGCCTGTTGTGAGGGGACATCTTGCAAAAATAAAATAAAAAAATCGAAAAGATATGACAATGAGTATAAAATAAAGCGAAACATATTCACAGTATTATTTTATTCAAAAGTTTTTATATGATATAAAAGCAGTTTTTCCCAAATATTTTTAATATTTACATATTTTTGAGGGGCAATAGATACAAAAAGAGCAGTGGACAAAACTGTCATATTAAGCGACTAGTTATGAATAATATGATTAAATACCAAACACAATTTTTAGTGTGTACATGATTCATGACCTTAAAAGGGCCACGTAAATACAGAGGATCCCAGGCCACACCGGGCCCAGGTCTGAACTATCCTATCTCTGTCTTTGTTAACTGAACAACATCGTAGTAACTATAATCGTTGTCATCAATGGCCCTTATCTTATCTTAATAACTGGCACCTTAATAGGTCACAATATCAACATTTACATTAATCTACTTTTCTTTTTTTTTTTTTGACAAATCAGCTATTTTTGTAACAATCTACAAGTGGAAGTCACATTTTTAAACTCCAGAATACACCGTTCAAACCAAACCAGAACCTTTTCTAGACAGAAACAACATCAATGATCTGAATGTCTGTTAATTCGCGGACTGTCCGTCCACTGTATCGGTAAATATATCCTCCCTGAACATGCTGCCGGAGTGAACCCGGGAGCCAAAAGTCAAAACAAACAGTAGTCAAGTGTCGTGTACGACAGGAGGGTGTGCTGGTCAAAGCCTTAAATATAGAAGGCCGAGCGAGTGGCCGCAGTGAAGGATGGAGCGAGCACAGCCGCGCTGGTGCTGACAGATGCGTGAAGACTCTCGGTAAGATCTGGTTTCTGATGGACATGCTCCTCCTGGGTCAGCGCCTGGAGAGGAATAAGAGTGTTCGCCATGGAGACGCAAATACAAACTTGTATCGGGACTAATACAATGTCAATTTGGCGACAGGTGGAAGAGTTTACAATGGAATGCATTGATTATTCATTCACGTTTTTAATATGTTGAGCGTGACTTAAAATAAACAAGATTTTATTTTTACCAAGTTCAAGTTCTACCCCTTACCGCTAACCCTTAGCCTTTCCCTTTTGTCTACTCCTTAAACCAGGGGTCCCCCAACTTTTTACTGTGAGGGCCACTTAAGGGCCCCTTCTCTGATGATTTGTTTTTCAGAGAGAGACACATAATCAAATAACATTTTCTGAGGTATTCACTGGAAAAAAAGTCAGCAAATAGATAACACATTACTAATAATGCCCAAAAAACCCACTCTGGATTTCTTGATAGAACAGGTCAGGAAATACAATTTTACCAATTTTACTTAACCTTCTTTAAGAGCCAACAAATCTAAGTAGGTGTAGAATATAACAAAAATATAAAGTCCTGATTTTTATTTAGCTACTCTAAATATGTATTTACCCCTTATATTTCTGTAATGCACTGTGTATATTAAAAAAAAAATCTTAAAGTGTCACTGCGAATCTTAGTTTAGGGACCACCAACCGAAATGTATATTTACCAAACAGGCAGTCTGATTATTATATTTTTAGTCATGAAGCTTCATCAAAAGTGTCATGTTGTTTATAGATCAAGATAAATAGATCACTAGATCATCAGTAGGTGGCGCCATCAGTTTAAAAATGATATGATGTTTCATTGGAACAGTTGTTCAAAACTAAGGAAAACAGAGCAGAGGCCGCCATCTAGTGGACTCTGAAAATAATGACACTGCTTGATGAAGCTTCAAACCATCCAGCGGGCCACATAAAATAACTTGGTGGCCTGGTTTGGCCCCCAGGCCTTAGGAATTAATAGGACAGAATTTTAGAAAATCTTAAAACTAGGAACCAGCTTTAAACATCGACACCAGATATCAATTAAATGCAGTTTAAGTTGACAAACAAGTAGGCGTTGATTCATGTCCTGCATGAAAATAATCCTGGTGCGATGTCAGCGCTCGTGTCACGGTCATCTCTCGGTGTGTCGTTGACGTGCAGAAAATGTCAGTGAAGTCTGCAGGGAGGTGTCGAGTGGACGTTAAAGTTTCCCAAGCATCTATTCAGGCATCCCAGGCCTCTTTGTGTTGAATGTGCAGAGAGAACATCTAATTAAGAATACATTTTGATTTAATATCTAACTTTTATTTTATTCAGACTTCAATGAAATTGTTCAGTGTTTGTTTTGAAAATAAAATAAATAAATATATATATATTCACTAACTTCCACTTATTTTATATGTATCTTATAAATATTATTTTATTTAAAATAATCTCACTTCAGTTTCAAAACTCACAACTAAATAACAAATGAGTAATTTCGAAACTAAATGTGTGAAAACAAAAACAAACGGATTCTTTGAAGACCCACAAAAACAGGAAGTGGTGTGTTTTGAAAGTAAAATGTGACAGAAATGCTTTTCGGAGATAGAGGAAGTAGGCTGAGTTAACTGGAAATGCATCCTTTTTTTTTTTCTTTTTTTTTATTTAAATGAGAACTGGGTTATTCAAAGAAGATCAAAAAGCCAAAATTACTCATCACAGCAAGTCGTGGTTGCACCTGGATTATAGGTTCTATTTAATGACGAAGCAAATGTATTTATTTGTAGGTCAGATGTATCTAAAATCATGTCAATATCTTGAAAAATAACGTTTTAAAGCGGGGAGAGGATGTTATCCCCAGCTTCACCACCAATAGGCGCTGTTGTTTACTGCCAAAAAATTACAACTCGTTCTACTACATCTATTTTAATAATTGCATTAAAGCTTTAATATAATCACAGATGTTGATTTTGATTGAATTAAAAATTAAAGTTAAAGCAAAAATAACCAATTGTTAAAAAACCATTAACTTTTGATACTAAGCACTAAACAAAAATGTATTTCATTTATTTATAATGTATTACTTGATATATGTATAGTTTTATCCTGTTTCGTGCTAATAGATATTTCCCTTTTTTAGCTGATATTATTATATTGTGTGAGACTTCTTATATGACCGTTAGAGGGCGCTATGACATAAGAAGAAACATGAGCGTGTGTTTCAAAATGGCTGTTTGATATTTTTTAGTATAAGTGAGAAAACGTTCTTTAAGATGTTTCTTTACAATTGTTGAATTAGATGATGAGAAGAAAATAAGCTTATTTAGTAATTTCACCATTTGAGGTCAGCAGTGTCCATGATTCTCACGGTGCTCTCTGACCACAGACACACAACTTCCTCCGTCTCTGACCTGTTTCTGGTCAACAGACATTTTCTTTTGGTTAAAGAAAAATTTTCTTATACAAAATGTTCTCCTTTTTTAAATGACACGTTCCATTTGTTTTCATAATCGTGACAATTTTCACAACACAACTTGAATTTGTGTCCTTAATGTGTTGACATATGCAAACATAGACACACACTCAGAGCAGGAAATAAGTCTCTGTTTTGTTGCTCAATCCCACAGAAAAAAAAACGGGCAGACTTGGATTTAAAAAAAAAAAAAGTCAAATTGGGTTACTATCCTTAGATAACAGGTTTGACCATGTTTCCGTGGAAACAGAGAATTTTGTCTGGCAGCCAGATCCTGCAGTGAGGAGACCCACAGAAAGCTAAATATACACTCACTGAAGCACTCTCTCTCACACACACGCTGGCTGGCACACACACGTCTTACATAAATTCCATAACACAGGGATGCCCACATATGGGTATGTATTCCTGGCAACACACACAGGAAAGACTCACAATCACAGTCCAGGGGATCCGTCATCGGTGTGAGTGTGTGTCGCATGTGAAGCTGCCATCGGTGTCGTGACTGAGACGACTGGCACTGAGGGTGTGTGTGAGGACAACATTTTTTCCTGCGTCCACGATATTTTTTGGGGGAATTCGCTTTACTAGGATAACAAACGGAAGCTAGATTGTCTACATCTTGTTCATCATGTGAATTCACTTTCATACGTTTCATTTTTTTTACCCTTTTCAGCAATCTTTCAATCACGATCCATTCATTTACGCTAGACTTCCCTTTGACCAGTGTCAGCTCGTCCGCAGTTCTGACTGGTATGGCATTCCCTCGCTCATTTGTTCATGTATCCATCGTCTGGACCGTGACTTCTCGGCCAAACTCTTTTATTCCTCCCTTTTTTCTTCTTCTTTATTACTCAGTTTTTGGTTCTTAACTTGATATTTTAGTGGTTCAGCCTTCTATATAAGCTCATTTTGGAATATTGTTTGTTTTATTTGGACTGATTAAACGTTTTGACTTGGACTGAGAGGAAATCAATTCATATTGGTTTGCCACCATCTTGTGGAAATGTTTAGTATTACATCTTAGTTTGAACTGTTTTGTCTATAGCATCTTATTTATCCTTGTTAATGTCTTATGAAGTCAATCCTGTTTTTCCTCAAACAAACAGGGACAGTCAAGTGACGCTTCATGAAGCTTCGTTCTTAGCAGTCCCAGGATATATAATGTGGCCCTTGAGACTGCACTTGTGCTTTCAGTCCACGTCAGTGTGTTAGTGTTGAGACGAGAGGTTCTTTTCCTCGAAAGATTCCCCTCTCACAATTCCAGGAATAAATGTTTTAAAAGTGTTTAGGATGAAAAGTGTCTTTGTTCAGAAGCCGACCTGCTGCGCATCACACTACTCGCCACTCGTCTCAAGGCAAGAACTGCTCTTTGAAAGTTCCTCGAACATTCCAACGTTCTCCAGGAACGACTTGCCTCATGTCATGTGGAAGCCAACACCCCCGGGGTCCGAGGGACCCATTTCAAGGAAATTCTTTGTTAAAAGGGAATGTAATGTACTTTTTTTTCTATAGTATGCTGCTGAATGGGGTTGAAAAAAAAAATCTGGATGCAAGGGAGGGACCTAATGTTCCCCCTCACGTGCTCCTTAGAGACCCCAAGATCCAGCGACAACCTCTGGCACATGTTGGGGCCCAACGCAAATTCTCCTGCTTGACTGCATCACAAAAGGTGAGGTAAGGACACACGTGAAGGATTCCTCATTCAAATATACATGTGGGATTTATTTGAAAACCTCTGTGAGGGACTCGGACCCTCAAAACATAGCTTGAGTCTTCCTGGGAAAGTGTCCGTACATCCAAGGAAATATGCTTTGTTGGAGTTTGAAAGGTTCACTTGTTGTCATCTCCTCGGTGAAGTCTGAAATCCGAGTTGCCACTCCAAAGGGAAGATGAAAGGTCCCTGCTCTACAAGACACTCCGTAACCTCGTGGCCCTCATCACATGCTTTCAAATTTACTCTGACCCCGATTTCATCATGCCCGTCCAGTTCTCTTTGGGAGTCCCGCGTCAGCCATAATGGGATGTGACAGATTTTTTTTCGGGGCAGAAAACAAAGCTCTGGTGTGGTCCTGCGTCTGGACGGGCCATGGGAAGAAGAGCGGGGCGTGGGCTACAAGCCGTCTTCTCCAAATACATGCTAGCTCACTTTATCCTATCTTTAACCGTCACTTCTTCTCCTTCTTCTTCCACTTTACCACTTCTTTTCTTTGCTGCAAGAACTAAAGTCATGGAATGTTGCTATTGAAGGAATCAATCGGCGTCACAGAGGATCTCAAAGTTCTTCTTCCTTATCTCACGTTAGTCCTTGAGCTAACTTTGATTTTATAACATTGTCTTGTACATCTTTGAAACACGTAGCCGTCATTAAAGGACATTCAAAGCCTTTTTTTTGCTATTATATGTTTATGTTCTCCATGTGTTTGCGTGGGTTTACTCCGGACACTCCGGTTTCCTCCCGCAGTCCAAAAACAGAGGTCGATCGAGAACTTCATTGTACGTCGGTGTGAGTGTGTGTATAAAAAAAGTGTGTCTCTGTGTGTCTCTGACAGACTAGTAACCTGTTTAGGGTGTTCCCCACCTCTCGCCCTGAGTAGCTGGGATAGGCTCCAGCCCCTCATCACAACACCTTATAAGGGAATCAAAAGTAGCAAATGAATGAATAAGTGAGATGTTTACATAGTTATTCACTCACGAACGAAGAACTTAAAGCTGTTTGAAATAGCTCTACAAATAAAGTTGGATTCAAGAATACCTGACTGAATGACAATAAAATATGTCTCTTATTCTGAAATACTGACTTTCTCTGGCCATTCATGTCAGTGACAAAAGCATACGAGGCAGAGCGGCGAACGAGCCGACGCTGGTCAACGGGAAGTCAAGCGTATATGAAGGGATCGTGATTAAAAGATTGGTGGAAAGGGAATCAAATAAAATGAATGGAAGATGGGGGTTGATATGATACTCAAGATGGGTAATATATTGAGATAATGAGGTTTTGTTGCTCTGTGTGTGGCGGTCACTGGTTTTTCTTTGTGTCTCTTCTAAAGAGAGTTTCCAGAAGAGTGAAGGGAACACTTTTTTTTTTCCCCACTTCTTCTCTACTCATCGTCTCTCTCTTATTTCACTTCAGAGACTCTTCTCAGATGCTCAACATCATTCAGGCAACTTTGTAAGACAGCTTTTTTTTCTTTCTTTTTTTTCCCCTCCTCCTCCTTCTCCTGACGTGCTCTCTGTGTTTTTAGGTCAGGATGAGGAGATGAAACGTTAAGAGATGCAACAGTCATGATCCGCTGCTTTAACAGCATCTGACAGCAGCTACACACTGGCTTCACTCCATGCTGCAGTTCATCTGAGGTGAGAGAGAGAGAAGCGTTTGTTTGAGTAAAAGACGTTCAAAGAAGCGTCAGCGTCAGATAATGACTCTGTTTATCTCTGATTACAAAGGAAAAATACACAAGAGGATGGATTACATAATAAATGCTGTGGAATTTGAAAAGGACCGTTTGGATTTCATTGACTTGGAGGTTTAAAGGCTGTCAAACTTAACTTATTCATCTCACACACTGGCATCTTTCATTTTGATAATATCAAGATGAATCTACTTTATTTTCCAGATGACATCAAATGATGCCCACTGAAAACCCTTTTTTTTCTGGAGATTAAATCTTGTTGACTATTACTACAACCACTCTGAAGTCTTCACCTCTGACGGACTCGTTGTATATACAAAGCGGGCGTGATTACAGCTGGCTGGGGGGGGACTGAAGCCAATATTACGTCATAATTGACACCGCTCTCGTAACCTCTCCTTTGCCGAGATTTTCAGAAGGGGGATAAAGTAATGACTTCAAAACATGGTCATGATGAGGGACTTCATGTATCTTGGAAAGGAAGACTTTAACATTTAATTTTGAGACAACCACCCGGCGGGTCCAAGTAAAATGACTTTGCGGCCCTGATTTGGTCCCCCGGGCCATGAGTTTGAAACATGCATCTTCCTTTCAAGGTGATTGTCCTCCCATCCTTGCGTCCGTCTACAGGAAGTGAACCAAATCAACCTTTGTGACCAAAAAATAAAATGTATACCGTAATTAACACACAAGTTTCCACCTCTAAGGGACTCATTGTATAAACAAAGCGTGCATGACTACAGATGGAAAATGTTTGCGGTAATTAACGCACTTTTAGTTGTGTAACGATGATGAATAAAAATAGAGTTCAAGTAAGAGGATGTGTGTTTGTGCTGAACTGAGCAAAACCTGCAACCTTCCAACTCTCCACTCGTGCTGAGCTATGAGCTTCAGGGGCAACAAAAGCCCCCCCCCAACCCCCTTTTCATGTTGATGCTTCAAGGTGACATTTGATGCATTATGGGTTAGAAAATTAATTTCGCTTTGGCTGCAAGTCTTGAGCTATGGCAGTGAAATTAAGCCTTTTCTTTCTTCAAGACCATATTTTGCTCGTCTGGAACATTGAGAAATTGATGTGATTCTGGGAAAATATTACCTTAAGAAAATATCAAATTTTTGTACTGGGTGACCATTAAATCTGCTCGCCAAGTTGCCGATTCGTTATTTTTTGGACCGACGTCTGAGCTCTGGATGATCAAAGAAGTCGGATCGAGGTCCAGCTCATCTTCAGGAAAAAAGCTGGTCTCCAGGTTCCGGGTGGCCGACCACTGAAGTGACCACAATGACTTGTAACAATGTGCGAGTGAACAAGGTGCTTAACCCCCAGACGGAGGCTGGTTTCCAGGCCCTCCTTCTTCTTCTTCTTTTAAATAAATGACCGGCGCAGAAGCACCTCGTGGAAGGAGGGGGCGACCAGCAGAACAATCGGTTCAGACCTAAACAAGGGTGAAAGGAACAAGGTCACTGGTTGACCCCCAGAGAGCACTGGTGCGGGAGGGAAACTGGGATTGATGATGGGACTGGACAGACCAGGAGAAGGAGCGGGAAAAAGAAAAATGTGCAATTTGACCTGCTGGCCTGTGTGAAAGGGTGCGAAAATAGAGGCCGGGAGCCCAGCAGGGGGGACCACTGGGGGGGGGAAAGGAGGAGAGGGAGGCCGGGGCTCCAAGGATGACCGCCCTTCAGCTAACAGACCTCTCCACGTGTTTTGAAATAGAAAGTGGGATGTGATAGATGTCCACTTGGATTAGCAGTAAATCTAAACGGCAGGTTTATGAGGGAGGACATGTGCGGACAGAAGCAACACCAGAGTCCATAAATCACCAGCAAATGTTTGAATTAAACTTCAAATATCAATTAAATAGTGTATTTGTAATTCATCTGGTTATTTGCGTAAAGAAGCACATTGTAGGTATAATAATAAGAAAATAAACACAAGTTTCATGATGCTGGAGGTCAAAAGTTAGGTTAAACTCAATCACACAAGGGGCCAAAATCTTTTTAAAAGTCAAATTTAGAGGAAATATGAGTCTGATATTCATGTGTTTTTACATTATTTTAGGCTCAATTGATGTGGTTAAGGACAAATATAACCACAAAGGTTCTTCAGGACTTTAAGAAGAATTAGTAGGAAAGGTTCTAAAGTTTGAAACAACTTATTTAAAGTCCCACACTCAAGGTAACACCTTTTCTTCTATGATACAGTATGAAAAACATCATATTTGTTGAATATTTAATCAAACAACATCTTAACCAAAACCCTCCAAAACATTCCCTATCAGAGGAAACGCCCGCTGATGCATAAAAATAAACAAATTAACATATATTTTTATCAGACTAATTGAAGATTAACTTGATCTTCTCCACGTTTGACTAGTTCTGCTGTTATCACTGTGGGACACACTTGAGAAAAGATGGAATATCAACAGAGATGCTATCTTTGCTAACGATAAAAGCCGCGTCCAGCTCTCCATCATCTGGTCACATGACACTTATGGTTGATGGTCATGCAGTGGTGGGCTGAGCTAGCACTTAAATTGTTGTTGAGTTGAACGTGTGGTACAAATAAAGCTTCATTTATTTGAAAAAATATTTTTAAAGAAGTAGATAATACGAGTTGATATATCAGCGTTTGTCAACCTCGCGACACTTAAACGATGCGTCTGCAGAAACATATGTGCACCTTGCAGGGATAGAGTCCCCGAGAGAACAATGCTACTCACTTCCCCATGTGGACCACGACTGTGTTCAACCCCCTCTGGTGCCCCGCCCCCCAACGCCCTCATTGAACCCTGCGTGCGAGCACAAGGAAGCGGGGCATTACAATGTCTGTGGATCACCTCGGGGTCTTAATGGGAGTTTGAAATGCAGGGAGGAGACTCCTTTGTGTGTGTGTGGGGATGTGTGTGTGTGAGGATGTGTGTGTGTGTGTGTGTGTGTGTGTGTGATGGATGACACTGAACTAATCACATGCTGATTTAACTAACGTTCAAGTGGTAATTTAACACTGCGTTTTACACTTTGAGTATTTTTTTCCTGCTTTAAATTTGAAAAAACAAGTGTTCTAGCTCAGCACCAAAGACACCAGGTCTTAGCATCTCTTTACTAAGCAGTTCATTGTATAAAAGAATGAAATAAAATAACAATAATTACAATTTAACATGAAATAAATCCTTTAAAAGAGCTACAACGAATAGAAATTCTAGCCCCCCAAGTCATTTTATAAGTGTAGTTAATCAAAGAAGATTCATGCTTATGTAGATATTACTTGTAGACATATTAAGATAGAATTGGGATTAAAGAAAAGTAATTTTAATGGGAATTAGATACAGTTAAAGACTGTTTCTAAATGTAACATTTGTTCAGCCCGTGATCAAGAGTTATGAAAGATTTTGGCCCCTAGTGTGATTGAATTTGACTATGGAGCTAAATATATTAAATTTAAAAACAAAGTTGATTTATTCAGAAAAATGTCGGTTCAATAAAAGAAAGTTTCTTCAATAAAAGGGGAGAAAATCATCTAATAAAGATTTTTACTAAGAAAGAAAAGTGTGTAAATTGTATTTTTTTTTTTTTAGTAACAGACACATTATTGGAAGGAAATGTCTGTTATAATTATTCAATCCCCTAAAATATTAATATTTTTATTGATTAAAGCGATTTTCTTTTAACAACTTTTTTTTTAAATTGAATATAAAAGAAAAATCTAGCTCCATAACTCTGATCAAAAGCCTCTGAATAGCTTGAATGTAATACAAGCACAAAATAGCTTGTTTTATGTTATTTCTGTATCACTTTTTTTTCTCCAAATGGTAGTAAATGAAAAGCTAAAAATAATCACTAAACCTTGACTCGGAATAGATGCCGACAAACAACACGAGTTTAAAATAAACAAACAGATCTTGTAAGAAATACACTTGAACTTGAACCCAGCCAGGATACAAACCCAGGTCCAGTATTTAAGCAGCGCTGTGTGAACACGTGGCGTCGACACCTCGGGCTGAAACGGCAACAATCCCCCACAAACACTGTGTTCATTCAGCAGCAGTCACGGGTTCGAGCGGACAATACGTCGTCTTCTTCAAACGACGCTCGAATGTCAGGATCTGCTGCAGGCTGTGTGGAGGCTTGAAGTTCCAAAACAGGGACACAAAGTTTTCACATTATCGTAACGATGTGTCTTGTGACGGATATTTTGAGATCAAAAGGAAGAACTTGAGGAATTTGTCATCCAGGAAGACCTTTGACACACACTTTACTCCAAGAACAACTAATATGAAAATATGATTATAAATCCAAGAGATTATGTTTTTAATCAGTGATCATTGTCAGTAAAACAACAGCAGTAGTGCAAAAATATTAATCATAATTCAATAAAATATACCAACATACAAGACAAGTTGAATTCATAAAATGTATGGAATGCCAGGAGTGACATAATTAGTTAATGATAACGTGTTTACAAATAGAGACATCCAGGGTAAAAGAAGTAACAATACATATTTTAATACATTTAAAAGTTTATAAATACACTGTCATGTTTCATGATATTATTTTGAAACTTATTTTGTTTGTCCTTCCTGAGTTCCATGGCGCCTGTTGCTCTAATATTAGTTGCAGCTCGTCACACAATCACCACGTCAGCAGCAGAGCTTAAAGCAACCTCTCCTGCAGCAACAGGCGACAGATTATAATCGTCACTCCTTGTCTCCTCGTGTTTTTTTTCTCCACCCGACTTGTGGTGCGCTTTGAGTTTCCTTTGGACAGTAATATGGACACTTGAAAACTTTTTAAGTGCAGCAACAGGCGCCAGATTATAATCTTCACTTTCTGTCTCATCATGTTTTTTCTCTGCCGGATTTGTGGTGCGCTTTGAGTCATCTTTAAAATAGTAATATGGACACTTAAAAACTTTTTAAGTTCAGCAACAAGTGCCTGATCGTCAGGCCTTCTCTCCTCGTGTTTTTTTTTCTCCACCTGACTTGTGGTGCGCTTTGAGATCCCATTGGACAGTGATATGGACACTTGAAAACTTTTTAAGTGCAGCAACAGGTGCCAGATTATAATCATCACTCCCTGTCTCCTTGTGTTCTTTCTTCGCCCGACTTGTTGTGTGCCTTGAGTTTCCTTTGGTCAGTGATATGGACACTTAAAAAACTTTTAAAGTGCAGCAACAGGCGCCAAATTATAATCGTCACTCCCTGTCTTCTCTTATTTTTTCTCCGCCCGACTTGTGATGTGCTTTGGGTTTCCTTTGGACAGTAATATGGACACTTAAAAACTCTTTTTTTATGAACTATTGTAATTTAATATTTTTGGATTCATTCCACATTGTCTGCAGCTGCACTTGTAGTCGAAACCCAACATACAGTCCTTTAAAATGGCTACTGGTAAATAAATACACAGACAAATGTGTATATAAATAACAAAATATGTGTATTCCAAAGGAAGGGTAAGTTAAGTCAGGCTAGTAATGTAGAAACCCGTTAATTCATCTTTGTTGACTTGTTATTTTTAATTAATTTAAACTTTTTTATTGAAGAATCTTTTTTTCATTGAAGTATTTGTTTTTATTTAAACCTTTTTTTTGCCTTCATCTGTATTAACAAAGGATCATGTTTTTTGTGGTCACAGTTATACTTTGTATTCATTTATAATACAGTCTATAAATGATAATAGGGTTTTTGTTTTAGGACTTTTGTCATTTTTGTGAGTTTTTATTGACCCTCAAAGAGAACTGAAATATATATTTAGAAAAATAAGTTATTTAAAACAAGTTTAGTTGAGTAAAAAAGTTACAAAATACAATAAATAACTTATTAATCACATTTAGCTTGATTTTATGACTTCATTGTACACCGTTCTTGCCTAATTTTACACAAAATGTGGCCCCTGACAGAATGAACCTGCTCACCACCGTCTTAAAAAGACGCCTGTCCTGGAAGATATTTAGTGCTGGGACAGCTGTGCGTGAGCTCAGGACACACAGAGGACCTTAAGAACGTCTGCAGATGTTCTGGTCGTAACAAAGTGTCTCTGAGTTCCTCAGGTGTTCCATATGTTCTCAGTACACAGTCCTGTTGTTCATGAAGCCCTGACAAGCTGATGATCAATCTGTCCTCAAACTTCTCTCACAAATGAACCTCCACATGTGCAGAGACAGTTTTTTCTCTTAGAGAGAAAATTAAAACGTTTACTTGCATCATCATGAGACGACTGTCGTTTCATGGACAAGGCGGTCATGTGATTCTCGTGGTCATTTTTTTCTGATGTCGGAACATTGTTCACGTGTTCATGTCATGTTGGGTCGACGCTCCTCACGTTGACTCGGTTGCAGCTTCTGGGATGTAAAGGATTCTTTTCAATGAATAGTTGCTTCAATAAAAATAAACAAAAAACTACATAAACATTTGTTTTTGAATCAATACGTAAGACACAATTGTACTACATTACCAATAATATGGTCTAAACACGCAGAAATAAATTCAATACAACAGTTTTAATTGATGACAAAAAAAATGATGGTTTATTTGACAAATCTTTTGAGGAAAGACATGTTTTCTTTTAAATAATAAACGAACAAAGCTATATGACTTGTATTCTATTCTGTTAATATTGTATCCTTTTAAGATGTTTGTGTTTTTCTCCATTGATCTGTGCTCTTTGCACTTAGATATCTCCTTGCACTTTGTTCTTTTTATTTGCACTTTGATATCTCCTTGAACTTTGTTCTTTTTATTTGCACTTTGATATCTCCTTTCCCTTTGTTCTTTTTATTTGCACTTTGATATCTCCTTTCCCTTTGTTCTTTTTATTTGCACTTTGATATCTCCTTGCGCTTTTTTCTTTTTATTTGCACTTTGATATCTCCTTTCACTTTGTTCTTTTTATTTGCACTTTGATATCTCCTTGCACTTTTTTCTTTTTATTTGCACTTTGATATCTCCTTTCACTTTGTTCTTTTTATTTGCACTTTGATATCTCCTTGCACTTTTTTCTTTTTATTTGCACTTAGATATCTCCTTTCCCTTTTTTCTTTTTATTTGCACTTTGATATCTCCCTGAACTTTGTTCTTTTTATTTGCACTTTGATATCTCCTTTCCCTTTGTTCTTTTTATTTGCACTGTGATATCTCCTTTCCCTTTGTTCTTTTTATTTGCACTTTGATATCTCCTTTCCCTTTGTTCTTTTTATTTGCACTTTGATATCTCCTTGCACTTTTTTCTTTTTATTTGCACTGTGATATCTCCTTTCCCTTTGTTCTTTTTATTTGCACTTTGATATCTCCTTGCACTTTTTTCTTTTTATTTGCACTTTAATATCTCCTTGCACTTTTTTCTTTTTATTTGCACTTTGATATCTCCTTGCACTTTTTTCTTTTTATTTGCACTTTGATATCTCCTTGCACTTTTTTCTTTTTATTTGCACTTTGATATCTCCTTTCCCTTTGTTCTTTTTATTTGCACTTTGATATCTCCTTTCCCTTTGTTCTTTTTATTTGCACTTTGATATCTCCTTGAACTTTGTTCTTGATCTTAGCCTTTGTTTTTTTATATGCACTTTGATATCTCCTTTACCTTTGTTCTTTTTATTTGCACTTGAATATCTCCTTTCAATTTGTTCTTTTTATTTGCACTTTGTTTTTGATCTTGCACTTTGTTCTTTGTTCTTGATCTTGACCTATGTTCTTTTTATTTGAACTTTGTTCTTGATCTTGCCTTTATGACATTTCTTTACTGTCTGTTCTCTGCTGTGAAACTGGAAACCTTATTTCCTGAGGGATTAATTAAGTCAATCTAATAGATAGATAGATAGAACTTTATTTATGAATCTAATCTAATTTAAATATCTCCGAACAATCCCATTAAATTCCTTTCCTTTATCATCAGCTTTATTCTCTATATAATTGTTGACATTCATTCTATTCCTTCCCTTAAACACTGATACCTTCATGACATCGAAGGGAAAAGAGGAGGATGCAGACGCGGAGCAGGAGCTTCCTCAAACACCATCAAGTTGACAGTGGAACCGGGATCGTTTCCGAGTGTTTAACTTGTTCGAGCAAACATTCATTCACGAGCAGATTAAAGGATCATGTGTTTGCACTGCTGATGTCGCTTCTGTTCTTTGGTGAGAGCTCAGGAGATAACCTCTCGTGTGGATCCACGGACACGTCTTTTGATGCTGAGCCGCAAAAGTGATATTTAATTAGAACAAAAACAGTTTATCTATTCACTTCATTAGAAATGTTACATGCAAATGTTTAGAGTTTAAGAGTTTTTTTTTATTTTTCTGTAATATTCAATTATAAAAACGTGTTAAAATCACAAAAAAAACTTTTAATGAAAAAAAAGTCATAAATCGAAAACATAAAAAAGGAGTTCAATTATGAAAAAGTCATTTCAACTGTTTTTTGGATGTTTTGGGACAAAAAGTTGCGTCAAACAAGTTGCTTTAGGTCATTTTTTGTTATTTAAGTCAAAATCATCGTGATCTTTTTAAATATTTCGTTATCAAAAAAGCCTTTTTTGATTGAAGTCTTTACTTTTTTTAGTTTTTACTTTTCTTATTGAAACCTTTTATTTAATATTAAAAAGTAAAAACGACTGATGGATTGAAGCAACTTTTCGGATCCAAAACACAAAAATGATGACTTTAATCAAAGTAAACAGTTATTTAATTTTTTGAAAACTACATTTTCTTTAAATTGAAATATTATTTTTCATTGAGGAAACACCTTTTCGATTTAATTTTTATATATATATACTTTGTATATATAAATACAAATATATACTGTAAACTATACTTGATAAATATTAAAGCACTTTGTTTTTTATTTATTTAATATATATAAATAAAAAGACAAATGAATGTGTGATTAAATAAAATAACTAAATTAACTAAATAAAACTAAAAAAGAATTAGGAAACCCAAGCTTTATTTTTCATTCTGTTCTACAATGTGCTTTCCTTCCTGAAATAAAGAAGTATTATTGTGTGTATTTCCAGTCCGTGTCACCTGACGGTCTAAACCCATGTCATGAGTCACACGACCCATGTGTGGCCGACAGGATCCACGAGAGTCTCACACATGCCTCACATTCCAGGCACTGACATGTGCAGCCATGGAGCTCCGAACACCGTCACCTTTAACATCCATCGCCATGATGTCATCATCACCCACCGCTTGTTGCTGTGATGACATCATCGAGCCGAGCTCTTCTCCCAAATAAGGTGGTTACGCTCATATAGTTAATAATAGTGCAGCAAGATGGTTGTTGGTTCAAAATCTAAGTCAGGCAACATTCTGCTCCAGGATCAGTCAAGAAAACATAACTAATTAGTTAGTTACATAGAAATGTGATTTAATGGTAATTATTGACCATCAAATCAATTATTAATGACCATGAAAATAAAATATTTCACATATAATGTGAAACATTTAATAATAAACGTAGCACAGCTTCATTTGGTGATCACCCTTTCTATTAATATTTAATTAATTCTTCCCCTTTTTTAAGTATCAGGGGCCACATTTTATGCAGGGACTCATGTGAGGGGCCAAAAAAACAGTATATGTTGCACGAAAAAATGTAATATGATATTCTATAAAAATTATTTAAAAAAAAAAAAACACACACAAATATAAAAGTTTTTTTCAATTAAACAAACGTTTCTTAAATATATTTGGGGGTCAATAAAAACTCACAAAAATGGAGGACAAAAGTCCTAAAACTATGTACAGAAGTTGCATTAAAGCAAGATCTAGAACAAAGTGCAAATAAAAAGAACAAAGTGAAAAAGGGACAACAAAAGTGCAAAGAGCATACATCGAAGGATAAAAACACAAAGATCCCAAAAGGATACAAAGATGCACATAGTATACTTCAACTTCAACTTTATTTAATTAAAAATATCTTTGCTCCTAAAAACAAAACAAAAATGAACACTTTTTATCAACTAAAACAGTTTAATTGGATTAAAACAATGAAGGAAAAAGTCCTAAAAATAAAAATCTATTTTCATATTTTGAAAAGATCTAGTAATAATCAAAACAGAACCAAAACCTTAGTATATAAAAGATCTTTGACCTCACTAGAGCCAATTAAACTATTATTATTTTAAGAAAAAAACAACATATATAAATTGATTGACTTTTCAGACCTTAAACAAAAAATAATAATTTGCATGTTAATTGTTAATAAAATGTTTTAAATGTGTAGATTGAAAATATGATTAAAGAGCTATTGAATATCGATACAGTATTGCTCAAATAAACATCGCGATGTATCAATATGTCACCTCTAAATGCAAAAGTGAACAAGGTCATCCGATTGTTCAGTAGTAGTTTTATGTCTCATCTCTCAACCGGTGCGGGTCGTGCTCGGGGTTCGTGCTCGGGGGTCGTGCTCGGGGGTCGTGCTCGGGGGTCCCTCAGACTCCACATGGATGACGTGAAACCAGAGTCTAATGTCAGCTCGACAGCTGCGGCTCTTCTTACCCTCGCGGACGCATAGCTTTGCCCGGAACGTCGCGGCAGAACCCGAGACCTCCCGTTAATAATACATCAGAGGGGTTGAGTATTGGGATCTCACTTTGGCGGATTGGTCAAACCCACCCCTTGAGGGTCACATGAGGCGAGACCGATGATCCCCCCAAAAAAAAAATCCAAGCCAAACTTCTGAAAAGGTACATGGATGGAGAAGAGGGGAGGATTCCCTTCCAGCGTGTCTGGGTGTGAGCGGGTTCACTGGATGTGTGTTTGAATACTAAGCGGGGGATGCCTCCCCGCCCCCCCAAACCCCCCTCCCTCACCCTCCTCACCCATCCTCCCCGCCTCTGCAGTGAGCCTCACCCATCCAGCAGCCAATCGCAGAGCAGCACGAGCGGAGGACGGAGTGATGGGGGAAGCCGTGCCTGAGATGGTGGTTGCCTGCAGTGGGGCGTGGGCGTGCGAGTGTGTTGCGTCCAAATCCGTTCCCACACCAGAAATAAACATCAATACACGGGAGTGCGTTTGTTTCTCCTGCTGCAGCTGATCACAACCTGTGCACGCGCTCATGCGTGAGGAAAGCATGTTCAAAAATATATCACCACATGCCCCACCCCCCATACATCTTTAATCCTACTGAGACCAATCGAAGCAGGTTTGAATGCTTTATAATGTTTAATGCCGATTGTAAATGATTAATAAAGTTTTGTTGAATTAATAGAATTTTGCGATAAGTAAAAAAAAAAAAATCACTATTATTTCACTTCTGTTTTGATTCTTTAATAAGTTTTTCTATTAATAAGTAACTATTTACAAGCGAATTTATACCTAAAATGTATTTTTATTTTCAATTTCAGGCGTGCATTTTTGATACCTAAATAAAATAAGTGAAAGGTATTGAAAAAGTCGCCCTTATTTCTGTAAAACATTTTTTTTTAAACTATAAAGAAAATCTTTTTTTTGGAGTGATATTCAATTTTGTGAAAACCTATTTAGTATTGAAACCATTTATAAGTCAATTTAAACCCAAAATGTATTTTTATTTTAATTTCAGGCGTGCATTTTTGACACCTAAATAAAATAAGTTAAAGGTATTGAAAAAGCCACGCTTATTTCTGTACATCTGCTTTTCTAAAGCAAAAAACAAAAAGGTTTTTTTATGGAGTCATTTTCAATTTTGTGAAAATCTATTTAGTATTGAAACCATTTATAATTCAATTTAAACCAAAAATGTATTTTTATTTTCAATTTCAGGCGTGCATTTTTGACACCTAAATGATATAAGTGCAAAGGTTTTAAAATAAAGTCACCCTTATTTCTGTACATCTGCTTTTCTAAAGCAACAAAAAAAATACAATTTGTTGGAATTTCGTTTGATCAAAGAGACCTAGTATAATTACCATTAACAGGTTAATTTAACACAAAAATGTCTTTTCATTTTACATTTCAAGTGTTCATTTTTGGCTAAAAATAATCAAAACATTTATTTTAAGGGCCTAAAAGAGTCATGCTCCTGTACAACTATTTTTAAAAGCTATAAAATGCTTTTTTTTTTCATTTATTTAATAATTTTTACAAACGTCTATAATTCTTCTTTTCATTTAATAGTTTAATATCGTCATTCTCACAGATAAAAACAAAAATAACAAATAATTAAATCACTAATCTTTACAGGTTTATTTTTTAATAAACTTGACCGAAACAAGTGTATTTTTTTTTCTAAAATAAACCACCTTTCACTCGGTAATAATCAATAGAAAATAAATTATTTAAATAGTTTTTTCTCTCTCAAACTCTCATGGATCAGGATATTTAAAAAAAAAAGTCTGAAGTTATGACGGCACAGAGATGATTGAGATCAACTCATACTTCCTCTAACAGTGAGTCTAACCATCAGGATCATGACAGGGTGGATGCTGTGGACATGTGAGTGACAGGAGGAGGCAGACGTCTCCATCAACGACATCATTCATCACGAACACGTTTGATCAAGTCTTCAAGACTATTAAAGAAGGACCATCACATGATCATTTGGGCGTTTTTTTTTTTTTTCTTCTCATGCTCAAAATCGAAGGCCCTGGAAGAGCGGTGTGTCCTCGGGGGAAATCTGGAGATAATCAGTGTCTTCCAGGGCGCCTTTGCTTCTGCCTCCACTCACCAGTCTCCGGGGAGCTGGACCTGTCAGAGTGTGTGAGTGTGTGTTTGTGAGGGTGTGTGTCCAGGGCAGCTTATGCAACCATTAAATCCTTATTATCTTCCATAGAAGCAAATTAAGGAAATTACTTAAGTGCCCTGTGGAGCGAGGTGGGAACGAGCACGGGCAGTTACAGAGCAAAGGTGAAGGTCAGAGGTCAAATTGGTGAACTGCCGTGGTATACTTCAACCCCCCCCTCCCAGCCCTTTCTTCATCTTCCACACTAGCTTATCATCCTCCGCTGTAGAGCTTGTCAATAAAGTTAATACAAACAATAAAATATGATTCTTACTTCCTCAAGCTATAAAAGGACACAAGGTCAGAGGTCAAATCACTTTCTCACGTTACGACTGAAATGAGTGCCCTGTCTCTTTAAATATATATTTTTTTCCCGGTTACATACAGAGGGAGTAGCCAGGCAGGGTAGAAGGACGGCAAGTGGGTTAGCAGGCTTCGCCGCCTCTGGGCCCATCACCATCCTCTGCCCTCATTCTTTCTCCGTGGCACAGAGTGAGGCAGCGGCGTGACGCAGAGGTGGATCCACGTCTCCGGGATGAACCCGCTGACCCAGCCTGGACCCAATGCTGCTCATAATGATTTATTAATGCGGCCATTAGGGACCTGTCAGGAATCCAATGGAAGAGACGGACCATCCATCAGTGTCACAAGAGCCAGCACCACAGTCTGTAAGACATCTTCTGATGATGATGATGACGATGATCAGGATGATGATGATGATGAGGAAGAGGAGGCGGAAGTGCAGTATGATGATGAGATGAGGAAAATAATAAAGGTTGGTGTTGATGATGATAAGGAAGTATGATGATGAGGAGGAGGAAGATAATGATGATGATGATGATGAAGTATAATAAGAAGGAAGTATGATGATGATGATGACGACGAAGATGATGATAATAAGGAAGTATGATGATGATGATAAGGAAGTATGATGAGGAGGAAGGATGATAATAAGGAAGTATGATGATGATGATAAGGAAGTATGATGATGAGGAGGAGGAAGATAATGATGATGATGATGATGAAGTATAATAATAAGGAAGTATGATGATGATGATGACGACGAAGATGATGATAATAAGGAAGTATGATGATGATGATAAGGAAGTATGATGATGAGGAAGTATGATGATAATGATAAGGAAGTATGATGATGATGATGACGAAGATGATGATGATGATGATAAGTAAGTATGATGAGGAGGAGGAGAAAGTATGATAATAAGGAAGTATGATGATGATGATGACGAAGATGATGATGATAAGGAAGTATGATGAGGAGGAAGGAGGAGGAAGTATGATAATAAGGAAGTATGATGATGAAGATGATGAAGATGACGATGATAAGGAAGTATGATGAGGAGGAGGAGGAGGAGGAAGTATGATTATGACGATTAGGACGATGATGATAAGTGTATGGGAGATAATGTAGTATGATGATGAAGAGGAGGAAGAGGAAGAATGATAATAAGGAAGTATCATGATGAGTATGATGGTTATGATGATGAGGAAGATGATAATGATGATGAAGAGGAATTATGATGAGCACAATGATGATGGTGAAGATGATGAGGAGGATGATGAAGAAGAGGAAGAAGAATGATAATAAGGAAGTATTATGAGGATGATGATGACAATTATGACGAAGAGGATGAGGAGGAAGAAATACAATAAGGAAGTATGATGATGAGGAAGTATGACGATGAGGAAGATTATGATGAAGATGATGATGAGGAAGATAAGGATGATGAAGAAGTATGATGATGAAGATGATGAAGTATGATGATGAAGTATGATGATGATGAAGTATGATGATGATGATGATGATAAGGTATGATGATGATGATGATAAGGAAGATTATGATGATGAAGATGATGATGAGGAAGTATGATGATGATGATGATAAGGAAGATTATGATGATGATGATGATGATGAGGAAGTATGATGATGATGAGGAAGTGTGATGATGAGGAAGTATGATGATGATGAAGTATGATGATGATGATGATGATGATAAGGTATGATGATGATGATGATGATAAGGAAGATTATGATGATGAAGATGATGATAAGGAAGTATGATGATGATGATGATGAGGAAGTATGATGATGATGATGATGAGGAAGTATGATGATGATGATGATGATGAAGATTATGATGAAGATGATGAGGAAGATTATGATGAAGATGATGATGAGGAAGATTATGATGAGGAAGTATGATGATGATGATGATAAGGAAGTATGATGATGACGAAGTATGATGACGATGAGGAAGATGATGAGCAGGAGGAATAAGTATGATGATGATGATGATGATGATGATAAGTATGATGATGATGATGATAAGGAAGTATGATGATGACGAAGTATGATGACGATGAGGAAGATGATGAGCAGGAGGAATAAGTATGATGATAAGTATGATGATGATGATGATAAGGAAGTATGATGATGAGGAAGTATGATGATGACAAAGTATGATGACGATGAGGAAGATGATGATGAGCAGGAGGATGAAGTATGATGATGAGGAGGCAGATAATAAAGTACGATGATGAAGATGATTACACATTGAAAATGACGATGATGATGAAAACGATTACACATTGAAAATGACTATGATGATTATACAATGAAGATGTCATTGATGATGATAAAGATAAAGACAAGATGACGATGATGACGATGATGATGATGCATTGTAGACGATGATGCTGATGCTGAGCATCACCCTCCACGTCATCGCTTCCCGTCACAGGCAGCGTCAGCCTCACATCCATGCAGCTTTTGACGTCATCCTGCCTCATGATCCACTCGCGGGTCAAGGATGAAGGGAAAGGAAAAAGTGTGATGATGTGGAGAGAGAGAGAGAGAGAGAGGGAGAGAGAAAGAGAGAGAGACGTCCACATAACTCCAGGGAGAGCTCACTGTTCTCTCTCCAGCATCAGCTGCTCTGACGTCAGCAGCCTCATGCCTGCGTAACTGCTCTTCAACCACTCACACACTCTCTCACTTCACTGGGATCTGCCAGATATTATGCAGATAGTTGGACCTTAAATCAACCTTTTATACTCTATTGTCAAATACATTATTTAAAATATATATTTGAGTATTTAATTGATAAATAAAGAGTAGAAAACATCACTTTTTAAAGCTTTTTTTGGGTTACTTTTCCCAATATATGTCATTTTACCCAATTGCTAAAGTCAGTCCTTGCTATACTTCCATGTAACTGATGTTTTTAAATGGATTAAATAATGATCAGTGTTGCGATTAAAAGAAAACAAACATATTTCTTCCACAAACTGCTGTCGTGTTGAGACGCTGCGACCACTTAAGAGAGAAACTAATGTAATTAACAGTCCTGTCAATACGTTCCCATAGATCTGTTGCCGACCGTGATGATCAATTTTCCACGGGTGGCGAGCGTCTTGCCGTCAGCACATGCGCCGCACACATGCACGCCTCGGCAACCTTGACGCTATCGATCGCGGGCGTCACGTTGAGCTTTACCGCACATGTATGTCCGGGCATGTGATGTAGAGACGACTTATGGCGGTGGAACAAGCGTGTGTTTGTACCAACATCCACCCTTCATGTGGGACGTTCCCAGCATGCTCTGGGGTTCCCTCGGAGGAAAACAGAGGTCACATAAAAAAAAAAAACAGTCCGTCCTTCAGGCCTCTTGAATAAACCATGAGATGAGGCCGGATGTGGAATTAAACTATAAAGAAAATTTAAAAAAAGTATTTTTGTAGAAATGATAACCTGGTTGTAACCTGGTTCTAAGAATAGGTGTGCGCCCTCTCACAGAGGAACTCCACGGGTTAACCCAACAGGCAGAAGTAGAGACGACAAGAAACTTGTCTTATTTTTCAGAGGATGTTATTCGAGTTGAGATTATTCATCTTAATCCCAGATGGTGTCAGTAATCTCTTTGTTGTTTTACAGTCCTTTCATACAGTTGACAACATCTTTAAATCTCTCCTGTTTTTCCTTTTTTTTAGGGGATTTAGCTTTTTTTTTTAAATGCTGGTTCTCGTCACCTCCTTTCATCAAAACAAGTTTATCCCTTCCAGACTGTTTTTGCTGCTCCGGGTCTGACGGAGGATTTTGATTGGTTATAAACAGATTAACTTTTTACCATTTCCCTGCAGTGGTTATTCTTAACAACAAGTCATTCATTTGTCTTAGGGCATGATTACATGTTTTTCACCAGTGGCAGTGGCTGACTAACACTTAATGAAACGGTGTCTTTGTAATAGGCAATGTTGTTTAGAAAATTAAAATATAATCTGTTATTTTGTTATTGTTTGGAATTCTTTTGTCAAGGTCTTTAAAAATATGTATTTGACACTGAAAAATACTACAGAGAAGTTAAAAGGGGGACTTTTGACTTTCTCACATGACACCCATATGTTTTCACATGAACCACATAAGTTGCATATTAACATACAATTCTCACATGACATTCATAATGATATATGACACCCATAAATTATCACATGGCTCACAATATGTGAAAATTCTACATCAAATACTGACATTAATAACATTAATCAATAATTGTATTAACACCCATACTCAACCCATGACATTATGCACATTATACATAAAATGCCAAGAAGATATTATTACAATATCATGACATTGTTGACATAGAGTTCCACATGATACACTTATAATATCACATGACAACTATAAATTACCACATGACATTAATCCATGATCATATGAAACCCGTAAATTAACGCATGGCACACTTTTATTACACATGGCACCCATACATTATCACATGCCATAGATCTATCATCATATGACACCCACAAAATGCTTATAATATCAGATGACACTCAAATGATAACATGACATTAATCCATGATCATATGACAGCCGTAAAACAGTAAATGGCACACTTATAATATCACATGACATCTATAAATGATTACATGACAAACAAAATGTGCCCACATTACTCATTGAATGATCACATGACATCAATAAATACTCACATGGCACCCATCCACTATCACATGGCATGCCTTAATGATCACATGACATCCATAAATGAACGGATGAAACACATATCACATGAGAGCCACACATTAATACACAACATTAATCCATGATCCTATGACAGCTGTAAATCACATGACATCTATACATTATAACATTACCCACATAATGTGCACACATTACTCATTTAATGATCACATGACATTAATAAACCATCAACTATCACATGGAATGCTAAGATTATCACATGACACCCATAAATGATTACATGACCAACATAATGTTACTCATTACAAATACAATTTTCACATTATTTCTCACGTTTATCAAGGATCACATGACATCCAAAAAAGATCACATGACCCACATAATGTACTGCAATGTAATACACATAAAATACTTGTGACATTAATAAAAAAAATCATATCAAATACATTATGATCAGATAAATAGTCTTCCCTGAAACAAATGGTAAAACATAAATTATGTCTTGTCTTGACATCAGTGTGCGTCTGATGAGCTGTAGGTTGTGTGTTTTTTTATCTCTCCATGCGTCTTCTGGTGAGAACGTGGCTCGCACAGACTCACACGTGCACAGAGTGAGGTGCAGATCCATCTCTGGACGACTTTGAAGCCTGACAGCTCATCATCCGACACACAGTCGAGGGAACACACCTGTACGGTGATGGAAGCATCAGCTTCACTCTCATTTTTCTGAGGGCCAGTATAGGATTTTTTTTTTTGAGAGATGAATGGATGGATGGATGATCCCACACACTCTCCAGCGCCTCATTTTCCTGGTCACGAAAAAAACCAATCCCACTTCAGAGGGCTTACGCGGTTCACTCAGAGTCTAGCCCTTGTGTTTGCGTCCACTCGTAACGAACGCCGCGTTTCCACAGAGACCAGGAGATTATGAAGTCCATCAGATAACGCACAGTAAACGCTCTTTTGATTTCTTTTTACACCATTTTGAGCCTCAGAGCTGTCTTTACATCCGGCCCAGAAATGCTTAGTTGTAACTTTGAAGGAAGAAATTCTATTTGGTCTCGATATTGATCCTCAGATCTTGCTTCTGGCTTGTGCGTCCTTGGTATCTATAAGCATCTCAGCATGTGTGTGTGAGGATGGATGAAGATAAATATTCCGAATGTCAATAAAAAAACATCAAATCCTCATTTGTAAAAAAAAAAAATGTAAGCCATATTTTCCTCAGTTGTATCCCTATGTTTCACCATATTCATGCTGATATTGTGACCAATAAAAATGCCAGTTTAAGACAAGATAAGTAAAGATTATTGATGTCTATCCATATATCTACGTATCTATCCATCTATGTATACATCTACGCATCTATCTATCTATCTATCCATCTATCTATCCATCCATCCATCGCAAACAAAATAATACTTCCTGTTACGGGTAGTTGGCAAATATACATTTGACTTAGGCAGCTAAAGTATGTTTGTCCTTTTCATGTAATAATCCCTCTATCAATTCTTACATCAATAGCGATGACATTGTACTGAAAAGAACAGGGTTTTGAGTCATTCCATGTTGTCTTTTCGGTCTTGTTTCAGTCGTGTGATACACACAGGAGTTACGACTTGATCGATAAATGTCGATTCTCGACTGCTTTAAAAATGACTGAATAAGCGTTTGATACTTTCAAAAACCATAAAACACCACAGAACCGAATGTTCAGAACATTTTCTGACCCAAAGAAAGAAAGTTTAGTGTATGTTTATTTTTGAAATATCTACTGATTAGAATAGAGTGACCATTGTGACGCTTTCAATCTTTTGAAACTGACATTTCCGAACCACACAACTGAGCCTCAGTTAAAGCACATTTTGGTCCAAAGATTAAAAAGCGAGTAAAACTCTTCTTTGGTGTATTTGTTGTATTCACGCCATAACACACTGATAGAATAAAAGACTACAAGAGGTTTGTCAATACTCGTGTTTCATGAGCTACAAAGACGCTTCTTCAGTTGACATACTGTTGCCTTTATCCTCTACTGTGTATGTGTGTGTGTGAGTGTGTATCGATCGCAGAGGAAGCATTAGTTCTCTGGTTATTAATAGCCTGAAGAGGATGCCTAATGGGAGTTTGACTTCCTCTAACTGGTTTATTCATAGCGGCATCATTACTGAAATAATTGACCCTTCTGCTGCTTGTCCAGTGAACACCGCCTCATGCATATTTCATCACATACATGTTGGATTTAAACATATTTCCTGCTTTTACTTCCACGCCTCTTAATATTCCATACGAGAAGCTACCCATGAGCAATGCTTTACTCGTTGGCAATCTATTGTGCGCGCGCCCCTGAAGGCGAGAAATTATTCATAACCTATATCTTATCCCTATAGTTATGCTTTCAAAAGAGCTTTCTTTGTACGACATTAAGGTGCAGAAGGTTTGCGTCGGGAGATGTTCAACCTCTTCCTCTGGCCGAGTATCGAGAAGGAATAATTTGCCTCTTGAGATTAGGATAACATTCCTTTTTCTTCAAATGTAAGAGTAAAAAAAAAAACACAACCATATGCAACTCTCGTTTTATCTCTAATGATTTCTCTCTGACCTCTAGTTTTGCCCACTTGTTTCCTTTTGTGAAGCTCGATATTCACTACACTTCCTGCCCGCGGGCCTTCTGCTCAGTCAGCAACGCGCTCTTCTCTAGGTTTAACTCTTGTTTTATATTAGATTAGCTAAAAATAAGTAAACGCAAAAAGCCTGAGCAACAAAATACACAGTTTGTGAGCGACTCCCGCCATTTCCCGAGGAGTATGTGTTCCTTTTTCCCGCCCTTATGTAACGGATACACACAAAAATAGGAAACTGAATTTGTTTTTAACGACGCTCCCGCCTGGGATTCCCACCGGACTTCCCCCCCGATTGAGGTAAAAACAGGGATATGTGACAACAAACACACACACAGATGTTCACTCCCACACAAACAAACACTAGGACACACCAACTCTTCCTTCCTATGGAGTCAACAAGTTGTTGATGGCTTTTGTGTGGACGAGAAAACACACACACACACACCAGTCGTTTCCTCTGTAGGTTCCACTCCAGGAAGTGACAGCGACGAAACCCTGTTCCTGAGGAAGACGGTGTCAGCAGAAGTAGCCATTAACCTCCGCGGCCCATTCATGTCACGCCGCGGCGCCGCTTCCGCCGCGTGTTTGTCCAACACAGGTTAGCGGATGGATCTTTACTGCGAACACAAGTCGGACCTTCTGCGCCACTTCCTGTCCGAGCATTGTCTAAAAGCATGGATGGGGTGACTGGGTTTGGGTTACGTGGCAGCTGCAACTCCGTGACCTCTGTGAGTGAAGCCGTGTAATGCATCACAACACCAGATGTTTCCCCTCGTTTAATGTAGCTGTTAAAAATCAAACATCACAATATCAAAAATCTTTTTGTGAGCAGTATAGAGTAGTATATTTGACTGTAAAACGACTTAAATGACACCCATAATTGATCAAATGATCAATATAATGTGTACATTACACATAAAATAATGACATGACTTTCAGAAATGATCATATGACACCCATAAATGTTCACATAACACGCTGGAATTATCACATAATGGTAACATTACAATTAAAGCGACTGCATAAAGTTGATAAATAATCGTATGACACCCATAAATATCAGATGACACACTTAAACTCTTACACGACAACCATAAATGACCAGCATAATGTGTACATTACACATCAAAAGCTCACATGACATTAATAAATGATGATAAGACAGACCTTTTTTATCCCATTAGACACTTGAATGGTTACATGACAACTATAAATTATTACATGCTCAGCATATTGTTCATATATCACAAATTGCTCTCATGACATTAATAAACAGTAATACGGCAGACTTAAATTATCCCATGACACACTTAAGCTATCACATGACATGCCTACATTATCACATGACACCCATAAATGAACACATGTCCAATATAATGTGCACATTACACATAAAATACTGAAATGACTTTTATCAATGATCGTATGATCCCATCACATGACCAACATACTGTTGACGTTATATTTAAAACTATGCATAAAGTTAATAAATAATCATACAACACCCATAAAGTATCACATGACACACTTGAACTCTTACAATACAACCATAAAGTATCACATGACCAGCATAATGTGTACATTACACATCAAGAGCTCTTATGACATTAATAAACAATAATATGACAGACTTAAATTATCACATGACACCCATAAATGAACAAATGTCCAATATAATGTGCACTTTACACATAAAATACTGAAATGACTTTCATCAATGATCATGACACCGATCACATGACCAACATACTGTTGACATTACATTTAAAAGTCTAAATAAAGTTCATAAATAATCATACGACACCCATAACGTATCACATGACTCCCACACAATTTCTTTGCATTTTTTCACATGAACAGTAAAATGCCTACATTACACATCAAATGCTCACTTGACATTAATAAAAAATGATCAGATAGACGTTTTTTTTATTCCATGACACATTTAAATGGTCACATGACACTCATAAACTACATGCTTGGCATAATGTGCATATAACACAATCAAAGGCTCACATGACATTAATACGACTGCCTTAAATTATCCCATAACACCCTTAAACTATCACATGACATGCTTTAATTATCACATGACACCCACATACATGTTAATTAGACATAGATAACGTTATTATCTCACTAAAACATCTTGACTGATCAGCACACTATATTATATATAGGATCTACGAAGTATTATATTCAATTATTCTTCTTTAAATGTGATTTTGCAGTTTCAGTCGCACAAGTGGGACAACATGAAGTGTCTCTGAGTCACTTGTTCGCTGTAAAGCCTGCCGTCTAAGAGGATCTGAGCTCAGTCTTCGCTGCAGGGCGTCTTCTCCCGACATGTTCACATGACTGCAGCGATTCCTGTGGAACTCATGAGACGCTCGAGCTTCAGTGCGAGTCAGTTTCATCTCAGAGTGTTTTTCATGTTCAATTCTGTTGCGGTGTTTGTCCCTCGGATGATCGGGGGAGTCGCACTGGGGGTAACATAGGAGAGTCACCGGCAGCTTATGGAGTCTCTCCACTGTGAAGTGTTGACAAAAAAAACAACATCTTTGTGTTTTTAATTCTAAGTATACTTTATGATTTATGAACAAAATTGGCAGCTGTAGCTGCACCAACAACACATGTGGACGATGGATCTAGTTGACACATTATTAGTGGAATTAATAGCAATGTAATGAATAAGAAAAGAGTCTAAATGTCAAAAACATTTTCACCAAACTGGGAAATCAAACGAAAAGGAAAGAAAATGGAAGTTGGAAAACAGAATGGCACTGGTGAATGAACAAGAACAATTACCTTCAGGTGGGTTAAGTAGGTGAAGTCTGGGATTGCTGATGAGTTTCAGCCGTGGGCCATTAGTCACAAAATAAAAACCTAAATAAACGTGAAAGATGACAGTGTTATCAGTTTTATCTTGATCTTTAAAGTATATACTTTATTGAATATTGTTTTGATTGTTTAACCAGGGAAAAAATATTTTTAAATTCTCACTATGTGAAAAATCTATGCTCAAAAAGGAATATGCTAAAAGAAGCACACATTCATCTTAAAGGTAGAAAAAAAGCAAGATATTATTTTAATTTATGTCAACACAACACTCCTTGGAGCGTGTGTACTATGAGTTGCTCGTGTAAATAGTGAAGCACAAAACAAACAACACATCGGATGTTATTTGCATATAAAATAATTATGTTTAGCATCTTGAAAAACATAAAGAATGCCTCATAGTCCAGCAAGATGTACCTTTGAACACACTTCATGAAGTATGGTGGCCCAGAAATGCCAAACTAATTCAAATACGAAAACACAATTTCCTAAAGTTCCTAGAGTTTGTACAATTGTTTCAAAGTTTCTACTTTTTTTTTTTCAAAAGTTTGTAAATTAGTTTCATAGTTGATTTTGTTCCTGAGTTTGGACATTTGTCACATAGTTTGTAAATTTGTTTTAAAGTTTATACATTAAAAGGAAATTGTAATTTTGTTACCAGTTTGTAAATGTGTATAGGAGCTTGTGATTGTGTGTCGGATCTTGTAAATGTGCTTCCGAGTTTGTAAATGTGCTTCCGAGTTTGTAAATGTGCTTCCGAGTTTGTAAATGTGCTTCCGAGTTTGTAAATGTTCATAAGAGCTTGTAATTGTGCGTCGGATCTTGTAAATGTGCTTCCGAGTTTGTAAATGTGTATAGGAGCTTGTAATTGTGTGTCGGATCTTGTAAATGTGCTTCCGAGTTTGTAAATGTTCATAGGAGCTTGTAATTATGCGTCACAGTTTGTAAATGTGCGTCACAGTTTGTAAATGTGTGTCGGAGCATAATTGTGTGTCGGATCTTGTAAATGTGCTTCCAAGTTTGTAAATGTGCTTCCGAGTTTGTAAATGTGCATAGGAGCTTGTAATTGTGTGTCGGATCTTGTAAATGTGCGTCACAGTTTGTAAATGTGCGTCAGAGCTTGTAATTTTGCGTAAATTTGCTTCAGAGTTTGTAAACGTGCAAAAAGAGTTTGAAATTTGGTTTTAAAGTTTATAGATTTTACAGTTAAAGAAATTCTATTTGTGATTTTGTCTAAGAGTTTCAACATTTGTTTCAGGAAAGTGTAATCATTTTATGTCAGAGTTTGTAAATTTGTTTAAGAGTTTCGTGATTTGTTTAAGGAAATTTTAATTTAGTTTGAGTTTGTACGTTTGTATTGCACGTCTGGGGCCACTGTAATAAAGATACATTTGCATCCAAACCTTCTTCAATATTTTGTTGTGTTTTGCTGCCACAATAACTCCAAATTTTAATCTTTTTAACACACAAGTCGCACCTGAAGCTGTGAACTCAGCTGGTGAGTGTGAGGGGGGTAAAAGGGGGGAGACATGGGAGTGAGCAAACATCCACAGCTAGAAGAGAAAAGTGATAGACAGGCGACAGAGGCAGGTTTTTTTTTTGTGTGAGTGTGAGGAGAGCTGGATGAGCTATTTTTAGCTCCGGCCTCCTGATAGAACAGGTCTATTAATAGACAGCGACTCTGTTGGCCCTGTTTGTGCGTCCATGACATTCAGGGTCACTGTGCCTGTTCCGACGTAACCAGGGATATTGTTTATCAATTACACTGGGTCACAAAATTTACATTTGTTACTAATTCAAGAGCTTTATATCTTTTTAATATAATTAATTTACTCACGTTATCGTAGAAAAACACAATGGAGCCTTTATTTTGTAACTGTCTGACATGTTTACGTCACAGGTAACAGGTGTGTGAGAGGAAGCTTCACACCAGCAGCAGACGGAGGTTGACCATGAGGCAGCTGCCGATGCTGTCATCTGTTGTTTCAGGTGTTTACAGACGGACGCCGAGAGCATCAGAGAAGAGCGTAACACTTGTCCGGAGACATCAAAGCTCCTCTCTTTACTGTATTAGCGCAGCTGCAAGTGTAGTCGGCGTCTATTTTGGAAGCAGACGGACACACACATGTGTGTGCACAAGTACACACATTTCATTGTCATCAGTTAGAAGTAAATAGTGATTTTTAAATCTTCCCTCGAAGCTAAATAAAAACTGTTCCAAATGGTTTATCAAAGGTTATTTTAAAGCATGCATGAGAGCTCCATCAAACTCATTACATGTATTTCAAATACTAAAATCTATAAGTAATTGGTTACCACAAGTATTTTGAGTTTTCTTGTATGGATTTACAGTCGACCACACGTGCTTTGGCCTGAATTTTTGGTTCCTTTGAAAGTATTTGAAAGTTGTTTATCTGTTATACATTTATGTCTCAATTAATGTGAAATGGTAGTTTTCGAAAAATAAAATTGTAGCTTATTTAAACCATTTTTCCAATATCACCTATCCAACCTTAATGCTAATTTCTCCAATTATAATGAGAATATATTTATTTGAAAATGTTTTATTGTCATCATGTGTTGCTTTACTCCTTTTTTTCCCCCATTTTGTTTTTTGTTACCGGAGTTTTGATCTGGACCATTGCGCCTGTTGCTGTGCCTCGGCAGCTGCTGCTCCTCAACTAATTAACTCATCAGCTGCGAGAAATTAAAGCCAACGCTCCCCCAGCAACAGGCGCTAGATTATAACCCTTTCGATGGTACGTTCATTTTACGACCTTTTATTCCTTGATATGGACACTTGGCAACTTGGATACTTCTTTATTTAACGTTAATCTGTTTGTGAACTTCTACATTGTGAGTTAATCTGTGTGTATTTTTTTGTTTTTGCCAGTTTATTAGCTTCACTGTGCGTTTGGGTACGACTCTTATGTCTTATCTTGACATCGAGTGCATCTTTTTTATGTTGTTGTTTGTCTGAGTACTTCAAATACAACCTGGTGGCTTATATAAAATAGCACGCTTTAATAAATATTTAACTTTGATAAATATTTTCTCTTGTTAGTTTGAGAGACATCTGTACAAAGTGTTCATTAATGACACAAGATTTTGCATTACGGCAATGGTGATGTTTAGCTTTACGTCAAACCTTGGATTTCATTAGCCGTTAGCTAGTTAGCTTCTCGGAAAGTCCAAACCTGTGTCTCAAATCGTATACTTGCGTACTTAAACTTAGCATTTTTAGTGCATAAGTGCGTCTCAATTCTTAGTATGCGAAATGTAGTGCGCCATGCACACTAAATTGGCCTACTAAAACACCCACAAAACTGAGTATGGATCGATGGACACTTTTCTACCCTAATTGGTCGCCATCTTAGTGAAGTTACGTCACTACCATCAAATGGAGGCGGCAAGAAAAAACGTGGACAGCGACATCCCCCCTGTTAATATTTAATCTTTATTTCTCCAAATGATTAACTAAGTAAGTATTAACATAAATACATTGATATTTCGAATAAAAACAGCTTTTTCTACACTTTTAAAACAAGGCTTTAGTCGTTAAATAAGGTTTAAAATATTTTTGGGTTTATCAAAATAAGAAAAATGATGCTCAAGCTGAAAAGCGACCTCGCTGGAAACAAATAAGTGAGTGTTTAATGTCAACCTCACTTGTTTTAGGACGCACACTTAAGCATTAATCATTCAGCAGATGGTCACTGGGTGTGTGTCCTGCGGAGAAAATGTCATGGCTGAATATCAAATATCAGTCCTCCTGACCCTGGCCTTTTACAGGAGCTCCAAAGGTCTGATCCCTGTGCATTATCAGCCCTTATTAGTTATTCATGACATGGAGTGAGACTGAAGGTTCATCTGCATGTTTTCTCGGTTTGTTGCTCTAGAAAAAAATCAAGGAGGTAAATGTTGGAATCATGATGACTCGCTATAACATGGTTTATATCTGGGTAGTCCGTAAACAGAGCAAAAGGGAGTTCAAATTTCGTCGAAGTGGACTCAAGGGTCACATTTGATATGTATAAGTCCCTCAGCTATCTATCCATTTCCTGCTTCTGATTCCCTCGGGAGGGTCGTGGGGATCTAAAGGAAATCCCAGCTACTTGGGGTGAGAGGCATCCTGCTATATACTGAACTTAAAGAATTTTATTTTACTGACATTAGCACTTTTTAAACATGTGACAGCAGTCAAAATTCCTGCAGTGTTTTTGGCTTTCCACCACCAGCTGAGGCTGAGACTAAACACAGGTCACAAGGTTTGGCAGAATCTCTCCTTCCTGCAGCGTGGGTGAGTAAGTTGGGCTTCACTTTCAAAATAAAGGGGGAGACAAATATACCAATATTACTCTTAGTGTTAATGCAAGGGTTTGAATGCTTTTATTGTTATTTATTATTTTATTTTGCACTTTCTAACTGCACGAGGCGAAGAAGACAAAGAGTTCAAGTCTATGAGACCAAAGTGGTTTGTTTATTTAATTTGTATTAATCTGTAAACAAGTTATTTTCTCTACTTATCAGCGAACTAATGATTATTATTTCTTGAACTCAGTTCTACGGTGACCATAAACATCTGTAAAAGACTCGACTGACGGCTTGTTTCTACCGATCGACGGCATACTTAGATTTATTCCAACACCAACAGATATTTCTATCACATGTGTCAAACTATCACAAATAAAGGGCAACGCTTATTCTATGTGACCTGCTGGATGGTGAATAATGATCATTCTGTGAGCTTATAAAGTATTGAAGATAAGATCAGGAACAGATTATTTATATCTAAAGTTATACAGAGACTTTCAATAAACACTAAAACCGATGTTGAATAATACATTTGTAATGGTATAGATAAACATGGAGATGATAACGAAATATTGAGCCTCCAAATAGACAATATCATCCTTTTACTGATGGTTTTTTTTTCTCTTATGCGGTTAAATTACTTTGGCGACTTGTGTGATTGAGTTTGACACCCTTGATTCATACAGTCGAAATCAGGAAGCAGATGTGCACTTGTGGAATGTTCGCGCCGAACAGGTGTGAATTCCGGGATGAGCTCGTACTGCTCTACTTATGCCTCTCGAATGTGACATCGGAGTCGAGGCTCGGCATGTTCCGAGCACCTCGCCCGGGAAGTCTTGCTGGATCCGTGCCGGCGTAAAACCTGAAGCATCTGCACTTTTTGCCACGGGCGACCGATCCGCCTCTCCTTTTTACGCATTGTGCCGAGCGTGTGATAGGAGCTTTCCAGCTCAGTGTCCAAAGAGATAAGCACTAGACTCTCCTGCGCACACACTCATGCGTGGACGTGGAACACATACAGGGGAATAGAGAAACACATCTGTGCAAGGTAGATAAGAGGGCCACTGAACAGGAGCCATTCACACTCAACCCCCCCACTGTCTCTATCTTTTCACTTTAAGCATTTACCGCCTGGTCAATCCCCGCACGGATGAACGCCACTCCCACACCGTCTTTAAAGCCTCCCGCTGCGACTCCCTCGAAGGCGTTCGGGGGATCTTGAAAGGAAAACAGAGATTTACCCGTTTTACATGCAAATTAAACGATTTTTAAGACAAGCATGTTCAAGTAGAGTCGCTTCGTCCTCTTCTCGCAAAAATCGTCCCTTGTTGCAGATTGAGCTTCGTGTGTCATGCCACTGTGTCCATCCCACATTGGCATGTGCACCCCCCCCTACCCCGCCCCCCCTCAAAACAAGCGTGGCAGGCACTCCTTGTAATTGGCCCGGAGAGCCACTTCAGTGTGCACGCGAGCAACTTCTTCACATGAAGCGGCTCACGCGAGGCGTCCACTGTGCATGCGCCGCAAAACACAACCGATTTGCGGCGTCAGCGACACAATTGGAAACCCTAAATTAAAAATGAATTCGAGGCCTGGCGTCTGGTGTTTATCACTTGCTCTGAATCGTTAGCTCGCACACTTATGTGAAGATCACAATCGCTGGAGACGCACATAAATCAAGCGTCTGCTGCTAATGGAACTGTGAGAGAAAGAGGTTGTTACCAGGCGGATGATGAAGCTGCACATTAGGAGAGCTGGAAACGTAAATAGTCAATGAAACAGACGCTAAAGAAAGATAACTATACAGACGATTGTGACATATAGCTTTAAAAAAAACGATGATTTAACGATTTATTAAGAGACATTTTCCACTTTTCTCCAGGTTTGTAAGACACAAAAAGACCCGTTTAACCGACACATGTGACACTTTTGGTAAAGAAAAGCATGAAGTGGTTTTAATCACTGCACATGAGTCAACCGTATTTATTATAACAGTTGCAACAACAAAAAATGGCTATTGCGGGTTATGATTCCATGGTCCTTGATCTCATGGCATTAAAAAAACAGTGGTTTTTGACCCAAAAGAAAATCCAGGACGTTTGATTCTTGAAAGAATGTCTCAAGAGAGTTGAAATGCAGGACCTGAAGTAAGTAAGTAAGTAATATATATTTATATAGCGCTTTTCGAGACCAGGGTCACAAAGCGCTTTAACAATCAAAACAATACTTAAAACAGTACATACTTCAAAGATCAAGACAACACCGAGAACAACACAGGAGTTCGAGAAATTCAAGGAAAAGCCTGCACAAATAGAAACGTCTTAAGATGTTTCTTAAAGGAGTCAGTAGACTCCATCAAGCGCAAAGAGAGAGGAAGATTGTTCCAAAGCTTAGGAGCAACAGCCTGAAAAGATTTCTCTCCTCTGGTCCTGAGCGAGTCCAAAGAAGCCGAAGATGTTGAAGAGAAAGAATCCTCAGAGGTCCAAAGACAAGAAGGGAGCAGGAAAGCCATGTTCAAGGCAACTTTTTTGAACCCAGCCATCTTCTCTTGTCCTTCCATATCCATCCATATGTTCTTCCACCATCCATTTCCTTCTACCTGTGTGCCCCAGCAGTGATCCATTGATCGAACCCATTTCTGTACGTCCATCTACATCCACCATACATCATCCACTCTCATGCATCCATCTTTTAAATTCATCACACCATCATCTTACCTCCATCCATCCATCCTATTATCATGGGTCCATTCACTGGTAAGTCCATCCATGCGTCGCTTCAGGTGTCTAATCCATCTTCATGCACTGATTCATTTCAGATAATCCCTTAGAGGTCGCTGTTCCTGATGTATTTCAATGGTCCGTTGGAAGATGTAAAAATTAAAGTACAAATCATGCAAGGAGGAGGGACACAATCACTAAAATTGAGAGAATTCTCATGGGGACAAAAACCCCAAATACCCTTTATTACTACCTAAATCAAAAGCAAATAGTCGGTTAAAAAATATAGAAATATTCAAAACAGTCTGGTTGTTTGTTGCCTGCTCTCTGAAGCCCTTCCACCTGCTTTCAGAAGATTTCAAATCCAAATTAATCACTGGCCTCCCAAGTTTTCGCGTAATTCAACCATTTTGCAATTGTAATAACTCTATTGTCTGTGTAATGATGGGTTACAGAATCCTCTTCACTGGATCTATTATAGAACTTGGACACTTGATCTATTCAGAAACCCGATTTCTATCTTGTCAAGATTCTACCGATGGCTGGAAAAAATATAGTGCTCTGGGCATAAGAGGATGAACTTGTGTAACCAGAAACGTGTAAATTATAAAGACTGCATAAAGACTTAAATTAAAGGAAGAACTGTTTGTCGATGGTTTGGAAAAATGGTTCCAATAAAGAACCACAAAATGCAATGAATTTTATTCACATTTTATTCGATTTAAACACGACATTTGCATGCAATGTGCATCTACAATAAAATGTTATAAAATGAGGTTCGTCAGAAGGTGACATCTGAGTCCATGCGGGGGGATGGGGAATATGACGATGTATAGAAACTAGGGGGGTGGTATAGGAAGAAGAGGAGGCACCACGGTGGAGGGGGAAGTGTGGAAAGCGATAGAACAGCTGGTGCTACGTTCTAATTGCCTCAATTAGCTGATAGGGCAGCCATGGTAACTGTGTTTAAGTCTGTTGCCATGGCGTCGGAAGATGCAGCATCTTCCCTGGAGGTGGCAGGACCGGTGCTGATGATAGAGAGCGAACGCTGTAGAGGAGGAGATGGTTGAAGGAGCAGAAGAAATCAGGGCGGGATTATTGACGGAGGAGGATGGAGGAGGAATGATGGATTCAAGTGATGGAGAGATTACGGAAGAGTCTCATGAAGAGCTGAAATGTGAGAGGAGATTTGATAGAGCAGGATAAGGGCCATAGGAGAGGGATTTGAAGGGTAAAATAATGGGGGGAGAGGAAAAGTGAAAGGGAAGGAATGATAGGGAGTTAGGGATAATGAGGAGATCAATTTCAAAGTGTGGGGGTGAAGGGAATTCCACTGGAGATGGACTTAAAATACCAGAAGATGGCCGGATTATGATTTCCTTTTGATACAGAAGGGAATTGATTTGGGTTGAGAAGATGGAGATGTCGTTATGGAGTGAAGGTATAAAAGGAGGTGGTAATGGAAGAGTGTAAGTGCGAGGAGTAGAAGACGAAGTAGGAAATTGACAAAGAGTGAAAGTGATGAGGGAGTCATTATTATGAAGCTTCATTTTGTCGATGTAATGGATCAAACGCTTCTCCCCTCGGACTAACAGTCGTCTTTTCCTGCCAATACACACCGGAGCGTCTCTTAGGAACCATGTGCTGCCTTCTATTTGACGTCTTAACCGGCATTTATATTTTTTTAAAATATCTTTTAATTAATATATTTAATTTAAGTTGATGTAAATGAGAAACTACTGACATATGACTAGTTCCTAAACACAAATACATTGAATTAAACATCTTTAAAAATGGTCTGTACTATCTCTAAACAACATCACACCACAACAATTCAATATCTTCCAAACATCACACTGTGATCACTGGTTTGTGTTCGGGTCTCCCGGGGGGTCAGTCGTTCAGCTTTCAAGCCTCCTGCCGGGGACTGGCAGCGACGTGTCGTCCGCTTTGATCGACTGGAAGATGGATGGTATTGTCCAGACAGCAGCTGTAGTACGAGTCCGGCTCATTTGTGGGCGTGAAGAGTGAGGCATGGGGAGCTGGTCGAGCATAGCGCTCACTCGCGGTCTTATTGTAAACTGTTTGTGGATGATGTGCTCATTTTCAAACATATCACACGCCGGATAGATCGCAAAGACACACTTATTCACATATATTCATGAAAAGTCTTTATTTTGCCACCTGACTGCTTGTTTGGGTGATTAGCTTCTTGATTTATCACCTCTCTACACACCAACAGGTGTGTGGGCGTCCACTGAGTGAGCAGTGAGTAGTAGCTGGACGACGGAAACTAAACAAATTACTGTCATCAATGAACCTTCATTACGTGACCAAAATTTGATATAAAATACAACAGTCCAAAGTAAGGGATGAGGTGACAAAAATCGCATATTGATCCGATTTATTTTTGAACATGGAAAAAGAAAATTGCTTTGTACTTCACATCTTATTAAATATTATAAATTAAAAAATGTTTTGACTTAAACAAGACTAGAATAGATACACTTTCAGTCGACTGAAACAAAAAGAGATGAAAGTTGTATGCAAAGACAAACTAAACATTGACAAGAAATTCAGAGCGTCTTGACTGTGCCACACCCACTTATTACTCCAGCACCAATCGCAGTCTTGTTCCAGTCTGTGGTGTCAGATAATCTTAAGTCTTGACTTACATGAAACCTATGAATTGTTTGCGCAGAAATAACAATAATGATTACTTTGAAAACTGTATTTTATGGAGATTTTAATGTTACAAATGGTTTTAAGGTTTTTCAAATATGTAGCGTAATCTGCAAATGTGCTACTAAATTTACAAATGCGTAACTTTTTAAACCATTTTTTAACAATAACAGCCTACATACTACTTTATCTACAGCTTGATTTAAAGACTTAAAAGGCAACTGATGTGTTGATTAAAGTAAGTAAGTAAGTAATATTTATTTATATAGCGCTTTGAGACCAAAGTGTGTCTTAAATTGATGTTGGACTCTATTGTACATCAGTATATGTCTGTTCAAAACTCTATTTTCATTGAAATATTTACATTAGAAAATATGCTTAAACCCCGCCCACTGACAACACTTTGTTGTCTGGAGATGAAATCTTGTTTACCATAACCACACCCACTCTGTAATTAGTCAATCGACAAGGTTTGTCTCCACCTCCAAGGGACTCATTGTATAAACAAAGCGGGGCTGGATAACAGCTGACTGGAGGAGGAGGAAAGCCCATTATTATGACATAATTGACTCTGCTCTCGTAACCTCTCCTTCGTCGAGATTTCCGACAGGGGGGGCAGGACTTCAACATTTTCATTAGTGGCCCTTTTTAATGATGATGATAAAATTCACATCCGTTTTTTATGTGCCGTAATATGTGAACCGTGGGAGAACTTTATGTGCACATTTCTCATTTCATGAGCACCATATCGGAGCAGAAAACTGAGTGTTCAGGGAAACAGGCAAAACCTCTTCGGTCCGTAATAGAGGATGATGGCTCTTCATCTCAATGACGGCCCACGAATCGCCCACTCGTTCTATTAATTACCATCAATAACTCATCGGTGCCTGTTTAATTCTTTCACACCAACTTACCATATCTAGTAATCAGCCCAACCCCCTCTGCTACACACCTTCCATCCCCCACTGATCATACATACACACAAACCTCCTTTTTTTTCCACTATACGCTCCTCCACTCGCTCATTTCACCCTACCCCCCATCATCTCCGTCCCCATCCTCCACGGCTTCATCCTCGACTCCCAGCATCTTTTCCATCCAGCATGAGAAGAGAGGGTTTCTGTCAAGGAAAGCGCTGACAGACGACAAACCACCGTCAGCTGTAAGACGTGTTTAGACAGTCGCCGAGGGCAAATCTTGAATGGAAGTCATTGGTTCTTAGAAGGGTCTTCCATTAACGGCGGATCAAGACCCAACTTTGTTATTATAGCAGTTTTCTTGAGATGCAGGTTGAAAAATATGAACATACAAATGTTAAAATGATACCCAACGAAACTGCTTTTAAAGCTTTTTGATTCAATCCCTGTTGGAACATTATCTTAATCCGATTAGAATGTATACATTTTCTTTTTAAGAAAGTAAGAATAATGTGGAAATTTTGGATTTTGCCACAAAAAGAAAAAACACAAGTGTAGTTACTGGAAGCAAAGAGATTCGACACAGAAATATTATCTTTAATATCTTTAATTGAATTGATTTTATACAGAGCACAACCACAAAAACAAAATCTAACATTTAAAAAGAACTTGGAACTGTACAGAGAAAAACAAAGAGTGACCAATGAGTCGACAATACAAATAATTGTTGATAATTGTATACAAATATCATTGATTCTAATGATAGGGACACCACAGCATAGAAATAAAGCTGATCTGACACCACAGACTGGAACGAGCTTAAGTAGCTTCAGGTGCACTGGTTGCTGATTGGTTCCAGCCCGGAGTCAAGGGAGACATAAAAAAAAAACACATTATGATCAGAATCAGAAACTTTTATTGCCAGTGTTATTAACACAACATAGGATTTTTTTGTGGTGACAACACACAAAAAAATCTGTCGAAATAAGCTATTTATAGTTAATAAAACAAGCAGAATCAAAAAACATAAGGATAATCAAGGAACAATAGGGAGGTCAACTTTATCAGTATAGTAATGATGATCTGACACCACGGACTGGAACCGTCTTAAGCTGTTGGTTCCAGCTGCGTTCATTAACCAGATCATGACGATGAGACCCAATTTTCTAGCACTCTAATGACACAAAATCGAACCAATCAAATAAAAGTAAAGAACTGTCATTTTATGAAAAATATTTGTTATGCAATAGCTAGTTTTGTACTTTTGGTGATTTAAACAAGCGTGAGTTTCATGAAAGAAAAAAGATACAAATGCAATAATGACACGTGATGAACCAGCATTAAAGATTTCTATTTAAGAAAATCAAGACTGTTTAGTAGCGTGGACGCATTAGAGGAATTGCCTCTTAGAGGAGAATAAATAACAGTCTTGGGTCTTCACAGTTAATGGATGGAAGGGTTTGCTTCGTCTTGCCAATTTTTCCCGATCTGCCAGCAGCACTAAAACGTGAGCTCGTGAATCAATCCCAGCCGTGAGACCTGTGTCGTGTTTGAAAGCCATTTGTCTGTGGAAATAAAACGCTCAGCCTTTTTTCTAGTCATTCCATCATTGTGTTGTGGAAATGAAGGTTGAGGTCGCCGGCGAGCGTTTCAGCTCAGTAGCTTTCTTTTTATTTATCTCTTTACTTTATCATTCTGCTCTTTATCCTGTCCTCTACCCTGCCAAGGCTTGGTCTACGGTCTCCTGAAGACGTTTGTGGTCCAAGTGTAGCTTTCACGAACATCTGCCGTGGTCAGAAAGTCTTCTTGCTGCAGGTTAGCTTTAGGCAATTGAGAGGTTCGTTGGTGCCATTCCTGCCTCCGGGCGCGAACACTTCCCCCTTGTTTATCTTCCTCGCAGGAGGTGCAGCTCCAAGGACGAGCCAGGAGATTATCGCGGCAGGGAAAGGTGAGAAGGCAGAGTCAGTGCAAACCAGATCATTTATTCTACGTTTCCTGCCTCTTGAATTTAGACCTTAGATCCTGTGGACGCTTCACAGGGAAGAGATTTTTGTATTCACATAGTCTTTCAAATTCCCTTTGGTGGTCATTGATTGTAATTTGTTGTCGTTTATTTTATCACTAGATCTTCAGGACAATCACATTCTTATGGAAAAATTATAATTATAATACCATAACTAGATATATATTTATAATTTCTGTGTTAAACACCCTCCCCACCTCTGTAATTTGGTCGTTTTTAATTTCTGTATTAATGTGTATTGTTGATATATTTATCAATTTTATTCATTTAAGTAAATATTAGTATACAGTTGTGCTTCATTATTTTATTTTTTTATTATCACTTATTGTTTTATTTTGATTATGCATGTTCAACGTCTTTTTAACAGCTGCAACCACTTAAATTTCCCCTAAAAGGGAAAAATAAAGGAATATCAATATCTACAAACAAATATTTAGTTTTTACGCAACAGAAAATGAGAATTTAAAACAAGGAACTTATTTTTTGACAAACAAATTTTATGCTTTTGTAAATATTTTAAATAATATCAGTGTGATGTTTGAGTGACAATATTTTCTAAAACTAAGCCTAACAGGAATATAATCAGATCAGATTAGAGTATATATATATATATATATATATATATATATACATATAAATTATTGATTTATTTTTTCCCTGAGAAAGTTAAAAGTCAATTCTGCATTCACCTACAAAAGCAAAAACTTTTGTCAATATGCGTTATTACTGGAAGCAGAGGGAAATTTGATTTGTAATTAATTTAATACGGGAAATATTAACAAACAAAACAAAAATCTAACCAATAAAAAGAGGAACAAAAGGCGTTGCTGAACATGGAGGAACTATACAGAAGAAAATGGTTAAATTAAAGAGTAAAGAGCGAGTTAATAATAAAAACACACAGATACAAAAAATAGATATAAACTAAAAATAAGAACTGTCAAAACAAGCTAGCGGTATTAAGCAGCTTCAAAATCAAACACACAGAATAACTCTACAATAAAAGCAAAATAAATAGAAACGAGGAACAGTAGGGAGGTAAAAGCTTCATCAGCCTAGTAACGAATAGGATCTGACACCACGGACTGGAACGAGCTTCAGGTGCGCTGATTGCTGATTGGTTCCAGCTGTGTCAACCTGTCAGAAGAGACGTCACTAACCAGATCCTGATGATGAGCCAAACCACATTTTGTATGAAGGTAAAGATCTGTCGTGAAATAATCTTTATTGTACGATGAAACATTTGTTACGTAATATCTAGTTTGGCACTTTTGGTGATTTGAACAAGTGAGTTTCATGGAAAATTATAGGTAAAAAAAAAAGCTGAATCAAATTTCCTTATATCAAACTAATAAAAATAAAGGCATTAGCTTTTTTTTCCTTTTTCGTAAAGAGGTGTTTTCATTAGCATACATGCTAACAAGGATCAGTAGGAGCTCCTCTCAAGGACTGCAGGTTAGAATCCTGTACTCTGAGAGATGTTTAATGGATGAATACCAACAAGGGAAGTCATTATATGTGTTTCTCTGTTCGTTTGTGCGCGTTTGTGTGCGTCTTCATCCTCCTCTTGTGCAGGTGTTGTGTTTCTCTGGCAGCTATTAACCTCGCGGTGTGCGACTGGATTTACATAGACGTCGGAGGAATCGTCCTCTCAGGAGAAGATTTCCTTTCAAACTCTCGTTATTTCAGCTTCAGCTTCGAGCACCAGTGAGCTCGGAGGGAGTTTCTTAAGATCAGTCATAACTGGAGGGGAGTTGTTTCGGAATCTCTTCGCGATCAGGAAATGACTCATTACAAAATAAGTCAAATGCATCTGCAGGTGGAACTGAGCAGAATCTTAATCGACTTTTTTCTCATCAGCACCTGTTCGTTCCAATGTTAAGTGATAGTCTCCTCAGAAATGTATATATATATATTTGAACATAGAGTGTTTAAATATAAAGAAAGCATTACTCCACTGGAAATCTGATATATATTTTAAAAAAAAGAAATTACTTAAACACGCAATCAATCAGGAGGCATTGCTAAAGAAATATAATATACAAATAAATGTATATACAAATCATTTGTAAGTGTTTTTAACCACCAGCCGCCACTCCACTCCTGTGCTTCTGTAAAGTGTACTTTTTTTCATGTACTAGTATTTATTATCTTGTACTCTGTATATCTAAGTGTTGGTTTATTAAGAATATTATTAATTATTCTCCATAGACTTTTTTTAAGGTTCGCAAAAAAAATGAAACCTTGAACAATCGAATGTTGTGAAAACTTAGACTTTTAATCTCTCCTGCCTTTCTTCATCACCACTTCTAAGGACTTGAACCATCACATTTTAAACTTTATTATTTGTATTCATTGTAGTTCTTTTGTTATTTCTTTAACTATGTGTCACACAGTAACCACTTGCCTCTCATAATGTTTTCCTGGACTGACATCATCCCTGAATACTGATCATTTCCACCTGTTCCCTCATGTGGTATATAGTCCGTAGATGTGTCTCAAATCGCATACTTAAACTTAGTATTTTTAGCGCATAAGTGCTTCTCAATTCTTAGTGTGCGAAATGTAGTGCGACATGCGCACTAAATTGGCGTACTAAAACACCCACAAAACTGAGTACAGATCAGTTGAAACTTTCTACCCTAAACGGCCGCCATCTTAGTGACGTTGTAAACGGAAGTTACGTCATATATATGTATATATATATATATATATATAATCTTGATCTTTCTGGGTTTAATGCCTAGAGGTTTAGTGATTGGAGTTAAATCTCATTGATTAATGGAATGAAGTAAAGAAGTGCTTTAATACTGTGTATGTGTCCTTTCTTCATCTCTGGACTGAAAGTATTTCTTTATTAAATGTTTGTATATTTAATATTTTTCCAGTAAACTGCTGGAACAACTCAAATTTCCCCTAATGAAGAATCATCAAAGCCCATCAAAGTGAGAAACTCTGTCTGAAAATACATTTTTTTTAAATTAGGAAGTAAGTAAGTAAGTAAGTAATATTTATTTATATAGCGCTTTTCGAGACCAGGTAGATGAGATCCATTGAAGTCAGTTAATCCATTTTCACATTTAGTTTGGATTCATTCACAATGTTTCAGCTGTTATTTTAAGAATCAAGCTAAAAATAAATCAATATTTTCGAACACGGTTCTAGGGCTTTAAAGTCGTTCGATCAAATTGATTTATTATAATATTTTTTTATTTTGACTGTCGATCTTAAGACAACAAGTCAATGTTTCTTGTGTTTCCGACGGCGACTCAATCCGTCAAAATGGCAGCAACACAAGGTTAAAACTGAGACGTATGAACGGCCTCAAGAAAAACAGATCAGTTTGTCCTACAGTTGTCAATGACATTTGTCATTGACAACTGTCTGCTGGATTTATTAATGAAAGAAAATAAAAGGTATTTTTAAGAATGGATCCATGGATATGGTTCATTCTTCAGAAAATGTTGCTTAGATGAAATCTTGAGCAACAACCTCCAATAGAATTTGTTCTATTCATTAAATGGTGGAGAAAGATCTCAAGGTGTATTCCCACGTCACTCACAGCACAAGAGTCGGCCTTGAGGGAGAGAAAGAAAATGAAGAGCTCGGCTTGTTGCATTTCAGACCTTGAAAAAAAAAAAAAACTCACATTGACTTTCTGTCAGTCAGAAAAGCACAAGAATGTGTGCATCGCTATTAAAAGCATGCAAGTAGAAAGAGCCTTTATTCAGGCTTTCATTTTCCTTTTTTTCATGGTGTCAGATGCTTCCGTACTTGAAGGTAAAGAAGAAAAGATGAATTCCTCCGCAGACATTGGTGTGAAGTTGTCTCCAAAAATTACCATTTACAAAAAAAATTGACTCAAACAATTAAAGCAGAGGGTCCAACAGATACCATTCCTTTGTCTTAATAGATTAAAATTGTAAGAGAAAAGTTTAATTTAATAGAATATATCAAGACATTGTCCATGTTTTATAGGTAATAGCCAAGTGTTGAGATCAGTGTTTTCCATGATGAAAAAAATGAAACTACTACGTGATTAAAAAAAACATTGTTCTTGATGTTTGTTCAGATTAAAGCATAAAATTGAAAAACCAAAATATATTTTGAACATTTGTAGAAATTATATTTGGATTATAAGAAAACATTAGTGTATGTAGGTGGATTTCCAGGTGGAAATCAAAGTTGTTCAATAAAATAAAAAACTCAAATCTTTAAAATAAGTATTTTAAATGACAAAAACGTTGCTTCACTATAAAATTATAATAATACATTCAATAAATAAAAAATGTGCTTCAATAAAAAATAAAGATGTATTTTTTATTTCTTTTATCTCAAAGATATTTATTTTTTTTATAAAAGGTTGCTTCAATCAAAAACTAAATCTTTAAAAAAAAATTCCTTGAAATTAAAATGTAAATGTATAAAAAGCATTTATTCTTTCAAAAAATGGCTTCAATCATAAAAAAGAATGTTTTAATGAAATAAAAACACTGCTTCACAAAAATAAATAAAATCTTAATATTCGATTAAATAAAAGAAGAAAAAAAAAATAATAATGTTGAACTTGCTTTTGTCAAAAACAGATTTATCTTTTTTTTAATAAAAAGTTGCTTCAATCCAAAAAATATTACTTTAATAACTAAAATATATATTTGAAAAAACATTGCTTGGTTAAAAAAAAAATACTTTAATTAAAAAAGGTTGCTTTTTTAAAAACAAAAAAATGAGAATAATAATTAATAAATAATGGAACTGTTTTACTATGGTTGAGAATTTTTTTTATAAAAAGAAACAAATCAGCCTCCATATAAGTGACACATTTGATGTCATTGAATGCATCCCTCAATAAAATGATGCTTCAAAATGGTAAGGTAAAAGTTATTTGATACATTTTCCAAACACTTTTCTAAGCATGTTGAGGTTAAAAAATATTCAAACCATTCTGAACAGAACAAGTTGGAATGTGACAAGATTTATATTGAAAGTCTTCTGGTTATTTTCCAATTTATGAAGTAAAGCTTGTGTGTATAGTGTGGAGGATGGGATGCTGCTTTAATACTGAAAGATAATGTGCTATAAAGTGTGTTATGATCATTTCCCATCACTTTTTTTCCTGCCGAAACACACTGTTGTCGCACCACGGTTGAGGAAAGATTCTTCTCCTGAAGAAAAACAAAAGGTAAAACTTGTAATTAATCCAAGAAGCAGCACATCAGCACATTATTCATGTGTTTCCTGAGTAAATATTTGTGTGTCATTACACAGAAGCCTGATGAAGGGAGGAGTCCATGTTAGTATGCAGCAGCATGTGTGGGGGAGTATATAGTAGTACATGGTATAAATAAAAACACACAAATCCATAGTACTCCTGCGGTTCCTAGAGAGATTCCATTATACGCTGCACTCTGAAGGGAAAGCAATTATGACGCCGTGGCCCAGCTTTTGATTTTTCTGAACGTTTTCTTTCTGCTCACGGAGAAGCATCTATAGGTCCGTGATGGGGGGATGGGGGGGGTCTCGACGCATTCCACTGTTGTGATTTCACAGTATGCACACCTCTGGTCCTCGTGCACGCTCCTCCTCGCGCACGTATAATGAGTCCATCACGCTGTTAAAAATGTAAATTCACCTGCTGCCTTCAGCTCGTCTCATTACCTGTGCATAGTAGATCACATTCAATCTATAAGAGAAATCACATGCATGTTAAGGGGGTGCAGGGGGGTGTAGAACATGCCTCTGGGCCCCCCGAGAAACTGACATGGACCACACCCTGAAATATTCATCAAAGCTCTGTTCGTATGAAGGAGGACAAGGAGAGAGAGGAGGTGTAACGTTGTTTTAATTTTAGTTTATATTCATAGACTTGACTGACATTTTCATGGAAGTATATCAGTGCTGTTAGAATTAACATTAACATTTAAAATGTTTGAGCTTTTTAAATTTACTATTTTAACAACATTTTTCATTGCATTTTTAAAGTCCATAAATGATTTTTTTTTTATTATAAATATAAAACTTATTATATCAACTAATTAAAAAAACTCTCCTTGAATTATACGATTTTTTTTTTAATTCAACTGTTTAATAAACAACCATTCAATATAAAAATAATTGAATTATACATGATTAAAAAAATAAAACAATAACAATAATTCAATTAAAATAAAAAATAAAAGTTACAACATTTGAAAATATTAAATTCAACTGTTTACACCTCTGCACCTTCACACAGTCCCCTTTTGTATCTTCACTCTGCCCACCTGTGCATCTAAATACAGCCAACCTGTGCATCTTTATACACCGCTGCATCTTAATACAGCCCACCTATGCATTTTTTTTACACCGGTGCATTTTAATACAGCCTACCTGTGCATCTCTATACACTGGTGCAACTCAATACATCCCACCTGTGCATCTTTATACACTGGTGCAGCTTAATATAGCCCACCTATGCATCTTTATACACCGGTGCATCGTAATACAGCACAAATATGCTTTTTTTTTTTACATTGGTGCATCTTAATACAGTGGTGCATCTTAATACAGCCCACCTGTGTATCTCTATACACTGGTGCATCTTTATACAGTGGTACATCTTAATACAGCCCACCTGTGTATCTCTATATACTGGTACATCTTTATACAGTGGTACATCTTAATACAGCCCACCTGTGTATCTCTATACACTGGTGCATCTTTATACAGTGGTGCATCTTAATACAGCCTACCTGTGTATCTCTATACACTGGTGCATCTTTATACAGTGGTGCATCTTAATACAGCCCACCTGTGCATCTTTATACACCGCTGCATCTTAATACAGCCCACCTGTGTATCTCTATACACTGGTGCATCTTTATACAGTGGTGCATCTTAATACAGCCCACCTGTGCATCTCTATACACTGGTGCATCTTAATACAGCCCACCTATGCATTTTTTTTTACACCGGTGCATCTTAATACAGCCCACCTGTGCATCTTTATACACCGCTGCATCTTAATACAGCCCACCTGTGCATCTTTATACACTGGTGCATCTTAATATAGCCCACCTATGCATCTTTATAGACCGGTGCATCTTAATACAGCCCAAATATGCTTTTTTCTTTTTTTTACATCGGTGCATTTTAATACAGCCCACCTGTGTATCTCTATACACTGGTGCATCTTTATACAGTGGTGCATCTTTATACACTGGTGCATCTTAATACAGCCCACCTGTGCATCTTTATACACCAGTTCATCTTTATACACCGGTGCATCTTTATACACCGGTTCATCTTTATACACTGGTGCATCTTTATACACCGGTGCATCTTTATACACCGGTTCATCTTTATACACTGGTGCATCTTTATACACCGGTGCATCTTTATACACTGGTGCATCTTTATACATTTCATTGGCCCACAGTTGACAGAACTTTTCAAAGCACAAACAAAGTCAAAGGAATTTTCTGAAGTCTGGATCATCTCGAGGAACAAATCCTAGAAAGAACAACAACTTGAAAGATCTCAATGAGCCCAGTGTCCTCCGTCATAAATAACTCGGGGGAAACTCTCCTTCTAGACATGAAGTTAAAAAAATATATATATATTTTGAAACACTACCCTAAAGATTCATCTGCATTCAGTGTTTCTACCAACATCCAGAGAGAGAAATTCCTTCCCAATGTCAGGTTTGTCATGAAGTCACTATCAGTTCTTCCAGTTTAATTTCAAGTCAAAATCTTGGTTAAGGGCAGAATAAAATGTATATTGTGATATTATGATATCAAGTTCCTCAAAAGCATCTGTTCATATTCAACAGGTTGTTAAAGTGAGTACGTAGGTCAGCGTTGAGGAGCAAAGACACAAGCCAAGCAGCAGCTGGATCCCAGTCTCTCTGAAGTCTCCCACATGAAGAACAACAAGTGGCCCAGCTGTTTTCCAGCCACGCCCACTCCATGGATGCCACGCTCGTTGGTGCTTCTCTGCACAAGAATGTTTGTGGTCAAGACGCCGCGTTGAAACACGTCGTCGACAGATGAGAGGTCGGTCTGGAAAAAAAAGAAGAAAAAAAAGTCTTCTACGGGTAAATTCCGACCTGAATCCCTTCCGTCGTTAGTTCCGCGACGTCTGTTTTCATTCTGGCGATGATTTCACTCTCCGACCGCCAGACGATACCTCACCCTCTGAATCACAGATGAAAAACATGGCGTATCGTTGAAGACAAACAGCCTCGTCTTATTAGCTCAGCCGAGGAGGTCATGTTTATACGTCTGACTTGATCAGAGGGAAAACTGGCAGATGGTGAAGTCGTGTGATGGTTCACAGCAACAACAGAGAAAATAACTAATAGTTCTATTCTCAAGGAAACAGAAGTATTACAATAGTATTACCAATCATTCATGAAAGTATCATTAACGTCACGTAAAATTCATTTTAATGATTAATAAAGTTGTTTTTTTTTGTATTTACTGCATGAAGAAACCTTCAAAATCTTCATCAATCCAGATGGTAACCTGGGGACACTCCCCTAAATTCAACTATGTGTTCCTTTACATTTTCTGTAAATGATTCTATTTTTTAAATCCCGTTTAATTATTATTATTGCAAGGAAATGAGCTGCTTAGCAGGGGTCTGCACTCTGGAGACAGTGCTTCTCAAGCTAACTAAGAGGATAAGAAAAATCCATTTTATGAAGTTTATTTGTATCATAAATAAGGTTTGTCAGTAAAATGTTGTCCTTCAATACTAGACTACATTCCATAGATGGCAAAACAAAACCAAAAAAATAGATTAAAAAGCTGGATTTTTCTTTTCATTGAGTGTTAAAGGTTTTGAAATGTTGTTTTTATATAAACATACGATCAAGTTAAACCTCCTTATTACATGGTAATTACTGGTCATCGTCAATTTAAGTCTTTAAAGTCGCAGAAGGAAATGGAGAAGCTTTTTTTTATTTAATTTATTGGGATTTTCTGGTCAGGTCAGGTCTGGAGAGTACAGTAAGAAAACAACAACTCCTGGATCTAGATGGGAAGACCAAAGTTACGCCACTGTATTCCTTCAAGGCTGACAATGAGGTTTACTACTTAAGATAATGTCTAGTTTTATCTTTAATTTATCTGAAAAATGTTCTTTAAAAAAAGGCTTATTTATATGGTCAATGGACGAAGAGGATTTCTTATCGACTGCAGGTAGAATCAATGGTGGGGTTTTTTGGGGGACGATGTCAACATTGCTTATCGCTTCCGGTAGCGTTTTTGATTGTGTTTTATTGATGCGTCCAAGATTCTAGGATTAAATCATAGACCAAGAGCTGCAGAATCTTCAGATATTTGTTACTTATAAGCACTTTTTCTTGTGTTTTTTCTAGTCAAAATTCAATGGGAGGGCGCATGGTGGCCCAGTGGTTAGCGCCATCGCCGCAAAAGGGTTGTCGGTTCACTTCCAGGTCACGAGGAAGATAACTTTCCTCCCACCAGTCAAAAAACATACAGAAGGTTGATTGGGAACTTGGTGAAATTGACTATAGGGTGTGAATGGTTGCGTGTCTTTGTGCTGTCCAGGGTGTCCCCTTCCTTTCGCCCGTAGAAACTGGGATAGCCCCCCCCTCCCCCGTGACCTCCATAAGGATTTAAGCCGCATGGACAATGCATAAATGCAATTCAATGGGAACAATTTGACAGTAAGTTACATTGTTGGTTTCATAACAAATAAACCGGTGAGTCGAGGCTCCAGTAGGTTCTCAATGGACCACGTGCTTATTCTTTATCCAACAGAAATAGTGATTGCTTATTAAAAAAAAAACATTCATTGTGTCCTGGAGTGAAAATGAAAAAAAGTACTCTGACCTCAATACCAAATATCCTTTGTCTGCCCTACAGTGGCGACATGTTACACAACTGTTACACAAAATTTACGAGTCCATCAACGCCGTCCTGTTATCAGGACGTTATTTACAGTGAGTGGTGGAGAGTTCCTGCGGTGCATCATGAGCCCAGAGCGTCTTCATTATTATGGACAGGCGGGAGCGACTCGTCATTATACGACGGACCGTCAAGGTGGCGGATGATTTACGGGAATGCTGGGCCTGATCGTGTGTTCCTGGAATGATGGAGCGACGTATGAGGAGGGGATGACGCCGGAGGATGGAGATGAGAAAAACGAGACAGGACTATGTTCCTCGGGCTATCTTGTGGAAAGCGTTTATGGCGTGTGTTGAGAGGTTTTTTAACAGATGTCGTGGTCCGGGCAGCACAGAAAGAATAAAATGACTTTCTCTTCTATTGATTATTACTGTCGGAATTGTGTTTTGTTTTGAAAAAAAAGAAGGTATTTTCTCTGAAGTAACATTAGTCTGTGACTCTTGACATGTCAAGACGCTTGTTTTAGTCAAGTTTACTCCAAAAATAAACCCATGAACTAGTTGAAATAAGCGAAATACAAACTGTTTATGATTTATTATTATTGTTTTCAGTCTGTGAATATAGCGTCTATATTAAACCAGAATTTTTTCCAATTTTTCTTACGTTAAAACATAATATTTGCTTTTTTTGTCAAATAAAAAATGTCTATGTTTCTCCTTCACACCAGGTTTTCAATGTAACCGTGAGCAACAGTTGACTGAACCTCAAGAGGTTTGTACGGAGAATCAAACCATCGGAACATTAAATCTTGTTTTGTGCTCCTGTTGCTGTGGTTTCTGATGCCCGAAACTGCTGGCCGGGGTCCCACTACAATCCAGTCCTCTTCCAGGAAAGGTGGCGGGATTAGACCTGGCGCCATGGCAACGGATTCATTATCAGGCACTTTGTTGTTATACCTTGTCCCCGGCCACAATTCCATTTGTCATCCTCGAGTGTTTTTCTATATGTCTGAGACATATGGTGTCAGGAGTGGTCGGCTTGTAGCTAAGAAGTCGCAGGTTCGACCCCAGATGGTGAACTGGTGCGATGCGTCGCGGCCTACTCCCATCAGGGTGTGATTTTTTTTTTATTGGCATGGTCCCATTGAACCATTGATGTTCTACAGTGGATGTTTAACCTTAACTATTAACCTGGTTTCAACTCAAAAGCCCGGGGTCTCGCACCTCCACGAATAACTGGGCCAACACACATGTCGGTCTGCGAGAACATCGATGTCATCCGAGCTCATTTCAAAGCGACAGCTGTAAATGAAAGACGACTACGTCGACGAACGTACGGCTCAGCGAAATATATCTGGAGCAAATGTGACCTGAGCTAGAGACAGGTGGGAGAGAGAGAGAGAGAGAGAGAGAGCTGCAAAAAAGAAAAAGAAAAGGGGGATAAAAAGCAGATGGTGGTGGCATTGCAACAGAGGAAAGAGTGGTAGACGTAGTAGCAGATGGTGAGCGAAGAGAGGGAGAGAAAGTCATCCAGGGACACCACGGAGAAGCATAATGGGTAAAAAAAAAAAAAAAAAAAGCAAGCCGGCTGATGAGTGAAGTGAGAAATGCTTTTGGGCTGCCTGAGAAAATAGAGCACAGCATGTGAGGTTCAGCTCAGGTGACAGCAGCTCCAGTGATGCTGAGGAGAAAACAGGAAGTTGCTTTTCCTTTTACTGCACATTCTTAAATCATCCTTTGCTTTCAGAGAGATTTCCCCTTTTGTACTCATGTTGTCAACAATACTTAAATGCCATTTGTGACAATGTACCAATATAATGCTACGTACAGTAGAAATTATATAGTTCACTGAATGTAGCCATAAGCTCTATGATGAATATGATGTTAACTATCAAGAAGGAAAAAGCCACCAGACTAAATTAATCTGCTGGTTTGTATTTGTTTTCGATGGCTTTTTGGTCATTATTATGTTTAACATTGATATAATCATAGCTAAATAAATGAAGCTTTAATTACAGTGTATGGTACTAGTGATCAGATTGGTTTCAATCAACTTTGGAAACGTGTTAATACATGTGTAATAGTGCAATAATATGTTGATTGAATTCTGAGAAGAAGAAAAAACTAAATGTTTTAGCTTTTATGAAGGTTTTAAGATATTGTTTCCCAATATTTTTTACTTAACATTTAGACAGTGAGCAGATTCTTTTTTTCCAATGAGAATTACAACTATATTTACGCATTCACACACCAAATCACAAACTGATGGCAGTAGGCTGCAACGCAGCAGAAGAATAATCAGGGGCTGTGTCCCAAATCGCGCACTTCTGCACTTACACACGAGTGAACAAGTGCGTCCCAAAGGGCATTGTGTGAAAATTAAGTGCGTAATGAGCACTCAATTGGCCAGGAAATTGAGTGTGGATCGATGGACACTTTCCACCCTCAACGGCCGCCATTTTAGTGACGTAGATGACGCTAAGCTATGTCACTGACGACGCGTCTTCGTAGCAGATACCGGCGTAAATGTCTCGAGAAAACACTCATTTTGACCACAAAACAGTAATACACGCTGTCTAGTGTTGACGATAGTGTTCCAACGACTGTTTGTTCATTTTGATGTAGCGTCTGGAGCTCAGTTGTCTTCGTCCAAAAAGACACACTTAGAAAAACTTTATCTGGAATGTCCATCTTGTATTGAAGCCTCAACATTGGGAATCGTTTTTAGAAAACATACGACTAGGTTGTAAATAGTGGTGTTCATGGCTACAGTCTAAAATGAATGGGGATCCAACGAACCTGAAAGGAACAAAAAGTGTACAAACCATGTGAACAGAAGGCTCCGGTGGAATTAGATGAAATGTGGTCAGTAAAAAACAGTGGAGTGTGTCCAGTATGTTGTGTATATAAAGAGTCCATTATCATGTCACTGTCAGTTTTGAACGAAAAAGAAAAACAGTCTTAGAGAACAGATTCAAATACTTAAGCCGTCGGAAATTCCGCCTAATGGTCAGCAAAGTCCAGTCACTCGTGAATCATCGCTTTCGGTAACAAAAATGTAATCGTTTTTATTCAGAATCCTGGATTAGACTTGAGCTGACTCGTGATCCCCAAAGGTTCTGGTCAGTTCCTCATAACTGTGTGAAGGGTTGAGTGTGGGAAATCAGCTGCAGAGGGTCAACGAGTGTGTGTGTGTGTGTGTGTGTGTGTGTGTGTGAGAGAGAGAGAGAGAGAGGGAGGATATCAGCTGTGCTCTAATAAAAGGAGGACCCTGAGTCGGTGGAAAGACGAGCAGCCCACCAGAATGTGAGGCCATCTGAGGGTGAGAGAGCAGGGACGGAGCAGACGTCAACATTATACACAGATTTTAAGGGTTTTTTTCCTGGAAAGAACGAGGAACTCAAACAACTCTGACTCGTGTTTATGCGGGTTTAACGTTGTCTTAACAGAGAGAAGAGAAATGACTTCCACTCTCGTTTTGTAATATTCCATCGTGAAGCAGAGAAAACTTTATCTTGCAATGGACCTTAAAACCCACTTGACCCTGTTCCAGATGCTACAGAACACGATACATTTATGTGGCCCTCACGATGTTACAGATCATATATAAATGTTTCTTATGTGATTTTAAAGTCATAATTAAAGATCTTTGAGGATTTTTTTAAAGGGGCAATTTTCGAAATTAACGTTTTTTTTGCATTATAAATATAAATACATTTTTGTTTACTTTTTCATGATGTCATAGCAATACTACACTTCATTTTCTGCATTAAAATGTTTGTTTTTTGCAAACAAAAACAGCAGGTTTATAAAAAGTTTCATTTTTCTTTAAATAAAATCGATAAGAAAATACACCTTATTTCCTAATGTCCTAACCTCCTCTTCAATACTGAGTCTGGTTCTGCTCGAGGTTTCTGCCTTCTCAATGGAAGCTCATTGTTGATTCACTGGGATCTTTAAGTTGAGTTAAGTGTCTAAAGATATTTCTAAGATTTAAAACTTTAAATAAAACTAAATCGAATTATTATTTTTTTCCGATTTATCCCCCTTTTTTTGTCCCATCTTTATTTTGGCTTGCAGTAGTTACAGTGTCATATGTGGCCCCTGAAGAAACTTAATTGCCAAACTTTTCTATAGAATATAAATGTCAAAGTCAGCCCATCCAAGTCACTTTATGTGACCCGGAAGAGCTTTCAACTACTATTGAATACTAGAACTAGACCACCTGAAATTAATGTTGACAACCATGACCATGATGTTCGGCTGTTTCATCTAGAGTCGGTAAGGTTCATTTTTATTATTACTTTCTTAAAAATATTTTAGCTTCGGACAGAAAAACTTTTATATTTGGACTATACTTGATGGAGTGTAACACCCCTGCTATAGACACAAATTAATTTTGACCCATAATTTTGATTTATTTATTCCCAAAACTGGCTCACCGTGTGAAACAATAAGGTTTATTCTGTGTTCTGTTGCGTTGGTGACCGACTTGTAAAAACACATACAAAGTTATCAGATATGAAATAAGCCGAGCTTCTAACGTTATCTTTCTCAACAGTCACATGACTCACTCGGGGGTTCTGATTAAAAAACATGTTGTGTTTTTTTTCCGCAGTAAATCTTGGCTGGAATTCTGTGGGAATCTCGCTCCAGACTCGCTGGTTCTGCCTGGAGATTGTCTCCGCGGCTCCAGGAATTTCAATGACATCATGGTTGAGGATTCTGCCAAAGTAGGATGGAGCAGTTGAACCGTTGGGTCGGCTGAACCTCATCAGCGTCCTCCCTTTTGAGATCTCCTGCCTCGAAAGATTGAAGTGAAAGTTCAACCAGAATGGAAAACTTCACTCATTTCCAACTCAACCTCGTGTCGACTATGGGTTGGGATTATTTTGAGAGTAATCCAAGTCTTTTTGGAGTCATAAAGAAATGTATATCCATGCTAATGTAGCTTTTGTCCAGTTATTTGTCCAAAAAGACACTTAAAAACATCCAAATACATCCATACTGCTCGTCTGTAACGTCCCTCCTGTATCGAAGCCTTGATATTAGAAATTGTCCCAAAAATAAAGCAAATAAATCCATATTTTAAGTGAAGACGAGTTAGCTCCTGTCGCTACATTAGCATGGTCATGCGTTTCTGTCTGTAATTCCAGAAAATAATGGATTACTCCATGTTGAGTGAAAATGGGTGATTCTGGGTTAACTATCCATTTAAAAAATATATATATATATAAATATATACATTGCTACCAATTTAATAAAATGAAAACAAATTCTTTAAATCAGGGGTATAAATCTCAATCACAAAATTGTCAAAATCTTTTAGCACTTTTATTCTATTTAAATTTGATATTTTACCAAACTGTCTTTAATTACAGAATTAAATTCCCTTCAACCTCAGTTTTACTCTTACTTGATATATTTATATATATATATATATATATATATATATATATATATATATATATATCTATAAAACATCCGATGGGCTGTGTAAAATGACTGTGGGGGTCATTTTTCTAAATGTATAGACAATATTAACATATATATTTTCATGGTTCCTCTGAATAATTCTGTCACTATAATAGGAGAATAAATGAATGAATGGATGAAACTCAGCGATGCGTTGAAAATGTATGTATTTCTGAGCTGGACCAGCAGTGGTTTTTTTTTTTTTTTACTCTTCCACGAAATCAGAAAGTGCTTCTCAAAAAAAAACGAGCAATATCAGGCGACCGTGTGTAGAGTACACACACGCACACAAAGATCCACACGAAGGACACACGACGAAACATGTCCGTGCGCACACACACACAAACCGCACGCACAAACCCAATGAGCTTCGCAGTGACTTGGGTGGTGTTTCTGTGGAAATGAGAGGGGGAGATAAGAAGAAGGGCAGGGACCTGGACGTAAGCATGATGCACTTCACGAACAGATAGAGGACGCACAGGGGAGGTGTGTGTGTTGTGTGTGTGTGTGTGTGTGTGGTTGTGGTGTGAAGAAGGAGGGGGGGGGGGGGGTCCCTACATTGGAAGTGGGCGGCGGTCTCGATTCTCTGGAAACAGCCGACTGTTTATTGAGCAATGTGACAAAGACAGAAAGCACATGTGCTGTCAGACATTTTTGACACTTTATTGACAAATTCCTAGATAGATACAACATTATTATTCCAACATATGAAATATATATATATATATATATACTGTATATTACACAATTAAAGACTATAATAATACAAATAAACAAACAAATAGTGATAATACAATTAATTAAGATAAATAAACAGAATAATTCACTGTTTTATTCCGTTTTTTGTGTTATATTTGATCTAAACCTCAATGATTGATTGCCGTTGGATTAGTTTAACTTCAATTAAACCTTTTCGTCATTACGGTCAAAAATGGCTGCTGCACCCAAAGTTGTTTTGCTTTCAAAAACGTGCAAGAAATTCTCTTTAATTCTGCCGCGCCCTGTTTCTCCTGCGACGCACACACGCTATCCTCAGCCCGCCCACTGCAAACACTCGCCGTGAAGTGATGGATTACAGCGGGAAACGCTCACCTTCACCAAACTCCTGTGACCTTAAACGCCGAGACTCAAACCTTCACCCACATCTTTCACCTTTATTTCAACCTTTTTGTGTCCAAAAGCTGTGTTTCTAAGGGATTCAAAAAAAAAAAAGTGTGTGTTACGTACATACAACACAACAGGTTTCAGGTATGTTCTTTGTCCGACCTTTTGTGTCGTGTTATTAACAAAATATCCAGGGTTGTTGTGTGACGCATAGAGGGCGTGTGCATTCACGGTCACATCCTGTTTCAATATTTTGACTTCATTTTAATATCGAGCTCTTTTAATTAAATATTTTCGTTACATTTTTCAATTGCTATTAGTAGTGATGGTTCTGACGAAGCTTCGTGAAACAGTGTCATGTTGTTTAGAGGTCAGTAGGTGGCGCCATCGGTTTAAAAAAGATGTGATGTTTCATTGGAACAGTTGTTCATAACAAAGGAAAATAGTGCCATCTAGTGGACTCTGAAAATAGTGACACTGCTTCATGAAGATTCACCAGCACATCACTAGCTATTAGCATGTTAGCATCGTCTGAACCTTAACCGTGTTTAAAGCAAAACTAAGCTAATTCATTCATTCATTCACAACCACTTTATCCCGGGGTCGGATCGAGGGGAGACTGGGGCATATCCCAGAGTCATAGGGCGAGAGGCAGGGGACACCCTGGACAGGACGCCAAAGTTCCCAAATAACCTATGTATGTTTGGTTGGACTGTGGGAGGAAACCGGAGTGCCCAGAGTAAATGCACGCAACACGGGAAGAACATGCAAACTCCACACAGAAAGGTTAAATATAAATTATATTCTAGGTTTAGTAAATTTCCTAAAATTAAATGAATTAAAAGGTTATATTTAATCCGTACCATATGTATTTATTGAAACATTTTAAAGGTTTTTACAAAAAACTTGCAAATGCAACACCAGCTGAAACTGAGTTTTGTTGACTCCTAGCAGTGCTGTTGTGGCTTCACACTGACTCACACATGATCATAACATCGCAGGAAGTGTAAACCACAGAAATAAACAGAAACAAGGTTTAAAGGAATTTAAGGAATCTATTGATGAATATTTTCCAGCCTCCCTCAGACTGACTTCCTAGCCTGTGGTCATCGGGACGGTCGCCCACTGGTGACGCAGAGACAGCTGCTGTCGAAGGTTCCTCCGAGTCACACCACAACTTCCTCCCTCATGCGACAAACAAACATCTCACGTGTTATTCAAAGTTAAGAATGAATAGATTCATGAGTCAAACTCATGAGGAACTCATTGAAATGTTGGAATTTACCTTTTTTTTTAAGTTATAATGTTGTTTTTTATACATTTAACTCGTTTATTTTTTGTTTAAATAATTGAATTCATTCATTTCTATATTGAAAGGTTGAATTTGTTTTTATTTATCCATTGAATCAATAATCTATATTTTGAACTATTCAATTTGTTGTTTTCTATATAATTGAAGTTCTATATTAAAAAGTTGAATTTGTTTTGATTTAACTTTAATTGAATTTGTGTGGAATTTCTTTTATTCGTTTTTATTTTTTTTTTAAATAATTGATTAATAAATTTGAATATCTTGAAAATACATGTATTGTCTAGACATAGGGTTTGATATTCTAATTCCAAAAATTCTCACAGTAAATGTTCTACATTCAATATGTCTTCATTCTTAGCCTTTTATATTATTATAACATTATATGTTAATATTTGAAATGTTGGTACCACCAGAATTGAACAATTTACTTTTTAATTTTCTGAATAGAAACAAAACTCATGTCTAAAAAAGAAAAATAATTAATTTTGAAAACTTTCATTTATTTTATTAATCTATTAAAAATGCTTATTGTTTAAATAAATTCCTTTAAAAAAAATGTAATGCTTTAAAATGTTCAATATTTAAAAATTAATGATAATAAATCAAATTAAACCATTCGTTATTTTGATGGCATGAATATACTTCTATAGAAAAGTAAATTAATTAAATTAAGGATCACTGTAGATGTATTTTTGTGACAAAGGTGTTGTCAATGTCACAACTATATAGAGATTTTAATTTAAAAAATAAGGAAATAAAATCCATACTTCATGGTTTAAATGTTAAGCATAGCTGTGTATATCTTAAAGAAATCTTGTGTGATTAAGTTTGATTCCACTGCAATAATATATCTTTGTGTCTCAGGATGATGCTCAAGAATAATCCATTGTTTGCTCAGAAATTATCTGCACACGTAAGCGTTTAAAGTAGAACGTGTATTGACGAACATGTGGGTGCGTCACTGGAGTAAATAGTCATGCTGTTTATTTAAATAACCGTGTTTGACGACGAGTGTAAAATGCAAATCGCCAGCTAATCAAATTCAAAAACCCTCAGCAGGAACGAGTCTCCGCCGGAGCCGTTCCTACATCCAGGAATCATTAATTGAGCGGATCCCCGAGTAGATAAACGGGCTCAGCAGGAAGCCAACATCAGCGCCCGGGCTTCTGCTCTGACCAGCATGGAAGCTTTGTGGTCCCCCAACTGTCTGTGGATCCCTATTGTCGTTAAATGACCAACACAACAATGGATCACATTCCAGCCAGAGGTGTGAGCTCCTCCGCTCGGGGTTCAGGGTCCATGTGTCTGTGTGGCCCCCGGACCCACGTGGTCCAACTTGTCCTTGGTGACACCGGACGGGCCGGCGAGCTGGGTGGCCCCGGAGATGTTGCGCCGCTTTTGTTGGAGGAAGACAAAAGAGGAGTGTTCGCCTTTGAAAGATGGAATCATGTTTGACCACAAGACATGAATTGAAGTTGCACGAAAAACAAAAAAAAGGTTGTTTTTTTTCTGCTTTGAATTGATGAAAGCTGTGGGGAGCAGAGAGGGACCAGGAAGAAGAGAATTAAATACAAATCCTCTTCCATGATGATGTTATTAGACAGGAATTTATTTACTAGAATTTAGAAAATCATAGTAAAGTTATTTAGCTGTTAGACTTAAGATATATATTTCTATGTATTTTTCGTATCCAGTCAATACCTTTTCTAGTTAATCAATCCAAAATGTATCTGGTCAATCAATCCAAAATGTATCTGGTCAATCGATCCAAAATGTATCTAGTCAATCAATCCAAAACATATCCAGTTAATCAATCCAAAACGTATCCAGTCAATCTATCCAAAACGTATCCAGTCAATCAATCCAAAACGTATCCAGTCAATTATCCAAAACGTATCCAGTCAATCAATCCAAAACGTATCCAGTCAATCAATCCAAAACGTATCCAGTCAATCTATCCAAAACGTATCCAGTCAATCAATCCAAAACGTATCCAGTCAATTATCCAAAACGTATCCAGTCAATCAATCCAAAACGTATCCAGTCAATCAATCCAAAACGTATCCAGTCAATCTATCCAAAACGTATCCAGTCAATCAATCCAAAACGTATCCAGTCAATTATCCTAAACGTATCCAGTCAATCTATCCAAAACGTATCTAGTCAATCGATCCAAAACGTATCCAGTCAATTATCCTAAACGTATCCAGTCAATCAATCCAAAACGTATCTAGTCAATCAATCCAAAACGTATCTAGTCAATCGATCCAAAACGTATCCAGTCAATCAATCCAAAACGTATCCAGTCAATCAATCCAAAACGTATCCAGTCAATCTATCCAAAACGTATCCAGTCAATCAATCCAAAACGTATCCAGTCAATTATCCTAAACGTATCCAGTCAATCAATCCAAAACGTATCCAGTCAATCAATCCAAAACGTATCTAGTCAATCAATCCAAAACGTATCTAGTCAATCGATCCAAAACGTATCCAGTCAATCAATCCAAAACGTATCCAGTCAATCAATCCAAAACGTATCCAGTCAATTATCCTAAACGTATCCAGTCAATCAATCCAAAACGTATCCAGTCAATCAATCCAAAACGTATCTAGTCAATCAATCCAAAACGTATCTAGTCAATCGATCCAAAACGTATCCAGTCAATCTATCCAAAACGTATCCAGTCAATCAATCCAAAACGTATCCAGTCAATTATCCTAAACGTATCCAGTCAATCAATCCAAAACGTATCCAGTCAATCAATCCAAAACGTATCTAGTCAATCAATCCAAAACGTATCTAGTCAATCGATCCAAAACGTATCCAGTCAATAAATCTAAAATGTTTGTAGTCAATAAATCCAAACGTATCTAGTCAATAAATCCAAACGTATCTAGTCAATCAATCCAAAACGTATCTAGTCAATAAATCCAAAACATATCCAGTCAATTAATCCAAAACGTATCTAGTAAAACAATCCAAAACGTATCTAGTCAATAAATCCAAACGTATCTAGTCAATCAATCCAAAACGTATCTAGTCAATAAATCCAAACGTATCTAGTCAATAAATCCAAACGTATCTAGTCAATAAATCCAAACGTATCTAGTCAATCAATCCAAAACGTATCTAGTCAATAAATCCAAACGTATCTAGTCAATAAATCCAAACGTATCTAGTCAATAAATCCAAACGTATCTAGTCAATAAATCCAAGCGTATCTAGTCAATCAATCCAAAACGTATCTAGTCAATAAATCCAAGCGTATCTAGTCAATCAATCCAAAATGTATCTAGTCAATCAATCCAAAATGTATCCAGTCAATCAATCCAAAACGTATCTAGTAAATAAATCCAAAATGTATCCAGTCAATCAATCCAAAATGAATCTAGTAAATCAATCCAAAATGTATCCAGTCAATCAATCCAAAACGTAACTAGTCAACCAATCCAAAATGTATCTAGTCAATCAATCCAAAACATATCTAGTCAATCAATCCAAAACATATCTAGTCAATAAATCCAAACATATCTAGTCAATCAATCCAAAACGTATCTAGTCAATAAATCCAAATGTATCTAGTCAATCAATCCAAAACGTATCTAGTAAATAAATCCAAGCGTATCTAGTCAATCAATCCAAAACGTATCTAGTCAATCAATCCAAAATGTATCTAGTCAATCAATCCAAAATGTATCTAGTCAATCAATCCAAAATGTATCTAGTCAATCAATCCAAAACGTATCTAGTAAATAAATCCAAAATGTATCCAGTCACTTAATCCAAAATGAATCTAGTAAATCAATCCAAATTGTATCCAGTCAATCAATCCAAAATGTATCTAGTCAATCAATCCAAAATGTATCTAGTCAATAAATCCAAAATGTATCCAGTCACTCAATCCAAAACGTATCTAGTAAATCAATCCAAAATGTATCTAGTCAATCAATCCAAAATGTATCTAGTCAATAAATCCAAAACGTATCTAGTAAATCAATCCAAAATGTATCTAGTCAATCAATCCAAAATGTAACTAGTCAATCAATCCAAAACATATCTAGTCAATCAATCCAAAACATATCTAGTCAATAAATCCAAACATATCTAGTCAATTAATCCAAAACGTATCTAGTCAATAAATCCAAATGTATCTAGTCAATCAATCCAAAACGTATCTAGTAAATAAATCCAAGCGTATCTAGTCAATCAATCCAAAACGTATCTAGTCAATCAATCCAAAATGTATCTAGTCAATCAATCCAAAATGTATCTAGTCAATCAATCCAAAATGTATCTAGTCAATCAATCCAAAACGTATCTAGTCAATCAATCCAAAATGTATCTAGTCAATCAATCCAAAATGTATCTAGTCAATCAATCCAAAATGTATCTAGTCAATCAATCCAAAATGTATCTAGTCAATCAATCCAAAACGTATCTAGTAAATAAATCCAAAATGTATCTAGTCAATCAATCCAAAATGAATCTAGTAAATCAATCCAAATTGTATCCAGTCAATCAATCCAAAACGTAACTAGTCAATCAATCCAAAATGTATCTAGTCAATCAATCCAAAACGTATCTAGTCAATCAATCCAAAATGTATCCAGTCAATCAATCCAAAATGTATCTAGTCAATCAATCCAAAACATATCTAGTCAATCAATCCAAAACATATCTAGTCAATCAATCCAAAACGTATCTAGTCAATCAATCCAAAATGTATCTAGTCAATAAATCCAAAATGTATCCAGTCACTCAATCCAAAACGTATCTAGTAAATCAATCCAAAATGTATCTAGTCAATCAATCCAAAATGTATCTAGTCAATAAATCCAAAACGTATCTAGTAAATCAATCCAAAATGTATCTAGTCAATCAATCCAAAATGTAACTAGTCAATCAATCCAAAATGTAACTAGTCAATCAATCCAAAACGTATCTAGTCAATCAATCCGAAACGTATCTAGTAAATCAATCCAAAACATATCTAGTCAATCAATCCAAAATGTATCTAGTCAATCAATCCAAAATGTATCTAGTCAATCAATCCAAAATGTATCTAGTCAATCAATCCAAAATGTATCTAGTCAATCAATCCAAAACGTATCTAGTTAATAAATCCAAAATGTATCCAGTCAATTAATCCAAAATGTATGTAGTCAATCAATCCAAAACGTATCCAGTCAATCAATCCAAAATGTATCTAGTAAATAAATCCAAAATGTATCCAGTCAATCAATCCAAAATGTATCTAGTCAATTAATCCAAAATGTATGTAGTCAATATATACAAAATGTGTCTAGTCATTAAATCCAAAACGTATCCAATCAATCAATCCAAAACGTATCCAGTCAATAAATCCAAACGTATCTGGTCAGTCAATCCAAAACGTATCTAGTCAATCAATCCAAAACATATCTAGTCAATCAATCCAAACGTATCCAGTCAATCAATCCAAAACATATCTAGTCAATCAATCCAAACGTATCCAGTCAATCAATCCAAACATATCCAGTCAATCAATCTAAATGTATCCAGACAGGGAAAAGAAAGACAAAAAAAAGTCACATGTAACTAAAAACGCTGACAAAGACAGAAACTGTTCATCAGGAAACACAGAACTATGTAACGACCCACGTGAGAGAACGAGGTCAAGACAAACCTACAGGAGACACAATACTCTGCTCCTTATCAATTAGAAGAACCTGTCACTCAAGCCTCTCTGTGCACATCTGCGTCTGTCAAGGTGAGAACACAAGAGAAAACCACACAAACGTCTTATCAAGGACATCTTATTGTGTCTCAAGATTTCGTGTAACATTAACACTGAGCTACCAGCTGACACACCGCAGGTCATCCAGTCCACAACAGCACACCTGTCCGTCCAAGAACACTTGGATCACCAGACGCCAGCACGTGTTGATCCGTCTTCAAGCCTTCTCACAGTGGGACATGCACTCGGTGTTCTGCACAAAACAAACAGTTATTACTGTTGTGGAGAACATTGTGTGTCGGGGGCGACGCGAGTCAAGGTTAATAAATAATAACCAAGTTTTATTTCTCTTTTGAAGACAACATGAAACATGTAGAGGCATTTATGTTTTGACTCCTGTCCATTTATTTTTTAAATACCACCGCAAAGACATCATTTGGATTACTGCTATTTTTCTCAATCTTTCTTTATTTTAACCAACTTCTTGTTGATGTTGTATTTCACTTGTTTCTTTAGTACGTACCTTTTATTCCCTGGTTTCTTTAAGTTATTTAGCAATTTTAATAATTCAGTTTATACTTGTGGGTTGTACCATATCAATATATGTCAGGATTAATTAAGTATTTCCTTTTAATTTTTTAGCCTTTAAGTCATTTTGTTATTTAATTAATTTAGTTAATAAACCATTTAGATTACTGTTGTATTTTCCTTTTATTCCCTGGTTTTATTCTTGGCCTTTTTTTTAAATTTAATTAATGCATTTATATTTTTTTGGTGGATTGTACCATATGAATATAATTAATTTAATTTTGTATTTTCCTTTTATATTGTGGTGTAATTTTTTAGCCTTTAAGTTATTTTTTTTATTTAATTAATTCGTTCTTTTCTTGTGGATTGTACTAAAATAAATAATTACTTTGGCCTTTTTTTCCTATTTTCAGGTGTTATTCTCGTCCTTTGTAATTGAATTGATCGATTTCTATTCCTATGGTTTATGAGCTATTTGGTTTACTTTGGTACATTCCTCTTAACTGGTTTTGTTGTTTTTTGTCTTTACTTTATTTTGTCAATTCATGAATTCATTTCTTTCATATGTTTTGTAACATATTAAGCCATTTAGTTTAGTTTGTAATTTTCCCTCTTATTTCCTCTTGTTATTTTTTGGCCTTTCATTTACTTTCCTATTTAATAACATTTTTTTTTTCTTGTGGGTTGTACCATAATAACCCTTATCTCAGGGTCAAGGTCACCCGAAGACCTGAATACAAATGTGTTTGTGTTATGTTGATCAACCCAGAACCGCATGAGAATCATGTCTGAAATTATATTTTTTAATATTAATTCTTCTGCTTTTAAAGGTCCTCGTGGACAAGTCGGTTGTTTCCTGGTTTTCACAGTGACTCGGAATGAAAACATTGAAGAAAATCTTTAAATATAATTCCTCATCGTTGAATATAGATTAATCTAAAGGACTATTAAGAAGTCTTAGGGCCTTCCTGGTAACATCCATCGGGAACAAAAAACAGAAGAATCTGAATCGCTGAAACGGTCCCTGGGTTGCGCACAGATATTCCCCCAATGAATCCGCCTGAGGGCTCACGAGAATCCAGATGGACGTCCTACATTCTCCAAATGAGTAGCATTCCAACCCTCACATCCTCTTGTTGGTTTCGAGGGGGGAATGATTTAAAACCATGATAGTGAAGCTACCGAAATAGTTGAAGTTCTCTCTTACCCTCTTGGGGTTTGGCCTGATGAACCCAAGTCCAGTCTGTGATGGTTCTTACTAACTAATAAATGAGTTCTAGACAGTAGCCATGTATGTCTCGTCTGACACGTATTAAGGAAGAGGATAAAAGACACTTGATTTTGACAACTACCCGCCATTGATTCTCTGCTTTACTTGTGTTGCATAAGAAGGCGGCTGAAGTGCTCCAGGGGTCGAGACTTAAGGGAGCAGGTAGAACCAGAAGCAGGTGAGCCGCGGCTTGTTACTACAGCTCAGCGATCCGGCCTACGCCCCTTCTTGCCTTGACTCGGATCCTGACGTTGACCTTTTTCTGTTCGCGAGTCAAAGAGGACACGTGGAATGTTCGGAATCCGAGTGGGTTGTTGTAGGTGTGGCGGCCCTTTCTCTCGTGAGCACACCTGCCCTTAATAATTGGAAAGCAAAACCAGTTTTTTTTATGTTAATCCCACGAGAAAGTTTGATTAAGCCGCTGGGTTTTAGGAATGGAAATCTCTTTTGTCAGCGGTTGACGTCGGCCTGTGTCTCGGATTACAATGCCCGACTTAATGGGACTTCCAGAGCCCGATATGAAGCGTCATCGCTTTGCCTCTTTCCGACCGTCGCTCCATCTATTTGCCTTTGCTTAGATAAGAATATTTACTCTGATTCCCGTAAAGGAAATCTGTCGCACAAACTTTCTTTTGTTCCCTGTTTGCCAAAGACGCAGTCAACCTTTTCCTTTTTTTTTTACCGACACAAAAAAAAAAGGCAAACCCGGACCCTGCCGTGTGTCCAGTGTTGATCCAGCGAGCGAGTGTGTTTGGGCACTGACGTCAGGGTTTGAGAATGTAAACAAAGCTGGGACTCCAGGCTGTGCCTCTCCCACGTTCCACTCATATCAACTGCTGGTGTTTATAGAAGGCTTCCCTGCGCGGCGAGGGAGCGTGAGCACGAAAAAGGAAAAGTTACACGTCCCAACCCTGGGATGGTCAGCGCCACGAAGAAAAAGGCGTATCCACGTCTTGATGTTTGATCACTTTGGACTAAGTAAATGATCGAGGGCCGTATTTCTAAAGTGTTGCTCTTAGTGAAATTCTTAGAATTCTCTTCGCGGAATTTCCCCCAAATGTGAAGAGTAGATCCCCGAAAAGATAAAAGCTACTCTTAAGGAAATCTGGCTCTTATGAGGGTTTCAAAAGGGAGATTTGTTAAGACCATTGAAGAGCACTTGTATTTGGCTACAGGAGTTCCTTTAGCAGACGACAAAATAGCTAAGAAAGACAGTCGTGCTAAGCTAACCCTTGCTAATACCAAATTCTAATCAAATAAATATCACCGTGGGAATACTTTTGCAAGCATGTTTGTTGCAGGACTGTTTTAAAGTATAGCTTACTAAGGTAAGGTAAGGTAGAACTATATTGATTGAAATTGTTTTTTTTCCAATAGCCACAGAAAATACAGCAATTCTTCATAAAAAATAAATCAAAATAAAATAAGAACAAGAACAGGGAGAAATGAAGAGAAAGAACAAGATGATACAATCTAAGTCTAAAGATAAAGATAAAGAACATAGATCAAAGAAAAATAACAAAGACAAAGGATACAAAGACTAACATAGAACAGAACATCATGATACTTTTACTCCACTCCTGCTCCCGAACTCAGAATTGTACAATTTAATAGCCAGCGGAATGAATGAGTCCTTGAGTCTATTTGTTTTGCACCTGGGTAGGAGCATTCGTGCACTCTTTCTGCTTCTGTGATATTATTAATCTATTATTAATAATTATTAATAATATGCTATTATTATTATTTTTATTATTATTATTATTATTTATTATTAATCTTCTACTATTTAATTTACATTTAGATTTCCTTTATTTAAAATGTTAAAGTAAAGTATATTTTTTTATCTGGCATTTAGGATCAACCAATCACAGCTTTCCAAATGCTGACTCATACCTCAGATGGGCTTATCGGTCCATTCCCCCGGGTTCCTGGAATCACTCCTAAGCATGAGACTCCTTACTAGGATCTTTTGGACAAGTATGACTCTTAAGGAATTCCTCCCCCTGATATGTATTTTAAAGTAAGTCCATCAAAACATGGATCATTTTCCAGCCCCTCACTTTATTTTGACCCAGTTAATCCAAGTAAATTGTCCAGCTACTGTGTTATTGTTGGCATGTAGTTGTCATCTTATGTCCCGTGTAGAGTTGATTTTTAGCAGCGTCTTCCAACATTTCAACACCCTCTCGATATGTCAGGGGATTCATTTCAGGGGCCTCGCTCTGACCTGGTTATCTACCAGGAGGCAGCTGTGTTCGTGGTCCATCAGCTGTTTTGTCTTCTGTATTTATCATGTTGCAGGACGTTCTTTGTTCCTCATCGTTCCCCGGCTTCTCAAACGCTTTTTTCAGATGGACCTTCCAACGTACACGCAATCTTTTGGGAATTTCCGGCTGACCAGATCTCCTTGACCGTCTTCTCCAAGATTAAACCATATGGTCCCACTTTTTCACAAGAGTCAAACTAAAGGCCCAGGGGCCAATTGTGGCCCGCCATGTAGTTTTATGTGGACCCCGAGATGTCTGGGTCGTAATCGTAGAATATTAGTGTTCATGTTAATATGGTGATCTACACAGAGGCTAAAGTGTTTAAGCTAAAGTAAGAACCAGAGATTATGGATGTCAATACTTATACCGAGACTTCCAAAAAGACAGGGGTGTCCAAACTTTTTCAGTCGAGGGCCACATTTGATGACATGAAAACAAACGTGGGCCTAATAAAAATTGACCTCATTCTATGTTTGTATCCTTTTAGGTCTTTGTGTTGTTTTCTTTGATCTATGCACTTTATATTTGCACTTTGTTTTCTCTTTGCCCTTTGTTCTTTTTATTGTAACTTATTTTATGAAGATTTCTTTACCTTCTATTGTCTGTTGTGAACTGGAAATCTAATTTCCCAAAAGATATCTCCAGAGGAATTAAAAAAGTCAATCTAATCTGATCTAATCTAAATGTTTGAAAATAAAAACCTCCATATCGTAAATGGGTAAAAGAAAAAGAAAATGCAATAGAAAAAATGTGTATTTTACATCTTCTGGTCCAAATATATAGTTTTTAACAGGAGCCGAGGACACAGGCCGCATTATATTTACCCAAGGGCCAAAAAAAGCCCCGGGCCAGACTTGGACATGCCGTCAATTAGAACACACATATAATTAAGATTAATCATCCAAGACTGACAATCAGACTCACACTTCCTGTCACAGACATGTCAATAAAGATACAACCTTTTCCGGGGCTCAAAGTTTTTGGCCCCTTGCCTGATTGAGTTTGACACTGTTGCTCTATTGCAAGTAAAATCAATCCACAGTCATGAGCACTTTTTGGAGATTTTGATGATTCCAGGAATACTGCCAATTATCTTCCTGGGGACGATTCTAATTGATGAATAACTCAGAAGAAAAAGAAAACAAATGTTTCTCTTGAATAAGTACTTGTCTGAGGAGCCACACCTCAAGACACCTAAACACCACATGAAACCAGGTCATTAACGTAGAACTCTTTAGCTAAAGAAAACTTCTTACCAATGTTATGTTAATTCTGCAGAACTTATTGCCCACTTTGGCCAAGTACTCTGGTCCTTTTGACAGTTCTCGAATCTTGTAACAAATGCAGATGACCCGGGTCGCTAACGAAGCCGCACCCTTGAGTAAGAAGTTCTATTCGGATGTTGAAAGTCAAAAGAGAGCATCTCGGCCACTTCCATTGTCCCCATGCGGAAGATCTGCAGTGGTGCCATTAGAATGCCTGAGCCCCCCCGACTTGAGGTTGTCTCTGACTTAAATTAACCTTAGTGATATCCCAGGGTCAAGGTGACTCGAAGGCATGAGAATCTGTTCATAGAACCCCTTGTGGTGCTTCTGGGTCAAGGTGAACGACCTCCACCACTGCATATGTATTTCTGAAAGCCAAGGAGGTCGTTCACCTTGACCCAGAGACAACACAAGGGATACCACAAACACATTTGTTTTTGGGCCTTCGGGTCACCTTGACCCAGAGACAACACAAGGGATACCACAAACACATTTGTTTTTGGGCCTTCGGGTCCTCCTTGACCCAGAGATAACACAAGGGATACCACAAACCCCTTGTTTTTGGTTCTTCGGGTCACCTTTACCCAGAGACGACGCAAGTGATACCACAAACACTTTTTTGGGGCGGCTTTCGGTTCACCTTGACCCAGAGACGACACAAGGGATACCACAAACACTTTTGTTTTTGGGCCTTCGGGTCAACTTGACCCAGAGACGACACAAGGGATACCACAAACACAGTTGTTCTTGGGCCTTCGGGTCACCTTGACCCAGAGACGACACAAGGGATACCACAAACACTTTTGTTTTTGGGCCTTCGGGTCAACTTGACCAAGAGACGACACAAGGGATACCACAAACACTTTTGTTTTTGGGCCTTCGGTTCACCTTGACCCAGAGACGACTCAAGTGATACCACAAACACAGTTGTTCTTGGGCCTTCGGGTCACCTTGACCCAGAGACGACACAAGTGATACCACAAACACAGTTGTTTTTGGGCCTTCGGGTCATCCTTGACCCAGAGATAACGCAAGGGATACCACAAACACATTTGTTCTTGGGCCTTCGGGTCACCTTGACCCAGAGATGACAGAAGACCTAAGTAAAAGTGTGTACTACTAAATTAACGAAACATATTAATTAATAATCTTTATTTATGGACATTTTTAGGGGGTTTCCCTCACTTTTAAAAGTCTTGAAGTCTCAAATCTAATTTCCACAGGTCCGTGGAATCCTCTTGAGAATGACGTCCGGGTCATGAATGCCCTTTTTTTCCCATCACAAGTTCCGATACTACACGGTACAGCACGACATCACACATGGTTTCATGCTTTTGTTATGGTTTCTCCAGACGACCTCAGTGCGGGTCAACAGGTTTTTCGATATCTAACCGTTCTCATTGTCGTTTATTATCAATGGATATTAAAATTATTAAAAGATTCTCCTGCTAAAAATGCATTTTTAAACAATAATAAATAATATAAATGTATATAAATGCCAACACATGTGGCTTTTGTGTCCTCAAGATTTCCCGCCGTTGAGCTGGAAGAACAACGTGGCCGGACGACCCCACGTGCAAGTTTCCTTCAAGAAACACACACACACACACACACACACACACACAAAGAGTCTGAGTGTGAAAGCCATGCTGTGGGGCCCCTCCTGCATGTGCTGGCCACACGTGGGGGGACATCAACCGTCTATCCCTTTGTGTGTGTGCGCCTTTTCAAACCCTAACGCTTCAATCATGAGACCAACACCGAACAAACAGCAACAGCATCTCAAACGCAAATAGTTGAGGCGAATCAAGCGCGAGGGGCTTTGACTCCTTCTTCAGGACAGATCGGTATCAGTCGGGAACCGATATCAGAGACAATGATGACTTGTTTGACAATTAAGTACTGAAACTTGTTGACAATAAAGTGATTAAATAACTATGAAGTTAATGTTTTGTTTGCTTAAAAAGCTATTGTAAATCATAATAACATTTTGCATTTTTATTTTAACTCTAACTTTAAGAGTTTGTGCTTCTCTCTTTTTCACTAGTTTAGAGCTTTATTTTTTAAATAATTTTGACTGAGACAAGCGTCTTGAAGTGTCAAGAGTCGCATGATAATATTAACCTTAATAAAAAAAATTATAATAATAAAAACCTTTAAGACATCTAATACACAGTACGTACAAACATGTAATCTAACAAATAAAAACATATTGGATTAACAAAAATGATCTTGTTTTGAAATGTACACCGAGTTACTTTGAGCGTTCCTAGTGCGTCAACAGTAGAAAGGAAACTCTGTGGCACGTGTTGTCAGAGAGCATCTGTTATTTACTGCCCTATGACTTCACTCCTGGTGATTTGGGGTCCACACACACACACAGAGAGACCCTGGCTGGAAAAAATAGAAGGAAAACAAACACAGCATTAAGAGTAGACACCAACTATAGCGTTAAAACATTTTCTGAAATGCCTCGATCATTTTTAAAAGGTACAGTAAAAATTGTAGTTTAAAAGTGGTTAAAAGTAGTGGAAACAAACCTCATGAGTCATGGTGTCACATGGCTGGTAGTTATTGATAGACAGCCCATGATAGGACTGTGAATGTGGAGTATTCTTGATGGTAAAAAAGTTTTTTAATAACATTTACTTACATTTTATATTAACTTTTATATATCTATTATTGGGTACCAAAAAAAAAAGCTTAACTCTAGAGATAAAGTAGTTTTGAATAATCATTGTACAGTAGATACCATTTATTTGGGATTTATTTAAAGTGTTTTTATTATTATTTTTAATTAATTATTCATCACCTCACAACTTTTCAAGCGGTTTTTCCCCAGTTATCTTGCACAGACCCACAAATTCCATTTTATTGATAGACATCCCATGATAGGACTGTTAATGTGGAGTATTCTTGATGGTAAAATAACTTAATAATAAATTAAATTTTGTATATTTACTCATTGGCCAACAAAAAATAGAGCTTAACACTAAAGATAATTTGAGAAATTAGTTTTGAATAATCTTTGTACAATAGATACCATTTTGGGGAAATTATTTAAAGTGTTTTTATTATTATTTTGAATAAATTATTCATCACATCGAAACTTCTCCAGCGGTTTTTCCCCATTTATCTTGCACAGACCCACAAATTCCATTTTATCGCAAATTAATTAAATATCCAAATCTCTAGGGCACTTTAAATAACAATACTTTATTTAAAATTTCTAAAAATATTTACACAATACAGCTCCGGAAAAAACAACTTCAAATGCATTCAACAAGAATGTGTTTTTTTAATTGATAGTTCATGCATCAGCGTGTGAGAATTGTTTTGTTTTGGCCAACGAGGCGGTAAAAAACAAAAAAAAAGCTTCACTTCCTGCTTTGGGGTTTCCCATGGAAGCGACTGTGAGTCATTTTGGTTGATGACATCAGCGACATCAACATAGAGGTGTTTTGATTCAAAAGAGGGAACTTGTGGGAATTTCCCGCACCCCACGATCGGAACAATTCTGACTCAATCTCACGGCGAGGGGGGGAAACTAGGGCAGGTGCGAAAAAAAAACAACACGGAACTCCGAGCCAAAACCAGGTCCCTGCGACTTCTTAAATGAATTCGGTCGTGACATCATTATTAGGAAGTAGGTTCTCATATTGCATGAATAGCTCATTTATGCCCCTCCCCCCTGTTCAACCCCCCCCCCAGCTGACTGCCAAATATAAAGAAAGGGCAAAGACACCCCCTTCTTGTTTATCCCTGTGGGAAATTCAGAAATGTTTGCAGCACAAGCATTCCCCGGGACTGTCAATGGTGTCACTAGTTTGTTTGTGTGCAGGTTTAATGTATCACTGCCTTGTTTCCCACGTGGATGAGTGGGTTCGCATCCCTCTCTCGACCTCTGGGAGAAGGTGACACGGAAAGCCTTCCTTCCCCGATTTTGACGAATTCCTGCTAATCTTTTCTGGGCATACCAGGGACACATGTTTTTTTTTTTCGATACCTCTCTTGAGGAAACGCATTTTGAGTCACACGATCACGTTGTCGACCGAGGATGTGTCACAGATGCCAAAATTAAATTGTTTTTTTTTCCAGGAAGATTCAACTGTTTCCTTTTTTCATTGTGTTAAATATAGTGAATACTGTTGATGTCTATATTGCAATTAACTGTGTGTAAACGGTTTAATAATAATGTAGTATGTTATATGTATTTATATCTAGTAAATGCATATATGTTATACTGTATCAAGTTTTATTGGGTAATAGTAATACGAGAAAAGATATATATGTTATGTATTGATATGTTTTTTTATAGATATAAGTGTAGAAATATGTGGTAGTTTCCTTCAAGAAATATCTTAAGACTTTCTTATTCGTGCAGGCTTTTCCCTAGTAGTATTTTGGAGCGTTTTGTGACCATGGTCTAGAAAAGCGCTCTACAAATATAAATAATATACTTACAAACTAAATAATAATTAAAAAAGTTACCTTTTTTCAATCTACACTGTTTTATTTGTATTTAAAAGATGCACGAATGCTCCTTCCCATGATGCAAAACTAATAGACTCAGGGACTCATTAATTCCTCTATTGCTATTGGACTTTATAATTCTGAGTTTAGGGGCAGGAGTGGAGTGAAAGTGGGTGAAAGACCTTTAATCTATGTTCTTTATTCTTTGTTCTTTTGTTTTCACTTTGTTCTTTCTATTAATCTTGCCACCCGTGAACTGGAAACCCAATTTTCCCGAACAAGATCTCAAGAGGGATTCTTAAAGTCAATCTATCTATGAATAGTTTGTTTTATTTACACAATAAACAAGGATTCTGTCTGTTTTATATTTTTCCAAATCAACAGTGTTCCTTTTGTCGGATCTTGAGAAAGTTCTCACAGGAAATATTAGTCCGCTTTACTAGTCGGATGTCGCATAATCTGCTCTGTCAACAGTGTTATTACCAGCAGGAACAAGGGGGGGATAAACTAGGAAGTTTTGGCTCCTGTCTGATCCCAACAAAGTCTGGGATCTTCAACGACACATTTTTCAAATGTCCTCGTCCAGAAATCGACCGACGATGACCGTAAACACTAAATGCTTTAATCATGAGTCGAACCCCTAATTGAGACAAGTCGGGGATCGTTTCCTGGAAGAGCCGTCTGAGTGGCGCTGGGGCAGGTATGCTTATAACCTCTGACCCCCACACCAAGCCCGCGCCGCCATGAAAGTTGACCCCCGCTGACCCCCAGGGTCCTCAGCGGAATCTCTCCAGCGTTTTTTCCCACATAGGTCCGCCCTTTGATGTCCAATAAAGCCGGTTCCCAGGGTCCCACGAGCAGAGGCTTCTCCCCCGGACCAGGACGGGGAGGGTTTGAGACGCTACCTGAGAAGAGGTCAGGCCACACCAGAGGTTACCCACCACAGCTATTTTCCCGTTTCTAAAAATAATTCCGCGGGCCCATCCCTTCGTCCACCCACTCCCACAAACACACACGTGCAAACTATCACACACGCAGAAACATTCCATATTTGGTTCGAGTTAAAAGGGACTTGCTGGCTAATTTGGATCCTGTTTTGTTTCTGCATTTCTTTAAAAAATGTGTTTCTGGATTTGGAGCAGCTGTCATCCATGACCTTCACTTTGACATGTCTCTGCAGTGCAACGAGGTTCTCAGAAGATGTGATCGTCTTGGAGGGAAATTAGATATTTAATTTTTTTTACGATAGCTAACTAGCTTAACCGGGTTATTGGAACATTTAAAGGGCCACGAACCAACATGACTAGTAATAATTGGTCAAGCATCAAGATTTGTCACCAGTGGTCCGAAGTCTCCACCTCCTTGGGACTTGTTGTGTAAACAAAGCGGGGTGTGATTACAGCCGGCCGAAGGAAGAGTGAAGATCATTATTACATCATAATAGACTACGCTCTCGTAACCTCTCATTCATCGAGATTTAAACTTAATAAAGTAATTAATTCAAATCAAGGTCATGATGATGGACTTATTGCATCTTGGAGAGGAAGACTTCAACATCTGTGAGTGAGTGAGTCAGGAGAGTTTTGTTTTACAAGAGTTGCCCTGAACAACGAAACAAGGATGATGATAATATATGCATAACAGAGACGTTCTGTGTGTGTCAGTAAACGCTGTGTTGGTCTAACTTTGTTTGTCATTGTCTGCGCTGTCGTTGTCGTTGTCGTGAATGTTGTCATTCTTGTGTTTTGTCAAACCAACTTCACGTTGTACATTTTTTAAGGTGGTTAGCTTCATGCAGGAAAATTATTAGTAAATTTAAGGAAATTACGTGAACTTCACAGGATCGTTGGGAAAAGTCCTAGCTGTGTTGCTAACTATCATTAGCCTACGTTTCACCTTTCAATTAATTTAGAAATAAAAAAACAAATTCAGCACAAAAAAAGGGATAACAACTTAATCCCTATATTATTTCACTTTATTACGAAACAACAAATGCAATGATGAATGTTCTAAGAGCCTACATAAAGTGTGTCTTGTGTTTAGATATTTGTTAGATAAATAAAGAGAACCAGTTTTTTTTAACCTCGTTTTCACTTTTGTGTGTGTAATTTAATTTGTACGCTACTGGTTAAACCAAAGCCTACAATTCCATTAGCAACCTTGCTAGAGGGTACTTCAAACTGACAGTTTGATGGCGGCTAATTTTAGCTAACGTTAATGCTTTAATTAGTGTTTCTAACTACCTTTCCGCGCCTCTATACTGTGTTACACTAAGTTTCGTTGTTATTTTTGTCTTTGTTTAATCTATAATGTATGGCAATGAGGAAGGAATAAAGGAATATTAAACAATCAAAGTATTAGCTTTAGGAAACAATACAGTATGTGTTGAATTTAACAGCCTTTCCTAACGTTAGCATAGTGGGTGAGTTACGATGTATTGCTAACTATTATCCTCCACTCATGGGTCCAGAGGCGTTAACCGACCTACACTCGTCCCCTTTAACCTCCGTAATTGTTTTTTCTTTGCGTTCACAGCAGTTGGGATCCACTGACAGCTGGAGAGGTGATTGACAGACCTCGCTTTTTTATGATCTCCAGGAAGTAATGATGCTTCATGATGAAGAGTCTTAAAAGCACAAATGGTCACTCGGTGAATGCAAAGAAGCAGGGATTGTCACGTCTGAAGAATTCCTGAGCTTGTGGAATGTGTCGTAAAAAGTAGAGGCTTGGGGGAGGCGGGGGGGGTCAAGAGTCGTCTGCGGGGTCCGAGATAACAGGGTTTAGAGAAGCAACAATTACCACACAGTGAAAAGTTGCAAGAAACGGAAACCAACGTATCAAGATTGAGGAGAAACATCTGATCGCACTTCCTTAAATTGCAGGTTAAGTAAGTCCATGTTAGATAAGTTCGCAGAGATCAATGTTTTCCTCGAAATATTATATTTATAATATAAAATAACAGAACCATTTATTTTTCAGTTTCGTTTCTTGTCGTCAATTGCTGAATGGCTACCACTGTGTTAAAGGTTATGAAGGCCATAAAGTTGGGTCAAAAGTCGGCGATCGAGCATTTTTCTAAACTCAAAGTTGTGCTTGTGGGGCATTCTTACTTCTTCGATACTGAGGGTGAGAGGTCACGCAGGCAAGTGTCAGAAAAGGATCTTTGGAATGTGTAAATACATCAATGTGTTTAAAATCTCAATAAATAATGCAGTCTAAACACAACCTAAGTTAATCTTGATCGACAATATTGACATTTCTTTATGGTCAAGTAAAGAGAATCACCACCTGTGCAAGTGTTCTTCAAGACTATTTTATCCATTTCCTTAAATGAGATAAAAAACAAAACAAACAGACTCCTACAACTTCCTGCTATTTAAGGAATCCACCTCCGCGTTGAACCTTTTTCCCAAATTTTTTTTATCAGAAAACAATAAAATACTTAGCATTGCTGCCTCCCTTTGCAACTGGGTGCTGGACTTCTTCCAAATGCACTCCACAAACTGTCCAGGACCAGCATCACCCTTAGCGCTGAGCCCCCTCCTCTTTACCCTGATGACGACCGCATCGATAGAAACTCAAGCTGTAATTCTGTTTTTATTATATTGGTATATGTTACAAAAATAATTATAACTTTGTTTGTTCTTTGCATTTAATCAAACAAGACATTGTAGAAAATTAAAAAATCATTTGTTGCGACGTGTATATAAATGTGAACATAAAAGTTTGGACTTTGACTTAGTAATGTTTTTCATAGTGTTGTAAAAAATTCCAGTGAACAGTATCTATTTACTCAGAAAGGGGAAGTGGTTCATCTGATTATTATGTAAGCGGAATCGTTGTTTCCAGTTCCCTGGTGGCCGCCACAGTTTCGCCCGCGGATCATTTGTCGGGTGAATCGGTGACAAAAATCTTGAGCGACCGTGACAAAAGCTCGTCGCCTTCGCGTCAAAAACGACATCGATGCCCGTTCGCATTAGAACCCGTTTTCTGTCGTTCGAGTGTAAACCGAGCCGGGAACCGAGATTGCAGGGAGCAGCTGGCCCCCCGAAAAGCGAGCTCATGATCTGACCCTTCTCCAACACACACCAGGCTTGAATAGTCGTGTCATCCGAGCCGTTGCTGATCACGCAGCGGCCCCGCAGAGATGTGCTCACCGATGGCATTTTCGGCGGCTCGCCATCGCTGTCACACCCCTTGCATTTTGGACCTCTACGTTTTCACGCACCTCTCCAATAGATCCTTGAGTGAGCATGAAGTCAAGCACACTCCAGCCCCGGATCGGTTTCAGGGTGTTGGATAAATAGCAACTTGTGAATATTCCACAAAGTTATATCTGACCCCTCGTCGTAATGGGGTGCGTCACTTTTTTTCGGTGGGTTCCATGAGGCTGACTTGATGGTACTTCTATTTCGGTGTGCGTGCAACTGGACTCCGATGACACAAAAGCAGTTGTGTAATTTGTACTGAGATTATGAAGAAAACAACAAGTATGTTTCCCAAGTTGAAAGTTATGCTAATTCATATTTTTTAAGCCACTAGTCTTCAAACTTCAAACACTTTGTCAACACCTGCTTTGCATATTGACTTTTTTTTTCAAAGGCATCGGAGGAATTCGCCCCGAGCCTAGCGAGAGCAAGTAGAAACATTCCCGTGCTCTCGTTTTCATTCCAGTCAGTTTGGAGTGACCTGCGAAGGATTTTTATCAACACTGACTTTCCCCCCGAAAGATCTCGACGAGATAAAGACGGATCGACAAATAGACCCATTAAAGTTATTATTAACTGCGTTGGGTTCAAACCAATGTTAGTTTGAAAGACACTCAGCGACGCTAACAATTTGCCAAAAATGTTTGCTACGCCCAGTACATTTAAGGTGTGTGCGTTTGTGTTTGTAAACAAATGGGAATATTGTCTTTAAATGAATAAAAAAAGGCTTTTTTAATTTAAAATTCCAACCTCCTTTCTTCAGACTCTCCCCTAGGGGCCTACCTATAGGCTGTGCAGCCATTAATCTCAGAAACTATGCAAGAAACGCTAATATCCGGAAGTGTTTTTGTTTTTTTTTAAGTATTTTTATTTGTTTACGCTTTTCCTTGATTTTCTGGAACTCCTGTGTTGTTCTCAGTATTATTTTGATCTTTAAAATATACACTTTATTGAATTTGTTTTGTTTAAGTGCTTTGTGACCCTGGTCTGGAAAAGCACTTTATAAATACAAATTACTTACTTACTATCTGGGTGTGAAGAGGGTTTGAAGGGATATTATGAAACAATGCAGTTGTTCTTTTTTATTTTCTTTCTTTAATATCTCACCATTTTATTTAATTGTATTTAAATTACCAGCAGCAAAACTACAGAAACATTCCAGACTGCAGTTTATTTTTTAGTAGGTCAAATACAGGGCGGTGTATTAGCTAGGAGATCCGAGAAAACCGTCTTTAAACTCAGATATTTTCAAAACTTTCTTAAGAACTTCCATGCTAACCGCATTAGCCTCTGGTTTTATAAAGCTCTGCCCTTCAAGATCGACCCTTGAATCCACACTTGAACCCAAACTTTTTTAAAAATCTGGCGGTAAAACAAGTGCGTTCGGCCATTTCAAAACAAAACAAAACGTTTTCGCAGAACCGGGGTGGGAAGCAGGGAGCAGCCATTCAGACAATATCAAGGCGGGAAAAAAGCGGGGCGGGGGAGAGGAGGGAGTCGAGAGAGAGAGAGAAGGGGGGAGTGAATGGAAGGCTTTTTATCTCTAGTTTCCCACATCCTGTGAAGGGCTGCAAACCCGGCCACCCAATTTGAAAGAATGAGAGGAATGCGCCTATTCTTCCCCGCCAGCTTTGATGCGCGGCCATTGTCAAGACCCGCAAATAAAGACTTTTATTTTAAGTTTATGAAGTTAAAAATGACTTTAATGTCCGGTAGATATAAAGGATCTAAGGACATTTAAAAAAAAAAAAAAAAGGATCTTTTGTTGAATCAAAAAGTCCCTTTTTTAAATGTTTTCTTTCCCTCAAAGTCGTGTTTGAAAACAAAGGTATTGACGTCATATACGTGGAGTTAAAAACTCCAAAGTTCATCCACCGCAAGTCGATTATGATTCCAGCCAGACGACAGCTTTTGAGTTCGCGTCTCCCCTTCAAAAGTTCAAAACTACTCCATGTGACTCCCCCCTTTTTTTTTTTGGCGCGTTTCGATTCCCGCCACGTCTGTGTCTGGCCGAGCAGGTTATGAGGTTCATTTTAATTCGATCCCCGTGATTGACGTGCCTCTTGGAACGCGTCCGAGCGTCGCGATTGGTCGAAGATTCGGAAAGAGGCGGGGTAAGTCACCGAGGCGGGCGCGTGGGTCGACGCCCACTTTACAACCCGCTTTATAAGCGTATCCCTCCGCCTCTCCGCACTGAAGCCGGTGTCTGGAGGAGAGAGCTAGTACCTCCACGTCGTGTTTGTCGCGTACTCGTTTGTTTACAAAACAAAAAAAAGCGGACCAACTGTGACTCTGGAGTTTTTGTCAAAATACCTGGGGTCACTCGGACTGTGTCACCCCCCTGGATAATACGATTCCTGCTGGGGTTTTTTTCCTCCATTTTCTTCTTCTTCTTCCCGCAACGTGGATTTCGCTCTCCTCGCGGAGCGCTACTGGAATACTTTTAACCACTAAAAAAAGGGGGATAAAGAAGGATAAAATAAAAAGATGTTGCTGTCCAAGCTCAACTCTCTGGCTCACATCTCCACCGGGGATATGCCTGCGAAGATCCAGCTCAACCAAGTTCACCAAGGTTAGTCCGCCGCTGCTCCGTCTTGGGAAGGTTGCAGTAGTAATGGCCGCCATGGATGGATATAACTTTATTGATACCCTGTGGAAAAAATCTCGTGGACAATAATATAATTTTAATTTAATTTTTAACGAGACTGTTTTTTTTTTACTCTTGTTTAAACGCATTTTTTTTAACATTTTTTTTTTGTTTACAGTGAAGGAGAAGGAGTCATTCGAGAAGCAATACCAGGTCGGTGCTGTGTTGGGAAGTGGCGGCTTCGGTACTGTGTACTCCGGTACACGGATATCTGACAATATTCCTGTGAGTATTTCTATTTTAATATGATATATATTTGTATTTATATTGGTTGTCTAATGTGGCGTTTTTTTTCTTCCATCAGGTCGCTATCAAACATGTAGCCAAGGATCGAGTATCCGAATGGGGCGAATTGGTAATTATTATTTTTTAAATAAATAGTAATATATCGTGGTTTTTAAACACGATTAACGTTTTTTTTCTTGTTTATTTATAGCCGAACGGTGCGCGGGTCCCCATGGAGATCGTGTTGTTGAAGAAGGTCGGCAATGGTTTCCGCGGCGTCATCAAGATGCTCGACTGGTTCGAGCGCGCGGACAGTTTCATCATCGTCATGGAGAGGCCCGAGAACGTCAAGGACCTCTTCGACTTCATCACGGAGAAAGGGGCGCTCTCCGAGGACCTGGCCCGGAGCTTCTTCCGCCAGGTGCTGGAGGCCGTGCGCCACTGCCACAGCTGCGGGGTGGTGCACCGCGACATCAAGGACGAGAACATCCTCATCGACCTCCGCACCGGCGAGATGAAGCTCATCGACTTCGGCTCCGGGGCCCTCCTCAAGGACTCCTTCTACACCGACTTTGATGGTGAGTCTTTTTTATTTTCATCTCTGACGATGTAGAGAAAAAAACGCCGAGATCAATCCTCCCTTAAAAAAAACGTGGATTTAGGCGCCCCCTACTGGTGGGAGCTGGTAGTTTTACAACTCAAAGTTTGTAAACAAAGTCACATGGTCGCTCCCCACACCCACACACACTCCCTCCCTCCCGCTCTCTGTCACGCTCAGTGTTACCTAACCCCAGATAAGAACCCGCTGATGAATTAAAACGAGATAAAACGAAATAAAAACAGTATTTTAAGCAAATTTTTTTTATCCAGGTACTCGAGTGTACAGTCCTCCGGAGTGGATCCGCTATCATCGCTATCAGGGCCGATCCGCCACCGTCTGGTCCCTGGGTGTGTTGTTGTACGACATGGTGTGCGGAGACATCCCGTTCGAACACGACGAAGAGATCATCAGTGGAGACGTTCTCTTCAGAAGGAGGATCTCGACAGGTAAATACAATTAAAATGTCTTTTTTTATTTTTTTATAGAGCATGGGTGGACGTCCCTTAGGGGGCCACGTTTTATACGGTGGCTTTTGTGACGGGCCATAAAATGACGAGTCATATTCTGATGTAATTATGTTATTGTATATTATGTAACTTTTTGTTATTTTTAGATGCATAGATAAACTTTATGAGGTCTCCTTCGGGTTTTGCAGCTCACAGCAACACAGACAATAGATGCAGGAGGACAAGAACAAAGTGCAATAAAAAGAACAAGGAGCACATAATCCAAGTATAAAGAACATAGATCAAAGAAAAATAACACAAAGATTAACATGGAATATCATCTTTTCACTCCTTATACAATATAACAGCACGAGGAATAAATGAGTCGCTGAGTCTATTAGTGTTGCATCTAGTGAGGAGCATATATTCCTATAAATCCACATTACAATCAAAAGGGGAAAAAAAACTTAAGTCACATCAGAGACTATTACTTAATAATACAAACAGTCTAAATAAAATGGTTGATTTCTACATGATCTAACTTTCCGCTTTGTTTATTTTTTGTTTAGAATGCCAAGAGCTGATCAAGTGGTGTCTGGCCATGTGGCCGGCAGACCGCCCGTCCTTCGACGACATCTCCAGCCATCCGTGGATGCAGAGCACGCAGACGTCCGCAGTCACGCCCGCCACGCAGGCGGACAAGGCCAGCACGGAGATCCGGCTGCACAGCATCGCCCACGAGGCGTCCACCTTCGCCCCCGCCGCCGTGACCGTGGCCCAGTGAGTGACGAGACGATTTTTCGCAGAGAAACTCTCGTAACTTGAAAGAAGAGGCGGCGGCTCCGCCCCGCTGACGTGCTTGGGCACACCAGTGACTCGGAAGTCTGGAGGGGTTCCCTCCCCGGTCTGGTGTGCTCACGAGGACCACACGCTGTGTACCTGCACTCCATCCACCTTAGCCTTGCTGAAGCGTAGGCCCCCGCCCGTCCCCCCTGGTGGCCGACACGAGAAGTGCCTTCTGTCGAGATTGTCGTGGACCCTGAAATACTTGAATTTGGGAATCTGGAAGAGACTCGGCGTCTCTTCCATTTCCTGGGCTGTATACGGCTTTATGTTGTTTCCTCCTGCTGTCCTTCCGCTCACAGGCCTAGATCAGTAAAGCCTGCTGTCACGACCACTACTTGTCAACAAGACAACCTCACATCTCCTGCGCAAAACACTGGATTTACCTCACTGTCTTAAACACGCATTTTCTTTAACCGTATGCAAACATTCGGCTCCTCCATATCCACCTTAACGCACAATGCAATGCAAAGAGAACCATCCCATAATAAACCATCCTTGCTCTTCTTTTTTTTTTTTTTTTTAGTTTTTATAGAGAATTTTTTTTTTTTGCAACCAGTGCCTCACACAGTTGTTAAAGTTCAGTGAGGGTGTGATTGTACATATTATTTATGAGTGCTGTGAGCATTTACAAAGCAGAGTTTATTTATTTTATTTATGAGAGAATTTGGCTGGACGTAGATTTCATTCCACAGTCACTGAAGGGCCCATTTATTATTTAAGATGTTATTTTTGAACATGGGTCTTTTTTTTTTCTTTTTTTTTCGGTAATTTTTTTTTATAAGAGCAAAGGACTTCTGTTTAAATGTGTGTACAGAGAGATCCATTAGCTGCATACATGTTCGCAGCTCAGATTGTTTTTTGTTTTTTTTCATCTGTTCAAAGTTGTACAGTATGTTCAGAAATATTTTTCTACGATTTCAATAAATATTTTTATAATGACTACTGTTTCCGCTGCTTCTCTGGGGGGGATTATTACACGATTACGACACATTTTAAACCAACATTCTTGACAACAATTGACTCTAATAACACAAGTGACTGAGTCAGTAGATCCATCAATCGTTCCAAAGGATTTCTCTCCTCTGGTCCCGACGCATGTTCAGGAACCATCAGTAGATACTGATCCACAGACCTCAGAGCCCGAGCTGGGGTGTAAGGCTGGATCAGAATCTACTGATGTACTGATCATGAATGGATCTGAAAGTAAGAACCAGAATTTTAAAGTTGATCCTGAAAGAAACTGGCAACCAGTGAAGAGTTTTAAGGAACCGAAGAAATGTGAGTTCTCCTACTAGAGCAGCTCCTTCTTGTTTGAACACCAAAATAAGCTGTTTCAATAGTCTAAACGAAAAGACACAAACGCAATAGCTCTTAACTATATTTTACCAGCGACTAGTTATGTTTAAAAGATTTTTATTATCGTTTCTTTCAAATATTAGATATATTCATATATTAAGTCATACTAATGACGTATTCACCAAATTGAGTAGCACATCGCTGTGGTTTTTAATGAGAATTTTCATATTATTTCCCCCCGAAATTTTCTGTTATTGTGGTTCGACCCTGTTTACCACAACCTCTTTAAAACCCCCCCCTATTTGTTTATGCACCTGTTCAGTCGAGTCATATTTTCTGAAACCGTTAAAAAAACGAGATGTTTTATGATGAAATACTGGCTTCAATTTACTTTCATCAAAGTACTATTTGTGGGGGCGTCAAAACAACATAAAAAATAACCTGTAAAAAAAGAAAGAAAAAGATAAACAATCTGACATTTCGACTTTATAAAATTGTGGCGGGAACTGACGAGCGTTGAGTTTCCCCGAAGGGAGATAAGAGTCGCTCGGGTGTCGTCGCTCGTCTTCTACGAACGACGCTTCCCCTTCGTCTTCTGAGAAAAACCACATCACTCTGCAACACAGTGCGAGAGGCGGACGCAGCGTCTGCACTTACGGTAATGTAGAAGTTCAAAAAGTGAAGCAAAACTTCCCTCTTTTTTTCAGAAGCCTCGGGTTACGTTTCTGTAATCGAGCTTTAGGGGAAACACTCTAATCAGCCGTTGGTGGAAAACTTGATCTAAATGTTTCGTAGGAACCTGTTTTTAAAGAAGAAGGAAGTGCTTCGCAGAAAAAGGAATGATTACATCCCTGTTCCTATAACAACCACTTTTTGACATTTGACAAACCTGATCTGTTTCATTGACAGTCATTTTCCAAGAAGTATCTGTTTTCACTGTGACCGCTGGACTGTCAGCGCTCGTTGTTTATCGATTTAACTTTTATATCCTGTAGTTTTTTTTTCATGCTCATCGAGGTCGAGTTGCACCGACAGCAGAACAGAGTCCACTTCCTGCAGCTCGTCTGTGAGGAACATTCCCGGGTCAGCTGAGATGAATGGGGATGAATTTAGGGTTGATTGAAAAAAATGTTTTAGTTCTTTAAATGGAAATGATGCTGAACAATGGGAATATGAAAGTAGATCCTACTCCTATATATGTTCCTACTATCATCTATGTTCCGTCCTAATATATATGTTCCTACTATCACCTATGGTCCAACTATCATTTATGTTTCTACTCTCAACCATGTTTCAACTATCATCTATGTTCCTACTATCATCTATGTTCCGTCCTTTATTTATGTTCCTACTATCACCTATAGTCCTACTATCATTTATGTTTCTACCCTGAACCTAGTTTAAACTATCATCTATGTTCCTACTATCATCTATGTTCCTATTATGATTTATGTTCCTATTATCATCTATGTTTCAACTATCATCTATTGTCCTTCTATCATCTATGTTCCTACTATCACCCATGTTCCTACTATCATCTACTGTATTTTCCTACTATCATCTATGTTTCAACTATCATCTGTGTTCCTACAATCATCCATGTTCCTACTATCATCTGTGTTCCTACTATCATCCATGTTCCTACTATCATCTGTGTTCCTACTATCATTTATGTTCCTACTATCATCTGTGTTCCTACAATTATCTATGTTTTAACTATCATCTATGTTTCAACTATCATCTATGTTTCAACTATTTTCTATGTTTCAACTATCATCTATGTTCCAACTTTCATCTATGTTCCTACTATTATCTGTGTTCCTACTATCATCTATGTTCCTACAATCATCTCTGTTCCTACTATCATCTATGTTCCTACTATCATCTATGTTCCTACTATTATCTGTGTTCCTACTATCATCTATGTTCCTACAATCATCTGTGTTCCTACTATTATCTCAGTTCCTACTATCATCTATGTTCCTACTATCATCTATGTTCCTACTATCATCTAAGTTACAACTATTATCTATGTTCCTACTATCATCTAAGTTCCTACTATCATCTATGTTCCAACTATCATCTATGTTCCTACTATTATCTATGGTCCTACAATCATCAATGTTTTAACTATTATCTATGTTTCAACTATCATCTATGTTCCTACTATCATCTATGTTCCAACTATTATTTGTGTTCCTACTATCATCTAAGTTCCTACTATCATCTATGTTCCTACTATCATCTACAGTCCTGTGGATTAATACAATACATAAAGCCATGAGGAGGTTTGATTATAAACTTTCCACTGAAGCGAGTTCATTCATAAAGTCTTGGATCTCTGATGATATTTTAGTAACATGTATATTTGAGAAGCACCTTCAGCTGTGACATGGTTGTAGGGAGGTCACTCCTGGTGATTAGCATGGACCGTTGGTGAGTCACCCTCCCTCAGTTGAACAGTGAGTCACGTCGAAGGGATTCAACAAACACCACTGAACCAGACCTGTTTGTGCTTCGGTTAATGATGTGATTCCATGACTCCATTGTTTGTCTGGTGTGTTCTTCGTCAGGTCGGTTGACAGCAGAAGAGACGTCGCTTCTTCTTCTCCATGGTCTACGTATCACTCTTTCTTCCTCCGAAGCTGTTGTGTCATCAAAAACACAGAGATGACATTTTTTTTCTGTCTCCACTGCAAAACCTCTGTTAATGGAACTTCCTGTGGTCACTGAGTCAAAGGCTAGTAGGACTTCTTCCTGTGCAAACCTTGCTCAGCAGATACCAGCGTTTCACAACCTCTTATACAACCAACGACCATGAAGTTTCTTCAGAGAACATTAGATCAGTTTGTTTTCTTGGAGCTCCGTGACTCACACACTGTGGTCACTGTTACCTGTTTGTACTCAACACCTCCTCAGAGCTCAGCGTGAATCACTGCTTAAACATCCCTGGAATCAAGAGGAGGTTCTTTGGGTGTCGCCCTGAAGTTAGTACTGAGAAGAAACATCTGGGTGAGGAGCATAGATGATAGTTGGAACATGGATGATAGTTGGAACATAGATGATAGTTGGAACATGGATGATAGTTGGAACATGGATGATAGTTGGAACATAGATGATAGTTGGAACATGGATGATAGTTGGAACATGGATGATAGTTGGAACATAGATGATAGTTGAAATATACCGTAGACGATAGTTGGAATATACTCAAGGTGATAGTTGGAACATAGATGATAGTTGGAACATGGATGATAGTTGGAACATACTGTAGATGATAGTTGGAATATAGATGATAGTTGAAATATACCGTAGACGATAGTTGGAACATACTGTAGATGATAGTTGGAACATAGATGATAGTTGAAATATACCGTAGACGATAGTTGGAATATACTCAAGATGATAGTTGGAACATAGATGATAGTTGGAACATGGATGATAGTTGGAACATACTGTAGATGATAGTTGGAATATAGATGATAGTTGAAATATACCGTAGACGATAGTTGGAATATACTCAAGGTGATAGTTGGAACATAGATGATAGTTGGAACATACTGTAGATGATAGTTGGAACATAGATGATAGTTGAAATATACCGTAGACGATAGTTGGAATATACTCAAGGTGATAGTTGGAACATAGATGATAGTTGGAACATGGATGATAGTTGGAACATACTGTAGATGATAGTTGGAATATAGATGATAGTTGAAATATACCGTAGACGATAGTTGGAATATACTCAAGGTGATAGTTGGAACATAGATGATAGTTGGAACATGGATGATAGTTGGAACATACTGTAGATGATAGTTGGAATATAGATGATAGTTGAAATATACCGTAGACGATAGTTGGAATATACTCAAGGTGATAGTTGGAAGATAGATGATAGTTGGAATATACTGTAGATGATAGTTAGAAGCATAGATGATAGTTGGAACATAGATGATAGTTAGAATATACTGTAGATGGTCGTTGGAACATAGATGATAGTTGGAACATATTGTAGATGATAGTTGGAACATGGATGATAGTTGGAATATACTGTAGATGATAGTTGGAACATAGATGATAGTTGGAATATACTGTAGATGGTAGTTGGAACATAGATGATAGTTGGAACATATTGTAGATGATAGTTGGAACATGGATGATAGTTGAAATATACTGTAGATGATAGTTGGAACATAGATGATAGTTGGAATATACTGTAGATGATAGTTAGAAGCATAGATGATAGTTGGAACATAGATGATAGTTCATATATACTGTAGATGGTAGTTGGAACATAGATGATAGTTGGAACATATTGTAGATGATAGTTGGAACATGGATGATAGTTGGAATATACTGTAGATGATAGTTGGAACATAGATGATAGTTGGAATATACTGTAGATGATAGTTAGAAGCATAGATGATAGTTGGAACATATATAGGAGTAGGAATATAGATGATAGTAGGTACATCGATGAGAGATCCAGGAACATAGGTTAAAGGAGGAAAATAGATGATAGTAGGAACATAGCTGATAGTAAGGGGGCACAGATGAACGTAGATGGAAACTATTTCTCGTGCTCAGCTCTTCCTTCACCTCATGGAAAGATAGAGACCTCATGACTGAAGACGCTGCTCTTATCCAAACCGTCCATCTTTGTTTCCATTTACACCTCACTCGTGAACAAGACCAAGATACCCGCGATACCAGGACTTCCTGCACGAGTCTCATTTGTTCCAGCTTATTTTGAAAGTTCAAGTGTTCAACCATAAATGTCAGACTCGTGGGACGTCAGGAGGATTATGACGACGACCCCGGGTGATCTGACCTCAAATTGCTCTGTTTTTCCACACATAACAACTTTCATAGATCATAGATTCCATTTGTTCTGGTCGGAATAAAAACATCTCAACCTGAACATGTATCTTCTCAGTGGATTTGTTGAGCTAGTGAAATAAAAATGGTGGCAGAGCCTCATTATTCTTGGAATGTGTTTCTGTGCTAACGTCTGCTCGTCTTGGTTAGTGAGAGGGAAAGATCTTTTGATTCAGTGACTCACGAGGGATGATGAAAGAGAGGGATCGTCCGCCCCGCCTCGACGGTTTCAACAGGTTTTCTGGTAAATCCCACGGTGGTCCTCGGCATGTTGCACCTCAATAACAAGCGAGTTTGGACACGAATCACCCGGAATTCTTCCAGATGAAGCGACTGCACGGACAGATTACATCTATTCCAAATATTTTCTCAGGCACGCACAAATAACTTTGAGGCGATACCTTCCGTTTCAGAGTTTATAACTGTTATATTTGAAGCATCACTTTATCAAGATAACCTTAAGATAAGGAAAACATTGCTATGATTCAATTCACTTAACTTACCCCTTTCGTTGTTATTGACGGGAGGGTGTCTTGATTTGTCCACCACAGCAATCACTTCTTCAATCTTTTGGCAACACAAAATGTATGTTTACGTAACAGGAAGTAGGAGTTTGATTTCGATATTGTCATTTCATTCTCGCTGAATCTATTTTACATTTATCAGGGTTTGTGCTACATCTTTTTTCTCATTAATTGTTATTTATAGTGTTATTTATATTTTTGTATTTAGGTGTAGTATAGTGTACTAAGTGTATTTTATCTGAGTGTTTTCTATAGTGTTTACTTTAGTTTGTTGCATGTTTATTTTTGTTTTATCTAAGTGTATAGTTTAGTGTTTTATCTTAGTGTATTGTATGTTTATTTTATTTTATCTAAGTGTATGGTTTAGTGTTTTATCTTAGTGTATTTTATGTTTATATTATTTTATTTTATCGAAGTGTATGGTTTAGTGTTTTATCTTAGTGTATTGTATGTTTATTTTATTTTATCGAAGTGTATGGTTTAGTGTTTTATCTTAGTGTATTGTATGTTTATTTTATTTCATTTTTATTTTATTTTATCTTATCTAAGTACATTGTATAGTATTTTATCTTAGCTTATTGTAAGTTTATTGTATGTTTATTTTTATTTTATTTTAGTGTTGTATTGAATTGTATTTTTTTTTCATTTTATCTAAGTGTTTTGTATAGTGTTTCATTTTATTGTTTATTTATGTTTTCTTAGTCTATTATATAGTATTTTATCTCAGTGTAGTGTAGTAAGTGTAATGTAGTGTATAGTGTTGTATTGAATAGTATTTTATTTGATCTTAGTGTTGTAAGTATAGTGTAGTGTAGTGTAGTAAGTGTAGTGTAAAGTGTTGTATTGCATTTTGTAATTTTATTTTATCTTAGTGTAGTGTAGTATAGTCTAGGGTAGTAAAGTGTTTGAATGTTTTTAACACAATCTCCTCCTTTTGATTCAAGTAAAAATACCTACTGTGTGACTTTATTTATATTAAAAAGGCAACAGTTAACAACGTGGCCCCCGGACTCTGATACATGTGTTGTGGACCCTTAAACCAAATCCGATTTTCTCTTTCGTGAAAACTATTTGAAAGATTTCTTTTCCCACCGGCTCGTCTGGGACTCTGTGGGAGTCCAGGAGCTCAGCGCAGGGAAACTTGTTTGTCTCCAGGATGCCTGTCGGGTTTCCAAGGTAGTGGGAGTAGCTGGTCTGAGACTGGGGTGACCCTGACTCTCACACTGATCCCCCGAGCAGCCCATAGGCTGTGGGAGAGGAGGGCGTCTCACGGTGGAATCCCAAAGGTTATGAGAAGACGGAGGAAGAAGCAGGAGGAGAGGATTTGGACTGAGAGCAAACGTTAATGGTTTATTTATACAGCTGAGAAGACGGATGGAGTCGTAAGTGACGGCCAAGACAGGAAACCTGCTGAAGTGCTTCCGAGGAAATGAAGGACATCGATCTCACTCACTGGGATGAAGCAGCGATTAAACATAAGTCGCACCATCCCTGTGTTGATTATTGTACTGTATTGTACTGTATTATATATATTTTATATTAATATTATGTATATATTATATTATATTACTTGCATTGTATTTGTATGTATATATAAAAAAATATATATACTGTATATATATATATATATATATTCAATTGTATGGTATTTTTTATTTTATTGTGATGTATAATATATATTTATTTGATTTGTTTGTATTGTATTGTACTCTATTTCTTGTTGTTTTTATTTTAGAGAAGCGTTGTGTTTTTTGTTTTTTTTTCATTTTTATTCACATTATTCCATTTAATTGTTGTTTATTATACTTTTTTTTCTACATTTTTATCTTATTTTATTCAATTTATTTATTTATTTCTATTGTAGTGTATGATATTCTATTTTTATTGTGTTGTATTTCCTCTATTTATTATTTCATTAAATTGTAGTGTATTGTTTTTATTTTATTTTTGTACTATATATTTTATATTTTATATTTTAATGTATTATATATTATATTTTTATTTATTTTATTTAATTGTATGTATTGTATAGTATTTACATTATATTATTGTAGTTTTGTGCAGTGTCATTTATCCTATTTGATTGTTGTGTATTATATTAATATATTTTATATTTTAATTTTAATGCATTGTATTGCATTGTATTATATTTATTTTTATTTCATTTAATTTTAGTGTATTGTACAATATTTTTTATTTATTTTACATTATATATATATATATTTTTTTTGTTTGTTTGTTTTTGTTTTATTGTAATGTAGTGTATTGTTTTTTTTATTTTTCACTGTATTTTATGGAAGTGTGTTGTATTTTATTTATTTGTAATTTACTTTTATTTTACTTTATTTACAAATCCCTGTGTCTCCATTGACAGGTTAATTAACTCAGCTGGAACCAATCAACCAATCAGCTCAGCTGCAGCTACTTATACTTCCTGGTTCGTGTCTGTGACGTCAGATCCTTCTTTTGTTGTCTTTGTTTCACGTGTTTTAAAGATTTGTGTGTTTTTTTTATTTATTGTTTAATTGAAGAGAAAATATGTTCTTTGTGATTCTGTTCATATTATATTTAAAATAATTTCTTTATCTTTATGAATGTTACTTGTCCATTTGTGTACTTGACTGTCATGTGACAGGAAGTGAACACGTATGCGTTTGGAATGAACCATTAGTCGTGCTGTGAGACGTGGAAAAAGTTCAAATCACCTGCTGACTAAAACATCCTGTTGTTGACTTCTCCTCAGATTATTGGATAACTTTTTTAAAAGTAGCCTCAGAGTTAAACCTTTGATTAATTCTTTATGGTCAAACATAAAAACAAAAATATTTATAAATAAATGACCGAAAATGGTCGAATGTACAAAGAGTTTTTTTGTTGCTATTTCCCCCCAAAAAAACCTGTTATTAAAAGTTTTGTGTTCATGTCGACTGTGTATCATTCTCACATTCTAGGGCCCGATACTTCATCAGGTTTTCCCGCAAATGTCACGGGTGTGCCGCGTTCTTTTTTTTGCTGACTCATCGTGTTGTTGTCAAATATTTCACATCAACTCAATCTCTGCCCTGAATTAAAATGTCAACCATGAAGGTGAACTTTTTAAAAGCAGAATTAACTTTTTTATGATTCTGATTTTTTTTTTAAAGTGTCTTGCTCAGGGATGACAAAAATCATATCCTGAGCTGGGATTGAACCCACAACCTTCCACAAGAGAACCACTCAGAGTTTTGCAGAAGGTAAAACTGATCAAATGTCACCCAAAAAACACACAATTACTAAGTAGGAAAAACACCTGAAATAAGTTTTTTTTTAACACTGCTAAAAATGTATATTAATAACCAAGATAGAATATAAACTTGTTTTATAGATAAAACTGGTCTTATGGGAACCTTTTTTTTTTTTTAAAAAAGCACTAAAACGGCTCAAACCACAGCCAAGGGTCAAATTTCAGGCTTTCATTAAAAACACACAAACGTTTGTTCTCCGGCGAACAAAGCTCGTCTTACATTGACACAGAGGGAATTTTTTGAGAAAACAAAAATAATCTTTGCTAAAAATCAACCTAAAAAAAAAACAAAAAACGACCGTTCCGAAGCTTAAACGATAAAATATAGATTTTAGTCTGGAGTGTGTTTGTGTTGACGCACACTAATATCATCTCACAGTGTTTGTTGTCCTGGATCAGTGTGTCTCAACATTCCTGTTAAGGACAAATACCACAGAAGAAGATGTGATAATCAAATGTCAATAAAAAAAAGGCTTCCTTGTCTTAACAAATATTTGCTCCCTCCCTCCATCCCTCCCCCTCTCTTCCCACTCGCCCCTCCCTCTCCCGCTCGCTGGTTTCCCGTAAAGCCTCGTCCTCGCTCACTTCCTCATTCCTGTCAGGGCCAATAAAGCGGCGTGATGTGGAAACGCCGGAGCGTTTGCTCGCCACCGGGGGCGGCGGCTGCGTTTCTCAAGAGGAGGGTTGTGTTGTGTCACTCACTCATTGACCCTTCATGATGGACCGGCGGATGTGTACCCGCCCACTGACTCACAACTGTTGTGTTGTTGTCGTTACACACACACCTCGACCTTTCACACAGTGATCTTTTCCAACGCCACGTTTTTTATTTGCTGGGAATTTGTTTCACCGCTTGAGTTGACACACGTTGAGATCAACTCAACACAAACAATAATATCCTGGGTTTTATCCCTTGCTGACAAGCTTCTTGGCTGCCTCCCTATCCAGTCCTTTTGAATCTCAATACTAAATGTTTTTCTGTCGTTGTTGCACCACATTTTTTGAACAATCTTGAAACTCCTACTTTGCAACAAACACGACAAAAGTCACAAAATTGCGACATCAAGCTTTTTTAAAAGAACTCTTTGAACCGGACTAAGTTAGTTTGCGTCATGTGACCAGTTGGTATTTTCCGAAAATACATTTTGTGTTATTTAGTTAATGGTGTAATTATAGTACTTGAGATATTAAATTCTACGGAAGAGGATTAGAGCTCAGACTTTTAAGTATTTTAATGTGAGAATTAAATTAGACTTTAATTTGCGAATTAAAATGTTTAAAATTAGAATTTGAACGATTTGAGATTAAATTCTTAAGTGTCAATTCTGGGAGTAAAGTCAGAATTTATAAGTAGGACTTTATAGTCAAAATTTAGTCTTAGAATTCTTTAGGTGTAAATTTTTACTTTGATTTTAGATTTTTCAAACTTTAAAAGTCTCACGATTTGTACTTTAAAGTGACATTTTAATGTCAGAAATAAATCCAAGAATTCTCATTTAAAGTGTGATGCATGTATATTTGACAATAAAATAACTTGGACTTGAACTTGAATTCTGCGATTAAAGTGAGAACATTACAGAATTCTGGGATTTAGGTCAGAATGTTTACTTTGATCTCAGAATTGTGCCTTTAATCTCATGATTTTCACTTTAAAATTAAACTTAGAAATCGGAATTTAATTTAAAAGTTCTCATTTTAAAGTGTAAATTCTGATATTAAAGTAAGAACTCTATAGAATTCTGGGATTTAACTCAGAATTCAGATTTTTAATCTTTAAGACTTAAATGTTAGATTTTAAGCTCAGAATTTTCACTTTTAGCCTGAATTTTTAACTTGATCTCAGAATTTCCAACTTTAAAGTCAGATTTCTCACTTCAATCCCAGAATAATAACTTGTATTTTATGATTTCCACCTTAAAGTGAGACTTAAAAGTCATAATTTAATCTAGAGTTCTCATTTAAATTGTGAACTGAATTAAAGTCAGAACTGCACAGAATTCTGGGATGTTAGTCAGAATACTTTCTTGCGTAGGCTGAGGTGAAAGGTGACGCTGACGCTGCTGTCATCAACGTTATTGTCCATCAACACCAGAATATCTCCGACTGTTTCCTCACTGATGCACATTGTTCACTAAAGCAGAGGAAACATGTGAATGTTTCTAAAACAGGCTCCATCACTTTTCCTGCAGCTTATTTTAGAACAAGGTTTCCTCAGTTGTGTGTGTTTGTGTGTGTGTCACGAGGAGGAATGTTCTTTTATGACTTCCACGCCACCGTCACTCCATGCCTTGCTCAAGGACTCCTGACTTTTTTTTCTAGAGGAAACTCTGCATCGAGAGAGAAACGTGACACTGATGTTCTGCTTCATTTGTTCATTTGTTTGATATTAGTTTTGCTGAAGAAATGTTTGAACTTTATCTTGACTTTACTGCCTCAACCCAAGGTCACCTCACTGTGTACCTGAAGTTTATCTGACGACCATGTGATTCACTGTTTGGAGTGTGTAGGTGTGTGTGTGTCCATGTGTGTATTTGTCTGTTTGCCTGTGTGGATGTGTGTCTGTCAGTCTATGTGTGTTTTATTTGTCTGTGTATGCGTGCGTGTCTGTGTGTGTCTCTGTGAGCCTGTGTGTATGTCTATGTGTGGTTATGTTTCTTAAGTGTGTGTGTGTGTTTGCGTGTGTGTGTGTGTGTGTGAGAGAGAGTTTAGGTTTATGTGTAGGTGTGTGTGTGTTTGCGTGTGTGTGAGAGAGTTTAGGTTTATGTGTAGGTGTGTGTGTGTTTGCGTGTGTGAGAGAGTTTAGGTTTATGTGTAGGTGTGTTTGCATGTGAGAGAGTGTGTAGATGTGTGTGTGTGCATGAGTTTAGGTGTGTGTAGATGTGTGTGTGTGTGTGTGGGTGTGTGCATGAGTTTAGGTTTGTGTGTGCGTGCGTGAGAGTTTGTGTTTATGTGTGTGTGTGAATGTGTGTTTATGTGTGTGTGAATGTGTGTTTAGATGTGGGTGTGTGTGTGTGTGTGTGTGTGTGTTTAGGTGTGTGTGTGTGTGCATCCAAGAGTGATCGTTGACTATAAAACCATGTAATCCAAGAGCACTATCAGCCGACACAGGAAGTGACCATAAACGGGGTTGAAGGTCGCGCTGACATTGATCCGGTGTAAGGTTCTCTAACTGCTGTCACTCAAAGCTTGGCTCTCGTCCAATCACAGGAGGGTTTGCCGAGCACTGGAGACAAACTGGGATAAGTTTCGATTTCACTGAAGCCTGGCTGGTGATTCCTGTAAACGCTCCGAGTCAAAACAAAATTTGGGCAACACGTGGAATCTTGACCCGTTGTTTCCACGAGTTCAAAGCATGTCAGTTGTTTATTTACACGAGCGAACAAACAGGAAGTTGATGTTGTTGCTAATAGAGCGGTGACGTCATCCGTCGCGATCCTGGTTCAGGGACAGAAAAAGAGACTTAAGATCCTGCTCCACGGGGCTAGAGAGCGCGGTGACAGTGACCCACTTCCATCCTGCCCTGACCCACATCCTGACCCACATCCTGACCCGGGCCCTTCAGCCGCTCGCCCTAATCCAGTGGCCAGGAGAGGGAGAGAGAGAGAGAGAGAGGTTGGCAGGCTTGTGTGACGGTCGCGGCTGCAGCTTGAAACGTGAGCGCGTGCATAAGACTAGCAACAGTGGAACTCGTGTCAGAACCCAGAGGAGCCCTGGGATCAGCTGACGCCGTCCTGGTTTGACTGCAGCACATGATCCTCGTTTGACTTCACTGTCACGCTGGATTTATGGTCACATGACTCGCTCAGCACTATGTAACATGTTCAGTAACGAGGCTTTTGTTTTGAAACCACCGTTTCCTAATTACTTTATGTGAACGGGCCGGAGACGACACTTGCATTCATTTCTAATAAGTTTTTTTTTTTAAACGTGTAAGAATATGTTCATCATCTATAGAAGTGGTTTTCCAATTCACAGAAAAATATAATTTGTATATTTTATGTTGTATTTTGTCCATTTTTTGTTTTGAAATATTAGCTTGTGACACTTTCAGTCAAGTTTAGTAAATAAAAACAAAAAACATGTAATCTATTGAAAATGAGCAAAACATGAAAACTACATGATTTATTTTACCGTTTATATATGAAGGTTGGTCCTTAAATATAATTGGTTTAAAACAGAATCATTTAACTATGAAAATAAAAGTGTATTTATTTATTGAAAACGATTTTCTTGAATTTAAATGATTAGCTTTTGACTTGGGGGTGATTCTTGCAAAAAGAAAAAGAGAAATTTGGGATATATTTCTTATTTAATATTTAGAAAATGTTTTTTATTTATTATTATTATTTAATTCCAAGCACAAATAAACAGATAAAGCTGCTTTACAATCTCACGATCATCAGATAATTGAAGAAGGATCTACGACCAGACAAGGCTGCTTCTCTCTTTTAAAATACCTCTCACAGTTGGTTTAGTTACTTGTATAAACTATGCCACATGTCTTCCGTGACCCTTGACCCAGACTGGAAACCATCAAAATGACGTTGAAATCAATGTTGACAAATAAAAAAGGAGTTAAGAATTAAGGGTTTTAGATAAATTCAGCAGTCTGAATTCAACACAATTTAACGTTGATTTTTTTTTTCATTTATATATACTTTATTCTCTTTAATACAGTGAAAAAGAAGAATTTTGTTGAACGTGTTGCAACTGCAACTATTTGTTTAATTCTAGTCAAATGTGTTATTTCCTGCGTTGTTTCTTTACACGTGGATTTTGTAATTTAGATTTTTTACTTCCATGACCTGAGATGAACTCGCTCTGCCCAAAGATTAATTTGCATTTACCGCCACCTGGTGGTCGTTTTTTAAATCATGGAGCATGGACTCAATATAAAATAATAAAAAAATGTATTTATTAGACTTTAGGGATAATAATGATGCTAATGATTGTGATTGATTGAAAAATAATAGAATTATTAAAGAAAATATTCTGTTTAGTATTTAAAGAAAGATGAGACTTTTAGAATTACCCTTTAACGTCTTGGAAAGTTTGGCATCAACCTGATAAAAAAATATATATATATATAATAACTATTGACTCTGCTTTAAGATCTGTAGACATGCGCGTGACCTCAAAAATGTATTCTTTGCGCAGAATTCTTTGTTTTTTAGTAGCCGAATAGCGCTACTGCCACCTGCTGTCTGATATAAGTCATTGCGGTCAATAGTTTTTCTACACACCAATGATACTCGTTATACATATATTATCATAATATATATAACATTTTAAATAATAGCTTTCTACAAACAACTGTTATTTACGAATGGTTTCAGTCTGACATTTCCACTCAATTAAAAAAAAAAACAACAACTGTAAAATGTACATTGCATACCTCTGCCAAGGAGTTTATTAGATATAACTCTATAAAACACAAAATACAATCATTATACTCGTTTTTGTTTGTTAAATAAACGAAGGCTGATTATAATGAAATGTTTTTATTAATTAACTCAAGAGATACCAGTGAAAAAACAGCTTAGAAAAGTTCAGGCACCAGGTTACATACAATGAAAGCCACCTTAAAAAAAAAAGGTCACTCGTGTGTCACAAAAATATAAAAGTCAGGTGAAGCAACTTATTCTGGATTTGAATAATATATATTTATTGCACGGAAACAAACCAGCTCAACTTCCAGGTTTTATTTCTCCAATTATTTTTGCTTAAAAGTGTCACCAGAACATCATCTATGCAGGCAAGTGTAATATATATCGCTATGGAAACAGACTAATAACCATCAAGGGAAACAGTTATTCCTGTAATAACCAGTTAAGGTATGAGGATCATTTCATCCGAGTTGCTTTGCTAACAACAGTGAAAACTAACCTGGCTCACCAGTGGTTTGTGGTCCTGTTAGTGGTCAACTTGTATTTGAGAAATAAAGATTCCCCGAATTTCATTAAAGATTTAAGATGCTTTTTTAAATAATTCATTTAGATTGCTGCTCTAGTAGAAGAACTCACATTTCACCGATCATTAAATCTCTTCACTGGCTGTCAGTTTCTTTCAGGATCCATTTTTCTGGTTCTTACTTTCAGAGCAATTCATGGTCAGCCTTTTATAGTATATAGTTTTAACTGTGTATTGTTTTTGATTGTTTAAGCGCTTTGTGACCCTGGTCTAGAAAGGCGCTTTAAAAATAACCATTACTTACTTACTTATTCCATAATATTCAATAATTATCCATTATTCCCATGGAATGTGTCAAGAATTAAAAATGTTCTTAAAAACAAGTGGAATGCTACTTAATCCCTCAAAATAAATCAAAATTTAAAACCAATCTCAAGTTCAATAAAGCTTCACGAGGAGACTTTGGTTTTGGAGCAGGAATCAGAACAGAAGAGGATTGTCCAGAACCGCTACTCCAGCAGCGACGCCGCCATCCTGGTGCTCGGTGCTTTTGGTTCTGAGCAGATGTCCAGCGAACTCGTTCATCACCATGTCGTCGTCTTTCCTGCGACGACACAAAGACTTTCAAAGTACAAAATAGGTTCTTTTTGTTTGAAAGGACATCAGTGCCACAAGAATATTCATTATTATTATTGAAATGTTGTTGCTTTTAATTATCTTTTAGCATTTTAATTTAATGTTTTATATTGAAATGTATTTTCTTATCTCTGGGTCAAAGTGACCCATTGGCTTCCAGAAATACATATGCAGCGGAGAAGGTTGGTCACGTTCACCCTACGACAACACAAGGGATACCACAAACACATTTTCTCATGGGCCTTCAGGTCACCTTGACCCTAAAATTACACAAAGTTTAGTAATTGACTTTAAAAATGAATGATAAGAGTTTGATATTCAAATTCCAACCATTCATAATACATTTTCTAAATGTTTTTATTATTATTTTATTTAATTCTTAGTCCTTGAAATTCATCATCAATGTACAAATGTTGTGTTGGTGTGTTCGACTATATATAATATGAATTTAAAAGACTACAAATACCAAAATTGGGAATTTAGAAAATTAATTTCTTGATTTTACTCTACGAGTAGAAAAATGTAATTCAATTTTTTTTAAATTCAATGAAATATTATTACAACATTTCAATTTTGAATTAAAAACGTAAAAGAAAAGACATGGCACTGATATCCTCCCATAGTTTTGGACAGGATTATAAAAGATAGCAGCATTCCGAGATGATTTTTACCATTTGGCTGCAGTTTCTCATAAATCAACTCACCTGACGTAAACTCCGAAAACTCCCAACTCGCTGACGCAGCTGCTTATCTTGACGGGGGCGTCTCTTCTTAGGAGGCAGTTGTCGACCGGCGCCGGGCGGAGCTTCTCCATCAGAATGTAGGCGTTCCTGTCGTCGGTGTTCTTCAGCGTCGCACAGATCTCTGAGCCATAGATGTTGTTTCCTGTGAAAAGATAAAATGCATCTTAAAAATATGACTAGTCCTTGTTGTTTTTGCCAACATATCTCCTGTGACAAACCTCCTCCCTCTCGCTGAGGCTTCAGAACAAAGCGGTCCGGTGATTCCAGAGCCATCTGAACTGCTTTGTCACCCTCTGGACCCTAAATCCCAGCAAAAGCCCGAGTCAGCACATAACAGTACGTATACAGCCGGGATCAGACTCACTTGGTCCAGCGTGTAGAGTCCGGCAAACGTGGCTCTTATTTGCTGCACTGCTTGAGGCTGGTCCGGGAAGAATCGCTCCAGAACTCCAGGCTGGGCTAAAACCTGCTGGACCTTCTTGGTGCCGACCAGTTGATTGCAGATATCTGGACACTTGACCGCCCGAGCGCGCTCCATCATGAGCCGACACTCCCAGTCCTGAAACAAATCAACCATTTGAAAAAAAAGAATTTCATTGTGAAAGAAACTGGCAGCCAATGCAGAGTTTTAAGGGATCGGGGAAATGCGAGTTCTCCTACTGGAGCAAACAACAAACCAGTTACTCATTCACTCTCATACCTTCTCAGAGGTGTAGTGTTGTGGATCGTATCCGTTCCTGAAGTACAGTACAGCAACCTCCTTGCCCTCACTTTAAAAAAAAAATAAAATAAGAATTGTATTTAACTCATGGAATATTTTTAAAAATCAATAAACTCCGATATTTCACTTACACAAAGAGTCTTTTATCCTCGTCCAGGACGCCCGTTTTATGTACATCACGAAATCTCCTTCTAATGGTGCGAATGTTTCTGTCGAGAAATATCACTTTATTGAAGATAAAAGTCTTTAATAATCTTTAGACGGACGGATCGTGAGAACGATGTTGAACCATTGGGGTAAATCCCTTTTGGAAATTGTGGCGGAAGGAAAACGATAATACTGACTGAAGTATAAATGTTTCTTACTTCGCCCAAATTTCATTCTCCACATAGCGGTGGTCGAAGATGTTCCTCTGCTCCTCTTCGACCACGAAAACGACGATCGCCCTGAAACGACAACCATCCGTGAGTCGGAACTCACTCTTGTCAACATTCGTTTTTAAAGGGAGATTAAAAGTGAAATAAGTCACATGGTGAAAACACTTAATTGCCTCCAACTACCTGCAATATTCTCGCAGTAATATACCGTTTGTCTGACTAGTACTTGTGTCAAACTCTGGATAATCGTCTTGAAATCAAAGTAGATTCATGTTGATATTGTGACAGATTAAGAAGAACAAATTCAGAGATCGAAGATCTTTTGAGCCTCAAACACATTTTGATGGTTTACTTCTCTGATCCGTAGAGCTCCCAGGCTTTGATGATGGCCTTGGCCAGTCCCTTCGCCGGGTTGTTGTCCAGGATTCTCTGACTGTCCTCGTTTCTGCCGGCCACCCGGAGAACATGTCTGCGCAGCCATGGAGATTCAAATATTCATTAGGAAAAGTGTTTTTTCTTGACACTGAAAACTGGAAAGGTTGCCCTTCATTCTTTTAACGGTTAATTTTTCAAACCGTTTTCCTCCCTGATGAATTAATGGCAATTATAAATATATAGATACGTTTAAAATGGAGCTTGTTGACAATAGGAAGTATATCAGTGCCATCATAATATTGAATAGTTGAATTTAAAATGTTAAAACTTCTTTTGAAACATTGTTTTTTTAAGCTCATTATTATTTAAAATGTAAAGAAATGTTGATTAAATAATTCATGCAAATATTGAATTGTTTTGGTGGCATTTCATTAGTTTTTTTTTTTTTTTGAGTTACATATTTTAATTCTAATAATTCAAAAACAAAATGTCAAAATTCATTATTGTTTAACTTTAAATTCAAAAAATAAATGTTTGTATAATAGTGCCAAAGTGATTGGCCGAAATATATGGAATTTAAAAAGCTAGGAATTTTAAATAAAATTGTACGCTCTAAGGTAAAGAAATCCAGTTATTCCAAAAATTAACTTTTTTTGGAATAACTGGATTACTTTAAATCAAATTCTTCCACTCTTCCTCCAACCTTTTCAATATAACCTTTAAATATTGAATTCAATTTAAAAAAAAAGTAATAATGAAAGTAAAGGATTTTGATAGCAATGATGTAGCTGCAAACAGTTTCACTCTGAGTCATTCTTCCTGTGTTTATATAGTTTGGCTTTCACTTTCATTTCACTTCCTGTCTTTGTTTTTCTCCCATTAAATTTGTCAAGAAAATTAACTGATCTGAAAAAGAAAATCAAGAATATTTTGCACATATGAATCTTCGAACTTTAACGTTTTTGAGTTTGTGATCAGTTTGATCATCTGGAAAATCATCGTACAAATAACGACATAAGTTTGAGTCGCACATTAATCGACAAACGTACCGATGGATATCCGGAGTGGTTGCTGAAAGACCTCCGAAACTAGCAGCAATAGTGTTGATCTCCACCTGCTTCACGGACGTGGATCCGTCCTCCTTCTGGTCCAACATGTAGTCGGACCGGTTGATGCCTAAAAAGACGGTCTGAGGTCGCGGCGACGGACGGACAGTTAGAAGAAGACCTCGCGTGTAATCCTGTCCAGTCTCCAACTCACCTGAGACCTTCCTTCCTTCAGGATCTGTTGGTGGATCTTGAACAGTCTCGCCGTGAAGTCGTCGGCGGCGACGGTGCTGCACACACACACACCATCGTTCGTCAGGAAAATGTAGACACAGCGAGACATACCTTCAGGTGAAAACATCGCTCGTTCCTCACCTCGCCAGGGCTTCCTGCAGGAAGTCGGAATCTCGACTGATCTTGTCTATCAGGGTGTTGAAGAGCGGCTGGACCGCCACGGCCTGCTGGTACGCCGCTCTGGGAAAGGGTGTAGGGAAGAGTGTGAAGGGAGCGTACGACACCAACTAAACGGGGGGAGAAAAGAAAGATGCTCGTGAAAAATAAACAGATTATACAGTAGGTTTGGAAGGAAAACTAGCAGCTGGAGTGTTTATTCAAGTGAGTAGCGTCGCCAAAACTCAAACTACAACTATTCAGGAAACATTTTCTATAAGCATTCAACCGTTTTTACACGCGTAACCGATGCTTCCAACCGTCGTGTAACTAGATCGATTTTTGGATCTCCTTTTTATCCGCAGTTGTGCTGTATAACCACTAGAGGGATCTGTCTCGATTGAAACACATCCAACCTCATCTCTTCCAGCAGTTCGACAAAAAAAATATGTAATCTTGTAAACCACCTTCAAATGCTTAATTAAAGCCAACATAGCAGATCTCAGAGTTTCATTTATTGTTATTTCCTCAAAAAGTGCGTCTTATACAAGTATTCATTTTGGCTGTACTAACTGATCTCAAGCCGATATTATGATGTACACAGTAGTGATGGTCTGACGAAGCTTCATGAAACAGTGTCATGTTGTTTAGAGGTCAGTAGGTGGCGCCATTAGTTAAAAAATGATGTGATGTTTCATTAGAACAGTTGTTCGAAACAAAGAGTGCAGAGACCGCCATCTAGTGGACTCTATGGAAAATAATGACACTGCTTCATGAAGCTTCATCAGACCATCACTAGTACATAAACTCAGAAATCTGCCAAAGTGTTGGTAAAGTACGAAGCCACATCGCGAGTCATTGCAGTATTTATCCATGATTGTCATAGTATTACATAGTCAGGAGCCTCATGGAGTAAAACTATGAAGCAGGACTATGTTTAGTAATTCAAGAACATTTTTATCCCCTGTATAAGTACAATAAACATTATGTATGAAACACAAGTATGTGTTTAATGTGTGTGTTTGTTCAATAAATAATTGTTGTACTGGACGTGCGAGTCGTTGCCGCTGTCAAATTGACTCAAAAATTGACTCAAAACACACAAGCCTCATTGGTCAACAGCAAAAATCTATTTCGGACTCACCTCAGATGCGTTTGGAGATTCTTTGACCCTCATTAAAACCCCTTTTATTAGGGCCATGTCTTTTGCCACTTCAGCCAGATGATCCAGCAGCTCGCTGCTCTTCATCACTTCCTCTGGTACCGCTCGCTCCATCGTGACAGATCTATGGAATATATTTTTTTTAAAAAAGTAGGATATTACAGAAGAGCAGGTGCGAGATTTTTAATTTATTTCAACAAAACCATAATAGTTTAATGTTTGGCTCTACTTATTGTTTTTTAACAACTCCTCAACACAGTTGCTTTCGATTGGGTTTACAGGGTTGGAACAAAAACCTGCACCACCTGGCCCTTTGAGGACCGCTTTGAAGACCCCTGGTCTATATATTCAGGTTCAGCAGGTTTTTAACTATATTTGAGCAAAGTTTAATGTATTTGTACTGTGGGAATTTTGATCTAAGTTCAGTGTATTAATGTCAATCTTAATATAGAAAACAAAACAATGCATGTCAAACAGAAATCTCAAAACGTTCCAGGTAAATAGAAATAAATGTAAAATAGAGAGAGAAGGGGTTACGAGATCGTGTTTTTAGACGCGTGTAAACGTTGCTAGTTTGCTCATCGGATACTCGGAAATGACTAATGTCGACATGTTACAAATCCTGCAGACCTTACCTTTGTCCAGGTGATCCTCAGAGCCTTTAAAAAGTTGTGCTCAGCTCGGTCTCTTTAGCGTGAATGAAAGCTAGTGGCCGTGTGTTCCTCTGATAGTACGCGATGACGTCACACGCAGAAAACGCCAACCTTTTTTAAAAAAAACAAATACTGGACAGAACTTGAACTGTAACATTTAAGGACACTTTCTACCACAAATGAATCATTTATATTAACAAAAAGACTAAAAGAATAATTTCCCAAGCATCAGCCCGCCTGCCATTTCTGAAGAAACACGTGACTTCCACTCCACAACTGAATGTGTTCCGGGCTCCATGTGATGACGCCGCTGATTGGCTGAACCGTGTTTCACTAAAACTACACACTTGTAACTTTACAATGGAATATAAACACCCAAGTGATTAAAACGGATTAGCAAACGCATAGCTGTTCTAATTACAAGGCGAAAATGTTGAAATGGATAAGATAATCGGAAGTTTAAAAAGTGGCATGGGAAACGGTTCAGCCAATCAGCGTCGTCGTCGCATGTAGCCCGGACACATTCGGTCAGGGTGGAAGTCATATGGGTCTTTTTGTTTTTAAAATGTTGAACGTGTTGTTCAAAGTGTCTTCTAATCGCTCAGTTCAAGTTCTTTTCATACATTAAAAAAGTTTTTAAAACGTTTGCATGTCACGTAAAAGTGCCCGGACCGAAATAGTAGGGCGGAGAGTAGTGTGACGTCATGCACGGAAGTAAAGAAACCGCTGAGCGGTCATGACTTGTGCATATTTTCAACATAACATAATAGTATTATATAACTGTGAATTAGATCTTTTGTAAAAGGAAATAAATATAAATGTTTATCAATATAAGATTCTGTCAATGTTAAAATAAATAATTTAATAAATATACATTTTACATCGAATATTCTCTAATGTCTCATAACTTTTTGTTGTTATTTAACACAAGATTGACATGAACAAGCAAGTGTAACTAAAAAAAAAGAATGGAAAAGAAAATTGCATTTACATTAATGCAAGCACATTTAAGTTTAGCAGGGAATAAAAGGCAAAACATAATTCGAAATAGAAAAAGGTAAACCAGAGACTTAAATAGAGAAAAATATTTTTATATAATATATTTTGATCAACTTTTAATTTATAAGGTTCCCCTCTCTCTTTTGTACCCAAAGTTATGCATTTTGAAAACCTACAAAACATGAAAAACGTTGTCTGCAATGTCCATAATTTACCCAAAAATATGCACTACTAATTGTTATGTATTGCAATATTTTATTATTGTATTTATACATTATAATACCATATATTATCGTACTTACACTTTACCTATGACGAAACGTGATAGAACAGAATTAAGCGAAATCTTTTATTTAGTCTTTATTTTCTTAATAAGATCAAAAATTGTATTGGAGTAGTAAAAGTGGAATTAAAAAAAGAAATTAAACTGTTAATATAATAATAATAAAAATCATTATATAACCACTTCAGATGCCGAGGCTCACGCATGCGCTATAGAGCGTAGATTCAACACGTTTCTATGGAAACGTAAACAGCGAAAAAACGATGGATGTTTCATACACGGATCAACTGACCGTATCTGTGTGTACAACACAAATATTCAACTTGTTTAAGTTCTGTTATTTAACGCAACTTTTCAAAGTGCTCTTCTAGTGACGTAACATAGTATCTCTGTCCAGCCAGAACCGAGCCGATATAAAGCACTTTAATGGCTGCAGTCGAGTGGACGTGAGAACGACCACCGTCACAAAAAAAACAAACCCGCTGAGAGAATAATTTAATGAACGATCCCTTCAGTACCTCGACCCTTACGAGTGGTTCTCCACTTCTGTCCTCGTCCTCGTTGTTCGAGACGATGGACTTGTTCGTGTGTCAGCCCAGAATCCAACTCGTGCAGGAGCAGAGAAGACCTGCTCAAGTGTGCTGCCCTGCAAGTGAGCCCCCCAAAAAAATGTTTTTTTAATTCCATTTTTAATGAATTAGCTTTATGAATCCCAGGATATATTATAGTCAGCATCTTGGGATCAATAAAGATGTTAATGTAAGAAATATATTTCAGTTTGAGAGGCGGTATCGTCCAGTATGATAGTTATTGTAATAATTCATAAATAAATGTAAATTCAATATTTTCGAATTCATAGCCTCTTAAATTCAATATAAAATGTTGGTGTCATATTGACAACGTCAATTCATTGTTTTCGCACATATAGTTTGATAAACTAGTTACAATAATTCAAAAATGAATGTTCTAAATTCAATATTTTTGAATTCATAGCCTTTTAAATTCAATATAAATATGTCGGTGTCATATTGACAACGTCAATTCATTGTTTTCGCACATATAATTTGATTAATTTCTAGTTACAATAATTCAAAAGTAAATGGTCTAAATTCAATATTTGTGAATTCAAGGCCCTTTAAATCAATATAAAATATTGGTATAATAATGCTTTTATTAATGTAAAAGAAAAAAAATTACCTTATCCAAATTATTGAATTCAATTATTGGATGACACTGATACACTCGATCTACTACTATGATTTTTAATAAATTAACAAAGCAAAACGTACATTAAATATGTAATAATATGTATACAAACGTCTTGATGAATTAAGACACTTTAAATTACAATTAATATACTAAATAATAAATACTAAGTGTTCTAACTGAGGCTCTTTGGCGGTTAAAAAAAAATGTTGATGTTAAGTCCGAGCAGGCATTTGGAAAATATATCTTTCTTCAACAGAAACGCAAGCAGAGCTCCAACCAGGTCACATTCTGCACAGCAGCACAAACTCCTACAAAATCCAGGAGTACATCGGGGAGGGCACCTTTGGAAAAGTGGCCAAATGCTTGAGCCTCTCGACAGGAGAAGCCGTGGCGGTGAAGATCTTCTTTCAAGACACCGACTGCTTCCTTCAATGTGAGGTAGTTTTGTCCATTTTTTTTACGATATTTTCATCCGCGTCGATGCTGTAAATATGGGTAACGACATTTATTTTTTGGATGATGGGCAGCTGTCGATCCTAAAGCACATCAGCACCCTGGATTACGACAAAACCCACCTGGTGGAGTTCTTCGAGCATTTCCAATACATGGGCTACAGCTGCCTGGTGTTCGAGTTATTGGACAAAAGTATCTTCTGTGTACTTGAGGAGAACAACTGGAGCCCGTTGTCGCTCAAACAAATCCGCTGTGTCGCACAAGAGGTACGATTTTTTTTACTAACGCTACAGAAAAACACTTTTGAAACTTGTCTCCTCTTTTCAGCTCTTTTCGGCACTGGTCACTCTGAAGAGCCTCGGGGTCGTGCACGCCGACATCAAGCCGGATAACATCATGCTGGTGTGCGACCAGAGCGACCTCCGGGCCAAGCTGATCGACTTCGGAGTGGCGGTTCTTCTGTCCAAAATCAGGCACGGGATGATCATCCAGGCTCTGGGCTACAGGTGAGTTTAAATTCAGGATGTTCCTAAAGGTCACCTCAACTGTTTTTTTTTCTCCCCCTCAGAGCTCCAGAAGTGACCCTCGGCCTTCCTTTCACGGAGGCCGTGGACGTCTGGGCGGTGGGTTGCGTCCTGGCCTTCCTCTGTCTGGGCGACAACCTCTTCTCGAAGGACTGTGAATATCTGATGGTAAAGATGTGGTTGACAAAACCGAAGGAAGTTCTCGACGATGCTTAAGATTTGATCTCTTGAAATCAGATGAAGAACATCGTAGAACTGCTGGGTCAGCCAGAAGACCATCTGCTCCGCACCGGGTTGCACGCCAGGTTCTTCTTCGTCGAGGAGACGGGAGACGACGGCCACCGGTGGCGGCTTATGGTAGTGCACACCGACGCCACCGTACTGTTGCGTTTTTTGATCCGAAAGTCTTTCTCCTTCCATCGTTTAGACGCCAGAGGAATTTAAGATGAATAACTGTATAGAAGTGGAGCGGGAGTACAGATTCACCGCCCTGCCCTGGTCTCTGCGCGACCTCGCCAGAAAGGTACCTTTTCTCTCAAGTCTAGTGACCACGAAGACAAGGGTCATATTGTATTAGTTCTTATGGACAAACTATGTCAACGTAGAAGTCAAAGATGTTCTTGAGGTTTTGACTCGATACCGTATCCGACCTGATGCCGAGCCAGAGTATCCGTCTGTACCAAGGCTAGTAGTTTTAAGTTGCCCGAAGGCTGAGGAGATGTTTAGTAACCTTTCATCTGGAGTTCCAAACCCCACTGTTGAAGTTCTGAAGCATGCTGTGAAACAAGCCCACACAAGTGTGTAACCTCTGGGCAAATACATCTCACACATATTTAGGTTGTTTCGCAGTTTGAGAGACTGAGTCCAGACAGGCCCTGTATGGACTTATATAAGCGTGTTAAATTGATTTAATAATTTAGTTACATTTTCTCATTGAAAGTTTTATTTGCTTGTATTTTTTTTAATGAATTGATTATTTTTATACATAGAGTATGATAGTTATTGTAATCATTCATAAATAAATGTTGTGAATTCAATATTTTCGAATTCATAGCCTTTTAAATTCAATATAAAAAATGTTGGTATCATATTGACAACATCAATTTATTGTTTTCACACATATAGTTTGATCAACTAGTAACAATAATTCAAAAGTAAATGGTCTTAATTAAATATTTGTGAATTCAAAGCCCTTTAAATCAATATAAAATATTGGTATAATAATGCTATTATTAATGTAAATAAAAATTTCTATTTCCAAATTATTGAATTCAATTATTTAATAAAAACATACTCGACCTTTTTATCTAAAAGAAAATTGAATTCAGTTTTTAAAAAGGTTATTCAATGCTTAGAAAAACAATGCTTACTTTAAAAAATTTCAAAGTTTCAACATTTCAAAAGTCAAGTTCCACCTTTCAACATTTGGATGAGACTGACATACTCGACCTACTACTATGATATACTTCAAGTTCAAGTTCTTATATTTGTCAAATATACATGTATCAAGACATACAGCATAAATGAAATGGTGGTCCTCTCAGACCCACGATGCAAAACAAGAAGTAAACAAAAAAAAGGACATTAAAAATAAAATAATCAACAAAACTTAAATAATCAACCAATAAACAGAATATAAACAAAAAAGTTAATGCACAAGTAGTGCAAGAGGAGGTGAGATGGATGGTAGGACAGAGACATATGGTATGGGTATATGGTATGGGATTTCAACCACGCCAACCCAAAGAACGTGTTTCCACAACTCCACAAACTCATCAACCGCCCAACATGAGGTAACAATATCATGGACAACACAAAGGTGCCTACAAAGGTGGTCCCTTCCCCCATCTTGGAGCCTCGGACCACACCTCTGTTATGCTAATACCAGCATTCATATACTGGGTAGAAGTTAACAAACCAGCGAAAAGGCAAAATTCGCGTGTGGCCTGAGGGTTCTTCAGAAGCATTCTAGGACTTGAGAGCTGGAGACAAGATGGCTAACCTGTCACGAGGCATCAGCTCCACCTCTGAACCGGCTGAACGACATCTTCGCTCGCTTCCCGGCAAACAACAGCACCCCAGGCTCAGAAGACAACACCACCTCCTGAGGACCAGGTGCTCACGCTATCCCTAGAGAGTGTGAGGCGATGCCTCTGACGCACAAACCCACGGAAAGCCCAGAGTCCTGATAACATTCCTGGTCTGTGTCCTGAGGGACTGTGCCGAGGAGCTCACAGATGTTGTTGTCACCAACATCTTCAAGTCCTCACCGAGACAAGCTGTTGTCCCCACATGCCTTAAAGCCACCACCATGATCCCGGGTCCCGAAGAAGTCGTCCCCCCTCCAGCTACAACGACTACCGCCCCAAGGATGTGTGCTGAGCCCCCTCCTCTTCATCCTGCTGACCCAAGGAACGTTTAAATCCATGAGATTAATTTTCGATTCTCATAGAAATTGCATACCAACGAGATATTCTTTCAAAAGTGCGAGTAGAAGCCGACGTCTGAAGCCGTTTTCCAATCCTGCAGGTGCTTCCAGACAACGAGAGAGATTTAGGGGAGAAGAAGGCGTTCGTGGATCTCATGGAGAAGCTGCTCCAGATCAACAGCGGTCAGAGGATCACGGCGACGGACGCGCTGCAGCACCCCTTCATCACCAAGTCCTACCTGAGTCACGACGACACTTGGACTGTGCTGCCTCCTGAATGACCGTTTGTTTCTCATAGTTTCCCCCCCCAAGAGAACTCCTGGTCGGCCTCATTTGTTCACTGATGTCTTGTTTTTGGTCCTTTTTTTTAGGTACGACGACGAGTCTGACGAGTCCCTCCAGTCGTCGGTCATCACAACAGAAAGCCGTGTTAAAGACAAATGCAGCCGTTTCAGACAAATCTTCTCTTCTTTATGTTGTTTATGTCAGCAGCCCGGGCTCGACTGAACCCTCCGGTAATCTTGACCTTTCTATTGATCGTATACAATAGAATGTGCGTATATAGATTATAATGTATTTAGGTCTGCTGTTTTAAACCGTACCTAACTTAATGTTTTACAATTAAATAATTGATTGATGTAAATATAAAGTACAACCATTTGTAACTTAATTTACCTGAATTAACTTACTAATTTAATATTTATTTTATGTTTTTAGGTGCTCTGCAATATAATTATTTATTCCCTTTAAGGACTGTTTTAATCTTACCACACCAGCCTAAAAAACAGCAGTTTTTGAAGTTATAAATTTAAAACAAATATATTCTATTAGTAGAATAAGTATGTAAAATCAATTTATATAATATAAATTATAATTATATATATATATATAATCATTTATGTATTTACTCTAATGATAACATATTGCACTATTTTTAACTTATTTATATTTATCTTTTTTATACATTAATTATTAAATGCAATATTTAAAACGTTATTTATTTATTCTGTTTACACTATATTGCACTATTTTGAACTTATTAATATGTATATTTATACTGTTTATTTATACATTCACTCTGCTGTGTTTTTAACGGTTGCCAAGCAACGAAATTATGTTGCCAGTTTCACTGTGTTTTCCTTGCAATGACAATAAAAGAAAGTCTAAAGTCTAAAATAGTTTAGTTAATCCATCAGATTAATCTTAATTATTTTATATTCCCTGTCAAGTATTTACCTGTCTTTTTACTCTTTATTAATGAAACTTTAAACACACAATTCCCAATATAATCTGTTAAAATTGACAAAACTTTTGAGTTTTTAATATTAATAATTTTTCATGTAAACATCTTGTATTAAATTTAAAAAAAAAATCAACCATCATCTTCATTAATCAGAATGTATTATTATTAATGTTATGTTGTTTGAGAAAGAATGTAAGATCGTGAACGTAAGAAAATGAAATAAGATATTTAAAAAAACATGTTATTATTATAACTGTCTTTTCAGTGACCGGGAGGAAACAAGAATAGGAAGAAACCAGAGAAGACAAGCCAACGAGAAGCGCCGTCAATATGTGTTGTGGTTGGAAGTGGGTAAATCCCTGAAAGGGAAACACGGTGCACCGGAAGAACCCTGTGGGTGAAGGAAAATGAATGAAGAGAACCTGAAAAAAGAAGGATAGAATCGGACAATATCTTGCGACAAACATGTCTTAAGATGAAGATCAAATATCTTTGGAATAGAAGAGAAGTGTGATCACACACTGGAGAGGAAGCAGAACTACATGTTTTAAAAAAATATATATATTTAAGTTTAAAAAAAATAAAGTCTGTCACCCAGAATAAAACAACGTGTTGATTGAATCAGCTGCGATCCCACTCCGCTCCAGCAGAGGGGTGTCAAGTGTTTAGACAGAAAGTTGGAGAAGCTTTCTGTTTCATTATTGCCTCCGTGAGATCTTCCAACCCTGCATTCCGGTTCGTAAGAAAGTTAAAAATATATATGACGTGTTGTGAACAGAAATATTGTGCGCTGTGTTGTTTCCTGATATATTGCAGATGGCGAATCGTGTCATGTCCAGAGAAGAAGGGCTGAAGTACAGAGACCGTAAACACGCATGTCACGTGATGCTTTACTGCGATACGCGCACTTATCTATTCGGAAAGATTCCCATCAGACACATCATTCTGGTGAGCTCGTGCTCGTGCTCGTGCGTGTTGACGTTGCGTTGTGTGACCATGAGTTGTTGTCACTTCACTTTCAGATGCAGATGCGCTTTGACGGTCTGCTGGGTTTTCACGGCGGGTGAGTCTGTCCACGAGAGGTCGCTGTTTCATCGCGTCAATATTGAAGGATGGAATTCACGATATTTTATTTAAAATGATTCAAATATTATTGTTGTATATTTTCTATTTTATTTTATTTAAACAAAAATAAATACATATAATTGTCGTTAAATTGAAAGTTTAAATTCGTTTTTTTTTTTTAAATATTTGAATAAATAAGTAGATTATTTTCTAAATTAATAAATAATTTTATGCCGAGTAACGCATCTTTTTATTGCTATTGTTAGTGAAGGGTTCCACCAATAAGGAACCTACTTTGTTACGGTAGTGCAAATGTATATCATTAAAAAAGGAATCTTAATCTTTACACTTGTATTGTATCATCTTGTTCTTTCTCTTTGTTCTTGTTCTTATTTTATTTTTATTTATTTTTTATGAAAAATTGCTGTATTGCTGTGGATAATTGGAAAAAAAACAATTTCCAGAAGGAGACCTGCTGAGGGATCAATAAAGTCCTACCTAACCTTACCTAAATATAAATAAAATTACAATTTGACAATTTACATTGTACAGGAAGTGTGGACAGTAAGCTAGAGTCTTTAAGGGGCTGTTCATCAAAATATTGAATTCAGATGAATTATTAAATTATTAGACATGAAATATTAAACTGAGGGAGAAAAATTAATTAATTTTGAAAGAAATAACTCGATTGAAAAAATATATTCAACAACCATAATTTGTTTTAAAATTAAATTCAAATAAAAACAACCTTTCAATCTAGAAACGATTAAATTCAATTATCCAATGAAAAACAACTTGTGTTAACTCAAGGTGAGCTTGTTAATATTGACCCAGAGACAACACAAGGGATACCACAAACACATTTGTTTCCAGGCCATACGGTACAAATAATTAAATTATTTTTAAAAATGGTCCATGCTTAAAAAAGACGACACAAAACAATAGATAGATAATTTATTATTGTAATTATTTGAAATGAAATATTGAACTCTATGTGTAATAAAATACATATCATTTGAAAAAGGTTAATTTCTACATTAAATGATAATATAAAAAACACATTCAACCTTTTAAAATAGAAACGATTTAATTAAATTATTAAAAAACATGGTTCATGCTTAAAAAGGACCACAAAATCTCAGTTGGATCTTTTATTGTATGTATTTTGAGAAGAAAAAAAAACAACTGCAACCTTTCAAAATTAGTTTTAAAATTTAAGATTTGAAAACTATCCAATAATATGATGGCGTTATATATATACTTCCATATGAACAACTCCATAAGAAGAGCAATTTTTTAATTTTTTTAATTTCATGGATCCTAATTAACTGACGTCTGACATCTGTCGTCGTGTTCACTGAAGTTCACATAAATCAACTTCCTCCTGCAGACTCGTCGATCCATCCAGGGAGACACTGGAAGAGGGTCTGATGAGGGAATTGAAGGAGGAGCTCGGTCTCCACGTCCAAATCTCAGCGAAGCAACACGTGGAATGCAGTCATCAACCAAGACCCTCCTCCCCGGGTCTCATGACTCACTTCTACGTGAAGAAGATGGAAGAAAAGCAGATTCTGGAGGTGGAGATAGCTGCCGTATCAGCAAAAGACCACGGACAGGAGGTTTAAAAGTCTAATTTTTATCCCTTTCTTTCTGTTATTTAACTTATTTTGTCGCTCCCCGATCTTTATCCAGGTGCTGGGGATGGTTCGAGTTCCTTTCTACACCATGAAAGGCGGCGGCGGCCTCCCGCGGTTCCTGTCGCACTCGTTTATCGGCAACGCTCGCTCCCAGCTGATCGACCAGCTCCGGTGCCTCAATTTGGTCAGTGCAGGGGATCTGCAGGAAGCTCTCACAACATCCCAGAAAACTCAACAGGAGAGCAGAGAGAAGCTGCAGGCAGAGGTGACGAGGAGTCTGCTTTAAAACACACACACACCTTTGATTTTTCTTCTTAAATACATGCTTTTCCTGATATCTATCTCGAAGAATAGGTCAAACAAATTGCATAAAAACACGGCGTCTACTTCACATTGACTGCATTAAACAAGTTCTTACGCAATCTCTCAGTCACTTATTACGTTTTCCCTATTTCTTTTTATATAAACTCAACATCATTTTGACTTTTATATTATTTTATTCCTTCATTTTGTTGTTTATCGATACTTTGTGATGGGGTTTTTTGAATATTGTTTTATTACGTCAAACCATCGATTGATTTGATTGTACTGAACTCATTTGACATAAATAAAGAGAAAAAAAATGAACATGTTAATGTGAATTCATACATCTTAATGAGTCGTATCATAAAAATGTAAAATCATTTTAACCATCATGATCACTGTGCGTTCAAGTGTTCTGTGGCCTGTTGCAAATTAAAAATGAGTTTCTGCGAAAAGTGTCCGAAATCTACGATTTTAATGCTCGATTTTAATATGATTTACTATCTTTATAAAGTTTTTTATAATATATAGTTACTAATATAATTGCTAAACAACAGACCTAGGAAAAGTGTGCACATGCAGCCCTTTGAGTGTATTAATGTGGCCGTCAAGAGGTCAAAGATCATGTGGAATCTAACAATTGTATTCTGTATTTATTTGTACGATTCATTACTACTCTCTAAATATGTTATTTTAGGACCTTTGTCCTCAGCTTTTGTTTTTGTTTTGACTATTTATTGACCCTCAAAAAGATTTAAGTGAATATAAGATTATTATTTCCATGACATGATTTTATATCCAATTAAACTTCATTTTAGTTTAGATTTTATGACTTGATTTAATACTTTAGATGATTTAGATGATCCCCTCACAACAGTCACGTTATAAAAATGTAACTTTAACCTGTAAGATTAAGATATTTTTAATGATGTGAATCTTATTATTAACAAGAAGCAATCAGCATTTTTTTTTTTTAAATAAATAAAATGAGAAGTAGTCCACGTTATTATATATATAATGATATAAAGGTAAGGTAAGGTAAGGTAGAACTTTATTGATCCCTCAGGAGGTCTCCTTCAGGAAATTGTGTTTTTTCCAATAACCTCAGCAAATACAGCAATTTTTCATAGAAAATAAATCAAAATAAAATAAGAACAAGAACAAAGAGAAATAAAGAGAAAGAACAAGATGATACAATCTAAGTCTAAAGAACATAGATCAAAGAAAAACAACAAAGACAAAGGATACAAAGACTAACATAGAACAGAACATCATGATACTTTTACTCCACTCCTGCCCCCGAACTCAGAATTGTACAATTTAATAGCCCGAGGAATGAATGAGTCCTTGAGTCTATTTGTTTTGCACCTGGGAAGGAGCCTTTGTTCACTCATTCTGCTTCTCATATATATAATAATATATAAATTTTTTTTTAATTAAATTCAAATAAAAACAAACTTTCAATCTAGAAACGATTAAATTCAATTATCCAATGAAAAACAACTTGTGTTAACTCTGGGTCAAGGTGAGCTTGTTCATCTTGACCCAGAGACAACACAAGGGATTCCACAAACGCATTTGTTTCCAGGCCATACTGTAGAAAGAATTAAATTATTTAAAACAAAATGTTTGATGCTTAAGAAGTAGTCCACGTTATTGTAGATAAATGTTTATTTTGAAAGACTTATTCCTAACATCGAGTGCTTAAGATGTTTAATCAACATTAAGTGCTTAAAATGAATCCATTTGTTTGTGTAAAATGAATTTAAAAGATTCAAATGAATCCCTGCGATTTATCCGATTAAACGTGTTAATCGTCGATAAATAGCGATCGTCGCCGCAGCATCTGTTTTAAAAAACAGAAACGAATGTTCCGGGATTATTCTTTTTTTAACGCCACCACAACAGCTGTGTTCGTCTCTCGAGAGGGGAAGTGAAGAACGGAGGAAGCAAAGAGGAGACGGTTAAAGTGCGCAACCGTGAGGTTGTGGGTTCGAGGCCCCGATTCCAGAACCATCGTTTTAAACACATCTGGATTAAATACAAGGTCATCAGGAAATCAGTTGTTAGGAGAATATGATGGAGGGATGGATGAGAGGGAGGGGGAGGGAGGGAGGGCAGTAATGCGGGTGATGGAGGGAAGATCGAGCACGAGCGAGGGATGCTGAGGGAGAAAGACGAGTGTATTCATAGCAGCAGAGGCATTTATAGCCGCCGGAGGAGAGGAGCGAGCGAGGGGGCGTGGCCTATGCTCAGGCTTTCCCGCTGCCTCACAAAGCTACACTCAGGGAAAGGGAGGAGAGGGGCATCTCTGGCCAGAGAGAGAGAGAGAGAGAGGGAAGAAATTAAGATGTGAAGGGGGGTGGAAGGAAGTCCTGTTTGGAAAGCCTGAGCAATCAGAGAAAGGGGGAGGGATGGAGGGAGGAGTGTAGCGAGAGGAATCTGTCAAATTCAAACACGCTCTTCTGTCTGTGTGTGTGTGTGTGTGTGTGTGTGTGATAAAAGCAAAGGATGAGAGGAAGGGAGGACGAGGATTGAGAGACAGACGGGGATCACACTGAGGTACGTGGAACTGTCAAAGCTTTACAAACCTCCCGTCGGATGGATCGACTCCTGCATCCCTCGGTCACGTGATCGTTTAGAGGTTAGCCGTGACAAATGGACGTGTGGCAATTATGTAATGTGTGTGTGTTTACGTGGTGTGTGTGTGTGTGTGTGTGGCCATTGTGCGCTACGGTGTGTTGACCACGGGGGGTTGATAAACAAGACGCCGTTTCCAAACACTTCTTCCGTTCCGTCGGACAAGTTCAGACTGCCATGACAACGGCGAGAAATATGTGAGAAAAATGCGAATAATCACAGATTAGAAAAAAGATCTCAACGTGATTTATGGGCTTTTGAAGATTCGCCTGTTTGTCATGTCTTTTTGTGTGAGGGACCAACTCTCCGACCCATTATGTAAGACACGTATCAGCATCCTAGAGGAGGATAGAATCTATATATTGTTTTTTTTTTTTAAATGAAACGCAGGTGCATTTATTTGGTTGCATTTCTCCGGCTGAGCGGGTGAACCCCCGAGGGACGAGCGTCATTTAAACATGATTAGATCCGCCTTGTTTTCTTCAAACAATGTTTATCCATTTATCAGTAGAATCTTTGGTGTGTGTCATGTGACGAGCAGACAGTAATAAAATGCCTAAAAGCACTGTTTTTTTGTCAGTATAATGTCATTGCTATTGATGTGAAAACCATTATGAGATATTTGTATTTTTTTATTATTATTTTTGAACAAACTAATGAACCTTAAATGAATTTGTCAGAGATATTTATCCTTGTGTCACATTATCAGTGTCTTTATTAAGAGAGAAATTACGGTCATTATATTGTAATAATGTCGTTTTTCAATTCAATTAAAAACTCTTTTACGACTCATTAGATAATAGAACACTTAAAAATGTCCAAGTCAACTTTTCTTGCAGTCTCAGCAAGTTGTCAACTTTATTTGATACTAATTACTATTGAAGTAACTTGTTTTTCTCTTTTTAAAGCTTGGATTTTCATGGCTAAATAATAATATATATTTATGTATCTATGTCTTGTTTAGCCCTGGACTGATTTTTCTATCACAGCCCTTGCATGATAGTTTGACAAAGGTATACGTTAGCAGTATTTCTTTCCACCTTCTCGTGTTTTAGTGCAATTTATGTAATAAAAAAAGGTACATTTGTTTCTCTCATATTCTTATTTTCATCAATAGATGTTTTTTTTATGATTTATAAGGAGATGTTAAGCTCATGAAGGAACGTAGCTTTGACTTCAAACCTTGATCAAAGATCAGCATTGACAGTTATTCACCACAGATCTGTTTAAAACAAAAAGTGGTGTGTGCTCTGACAAGCTCGTAAACACGCCAGGGATGCAGCGACAGAGTCTGGCGAGAACAAACGTTGGTGTGATTGATGTTTGATCTTCCTCTTTGCATAGCTAATCTCGCATCGGCCTAAATCTTTTTTAAGGAAACAGCGAGACGACGTTTTTACCTGTTGACGTCTGAACCTCTTTACCCAGAACACTTTCATGTCTCCTCCTTCTTAGGTACATTTGCAACAGGATTAGTTTACACAATCACTTTTAGATTATGTTGCAGGAAATTTCCAGGGAGGTGCAAATAAAATAAGTATTGGTTGCGATGTGACGATATACTGTATATTCTAGGGACGATAACAAATGGTTGTACCTCAGTTCCAATTCTTAACCAATTAATAAAAGCTGGTTTTGGTACCTTTGGTGAGGAGCACACAAGCTAAATCTTGATGGAACCAACGAAGAAGAAACTCTAATGTCTTCAACAAAATGGTCATTTTGAGGGAAAACATGAGACCTCAGCTTATTGAGGAACCTGAACACTTGAAAGACAGGCATACTGATTTGTTTAATTTAAAATGATTGAATGTTGGTTTTGTAACTTAATAAAGTTGTGTACTTAAAAGAATGTTATCGAAGTATCAAAAGATATTCTTGTTTAATTATCGCCTCTTGAAATGTTGGTATTAAATTTCATCCAAATAAAGAGAGAGAATTAGTAAGCGTCCATAAAGTGATATAACATTTGTTTCATATTTCCCACCCCTACTCCTAAATCAGGAAATGAGAATTATGATTGATCGTACATGCATCTGTATTCTAAGTAGGTTAGTAAATAAGTAATTATTTGTTAAGCACCTTTCTCGGACCAGGGTCACAAAGCACTTAAACAGTCAAGACAACATAGAGACACAGGAGTCTTGGATAGATTTCTCTCTTCTGGTCTGGAAGGAACATTCAGTAGATTCTGATCCACAGACCTCAGAGCCCGAGCTGGATCTTTTAAGGCTGGATCAGATCACTGATGTAAGAAGAAGTCTGACCATGAATAGATCTGAAAGTAAGAACCAGAATTTTAAAATTGATCCTGAAAGAAACTGGCAGCCAGTGAAGAGTTTAAGAAGGATTGGGGGAATGTGAGTTCTTCTACTAGAGCAGGTCAAAATTCTCGCTGCAGAGCTTTGTATTAACTGCAGGGGAGACAGCTCCTTCTTGTTAAGACACGAAAATAAAGATTGATTGATTTTATTTCTGGTCTTGTAGGTAATGTACTCTTTTTATTTTAGTGACAGTATTTATTTCATGAGTGGGGTAATGTGGTAATCCAATGACTACCATTATCAACTTAGTAGTTTTTAATCCATAAAGTAAGATTTTATTTTGTTTAAGAAGCAGTTGCATCACCTTTTCCCAAAGTTTTGAAATAAGTCACCGTCAGATTCTTAATCATTTTGCATTTGACATCAATAGTTGCACCAGCAGATCAACCTGATCCACTTTGACCCAGCAAAAACCCAATATTTGTCGCTGGAAAAAAAGAAAACAAATAAATGAATAGACAATCTCTGTCAGCAGGAAAGCCTTTTCTGTGGAGCTGCGACCTTGACCTTGTGGCTATAATTCCATCCCACATTCTGTGCAAAGAGCAGCATGGAAGCATCTTTATCTGTGTGTATTTCTGCTCCATTGATGGCATCCTGTGCAGCCGCCGATTCAACCACACTGTTGCTGCACAGATTAGCATAAAGATCATATTTTCCACTCAGATGATTGCCAGAGACAAGCCTGCATCTGTGGTCCATGCGGACCACGATTCTCCTTTTCATTTGTATTTTCACTTCTGTATCGGCACTTCCCAGGTTTACGCGCGAATGCTGAAGATGAAGAGCTTTTCCTCCAACCGTATATGAAGTGTTTAGCATGATCTGTAAGTGGGTCAACTGTGGCTGACGGAAAAATCCCCGCGACGTATCAGACGTCAAACACAATTTCCCTCTTGTATCGTTCCCTCTCTGATGAATGGCTTCAGTTATCTCCCATAAATGCAATTAATTCAAAGGATATTACGCCCCTACTTTGTTATATAACCTTGACATTTGGTTTCGAGCCATGACCTTCGTTTTTTTCTCGCCCTCTGAATCGCATCCAAACTTTTTGTTTTTCTACGATCACTTAAAGTCAGCTTTGTTCGGTGCAGATTAAGGTCAGGCGCTGATGGAGTCTCCAGGCCCCTTCGAAAAAAATTCTCTCCTCGCCGCTTCACTCTGAAACTGACTCTGATGCGTGAGTGGATTGTGGCTCCGTCGAGCAGAGCCAGAGGATTTAGTAAAAAAAAAAAAAAAAGTCTACAGTAATTGGTCTGAGTTGGACAAAAAAAAATAGGTGACATAACATCAACTGTCTGGTCACCAAAGCAATTTGATCCCTGTGCTCATTTGTGGAGGGATTATATGAAACACTCAAGGTTCGGGGGCCAAATCTGGACCCGACCAGTCATTTTTTTGTGGCCCGCCGGATGGTTGTCTCAAAATCACAGTCGATGATTGTTCATGTTGATATAGTGACGAATAAAGATGACAGTGATTGACAGTTTTAAAAAGACAATTTTGGTCGGTGTGGGATCAAGAGAGTTCGAAACCCGTGGTGCAAGGGGTAACTGTTGGCGGGCGATTGAGCAACAGCATCCGCCTTTTTTTCACAGCTCATATTTGGGCATCCTTTTTTTTTTTTTTTTAAAACCTGTTTGGTAATCTTCACAGGATGTGGTGAGTAGTAGGGAGTAGAGATGCGTGAGTGCGTGTTTGCTCAGTCATAACACCGTTAATCAAGTATAGACATCATTGTTTTTACTTTGATCGTTTTTTTGTTCATTGAATCTCGTGGGCACTCGTTGATTTGTTATCTGGATCTAGACGGTAGGTCCTGACTCTGTTCTCTGCAAGACTCATTTTTACCTTTAGGACAAATTTTGAATCGTAATGCTATATAACTGTCAAATGTACTGTCAGGTGTTTCACATTGTAAAAATCTAACGAAGCTACCCAAGATGCATCACTGTTGTTGTCACGTGAAACATGGGTACTTAGCTCGGCATGTCTGATTGAAAACCATGGGACTACAGGTGCTTGACGTGATGTATGTACGAGCAGAAGTGCCGGCACATCGGCGCTAAGAGGACGTTCATGGAGTTGACGCTACGAATCGAAGCTACATCTGTCCCCGGAGGGTTCGGCCGAGAGGACGAGATAATCACAGAAGCAGCAGGATCGCTTGACTTTTTAATGAAGAAGTCACAGTTCTTCAATACATCATCATAGATCGTCAGTATATTAAATGGATGGATGGATGAACAGATGGATGGATGGATGGATAGATACAGTAAATGCATAGATAGATAGATAGTTCAAAGAAGAGCAAGAATGAAGAGAGGATTTTCTCTGGTGGCCTGCCAGACGAGTTTAAAAGTGTGTCAGTATTGAGGCCTTGAGGATCTGGAGGGTTTCCTGTGACCTCAAACGTGCATGTGACTGTGAACTTCCCTCTCGAGCTTCCATTTCCACGGCTGCTAAATGGATTAAACTATAAGAAAATCGTCCGATTTCGGGATTTCCAGACCAACCATATCAACCATATCCATGTGGCCGACTCTTCCGATCTAGCCCGAGAGGAATTTAAATACATTGAGTTTGATAAATGGGGTTAAATGCATCGAAATATTGATCACTTACCATCCATATTGATCATTTACATTGTTTCCTAGACTGGCCTTTTTTCTACAACCGTGGAAAAAAAAGGAAAAAGGAGGGTCAGGGTTGAAGGAGGACAATTGACGTTTTGTGAATTAGAACCTGATAAGGGTGCTGTGTTCAATGAATAGAAATGTTGTGTAACATTTGATCTCCTTACATGATTAAGTTTGACTCCCCTGGTGTTCTTTGTTGAAATGATTTTTAATATTGTCTCTGAATTCAATGGGTTAGGGTTTCAATTAAAAAGCACATCTTTTTGGGCAGAGGGGCTTCAAATTATGTTTCTTTTTATAATAGTTTGTTTATCGTTCATATAGATTATTTGTTTACAGAAATGCACATATTTATAGCGTTTGTCCATATTTGTGTCAAAATAAAATTTGCAGTCTTAACGTCCTCCGGGGCTATTTCCATGAGATCCCGCAATGACTGAGGACGAGAGGATGCAATCAACTCCAGCAACTTTAAAAGCTGACGTTTGGACGAATTTTCATTTTTAAAACAAATGAAAGCAGTGACGACTTTGTCAAGAGTCATGTGGTCTGTAAATTCTGCAACACCAGAGTCAAGTACTCGGACAATACTACAAATATATTCTTGTTACTACAGTATCACAATATATTGTATCGTTGTCCCGGTCTCATGATACGTATCGTATCACCAGATAAGTGCCAATACATGACCCTGCTGTCTATAGATTGCAGTCTTAACGTCCTCGGGGGCTATTTCGGCGAGATCCCCGCAATGACTGAGGACGAGAGGATGCAACCGACTCCAGCGACTTTAAAAGCTGATGTTTGGCCAAGCTTTCATTTTTAAAACAAATGAAAGCAGTTACGACTTTGTCAAGAGTCATGTAATCTGTAAATACTGCAACACCAGAGTCAAGTACTTGGACAATACTACAAATATATTCTTGTTACTACAGTATCACAATATATTGTATCGTTGTCCCGGTCTCATGATACTATCCTATCACCAGATAAGTGCCAATACATGACCCTGCTGTCTATAGATTGCAGTCTAAACGTCCTCGGGGGCTATTTCGGCAAGATCCCCGCAATGACTGAGGACGAGAGGATGCAATCGATTCCAGCGATTTTAAGAGCTGACATTTGGCCAAATTTTTATTTTTAAAAGAAATGAAAGCAGTTATGACTTTGTCAAGAGTCATGTAATCTGTAAATTCTTCAACACCAGAGTCAAGTACTTGGACAATACTACAAATATATCCTTGTTACTACAGTATCACAATATATTGTATCGTTGTCCTGTTTCATCATACGTATCGTATCACCAGATAAGTGCCAATACACGACCCTGCTGTCTATAGATTGCAGTCTTAACGTCCTCCGGGGCTATTTCCGCGAGATCCCCGCAATGACTGAGGACGAGAGGATGCAATCGGCTCCAGCGATTTTTAAAAGCTGACGTTTGGCCGAATTTTCATTTCATAAAACAAATGAAATCGTTGACGACACAAAGAGTCATGTGGTCTGTAAATTCTGCAACACCAGAGTCAAGTACTCGACAATACTACAAATATATCCTTGTTACTACAGTATCACAATATATTGTATCATGATATGTAACGTATCACTAGATAAGTGCCAATACACATCCCTACATTGTATACATAATAATAATGCTGCAAAATAACTGCAAAATAAAATGTGATTGTCTTGTCTCACAAACCTTTTTACATGTACTTATGTAATTATTATTAATTTGAACCGTAGTGTCAAGTTGACCTGAGGGTTACATGTTACATGTAACTATACTGTACACTTTACTGTATGGGATGAAGGTCTCCATTATTGTGTTATTTAAAAAGTTAGATCTCCAAAAAGGAATAAGTCAAGTAATATGCATGGTTTTTTTTATACTAAAAGCGTAATTAATTAATTATATTGTTGTTATATATATGTATAGTAGTTGTCATTCATGAGAAATAAGCATTATACATACTATGAATCATGAAACACACAAAAACATACCCTATGTTTTCACATCACAATCATTTATGATCTACTTTTAAATATACTTTAATAGTACTGCTGTTCCTCGTCATCCTTCAGCTCCTGTCACTGTTTGCTGTGACCTCTTGCTGTCCGTTCTGCACTCTGCCTCCCATCACGCTGTCCTTTCTATTAAATCTCTCGTCTCTGGTGTCAATGTCACGTTCTTTATGTTCTACCCCCTGCATCTCTTCCAGCCTCCTCATGCTCACTAGCAAACCTCTCCTCTCTCCTCAGGATCATGGATCACACTGGAAAGCAACAGACGACTTCATGGACGCGCCGACCCCTGTGACATCCCTGTGGCCGCCGCAGCCAAAACTGATGTTTTCTAGTCGCGCAAAGCTGTCGATCAGCTAGGGGCCAAAGGGGTCAGGCTGCTGCCATTGTGTAGCAAAAGGCTGAAAGTTTTTTTAGAAGAGGAGAACCTCAAGGCTCAGACGAGCGCAAGCAGACGAACCCTAGAGGCGGGAAAAGAGGTCAGCAGTCAACGATGATGACGTCACATGGAAAACTGAGGCGGGAGAAGGGGAGTTCGGCCGAGTACGAGTCTCAAATGAAAGGTATGTCGTCGCCAGGGGACACTTGTGACTCATGTTTGTGTGAGTCGGTGTGTGTTTGTGTCGGAATCCACTGATGCATTTATGCATGGATATACTCCTGTCTCTCCTCTGCACATCTAGAAATGTGGTGCAGAATTTTAAATGGGTTTGAAGAAAAACAACATTCTTGACGATAATGTATGTTCAGGAGCTTGTCTGTGTCGAGGACAACCGTCCACCTCTTGATGCTGCCGTTAGCATTAGCATGTCACGGTCATAGACGAGCATACGCTGAATGGATAAAATAAAAACACTTTATAATTGCCTTTTTTCAATAGGCAATAGATTGTTTTTTTCTCTCCAATTTGTAAGATTTTAGATAAAAAATTATACATACATCACATTTTATAAAAAATATCACATCACAAATATTTATATACATATATATATTATGTTTGAAATTAAAAAATGAGAGTTCACAATACTGTATCAATATTAAACAGCACTGTATTCATATTAAAAAATATATACTGTTCTATATGTTTATACATATTATTTGTTGCTTTTAAATTATTAATATTATTATATTATTTTTATTATAGTTATCAATAAGTGCTTGTGAAATAAAATACGCTTAATTTACAGTAAATAAATACTTTCGGTAGCTCCTTTTTGTGTCTAAATTAAACTTCCGGCCACTAGATGGCAGCATTCATTATCCTCCGCTAAAGGAACAATGGAATCCTGTCAATGATGACTGAGGACTAGAGGATACAGTCGACTCCAGCAGCTCTTAAAGCAGATGTTTGATTCTAAATTCTTAGAATACAAAAAAAAAAATCCTGTGGGATCCAGGCAACGACTGAGGATGAGAGGATACAAATATATCCTTTTACCTACTGTATCGCAATATATCCTAATATATCGTATCGTTGCCCATGGATCGTGATACAAATGGTATCACCAGATACTTGTCGATTCAAATTCCTAGATATAATAGAGAATCTAAAAACAAACTACATATTTTTTAGTTAATTTAAGTTTTTGAGCACTTAATAAACATTAAATGACTTTAACGTAATTTTGTTGCTGCTAAAAACATATTGTTGAGCAAAGAAATGATCATTTGTTCATTTTGCATCCTTATTTAATTTTACAATGCATCCCATTATAACGGTTAAATATAACTTAAAAACATTATCCATTAATAGATCCAACAAAGTCTTCTAACTTTTTTTCTGGGCACATTCGATGACCATCTGGCACCAATTCCAGCGTCACTAATCCTTCTCTTAACATGCCTTCCGCGAGCATCATCGACCTCACACATGTTCCACCGGAGCGACAACAGTGTGTGTCTTTCACTAGCGTTGTGGTTGGCCGCCGCCGTACTGTACTACGATGTGTGTATTTATAGCCAGTATTAGCGACGCTGTCTCCTCGCATCCAGTCAGCCGAGGGCAGTGGACTCCCATCGAGTCGGAGAGAGAAAGAGGGACGACGCAGGCAGGAGGTAGAAAGTCTTCATTAGCCATGTTCTCGTATTCTACGCCTGAGAAATAATAAGTTCAATTAAGGTAACTAGTCCCATGAGGTACGGTAGACTATTATTTCATGGTTTGGCGAAGTTAAAGTGATAGTTCACCCATTTTCTACACATCCTCGTGTCGACTAAGGGTTTACATTTTTTTTCAGGGTAATCTGTTCCTTTTTAGAGTTATAGACAAAAATGTTTGTTAATTTTAATGTAGCAACTACAGCTCAGTTTTCATATCTTCGTCCAAAAAGAGACTTAAAAACATCCAAATACTGCTCGTCTGTAACGTCCATCTTGTGTTGAAGCCAAGAGAAATTATTCAGGGAAAAACTGAAATCTATATTTTAAGTTTGTTTTTAGCATATGTTGCTAGGCTAGCTGCTAGGCTAGCTGCATCTTTCGCAAATGACGTACCTGAAAACATCCAAATACCTCCATACTGCTCGTCTGTAACGTCCATCTTGTGTTGAAGCCAAGAGAAATTATTCAGGGAAAAACTGAAATCTATATTTTAAGTTTGTTTTTAGCATATGTTGCTAGGCTAGCTGCATCTTTCGCAAATGACATACCTGAAAACATCCAAATACCTCCATACTGCTCGTCTGTAACGTCCATCTTGTATTGAAGCCTCGACGAGAAATTGTTCTGGGAAAAACTTAAATCTATATTTTAAGTTTGTTTTTAGCATATGTTGCTAGGCTAGCTGCTAGGCTAGCTTCATCTTCGTCCGAAACGACGCACCTAAAAACACAAAAGTACCTCCATACTGCTCGTCTGTAATGTCCATATTGTATTGAAGCCTCGAAAAGCGGAATTGTTCCGGGGAAAAAAACAAGTTTATATATTCTACGTTGAAAGCGCTTACGATATATGTGGGCTCTGTGTAGCATGTTAGCATTTCAACTTTTGCTATATATTACTCTAAAAAGGAAAAGATTACTGTGAAAATAATACCAACCCTTAGTCGACACAAGGGTGAGTAGAAAATGAGTGAATCTGTCACTGAGCTTTTACTTCACCGAGGTTATCCATGTGCCTGCCTGTGAAAAAGCTTCTTAGACATCGTGACCGGTTTAAACTACTGCCAAATTCTCCGAAACTAAAATTCTCTTCTGCCTTTGGAGACCTTTTTTTGATAAATAATTGAACAGCTCTGTGAGTGTTTGCAGCTCAAATCCCTGTTGCGGGTCTGGTATTTAGCAAAACCAACACTAGAGCTCATGCACCAAGACAGGAGACTGTAAGGAACTGGGAAGACATATGGGAGAAATAAGCATCGCAAAGACTCGAAGTGGCTAAAGAAGGGACCGCGCCAATCCTCATTAAAATGGTGCCGCGACCCTCAATTGGCTATATGGCTAAAGCAACAATAACATTTTATAATTAACATGCAAATATTCCCGGCATTAGTTCATTTTTGTGTTGCAATTAATATCTGGCCACTAGATGGCAACAGTCATTACGTCCTCTGCAGTTAAAGGAACAATAAAACCTTGCGAGATCCTAGCGATGACTGAGGACGAGAGGATACAGCGGACTCCAGCAGCTTTTAAAGCTGATGTTTAGACATATTTTTGTGATGACTGAGGATCAGAGGATACAGTGGACTCAAGCAGCTTTCAAAGCTGATGTTTAGACATATTTTTGTGATGACTGAGGATGAGAGAATACAGTCGACTCCAGCAGCTTTTAAAGCTGATGTCTAGACATATTTTTGTGATGACTGAGGATGAGAGGATACAGTGGACTCCAACAGCTTTTAAAGCTGATGTTTGGACATATTTTGGTGATGACTGAGGACGAGAGGATACAGTCCACTCCAACACCTTTTAAAGCTGATGTTTGGACATATTTTGGTGAGGACTGAGGACGAGAGGATACAGTCGACTCCAACAGCTTTTAAAGCTGATGTTTGGACATATTTTGGTGAGGACTGAGGACGAGATAATACAGTTTACTCCAGCAGCTTTTAAATGTAATATCTTAGATCTTTGTGTTTATCTCGTGAACAGCAGGAGCAAAAAATAAATGTTTATATTTAGATTCAGTGAAGAGTAATTGGGACAGAAAAACGTTTTTTAAAATCTCTTTCTGCTTCACCGCCTTCATATGCACAGATGCGATCGTCAGAGTTTCTTTATTCGTGTCCAGTCATTCATGTGTCTCTTGCCTAATGAGGCGTCGCCCTCTTCTCCTTCTTCTCTCCTCCCTTTTTCAAGACTTGCGGACTCAGCTGACGGACCAGCTGAAGATCCTGGACTCCCAGGTGGAGGTGAAACAGCAGCAGCTGTCCGACCTCTCGGAGTTCCTCCGTCGCCGCGGCGACATCGAGGCCGAATACGCTCGGGCTCTCGACAAACTCACTGAGAGGTTCACGCACAAAACTAAAAAGTGAGACCTTTGTGTTGACGTACACACCTCATATAAGGTTTTCTAATCGTAACCTTTTTTTTAATCCAGGAAGGAGCAGTGGGGTCAGTCCGTGTGCCACGTCTGGTCGGTCCTGCTGACCCAGACCCGGCTGGAGAGCCGAGAGCATGCAGCCCTGGGCGACACCTGCTGCAACACGCTAACACAACGGCTGACCCACAGCACGGAGGACGCACACCGACTACAAAAACGGGTGAGTGACGGATGCCTTGAAAGAATCTACGGCCAATAGAATATCCAAGATATTGACGTGAGAACGTGCTGCAGAGCAAAGACGTCGGGATACAGATGCAGGACGAGCTGATGAAGGTGACGACGGAGATGCAGACGGTGAGACGTGAGAACCTTCTCGTGAGTTCCAGAGAGCGATTTTTGACGTTTTTTTTAATTTGTGGCTCCGGAAAAAAGGCTCTGAAGACGTACAACCAGTACCACACCGACTGCCTGATCGCCGAGGGCAAGCTGAAGGAGGCCGAGCGGCTGGAGGAGAGACACACCGGCAAGTCGGCCGACCTCGGCCTCGGACAGTCCGGGGCGAGACGGAGCTCCGTCAAGAAGATAGAGAGACTGATGGAGAAGGTAAAGACGAGTGTGCACAGAAGGCAGAATTTAACTTTTATCTGTGGTTTCTATTCATCAGAATCTTATGGGGATTAAAATAAGAATAGAAATTAATAAAATAAATATAATTGAAATAAAATTAGATGAAGAAAATACAATAAAATAAGTGACATTAAATTTAAGTTAGCATAAAGAATAACATGTAATAATTAATTAATTAAATAAGATTACATTTAATAATTTAAATGCTAAAATGTGTCTTCATGGATGTTGATGTGTTTCGTTTAACTATTATTAATTTTCTATTCATCTTTTTGTTATTATTGTTAGCATGATATATTTTTTATTTCTGATTATTAAAAATATAAAGACAGGGCATTAAATTATAAATCACAAACTGAAACCCTTAAAAAAAGAGAATATATTTTGATCTTGATGTTGATTATATTGTTTATACCCTCATTAACGTTTTATTCTTTGCTATTATTAATAATTATTTTAAGCCTAATATCATTTTTATTTAAAAAGATAAAAACAGGGAATTAAAATACAAGGATGTAACTGAAAATGAATTAAATCACAAACTAAAAACCTGAAAAAATAGAAATAAAATGTAATGTATGTATTTATAAATGTTGATATTGTTGTTAAAAAAGAAAAAAGGGCATTAATATTTTAAGATGCAACTGAAATTAAATCAAATCATAAACAAAAAAACACTTAAGAAAAGAGAAAATTATTTTATCTTGATTTCTTCATGTTGATTATATAGTTTCTACTGTCATTAATATTTTATTCTTTATTTTAATTAATTTTATTAATAATTATAATAGGCTTAATATCATTTTTATTTCTTGTTATTAAAAGTATTTAAACAGGGAATTGAAATAGAATGAAACCTGAAAATGCTAATGAAAATGTAATGTATGTTTTTAATATCTTTAATCTTTTTTTTTCTTATTATTATTCATGCTATACATGTACCAGTTTTATTTCTTACTACTTAAGATGAAAAAAGAGCATTGATATATCAAGATGCAACCGAAATCTAATCAAATCACAAACAAAAACTATCAAAAAAAGGAAAATTTAGCGTGTAATTGTTCTTACTATCATTTATCTTTGATCTTTGTTATTTTCAATATCATTTGCATAATATCTGTTTTGTTTTTAATTAACAAAGCGCATGAAAAGTTCAGGATGCGTCTGAATTTGAAGCAAATTTGTTAATATCTTCATGGATTTTCATATTATTGTTTTATCATCATGATCTGTTTATTTTTGGTATTATCCGTGTTCTTAGCAAAATATTAATTGAATTAAACTAGAAACTAAAACCCTATTCAAAGATAAATGTAATGTATTTTGTTGTTAATGTCTTTATTAATTTTTTTATTCATCGTATTAGAATAATAAAAGTGTTATTTGTCATTATTTAAAAGGTAAAAAAAACGGAGCCTTCAAGTATCATGACGCCACTGATCAAAACTAAAACTAAAACCCCTGATACATAGAAGATAATGTTTGTTTTCTGTGCAGAGACACGGCCGAGTGCAGGAGACGCAGCTGAAGTGCACCAAGGCTCGCAACGACTACCTGCTGAATCTCGCCGCCGCCAACGCCGCCATGAACAAGTACTACCTGCAGGACATCAGTACTCTCATCGACGTAAGACACGACTCCTGCTTCTTCTTCTTCTTCTTCGTCCTCTTGACGCCACTTTTTTGTCTTCTCAGTGCTGCGACCTGGGCTTCCACCTCTCCGTCGAGAGGGTGATGAAGTGCTACCTGTCCAGCAGGTGGCGCATCCAGAAGACGGAGGAGAGCGGACTCAAGCAGCTGGAGTCGGCCGTGACGTCGCTGGACCAGGGAGGCGACAGGGATGCTCTTCTGCAGCAGCACGACTCCACCTTCTGCCTGCCGTTTAAATTCAACTACCACCCGCACGAGGGCGACCAGGTGAGGAACCTTCAACCTGGTAACATTTTAACATTTCTATGATATACTTATATACTTATCTACTAATACTACTTACTTTCTAATATATACCTTATGTAAAACTATCCATACGCAACAATACAATATATTGTGATGTATACATAGGTAAAGAATATCTATGCTGGTTTTATTTGTTTTAGAATTAACAATCAAACATCAGCTTTAAAAAGCTGCTGGATTTGACTGTATCCTCTCGTCCTCATTCATCGCATGGATCTCTTTTAATTGTTTTTTTAATCATAGTTATTTATGGTTTATATTTAATAAAGTGTGTATAAAATAGATAATAGGGTTTTTTTTATAAATAATTAACATGAAAATATTCCCGGCATTAGTTCATTTTTGTGTCGCAATTAATATCTAGCCACTAGATGGCAGCAGTCAGTACGTCCTCCGCAGCTAAAGGAACAATGAAATCTTGCGAGATCCTGGCGATGACTGAGGACGAGAGGATACAGTGGACTTCAGCAGCATTTCAAGCTGATGTTTATACATATTTTGGTGATGACTGAGGATGAGAGGATACAGTGGACTACAGCTGATTTTAAAGCTGATGTTTGGACATGTTTTGGTGATGACTGAGGACGAGGGGATACAGTGGACTCGAGCAGCTTTTAAAGCTGATGTTTGGACATATTTTGGTGATGACTGAGGACGAGAGGATACGGTGGACTCCAGCAGCTTTTAATGTTGATGTTTGGACATATTTTGGTGATGACTGAGGACGAGAGGATACGGTGGACTCCAGCAGCTTTTAAAGCTGATGTTTGGACATATTTTGGTGATCACTGAGGACGAAAGGATACGGTTGACTCCAGCATCTTTTAAAGCTGATGTTTGGAAATATTTTGGTGATCACTGAGGACGAGAGGATACGGTTGACTACAGCATCTTTTAAAGCTGATGTTTGGACATATTTTGGTGATCACTGAGGACGAGAGGATACGGTTGACTCCAGCATCTTTTAAAGCTGATTTTTGGACATATTTTGGGGATCACTGAGGACGAGGGGATACAGTGGACTCCAGCAGCTTTTAAAGCTGATGTTTGGACATATTTTGGTGATGACTGAGGATGAGAGGATACAGTCGATTCCAGCATCTTTTAAAGCTGATGTTTGGAAATATTTTGGTGATGACCTGAGGTCGAGAGGATACAGTGGACTCCAGCATCTTTGACTATAGTCATGTATAAAATACCAGAGTCAGGTACTCGACAGTACTACAAATATATTCTTGTTCCTACAGTATCATCATAATATCATAATATATCGTATCGTTGCCAAAGTCCAATATGATCATTTAATTGTTTTAATTGTAATAACATCTATAAAATACCATATTTTCTGACAAGATTAATTCACTTGCAACTTTTTCACAACGCCTTTGTTTCAGGTGTGCGAGGTCAGTGCGGAGAGCCAGGTCCGATACGAGCTGGAGACCAGATACCAGCAGCTTCAGTCCAGGATGGCAGCCGTCACTCTGGAAACGGAAGAGGTTTGCTGTTTAAAGGACTCGCTCGAACGATCAGATATCTAAAGGCGTGTTCCACCTCCAGGTCAGTAAGACCCTGAAAGCGACGCTGAGCGCTCTGCTGGAAAACATGTGCGACAGCGACAGCAACCCTTCACCCGACGTGCCCAGCAGCCTCTCCCATGAGCCACCGGGGGGAAGCTCTGTGCCCAAACTGACCCTTGCTAAGCGGCGAGCTAACCAGCAGGAGACTGAGACGTACTACTTCACTGTGAGTACTGCACCGTCCCTGTGTGAGCATGTACTGACATGTACTTGAGACACAATAAAGACAACACATGGGGGCGTACTTTGAGTCTTATTCCAATTTAGATATTTAACTTTTATTTTTCTTGACTATACAACACCATATACCATACCATACACCATACACCCTCACACCTGAGGGATCAATAATTACCTTACCTTATATCTTTGTCTGTATGTTTGATGTCTTCAGTATCTTGTACATGAAAGTATTGGCTTAGATTTATTATCTGTATCTATAGCTGAAGAAAATAATATTGGAATTTAAAATTATTGGTTGAACAAACTATAATGAAGTTTATTGTTGAATTATAGTTGAAATTTGTTTGATTACAGTTAAAAATAGTTTGGTTATAGTTTAAATGTTTTTCATCACAGTTGAAGTTGAAAATTGTTTGATTGTAGTTGAAAAGTGTTTGATTAAAGTTGAAAAATTGTTTTATTTATAATTTAAATGTTTTGGTTATAGTTTAAAATTGTTTGATTTTAGTTGAAAATTGTTTTATTACAGTTGACAATTGTTTGATTTTAGTTGAAAATTGTTTGATTAAAGTTTAAAATTGTTTGATTTTAGTTAAAAAATTTGTTTGATTTTAGTTGAAAATTGTTTGATTTTAGTTAAAAAATTTGTTTGATTTTAGTTGACAATTGTTTGATTTTAGTTGAAAATTGTTTGATTAAAGTTTAAAATTGTTTGATTTTAGTTACAAAATTTGTTTGATTTTAGTTGACAATTGTTTGATTTTAGTTGAAAATTGTTTGATTTTAGTTAAAAAATTTGTTTGATTTTAGTTGAAAATTGTTTGATTTTAGTTGAAAATTGTTTGATTAAAGTTGAAAATTGTTTGATTATAGTTGAAAATTGTTTGATTATAGTTGAAAATTGTTTGATTAAAGTTGAAAATTGTTTGATTATAGTTGAAAATTGTTTGATTATAGTTGAAAATTGTTTGATTAAAGTTGAAAATTGTTTGATTATAGTTGAAAATTGTTTGATTATAGTTAAAAATTGTTTGACTACAGATGAAAATTGTTTGATTATAGTTGAAAATTGTTTGATTATAGTTGAAAATTGTTTGATTATAGTTGAAAATTGTTTGATTATAGTTGAAAATTGTTTCTTTACAGATGAAAATTGTTTGATTACAGTTGAAAATTGTTTGATTAATGTTGAAAGTTGTTTGATTATAGTTTAACATTGATGACAGTTAAAAATTGTTTGATTATAGTTGAAAATTGTTTGACTAAAGTTGAAAATTGTTTGATTATAGTTGAAAATTGTTTGATTATAGTTAAAAATTGTTTGACTACAGAGGAAAATTGTTTGATTATAGTTGAAAATTGTTGGATTATAGTTGAAAATTGTTTGATTATAGTTGAAAATTGTTTCATTACAGATGAAAATTGTTTGATTACAGTTGAAAATTGTTTGATTACAGTTGAAAATTGTTTGTTTAATGTTGAAAGTTGTTTGATTATAGTTTAACATTGATGACAGTTAAAAATTGTTTGATTATAGTTTAACATTGTTTGATTACCGTTGAAAATTGTTAGTTTAAAATTATTTTATTATAGTTGAAAATTGTTTGATTACAGTTGAAAATTGTTTGATTATAGTTGAAAATGTTTGTCTTTCATTCTTGAAGGTTTGATATGTTTTGATTACCTTCATTTTTGTCTTCCTTCGTCAAACATTACCATCAAATTATTATATATGCACATTGTATTTAAACTTTATTTAACCGGAAAAGTTCCATTGAAATATAATACATTTTTCAAGTTACTGTCCACGTATCAATTTACTCACAATCTTGTTTTATAATATATATAATATACTAAATTTAAAATTAAAATACTTGTCAATTATTTTAGAAACCAATTACTTCTACGTCTGATTTACTTTTTCTTGAAGTTTCTGATCTTAAACCCTGACATCTTTATTGGTTACCATAGCAACATGAACGTCGATCTACGTAAACGAAAGTGTGTCAACGTTGAGCTAATCAGATCTTTTCTTCCTTCTGTGGATCATGACGCAGAAAGTGAAGGAGTTCCTCACCAGCAGCTCTCTCACGTCCAAACTTCAAGCCAAGCACGACCTGCTGCAGGAAGCCATACAGAAAGGTACAAACCCCCTCAAATTAAATTAAAGTTTATTTTTTCTCATCCGTTTATCTCTTGAACTTTCTTGCAGCTGAGGCCGTGGACACCGACCCCTCCAGGTGATCACTGTCTTCTCCCTGATAGAGGAGTGGAGAGAGGAGGAGGCCTTTCTTTTTCTTTCATCCTCAAAACACTAAAGTTTAATTGGCTCCTTCATTGTATTCAATTATACTTCCCAGAATGCAATGCGCTCGGTCAGGGCGCTCCAAGAAGTCCAGACCCGTTTCCCAATTCTGCCACACACTCTTCAACTCAGGCATTCTGTCCTATATCCAGGTAAACACCTGGAGGGTGAATCGTCGCTGCACTGTTTTAGCGAAGCGCCTCCTGATCCACTTCCTGTCGCTCACATCCTGTCGCGCTCACGGCTTTATTAACGGCCCTCGCTCCCTTTAATCTGGTCCAGGATTATAAAGCTCTGCTGCTTCCTCTCTCTGCTCCTCCGATGTTGTTCCTGCTGCTTTGACTCTCTTTTCTCTCCCTGACTCCTCCCCCTTTCTCACCTGTGCTCTTCTGTCTGTGCTCGGCTGGTTTAGACGGCGACGCAGAATGTCTCGTACGCAGGTACCACTCATTTACCGGCAGCTTTTGGGTTCAATAATGAGGAAAGAAGTGCAAAAGAAGAAGCTCTGATAATAAAAAAATATATATTTATTATTATTATTATTTTGCAGCTTAATTATATTTTTGTTGAAATAACATTAGATTTTCACAGAATGTACATTTAAAAGATAAATATTTTGTATTTAGTGCTTTATTTTATATCTGGTTGCTACCAAAGAAAAGTCATTTTGCGTCTATTTTTGTCAAACTTCTATAACATGTCAACATTGAATTCAATTTTTTATTAATTACGTATATTAGTAGTAATTTTTTTTCTTTCATTTTTTTACTTAAATAATTTACTTAATTTTCCATAAATTATTCGAAGTTTTTTTTTTTTGTCATTCAATTAAAAAGAAATCGTTTTCGTATTGTTTAATTTTTTTTTTTTCAAATTTTATAAAAAATGACACATGAAGTTTAATATTTTAATTCGAAAACTTGAACAAAAATAATCATAATTCAATATGTTTTAATATATATATATTATTTAAAAAAAGGAAATAGTGCCACTAAATCATACTGTAATCAAACAATTTTCAATTTTAATCAAAAAAAAATTAAAATTTGAATGTGTTTTATGTGTTTTTTTAATTTTTATATTCAATTATTTAAAATAAAATACCTTTCAAATACAGTAAGTTTCAGTAAGTCAAAGTTTTAACATCTGAAATGTTAAGTGAAATCATTAAATATTCTGATGTCTCTGATATATTCTATTCTGAACTAGCTTTAGACTGTAAAGTTACATTTTCAATCTTTTCTCTTAACTGTCATTCGGGGACTTTAACTTTTTCTCATGACTTCTGGGAAAGTTTGAGGTTATTTCAACGAGAGTTGTATAAATTATTCATCATTTGGGACACCCTGAATTTATGAATAATTGATTTATTTCTAGATTTACTTAATATTATTCCAGTTAGCATTAAGAAAACATGGAAAATATCCAGATAACATCTCTTGAACTATACTTTTATCACTATATTGTCTAAAGAAAATGTACTTTAATTAATAGCACACATTCAAATCAACAGGAAATTGAAGAAAACAACATTATCATCATTTTTTTTAACATATCTAAGTGTTTTTTTCCACCTCCAGAGCACTGGGCAGCAGATTCCCGTGGTGGTTGAGAGCTGTATTCGCTTCATAAACCTTCACGGTGAGACAAGTGTTTTCTGTCGAACTCACATCACAGCGAGGAGAGCCTCAGACGTAACACGCTGTGAAATGTGTTGTCAGGACTTCACCACGAAGGAATCTTCCGAGTCCCCGGGTCGCAGAGGGAGGTCAACCTGATCCGAGATGCTTTCGAGAGAGGTGCGAGCGTCATGTGATCAGGACTTTGGGATGTTGTTGTTCAGCAGCTTTGTTAATTTATTTTATTATACGCATAAATGTTAGTGATGGTCTGATGAAGCTTTGTGATGCAGTGTCGTTACTATCAGAGTCCACTAGATGGCGGTCTCTGCACTCTTTGTTTTGAACAACTGTTCGAGTGAAACATCACATCATTTTTAAAGGGATGGCGCCACCTACTGACCTCTAAACAACATGACACTGTTTTGTTTCTATAGCTTCATCAGACAATCACTAATAAATAACATAAGATATAGAGAATTATGGCCATTCAAAGAACAAAAACTACCTTAATCACATAATAAATATTATATAAATGTCACAAATACAATTTAATAATGTAATTTTATATAATAATAATCTCGTTATATATTTAATTATATTGATTATGAGACTAAAGTCGTATATACTGTATATTACATATATTATGAAATTAAAGTTGTATGGGGTTGTATGACTTTAATATCATAACGTATAGTACTACTGTAATCTTTAATTACATATATATATATATATATGATACAGGATTACAGTAGTACTATATACATGTAATTAAAGGATTACAGTAGTACTTTATGTTATATTAAATGTAGATATATGTAACTAAAGGGTTGCAGTATTACCTTACGTTATGATATTGAAGGCGTGTATATACAGGGAGTGCGGAAATATTAGGCAAGTTGTATTTTTGAGGATTAATTTTATTATTGAACAACAACCATGCTCTTAATTAACCCAAAACACTCATTAATATCAAAGGTGAATATTTTTGGAAGTTGGAGCAGGGCTTTTTTAGTTTTAGCTATTTTAGGAAGATATCTGTGTGTGCAGGTGACTTTTACTGTGCATAATTATTAGGCAACTTAACAAAAAACAAATATATACCCATTATAATTATTTATTTTCACCAGGGAAACCAATATAACAGTTCAACAATCACAAATATACATTTCTGACATTCAAAAACAAAACAAAAACAAATCAGTGACCAATATAGTCACCTTTCTTTGCAAGGACACTCAAAAGCCTGCCATCCATGGATTCTGTCAGTGTTTTGATCTGTTCACGATCAACATTGCGTGCAGCAGCAACCACAGCCTCCCAGACACGGTTCAGAGAGGTGTACCGTTTTCCCTCCTTGTAAATCTGACATTTGATGAGGGACCACAGGTTCTCTATGGGGTTCAGATCAGGTGAACAAGGAGGCCATGTCATTAGTTTTTCTTCTTTTAGACCCTTTCTTGCCAGCAATGATGGAGCATTGTCCTGCATGAAAATCATGTTTTTCTTGAAGGATGCCGACTTCTTCCTGTACCACTGCTTGAAGAAGGTGTCTTCCAGAAACTGGCTGTAGGACTGGGAGTTGAGCTTGACTCCATCCTCAACCCGAAAAGGCCCCACAAGCTCATCTTTGATGATACCAGCCCATACCAGTAACCCACCTCCACCTTGCTGGCGTCTGAGTCGGACTGGAGCTCTCTGCCCTTTACCGATCCAGCCACGGGCCCATCCATCTGGCCCATCAAGACTCACTCTCATTTCATCAGTCCATAAAACCTTAGAAAAATCAGTCTTGAGATATTTCTTGGCCCAGTCTACAAGTAGACGTTTCAGCTTGTGTGTCTTGTTCAGTGGTGGTCTTTTTTCAGCCTTTCTTACCTTGGCCATGTCTCTGAGTATTGCACACCTTGTGCTTTTTGGCACTCCAGTGATGTTGCAGCTCTGAAATATGGCAAAACTGGTGGCAAGTGGCATCTTGGCAGCTGCATGCTTGACTTTTCTCAGTTCATGGGCAGTTATTTTGCGCCTTGGTTTTTCCACACGCTTTTTGCGACCCTGTTGACTATTTTGAATGAAACGCTTGATTGTTCGATGATCACGCTTCAGAAGAATTGGCAATTTTAAGAGTGCTGCATCCCTCTGCAAGATATCTCACTATTTTTGACTTTTCGGAGCCTGTCAAGTCCCTCTTCTGACCCATTTTGCCAAAGGAAAGGAAGTTGCCTAATAATTATGCACACCTGATATAGGGTGTTGATGTCATTAGACCACACCCCTTCTCATTACAGAGATGCACATCACCTGATATGCGTAATTGGGAGTAGGCTTTCGAGCCTATACAACTTGGAGTAAGACAACATGCATAAAGAGCATGATGTGGTCAAAATACTCATTGCCTAATAATTCTGCACTCCCTGTATATATATATATATATATATATATATATATAATTAAAGGATTACAGTAGTACTTTAAGTTATGATATTAAAGACGTGTATATATATTATACATACGTACTCATTAAATTAACACATATTGTAGACACATTACAATAATAACAAAAAACGATTTTAAATACAAATTATAATGAAACACATTTTAAATATTAAAATAAAATAAGCACCATAATAAATTACATAATGGTGAAAATATGCACAACAATAAACATAAGTAAATGTGCACAAACTACAGAAGTACAGAATACTATACTTTACCAACACATTTTTACTTTTAATCTTCTTTAATCTGGAGGATTTCACCAGAGAAAACCACTAATACTTTAGGTTCCTCTTCAAGAGTTCCTGGTGAGAGCAGGATAATGAGGATCTGTCAAGAACATGCCTGATGATACCATAATAATGTGTTTGTGTAACGCTCAGTCGTGTCCCTCCACAGGAGAAGATCCTCTGTCCGACAGCGAGTGTGACCTGGACTCTGTAGCCGGGGTCCTGAAGCTTTACTTCCGAGGTCTGGAGCCTCCGCTCTTCCCTTATGACAGCTACTCCCAGCTGCTGGAGTGTGTCCGTAAGAACTCTTTTCATTTGTCGTTCTCTGGGTGAAAAAATGATGTTTCCAGAAGAAAATTCAGCGTCAATGCTGAATCTGCTGAGTCTGTAAACTGAAATGAAAGTATTAGTATTCAAAGTACAAATGTGTGCAGACAACTGATATGATGGCATAAAGAAGAAAGACTGAAATGTTGAAATAAAGTTTAAAAAAAGTTGAGAAGAAGAAAAAAAAGAAGAAAAGGAAGAAGAATACAAAGAAGGAGAAGAAGAAGAGAAAAGTAGTACAAGTAGAAGTGGTAGTATTAGATGTAGAAGTTGTAGTGGGAGTGGAAGAATTAGTAGTAGAAGTAGAAGTAGTATTAGTAGTAGTAGAAGTATTAGTAGTAGTAGAAGTAGCAGTGAGAGTAGACATTGTAGAAGTAGTAGTAGTAGTAGTAGTAGAAGTAGCAGTGGGAGTAGAAGTAGAATTAGTGTTAGTAGTAGTAGAAGTAGTAGTGTGAGTAGAAGAAGTAAAATAATTAGTAGTAGAAGTAAAATAAGTTCTAGAAGCAGTAGTAGTAGTGGGAGTAGAAGAAGTAGTTGTACTGGAAGTAGTAGAGGTGGTAGTAGTAGAGTAGAATAAGTAGTAAAAGTAGAATTAGTAGTAGACGTAAAAGCAGTAGTAGAATTGGTAGTGTAAGTAGTAAAAGCAGTAGTAGAATTACTAATAAAATATACGTACTAAATGTAGTTGTAGAAAAAGAAGTAGAAGTATAACTAGTAAAAGCCGTAGTAGAATTAGTGCTAGTATTAGTAATAAAACTATAAGAAGTAAAAGTAGTGATCATTAAACTAGACGGGTATCAAGTATATATATTGTACGTCATGATTTAAAACAGTACTGGTTTGTGAAGTATCATTTATATAATGTGTCTTCTATTGATTATTACTCTCTGAAATGTGTTTTATTTTGAAAGAAAACACGGTGTTTTCTCTGACGTATAATATGCTTGTGACCCTTGACACGTCAAGACGCTCGTTTAAGTCCATTTTACTAAACAAATAAACCTGTAAACTAGTGAAAATGAGTGAAACACAAACTCTATATCGTTTATTTTATAAAGAGTTTTTTCCTTGTGACCAGAAATCGAGGGTGAGGCTGAGAAGGCGGCGCAGGTGAAGGCGATCCTCTCCACCTTCCCTCGTCCTCTCCTGGTGGTCATACGCTACCTGTTCGCCTTCCTGAACCAGTGAGCGTCTCCGACCGTCAGAACGTCCTCCTCGGTCGCTCGCTGATGTCTCTTCTGTGTCTAGTGTCTCCCAGTACAGCGACGAGAACATGATGCAGCCCTACAACCTGGCCGTGTGCTTCGGGCCGAGCCTCCTGAGGGGCCTGGACTCCGAGGACGCCGTCGCCCAGCAACCGCAGGTCAACGACCTGGTGAAGACCATGATCCTCCAGCACGACGCCATCTTCCCGCCTCAGCCCGAGCTGCCGGGCCCGGTCTACGAGAAGCACATGACCCTGGAGCAGGAGTACTGGTGAGCTGGGATTGGAAAACGTCTTCCTTGTGGAGATCACATGACCCTTCTTCATGTCTTCCTGCAGTGAGCCAATCACGGAGGAGGGAGACGGCGAGGCGGAGCATCTCCCCAGTGAAGAAGGTCAGTCCCATTCAAATATATGTATATTTCTAACTTTATTAACTTGTCCGTGTCGACATGTCGACAGAGTGGGAAGCCATCTCCATGTTCGACTATGTGGCCCGGTCCCCGGCGGAGCTGTCCTTCAAGCAGGGGGAGCTCCTCATCCTCCACAGCAAAGCCTCCTGTGATTGGTGGAGGGGAGAGGTGGGCGGAGTCAAGGGGCTGATCCCGCATAAGTACATCAGCGTTCTTGACGGGTGAGTTTCTCGTGACCATTTGTATGATGTTCTTTCACGAAGCACCTTTGTTTACGCTCGGCGCAATGTTGTGTGAATGTCACGATGACAACGTGTCGATAAAGTTATTTTCACTCCGCAGGTCAGAGCGGGTTAAGAGGGAAGATGGAGGAGGAGGAGGAAGCACCGGGAATCTGTCTTCGGAAGACGCACAGACCGAGGGCACCATTCGGTACACACACTCACACACACACATACACACACACACTCACACACGCACACGCACACACACACACACACACACACTCGATCACAAACACACACACACACACACACACACACACTCTACACACATACAGTATACAAACAAAGGCACACACACACACTCACACACACATATACAAACAAACGCACACACACTCACGCACAAACTCATATACACAGACAGACACATGAATACCCACATACATACAAACAATCACACACATGCACTCACACACATATACACACCTACATTGGGACACATGCAAACACACACACACACACACACACACATACAGACATATACATACACATACACCAACATGCACACCAGCACAGACACCCACATACAGACATACAATTAAACAATTTCCCAAAGGAGACCTCCTGAGGGATCAATAAAGTTTTACCTTACCTTACCTTACCTTATACAGACACACACATACAGCACAACCAGACACACACCAGCACACCCACATACAAACACACACATATACAGACAAATCCACAACACCATATACAAACACACACATAAATACACATAAATATAAAAAAACACACACCAGCACCACATAAAGACTAACACATACACCCACATACAGACACAAACGTATACACAACCAACCACACACCCACATGCACAAACACCAACACACACGCAGACACACACCTACAGACCCATCACACACACACCAGAACGCTCACATACAGACGTACACATACACCCACATACAGACACATACACCCACATACAGACAAATACACAACCATATACAAACACACACACATGCATACACACACCGACATGCATGCATGCCAGCACCCACATAAAGACAAACACATACACCAACATACAGACACAAAAGTACACACAACCAACCACACTCCCACATGCACAAACACCAACACACACACATACAGACACACACATACAGACACACACACACCCTCATAGAGACATATATACACACACACACAGACACACACACACCTACATAGAGACATATACACACACATACAGAGACACACACACCTTCATAGAAACATATACACACACATACAGACGCACACATACACCCACATACAGACATGAAAGTACACACAACCAAACACACTCACATGCACGAACACTAAGACACACACCTGGCAAACAGGAAAGTTCAAAGGTTTCAACACGTGTAATAGACAGACACAGACTTACAGAGACACACACACATGCAAGTGCACACGCAGACACAAATCCTGCAAACATGAAAGGTCAAAAGGTTCAAAAGGTTTCAACACATCTTGTGGTTTTTGTAGTTGCACAGAACAACGTTTCTTCAGAGTGTGTTGAACTTGTGTGTTGTGTCTCCAGGATGCGGGTGAACAGTGACGGGGCTTCGTTGCCAGTGAGGCAGCGGGCGAGCGAGGGCTGCCCCAATAGAAAGCCACCGACTTCCCCTGCAGCGCGACATCTGCCCGTGTAAGAACAGAGTCACTCTGGACCTTCTCATGTGTGTCACAGTCAGAACATCAACAACATCACATTTTATTTTATTTATAATTCTGTATAGAAATCAATCCTTACTCTCATAGATTACGTTTGATTTTTTTTTCAGTATTAGTAAAGTCAATTATTAGTATTTAAATAACTTGGTTAGAACCTGTTACAAGGTTCGTTTAATAAAATGTATTAATAGACTTTTATAGTTTGGCATCTAAATCACTTGTAGTGATAAAGAAGCTGTCTTCGAGTCAAGCATCGGTTTCGTCATCCGCCTCACTGGCGCCACCTGTCGCAAATTTGATTTATTAGTTCAAACCAGATATTTTAGGGAAATTAAGTGAGATCTTTGGAAGTATATGTGTGCTATCAGAATTGTTGACACTGAATTTTCTAAAATTGAATTTATTGTCATTGAATTTTTTATACATTGATTGGTTTTTCATATTATTTTTGTTATACATTGAGTTAATTTTCATTGTGTTAACTTATGCATTTAAAAACAATTAAAAAACAGCTTGATATTTGATGTTTATTTAATTCATAGTTTTGATTTTTGAAAATTCAGTAATCAGGGGCACAAATGGTGAAAATTATTTCTTAATAATTAAAAAAAACACCTGAATAATTTTCGTAACTCATAAAACAAATGTACGAACTCATAAAACGAAATTATAATTCTCTGAAACCAATTTCAAATTTGCAAACTTGTATTTTTTTTGCCAGTATTTTTGTCATTCTTTTTGAACATTTATTTAAGAGTTGTTTTTTATTTGTTACATAGTTGTTAAATTTGTTGTTTTTTTTCAGACTTAGTCAATTTGTTTGAGAGGTTTTTTTTTGTTGTTTTTTTTTCAAGAAATTGTTTATTTATTTCAGGGTTTAAAAAAAAAATTGGTGTTTGTTTATTTGTTTCAGAATTTGTAAATGTGTTTGGCACTTGTGGGCCACCGTATGTTTTTTTCTTCATTTAAAGCTAACATTTTTGAATAGAGAAAATAATACCATAACATCTTAAAACAAAGTAACATTCAGATTTTTCCCAACTACATGTGATATAATTCCTCAAATGTTTGCAGTGCTCAGGAGAGAAGACACACCCTGGACACTGTGAGACAGGTGGGCTTCAGACCACCTGACAGACCTCCTGTGGTGCAGGCAGAGAGACCAGTTGACAAGGTCAGTGAAGAGGACATTTCTTTCTTCAATTTTATCGTTAAATTGTTACTTAATTATCTTTATTTTCTTACAATATATCTGTGAAAAATCTTAATTCAAACATTTTAATTCGATTTTTACGCAGAAAATGGTAATAATAAATAAATAAAATAATCTTATTGTACTGTAAGACAAGTATTAAATGTCAGTGTATAGTTTCTTGTGCGACACACAATCCAATTTGTCATCACTTTCAGGACATGATCAGTCGGCAGATGAACTCGGTGTTCAAGGAGCTCCTCTCTCGCCAGCCGCCCATGCAGCCGTCCTCACTCACCACTGGGCCCTCGTCCTCCTCCGCCTCCTCCTCTCTTCCACAGGCGGCGCCTGCTGCCAAAAAAGTGGGATTCGGCCTGAAAGGACGAGCCCTGTTCAGACCCGTGGATTGACTTTTCATATTCAGGGTTGGGGTGTATTTTTACGAAGTGTAAAAAACGGTGTGTGCCATCTCATAGTGCCACTTGTCTCAGTGCCGTGTTAAAGTCTGTCCAGTGTGTCCGTTTTTTGGCTGGTTTCCGCCTTTTCTTCACCTCCTTTGGTTTCCTCTGCTTTTTTTTTTTCTTGGGAGAATCAGGTATGAGTTAGCAGCTCTTCCACTGGACGGACTTTACGAAGAATGGTTGCCAATATAGTTCCTGTATCATCAAAGATTTTAAGTTGTCCCCTAGTGGCGGGTCGGAGGTCAGCGCGTTACAAAAGCTGATCTAGGATCCGCATCTAGGAGTGCCTTTTATATCGTTTCCAGTGCTTTCATTCGATATATATATAACTATAGTAGTTTTATAGTACTCATTCACTCATTCATGATTCATGATCCACGGTGAAGCAAACGCTCCCACGCTGTGACTCACGGTCTGAAGGCCAACACTCAGGGCTCACCTGCTGATTTAAGATGAGGAAAAATGTGGGTTTCTCACTCAGGGCTGTTGCTTGACTTACTCGCCTGGAAACTGTGCCCCGGCTTCACCAGACCATCATCTGAGAGGAGACCCGGTTCAAAATGTGAACTCATCATCAGTGACCAGATACTCACGCACACGTTTTATCTCCTTCTCGGTAATAATATTTTTTCGCTCCCTGATTCACTTGAACGTCTTAAGAAGTACTTCATCTCCCGATCATGCCGTGTCTTGGAAGTTTAAGGAACGTTTCTCTTTGGGTTCTGAATAATTCTGCTTCGGTTGTTGTTTCAACTGATTTGTCGATCTCTGTTCAATGTCACCAGACTTACTGTATGAAATGCTAAATGTTGTCGGAGATAATATGAATAAAACAAGGCTGATAATGTGATTTATCATCTTTCATTTGCAAATATAGTTGTTTAAAAATCCTTTGAGTTGCCCATTTGCTTTTTCAAACTCAAAGCTAAGCTAAGAAACTGATTTTTTACAACAACAAAAAATTACAAAATCATAATAAACTCAAGGCCCGGGGGCAACAGTTGGCCCACAAAGTCATTTTATGTGGCCCACGAATGGTAAAATTCAAGTCAGAACAAGATTATTGTCCACGTTGAGACCTATGAATATGCTAATGTTCAAGATAAGATGAGGAACTGAAATTTTTGACATAAGGAAAAAGAAAAAATGTACTAAATCATATAAATCTGGTCCACCAAGTAATTCCATGTGGCCTGTGCATGGTAACATTTAAACAAGATTATTGTTTTAATTGATGTAATGACCCATTTAATGCTAGTGTTTAAGATAAGCTAACAAAAATGTATGGAGAATTTTTTTTTTTTTTAATTATTCTGGATTTAGCTTCCATGAATTAAAACATTACATTGCAAAGATACTTATATTTAAAGAGTGCCAAGTTACTGATAGTAAAC